>NC_084644.1:24658779-25340446 GCF_019802595.1 Syngnathoides biaculeatus | reverse complement strand
CATTGAGTCCGAATAAACCATATTCTCTGTCTCCACTGTCGAGGCAGCCTATGGTAGGTGTTTTCGGTGCCTTTCGTAGTGGCAAACCACAAATCCGTTGGTGGACACCACCAGTGAGGGATGCCGTCATGCTGAAGGAGTCCTATTGGGAATTTTTGCCCTGTGAAACTCTTGAGGGAGCTGATAGGTACTGGTTTCCCAAGCAGAGTCTACTATTAGGGGTCAGTGAATGTAAAAATAGAGCATGGAAGGAACTCTGTGAGGCCATGCAGAAAGACTTCCTGATAGCTTCAAGGAAATGCTGTTCTCATCTTGCGTCTCGGTAGGCGGAAGCAGTGCACCATCAATATTGTGTATAGTGGAGATAGGGCCCTCCTGACCTCGACTCAAGACATTGTAAAAAGTTGGGCAGAATACTTTGAAGACCTCCTCAATTCCACGGACACCCTTTCCCATGAGGAAGCAGGGTCTTGGGTGAGAGAATGAAAAAAATTTCAATAAATGTTTTTTTGTTTTCTCTGATGGACCCCAATAGAAATATAACTAGTTGTATCAAGGAGTTTCACAATTTGACCAGCCAAAGGAAACATAATTTGAAGAGTCATAGAAGTAGTTTTACCACTTTTGTAGCTTCAGTGTCTATTTCAGTTATATCAAGCATTTCTCCAACTTTTAGAATTATAGTACTTCAAACCAAAGTCATTTTCATGCTGTTTCTAGATATACTAAACATATTTGAAGGTAAGTGCTAAAAACATCCAAAGACTGAGAACATTTTAGCAGTGAATTGTTGAGAGAGATCTTAAAACTCGTTTTCACCATCTGAGCTTGCTGGTCACAGTCACACTGACATCTCCACGCAAGAGCACAAGTTAGAATTTTTCCATTACATAACTAACAAGCCCCATCTATGGCTATTTGCTGCAATTTCAAGTTAAATGAATAAAAACTTGGATCATTTCTACTACTAGGCAGTGCAGTTAACCATCAAGCGATGCCAACAATCCAAAAAATGCTTTTTCTCTGAAGTCCTTTGTGTTATTTAGACAAGTGTCTCTGCTGTTGTGACCCACATGATGCTCAAAGTTAGCTGATGGCGAGTTGGATGGCTAAACGACGTGCCATTACTGGCTTGGCTATTGCGTATTGGCTGCTAGTGGGCTTGTGGACCACAGGGGCAGAGCCAGGGTGTGGCCAGATTAGACTGACTAAAGGTCCTACTCACCCTCTACCCAACAACGATATACATGAAATTGGTGGCGACCCTACACAATGTTTACTGTTCATTAACCACAACCACAGCGGGGCAAGTTATTCAGCTAGTAACGTACTACAGACTCGTGAGCATATAGTGCAAGGGAGCGTATTACAGTGTCTTGTGATAGTATTTGGCCCTCTTGAACTTTTCAACCTTTCGCCACATTTCAGGCTTCAAACATATAAATTTTTTTTTTTTTTTGTCAAGAATCAACAGTATGTGGGACAATTGTGGAGTGGAACGAAATTTATTGGATATTTTAATTTTTTTTAACAAATAAAAACCTGAAAAGTGGGGTGTGCAATATTATCCGGCCCCCTTGCATTAATAATTTGTGGCGCCACCTTTTGCTGCAATTACAGCTGAAAGTCGCTTTGGGTATGTCTCTCAGTTTTGCACATGGACAGACTGAAATTTTTGCCCATTCTTTCTTGCAAAACAGCTCGATCTCAGTGAGGTTGGATGGAGAGCGTTTGTGAACAGCAGTCTTAAGCTCTGCCGACAGATTCTCGATTGGATTCAGGTCTGGCCTTTGACTTGACCATTCTAACACCTGGATACGTTTATTTGTGAAACATCCAGTTGTAGATTGGGCTTTATGTTTTGGGTCATTGTCCTGTTGGAAGATAAATCTCCGTCCCAGCCTCAGGTCTTTTGCAGACTCCAACAGGTTTTCTTCCAGAATGGTCCTGTATTTGGCTCCATTCATCTTCCCATCAATTTTAACCATCTTCCCTGTGCCTGCTGAAGAAAAGCAAGCCCAAACCATGAGGCTTCCACCACCATGTTTGACATTGGGGATGGTGTGTTCAGGGTGATGAGCTGTTGCTTTTATGCCAAACATATCGTTTTGCATTGAGGCCAAAATGTTCGATTTTAGTTTCGTCTGACCAGAGTAAATTCTTCCACATATTTGGTGTCTCCCAGGTGGCTTGTGGCAAACTTTAAACGAGACGTTTTATGGATATCTGTCATGATCCTGCCGCTCCAGTCCGGGCTGTGCGGGTGCCCGCGCGGTTGTGCTGATTGGGAGGCGCACACCTGCGCCTCATGCGGGCTGATAGGCCTGTGTATTTATATGACCCCGATAACGACTGGTCGGCGCCAGTTCGTTGAGCTTCATGTCCCGTTCGAGTGCTCCGGTATCCCTGATCAACAACCCGTGTGTACCGACCTTCGCCTGTTCTCCGACCAACCTTGTAAGCCTGACTCCTTTGATACTTCTGCCTGCTTTGATCGTTCTCCCATGTACTGACACCTGCCTGCCCGCTCACCTGCTCTCTTCGCCCGACGTCCCAACTACCGCTGCTGCACCTGACTGCCTGTTCAATCCCCGACCTTAGCATAATAAACGTTTCCCCCCGAACTACCTTGCATCATCCTAGTCCTGCATTTGGGTCCTACTCCCGTTCCGATGGGACGTGACAATATCTTTGAGAAATGGCTTTCTTCTGGCCACTCTTCCATAAAGGCCAGATTTGTGCAGTGTACAACTGATTGTTGTCCTCTGGCCAGACTCTCCCACCTCAGCTGTAGATCTCTGCAGTTCATTCAGAGTGATCATGGGCCTCTTGGCTGCATCTCTGATCAGTCTTATCCTTGTTCGAGGTGAAAGTTTAGAGGGACGGCCGGGTCTTGGTAGATTTGCAGTGGTCTGATACTCCTTCCTTCCATTTCAATATGATTGCTTTCACAGTGCTACTTGAGATGTTTAAAGCTTGGAATTTTTTTTTCTATCCAAATCCGGCTTTAAACTTCTCCACAACAGTATCTCTGACCTGCCTGGTTTGTTCCTTGGTCTTCATGATGCTCTCTGCACTTTAAACAGAACCCTGAGACTATCACAGACCAGGTGCATTTATACAGAGACTTGATTACACAAAGGTAGATTCTATTTATCATCAGCAATCAACATTGGCTCATTCAGAGATCCTCATTGGACTTCTGGAGTGAGTTTGCTCCACTGAAAAAAAAAGGGCCGAATCATATTGCACGCCCCACTTTTCAGGTTTTTATTTGTTAAAAAAGTATAAAATATCCAATGAATCTTGTACCACATTCAGGATTGTGTCCCACTTGTTGTTTATTTTTGACAAAAAAATAATTTTATATCTTTATCTTTGAAGTCTGAAATGTGGTGAAAGGTTGAAAAGTTCAAGGGGGCCAAATGATTTAACAAGGTACTGTCGATTGAGAGGTGTAGAGCTGCCTCTAGTACCTTTAGTGAAGGCCACACAGTCCTGTATCTTAATGGGGAGACTTATTTTTCATGATTTTAGAGCCTTATGTTACCGCCATGACGATTTATTTATTTATTTATTTATTATTTATTTATTTATTTATTTATTTATTTCAGTCCATTCAAATTTGGCATGCTCTTCTCTGTGATATGTCAGATTTACGAGACATTTTCTTGGCCTCTTGGGTGTTTAAATGGATCTCCAATTCACAATCAATACTCACACACTGAATATGATTTACGGTTTTGTCTTGCCCAGGGTGAGTGATGCAGTGGAAAGGCTTGGTCGAGATACCAAACACTGACCCATTGGTCACTAGATGACTGGCTCTATAATTAGAATTTTTACAAGCAAATAAACTACCATAAATAAGAAAATCTTTACTCACAGAGAAATACTTGTCATAAAGTGTCCAGCCCTCTCAATTCACTCATACCTCTTGCAGGCTTATCCTTTCTGAGTGTTTCGGGAAATAATGCACCTCCATACCTTGTCCGGGACGGCTGGAACAGCCATCAGCCACACAATAAACCATTTTTCCAAAACGGCAATTACAAAAGACCCAAAACTGACCAAGGTTACTAAAGGCCAATCCTATAAACATGGCAGAAATGGAGACGCTGAGCAACTACATGGCATGTAAAAATGATTTAACATGAATTTAACCAATGGCAGAGCAGTCTGGTCACTTAGGGTAAAACATTTCAGATTTTCCTATACTATATAGCTTTGGAGTAAAGTAACATTAGCACGTGTTGTCATTTCCTGAAACAATACAATGACCTGGTAGCAATCTTTTCTTTAATTATTTAATGAGTTGTATTCTGTTTTGAATGGAAATTTTGGTGAAAAAACAAGATTGTTGTTGAGTTATGTTGTATTTAGAAGTCATGTCTGAGACATGCATACCAAATCACCATCTGGCAAATGCCCCCCTCCAATTTGGGAAATTAAACTGTTTATTACCCAACGACAGCACAACGACTCTCTCTACACAGCTGCGTTGGCTGTGATGGCCCCACTCTTCTGCTGCTTTTATCGTATTGCTGGACCAAAACTTGCTTTCACGACTTAAGGCAATGTCGCCAGTACTCTGACACATGCAAACACACACACGCACACCCTGAGCACAGAGTGCACAGAAAGTCCAAGCAGCACGCCTTAGCAGTGTGTGCCAGCTTAATCTAGTCAGGTTTTTTATCCCATGGCCGACTTCCACTTAAAGTAACACTTCACTGGGAGCCACAAAGGTAGTTTGCATGCATGTTGTCCACACATACACACTTCCCCCTCATTGTTAGTTTGTTTATGTCTCTGGCACACTTGCGTGATAGTTCAGAGTCTCTGGCACAAGCATAAACCCACAACTCATGCAAGTGCAACATTAACATACTCACATGTAGATGAAAACTAACATCAAAAAATGTTTGCACACGGATGCACTCACACAACCTCTCAGGCTTGTAGTCCCTGAGGAGAAACAGTGGTGTGAACAGTGGTGTGAATGTACCCAGGTTGCTGAGAGTGACAATCCAGCCACTCAGTTGAGTAGACCATATATTTTACAGGAAACCTTTTCCTACTTTACAAAATAAGTATTATATAAATAATTCTAGCAAAATGATCAGGTTCTCTATAATGATTTGTTGCACAACTACTCACAGCATGCATTCATGTAAAAAGGCATGGGTATAGTACCTACTTTCCATACGCCTAGGCAAGTCAAAGTAAACGTAACAATAGCCTTTTTCCCAGTGGGTATTGAAGCTGAAACTTTCAATCCTTTTCCTCAACTCGCTGTTTAACGTACCAATGCAGTGTGGAAGGATTGGAGTTGTCGTGTGAATTTACTAGTTTCTGACAAACTGTCAGAGGTGTAACAGTCTAACAGGCGGGGTACACCCTGAACTGGTTGTCAGCCAATGGTAGAGACAGACAACAGTCGCACTCACAATCACACCTAGGGACAATTTAGAGTCTCCAATTAATGCATGTTTTTGGGGATATAGGAAGATATCGGTGTGGCCGAAGAGAACCCACGCAGGCACGGGGACAATATGCAAATTTCACAGCAGGGGGGCCAGGATCTGAACCCCGGTCCTCAGAACTGTGAGGCCAACGGTCTAACCAGTTGCTCCACTGTGCCGCCCTCATGCAAATGTTTTTTGTTTGTTTGTTTTGTTTTTTTTATGAGGAGATGGGCAATCTCACAAATGTGCTAGGGATGTAACATCTTAGTTACAAGTGCTCCCGTTAATCAACAACAGCCAATGTCTGGAGTGACATAACATGCATGTTAGCCCACAAGGACCAACTCACATGCACACAGTGACATCAACAACTCTGATAAAGCACAACAGCTCCAAAACCTAATTTGACTGGGGCCCAACAAAAGGAGCGTTTTCATAGGATAATCCCAGGTTTGGGACTGGAAGGGGTTATATTTGTGTGTGTGCGTGTGTGCACTAGTGCATGCATGCATGCATGGGCGTGTGGTTTTTTTTTTTAATTTCATTAAGGGGAAATAAGATGTTTTGATGAGTTGTTTGGCCTGGCCAGTCACCTCTGGCTCAGGGACATTGTGTGTAATTGATATTAACACATTGAAAGGCAGAAACACAGAACAGTGTTACGGAGTTTTAACTTCTCCCTAAAGCCAATAACATTGGAGGATCTTTTTCGAGTGCTGTTTGTTTGAATATGTGTTTCGGCACAGTTGTTCTCTCTGTCCTATTTCCATATCTACATGAATAACACATGTATATATAGTGTATATTAAGTTGAATAGAAAAAGGAAAACAAATTTCAACAACTACAGTCATTGTGATGGCATATTACAGTCTTGCTGACCATTTTTGGAACTCCTTTATGATTCGTATAACTCTTCAAAACTAAATAATTCCAAATAAATTAAAACAAAAAAAATTTAAAAAGCATGTGCAGCAATTTTGGCACAGCTCCATAATATTTGTTTGCCCACACTTTGGCAGTGATGTCAGCCTCCAAACATTTTATGCATCCATCTATGCTCTTTGCTCTTAGGTTGTATTTTCTCCAACTCTTCCTTTGCAATTTGTTTGAGCTCTTGAATATTTGAAGGGTTCTTTTCCCAAAAGGGGGATTTCAGCTCCCCTCCAAAAATGTTCAAGTGGATTGAGATTAGGGTCATTACAAGCCATTTTAAAACAGTCATTGTGTTCCTTTCCAACCATTCCTCAGTGCTTTTGAATGTGTGCTTTGGGTCTGTATTTTACTGGAGGATCCATGAGCTTCACCTAAAAACCCAGTTTTCTTACAGTGGGTAAAACGTTTTATTCTAAAATGTCTTAATACTGTCTGATTTCCTGATGCCTGTATACAGTCAAACCCTCCAGTACAAGATGTAAAAAGCTGCCACACAACATTATGGATCCTCCACCATGCTTGACTTTTGGTAACGTGTTCTTTTCCTGAAAGGTGTCATTATAACGTTTGTAAACACAGTTTGTTTCCAATGCCAAAAAGATCTGCAAAGCCTGTAAAAACCGGTAAAAAAAATAACAAAGGGAATTGATGAAAGTGAGAATGCAAGGGGAAGGATGGTAGGAGACTGGTTAGAGCATGTGCCTCAAAGTTCTGGAGACGAGGCTTCAAATCCTGGCCTCACCTCTGTGGAATTTGCATGATCCCTCCTGTGCCTGTGCAGGTTCTGTCCGGGGGTTCTGTTTTTCTCCCACATCTCTAAAACATGCATGGTAGTTTAGTTGAAGGCTCTAAATTCCCCGTATGTGTGAATGTGAGTGGAAATGACTGCTTTTATGTGCCCTGCGATTGGCTGGCAACCAGTTTGAGGTGTACCCCGCCTCCTGCCCAAAGACAACTAGTATAGCGTCCAGCACTACTGTAACCCTTGTGAGGATAAGCAGCTCAGATAGTGGATGGGTTCGATGGATCTCACCACTTTGAGGCAGCATTGCAGTAGAACACTGGACAATCTATGAGGAAGTGCTGGAGTGCTCGACATTTTCCATGGTGCAACTGAGGTGGAGGAGCTTTGACAGGAGCTTTTAAGAGGCACACAATCCATTAGACAAAGGTCGCTGCAAAGTGGCCAACTATTAAAAATGCAGCAGCACCATTATTGCTTCCCCCAACTGGCAACTTATAGTTTCTTCACTGCATCACTCTATATTTTTTCTCATTCACTGCATATCCATACTTTCTCTTTTCTTTCTGTTTTAACCATCTGTTTTAATTTTCCCTTTCCCGAGCTTTCCTTTACTTGGCAAGGGCTGGCGAATTTCGTCCCTCTGTGCATGTCCTGACCCACTGAATCCTTTTTCAACAAAGACAGGCACCAGTCAACGGTCACTACTGTACAGGGACAAAAATAGAACAGTCAACTGATGATAATAAAAGGGCATATAAGACTGGTTCAGATAGTCCCTTTTATGCAGTAAAAACTACGTGAGCCCGGCAAACGGAACAGATGGTCGGAGTGAGGGAGAGTCAAGAGAACCCAGAACACAGTGGGAGAGAGGTAGGATGAGTGCAAGGGTAGGATTTTTTTTTTTTTTTTAAAGGCACCAGAAGGACTTTCTCTGTTCTCTATGTTGGCATATGATTTTACCAAGAACAGAACTTAGGAAGCATCAATAGAGCTGTGTCTTAAGCTTGTCCCAAAATTGTCACCATGTCTTAAATCACAAGTGATGGAGGCCATAAGCAGCATGCGAACTGTGCCATAAACCCTGCGTTTACTTTGTACAATACGTCAGTTTCCGCATGTGGGCTCGTGTATGTGTGTGTGTGTGCATGTGCATGTACATGCGTGCATGCGTGTATGCATGATGTGCTCTGCATAATTTATGGATACCATTTCTACTAAGGCAAAGTGCTTTGTAATTGACAAGAGGAACAGAAACCTTGGAGGAAACCTACACATTATGTGAACAGAATTTTTTTTTTTTTTTTTTAATTTGAAAGCTCAAGATATTGTGTGTTGCTCGTCAATTGTTTGTTTGTTGGTTTGGAAAAGGGAGACAAACTTCAAAGGAGACGTTGCTTTAGGAGGGAATATAGCTAGCTGAGAACATATTTAAACTTTTTTTCGGAGAAAGTGGCATAAAAAGCGAGAGACTTCTGTGTGCTCATCAATACTGATATTTGGAATACACTGGTGGGATTTCACAAAACATAAATGACTTTCATTGAGCGTTTTAAAGGTGTGAATTGTGAAATAGCGTAAAAAAAATGTATGCAGTCATAATATTAACTATTTTTATTTTTTAAATGTATGTTATTTATTTTAGTTATTTATATACCACCTTTAAAAAATGCATTGTCATAAAGTGCTTTGACAGACCATGAACAAAAAGGCACAAAATAAAAACCGGATAACTCCACCTTGATTTCAACTTTTAACAAATTAAGATTACACTATTCAACAAATGATTAATTATCTAACTATTCAAAATCCTCTTAACTATCGAAGATTCTTTATTTAGTACAAATTTGATGTGTTGAATCCAAATACAACAATGGTTTTGCTCCATCAGGACAATGTTTTGAACTATGGTCATATGTACTTTATCTGTTACATGTGCAGGTATTTTCACTTTTAAGTTTCAAATAAACAGCAGTTCATTTTGCTGAATTTTGAACAATGATGATATAACATTTAATTTACAACAACATTGTCTTATCAGCGTCTACTATTGAAGTTACAGTAAACAAAGTTTGCAACTCCTGATTAAAAATCTGTTCCCAATTTGGAATAAAAACCTGCTGAGACCAAGAGAGAGAAATGTCATTTTTGTAATTCTGCTGAAAAAACACTGACAACCTTCACAATTTTTTTTTGGGTGGTAGCCCAGTATTGTTAAT
This sequence comes from Syngnathoides biaculeatus, assembly GCF_019802595.1. Lineage (NCBI taxonomy): Eukaryota > Metazoa > Chordata > Actinopteri > Syngnathiformes > Syngnathidae > Syngnathoides > Syngnathoides biaculeatus. The sequence goes on along the minus strand of NC_084644.1, from coordinate 25,331,083 downwards.
TACTAATCAATTAAAGTTTATTTGAACAAATTCTGTTGTTTCATAAGTATATATTAAACTGGGGCAGCACGGTGATGCAACTGGTTAAAGTGTTGGGCTCACAGTTCTGAGGATTGGGGTTCAAATCCCAGTCCCCTCTGTGTGGAGTTTGCATGTTCTCAGTAGGGCCTGCATGGGTTTTCTCTGGGCACTCCGGTTTCCTCCCACACATGTCTCCATGTGCCCTGCGATTGGCTGGCAATCAGTTCAGGGTGTACCCCACCTCTTGCCCGTTGATGGATAGGATAGTCTTCAGCACTCCCGGAACCCTCGTACGGATAAGCGGCTCAGAAATTTGATGAATGGATATCAAACTGATGGCACTATTAGTCAGTTTATTATATATTTCAAACCATCCATCCAGCCACCCTTGCATCCATTTTCGCTTCCTCACTTATGTCAAACCACAATCGCTACTTCTACTCTTCTCCTGCCTTCTAACAGCAGAGCCAGCCTGCTTTGAAATTAAGAAGTACAAAGTGGGCAAACAGAAATGGAGCCTATAATACAGTAATTCTAAGTTCAAAAACACTACTCCTCGAAAGTGTCTACATTAATTTCTGTCTTTATGGTCTTTATGAAGTGAGCACTGACCATTTTATCTCTATTTATCTAGTGCAAAGGAAAGTAATTGAATGTGAAAAGCTCATTTTAAAAAGCATGTGATATTCCATTAAGATGTCCGGGCGTGTCTGCATGTGTCATTACTTTGATGCGGGCTGAATGCTGTTTCTCATCACCCTAATTAAAGCTCAGCAAGTGCCACTGAACACATTAGCACACTGATCTACAGCAAACTAACGATCGGTTGGTTGATAGCGTGACTTTTTATCTTTTAGCCCTCTCTTATACTGGATTTAATTACTGAATTACTTTCAAAGATGACGCCACCTTAAGACGACTATAAACGACCATCGGCGACTATGAAAGAGAAAACACGAGAGGCACAATCACATACCAAACCAACTTTTTCTAGTATTTGGGAGTTATCTTGGCCTGATGGTGCCTCAGTAACCATGTGAAGTAAGAATTAAAATCATCTACACATTCCTGAGGCTCAGATGTTTTTCTACCGAGAGGCGTGAAATCAGTTCATTCAAAATTCTCGATCTTATCTATGCCACTAGCAAAGATTTCCACATTCCTTTTCTGCACCCGAGCTAGTCCTGTCGATATAACAAACATGTGCGCTCTCACAACTAGATCAAAGGTGGTGGTCTCAGCCAAATATGAACAAAGCGGATATACCAAACTCGGTCAAACAGAAGTACCTGTTAAGAGGGGCCTTTTATGGACACAGGTATGACAAAACCAATGTGGGTTTTTTTTCTTTTTTTTTTATGAAATTGACACTTTTATGTTAAGTCAATGTTGGAAAGTGACCCTATGGGTTCTACAAAGTCGAAATATGGAACCTTTAAACGATCTTGAATAGCTGTATACTCAGCTGTATACTCAACTGTATTTTCACAAGGAATGCTAACTTATTTTGAAGGAGGAGAATGAGGGTAATTAGCAAAAACTGATGAGGAACTTGTTTTTCCTTAAAAATCTTAAAAAAAGAGAGAAAAAGAAAAGCATTTTGGCGTCATTTTCACACGTCCTAAAACCTGATTAGGTTGTTTTCAGCGCACTTGTGTCCTATAAGATGATGTTGTAGGGTTTTTTTTCAAGATTAATACAAATGTTTTTTTTTCTTTTTGAATTTAGTGTGGGTTTTCTCAAAGTATATTTCCTGCATCCTGCATTGATTTCTTCACGTCTTAACAGCTTAATTTGCTTCATTTTAAGAAGTCATTTCAAGAGCACTGCAGCTCGTCTTGAAAACAATGCCCCCACCCCCACCCACTTTCATTGCACTCCAACCCTCTTATACACATGATTAAGGGACACTAGTCTTATATAAGATACCATAGCCCCTACCCGCCCCCTGGTAATGCACAAGAACTGCACCTATAGCCCTTTGTGGAGGCAGTGAAAGAGCAAATATCGTCACGTTCACAAATCCCATCCTCTAGCTAAGCACTGTTACTTCAGCCATTTCATAACAGCTATATGTGAAGGGGCTGCGGGTTTAAAGATTGCTTTTGTGAGTGAGAAGCTTGCGCATGGAAACACTCGCATATACATGATTGATTTCCACAAGAGGAGAGGCTCCAGTCTCTGGAATAAAGATTAATAAGATGCCATTTACATCTCCAATCAAATCAGTGTGCAGCAGGTGGAGTGTATATACAAGTCAGAGGGAGTATAAGTATTGTTTATGGAGTGTAATGTATTGTTGCGTCTTATTGAGTGTATGTTTAGAGGGCACTCTAGTAGATATGTACCTTTTTTCCAAGTTTCGTACACCTAGAATTTAAGGTAGAGGTGGGACTGCATCGGGGATCAGCTCTAAGCCCCTTCCTGTTTGCAGTGGGAATGGATAGGCTGACAGACGAGGTTAGACTGGAATCCCCTCAGACCATGATGTTTGCAGATGATATTGTGATATGCAATGAAAGCAAGGAGCAGGCGGAGGAACAATTAGAAAGATGGAGACATGCACTGGAAAGGAGAGGAATGAAGATTAGCCAAAGTAAAACAGAATATATCTGCGTGAATGAGTGGGGTGGAGGGGGAAGAGTGAGGCTACAGGGAGAAGAGATACCACGGGTGGAAAACTTCAAATATTTAGGGTCAACAAACCAGAGCAATGGTGAGTGTGGTAAGGAAGGGAAGAAACAGGTCCAAGCAGGTTGGAACAGCTGGCGCAAGGTGTCTGCTGTGTTATGTGACAGAAGAGTCTCTGCTAGGATGAAGGGCAAAGTTTATAAAACAGTGGTGAGGCCGGCCATGATGTACGGATTAGAGATGGTGGCACTGAAGAAACTACAGGAAGCAGAACTGGAGGTGGCAAAAATGAAGATGTTGAGGTTCTCGCTCGGAGTGAGCAGGTTGGATAGGATTAGAAATGAACTCATTAGAGGGACAGCCAAAGTCGGATGTTTTGGAGACAAGGTTCGAGAGAGCAGACTTAGATGGTTTGGACATGTTCAGAGGCGAGAGAGTGAGTATATTGGTGGAAGGGTGCTGAGATTCATCTGCCAGGCAAAAGAGCGAGAGGAAAACCAAAGAGAAGGTTGATGGATGTGGTGAGGGAAGACATGAGGGCAGTTGGGGTTAGAGAGGAAGATGCACGGGATAGGTTAAGATGGAAAAAGATGACATGCTGTGGCGACCCCTAATGGGACAAGCCGAAAGGATAAGAAGAAGAAAGAAGATACACAAATGTTGAAGCCCACCCCAAATAGGATTGGGCATCGAGAATCAAGAACTGATAGGAACCGGGACTAAAGCTGCGCTTCTCCAGGACTTGTTCAGTTAAAAAATTTCAGCCCCCAGTTTCAGCAGCACGATGAGGCAACTGCTGAGAGCATTGGCCTTACAGTTCTGAGGACTGGGGTTCAAATCCAGGTCCCCCTTGTGTGCCGTTTGCTTCTTCTCCCCATTCCTGCGTGGGTTTTCGATGGTTTCCTCCCACCTCCCCAAAACCTGCATTCATTGGTGTGATTGGCTGGAAACCAATTCAGCGTCTACCCTGCCTCCTGCCCAATGACACCTAAGATATGCACCAGCCCTCCCGCAACCCTCGTGAGGATAAGCAGCTAAGAAAGTGATGGATGGATGTGTCATTTGGGTTAGTTCGGCACACTGCCTTTTAGTTCATGATATTGACAGTGGTTATAAAGAACCCTGAACTCAAATGTACTTTTTAGTCTGTACTGCGACCTGCTAAGAAAATGGATGTTCATCATTTGGACAAGTTTATTTAATCAATGCAAAGTTTTTTGACCCACTGCCCTAAAAGAATCTGAATCGAGAATCATTTAGAACTGGAATCGAAATGTGGAATCGGAATTAGAAGCACTCAAATCCAAACAATGCCCAACCCTAATCTCAAACAATGGCAAATAACAAATTAGTGAATATAATCAGAGGTAGAATTGTTTTAGCTCTCTTCGTGTACAGTGTGTGTTGTATTTATATAGATACACACATCTATTCATACACGGAAACCAATGTAGAATAGAGCATTGTCTACGGTTGCTTATAAATATGTGCTGTAATCTTTAAAAGAAAGAGGAAAAAAGAGAAAGAAAGAAAAAGAGAAAGATTCCAAGATTCGTGCTCATGTAAACTTCCGAAAATGACTGACAACACTTCACTATGAATGTCAAAATCCAGGCCAAACCTGAGCATATTTTAATATAAATATCCCTTGGCAACATATGACAGTCTATTTTCTGAACAAAATATGTAAAAAAGTAAATGTACATTACAAACAGAACAGAACCCTTTGAACATTGCACAGACTTACATGGGCTGCCTTTTTCTGGGACCCACAAAGCTTAAATGACAGCAAGCTGCACTGACAGCGAGGTCAGGCAGGTGAGATCACACACACACACACACACACACACACACACAGACACACGGAAGCACGCAGACGTACTTGTCGGCATACATCGGATATGTTTGTTCATGTCTGTTTTACACAAATAAAATGGGAATAACCAACTGAACACTTTTTGACTGCTGTGGATGCAGCTCTGCATGTACTCCAGCATGTAAAGCATTTCATTAATACATGAATGTGAAGATAACCTCACACCTACACATGTCGTCAATTGAGAGGCAATAATTGGCAATCGTTGGACACAATTTGATTTGTCCTTGACAGCAGGGTGAGCGAGAACCGGTGGTGCAGGGGATGATGTGACAGTCTAGGCCAGATGCCTGTTGCAGATACTTGAGAGAAATGAGATGACCTTGAACTGATAGAGATAAATGATAGAAGACACAGTGGAGGGCCACCAGCACAACAGCGACATGACAGACATCAAATGTTTTACTTAATCTAACATTCTCGTGTGTATGATGAGATGTGCATGATAACGCGTCACTCAGTTTAGAATTTAGAACGATTCTTACCTGCCTGTTACATATATCTGATAATATGCAGACAGTTTAAATCGCTTTTTTTTTGCCCTTTTGGGCAATTAGAACCTGTACACACACAACGTGACAAATCACTCCACTGGCAGAGATGTCTACATCAATAAATGGAAATACAAAAATTCACAATTTCCCAAATTTTGACAAGGTTCTATATTTTTTTTGTGCATATTGAGGATAGTTTTAAGAGGAATTCATTGCAACCAAATAATGTGATACTGACACCAGCAGCCCAAATTTTGCAGCTCGTAAATACTGCATACTTTAAATGGGAATATGGCGCATTGTTCAATTTTTCACCAAAATAATGTAAAAACACTGATACTTCAGCAGATGTGTAAAAATAAAATTGATCCTTATTCTGATTCTCACGCAGTTGTAAAGCGACCGACCGCACTGTGTTCACATTAACAGGCAGCCAAAATATCTTAAATGTGGTAATCATGTCTTGTGTCCTTTTATGTTCTTTTCCCTTTGTTTCATGGTCTGTCTGTCGGTCTCTCTTGCTCTAAAAGAACACAATAAAACAACTGCAAAATTTAATAAAGGCATAGTGAAGGTATGGGCTGGGAATTAAACTATTATGTTAAATGTGAGTGCATTCTTTAAAATTGATGTTTATTTTACAAAATTGATACGTAGAATTTACCCCAGATATTGACTTCATTGCAGTTTATTTAATATTTATTATGCTTCAGTATGCTGTATTACGCTGCCATGAGTTTGTTTGTGTGCAACTTAATTTGAAAGATTTTTGAAATGGCATCTGGATTTGCTTTATGATCAATGTTCTTTGAACAATATTCTCTTTAATCTTTAGTGAGTCCTCACTTTGATTACATCAAAAAATGTTTTTAATAATGCTAACATTTTAATTAACCTATTTAAAGAGTAAAATCTGCCTGAACCTATGTAAAATCTCTGACCATGTTGTAATTTTGATGTGTTGATATAGCATCTGATCTGTAAAGAGTACAATATTTCAGTATATTTGTTGGGATATGTTGGAACAGACTTCTAAAGAATTCCAGTTGCCGGTAGTATTCTACATACGTGACAGAAATGTTTAAGTCTTGGTGGATGTCTGGGCTCTCTTGAGTGCTTGAACAAAAACACAACATACATTTGCGCTTTGTGAAGGTCACTGTAAAAAATCTCAAGATGAAAAATAAAAACTACTCAATTCAACAAGATTACTGAGTGGATCACACAGTCGATATTCGCCACATGTCGACAAATGCACAGTTGTATCTGATCTTCCCACATACTTTCTCAATACTTGTAGCAACCCATTCCCACACTTTCATCTTCTCTACTACCACTTTGTACCTGTCTTGCCTACTGACCTACACACTGTGCTAAATATTGCAACTAACATGCAACAATAGATCCTCAGTTACTATCACACAAGAGCAGGTTTTAAAAAAAAAATGAATCGCACACAACAATGGGAATACTGAGCTGGGTGAAGGATCAAAAACAATTGATCAGGCCTGGGTAGACAGTTTATTTTTTAACACTGGTGCTATAGCAGTCAATGTCAGTATGTTTGTATGCACAAAAAGTGTGATGATGAGAACTGCCAAAACGATTTTTAAAAAGTCCAAGGTAATAGAGCAAGTGTGAGATTTTAACACAAGAGCACTGGCGAGGAGGAACTGAGTAGAAGTGTTGGAGGATTGGGAGACGATAAAAATATGATGGTGGTTGTGGTTTGATAAACGGACAACGGGGGCCGGGGGAAGCGTAGGCCTCATGCCCTGAACTTGAACTTGGAGCTGGTGGGGTTGGAGAGTGGAGGATGAGGTCAAGTGATGATGGGGAGAGTGGAAGGAACAGGAAAAAGCCAGCTGTGTGACAGCAATCTCTCTCCACTTAAGACACTGGTGGGGGTTAGAGGAACAAGTGCTGTCCAGCAATCTATCTTGTGAAGCTTTTTCAGTCCTCGCTATGATGCTTTTTTCACACAGTTTAAACCGCAATTGGAAACTGAATCAATCTCAGTCTTGTTCTCACTTACTTAAATGCATACAACAACCCTATCAAGTATCATAAGGTATCAGCTTTGGGACACTACAATAGCTTTGCAAAAATATACCTTTTTAATATGTTAACGTGAGTATTTCTGGATGTGATTGGCAAGAACAAGTGTGCTTTTGCAACACACAAGCATGTGTATCAACGATGACCACCCTACCTTGGTCTGAAAGTAGTGGGGGTAGTAGTACGTGTACTGGGGGTACATTTGCTGCTGCTCCAAACGCTTGCCCATGTAGCTGGAATTCAATTGGAGGTCCTGGAGGCTGGAGATAGAAGCTCACAGGATGGATACAATTACGCTGAGGTTCTAGCCTGGATTCTTTTAGGTGATCCGTTTCAATGAGTCAAGGATGCGGGAAGAAAGCACTCTCCTGTGTGAGACTTTGGATTTCAGTTTGTCTACTTGCCAAGGAGATCAGAAAAAAAGTCTTAATGTAGGTATCAGTGAACAGACTGAGAGAATCCGGAGGGACAACAAAAATAGGGTTGAAATACAGGGCAACATTAGGTGAGGGAAGAGGATATCAGGATACGAAGTGGCAATACAGGAAACAATAGGGAGGAATGGACAACAGGACAGTGAGAACGTAAGGGGGGAGCAAAAGGAGGGAGGAGAGGATGAGATCTGGTTGTCGGTTCCTCGCAGTCTCTGCTCTAAAAAGCACACCGAATTTTGTCTTCTCTCTGTTGCCCTGCAGATGCCCCTCAGTAGTTTGCCTTCAGTTTCCCCTCCCAGCGTATCTTTGCTGTCGCTTCTTGTCTCTTCCGCTTTTTCCTGTGGGTTTGTACTCTCCCGCTCTCAGACCTCACACGAGACCCCCGATCCCACCAGGGGCTTGGCTGTATCCGAGGGAACACACAACGTCCTGTGTTCTATCCTCCGAAGTCAGTGATGAACTCGCACTTGGATGTGTAGCTGGAGAGAAGAATGGAGGGGAGGAGGGTGGTCTGGAGCTGAAGCTGTGACTGTTTTTTTTTTCCTCCTCACACTCACTCCCTCCCTCTTTTGTTAAGCGCCGGGAATAGCTAGGTAGATAGCGCAGGAGTCCAGCGTGGAGGATGAGCAAAAGAAAAAAGGTTCAAAACTCCTTTCACTCAAGAGGAAGCAGTCCAATGCAGACATGCACTCACACTGAGGAAAATCCCCTCTGATCCACAAGGTCTCCAACTCTCTTTTCTTCTCTTCCCCTCTGCGATGTCTCTCTTTTTTTGCAAGCTCTGTCCCTGACGGCTTGCTGCCCACTGCGCCTGGCAGCCGTCACTCTGTGTGTGGGTGTGCGCTTGTGTGTGAGTGTGGTGCCAGCGGTGTGAGTGATGTGTGTGTGTGTGACTGTGCATGTAACTGAGAGGAGTGTGTTTGTGTGGCTGCTGCCGTCTGCTCCATTCTGTGTTCTCAGACATAGAAAACTCAGCTCCAGTGCGGCTACGCTCCTCCCTCCTCCTCCTCCTATTCCTTCTTCTCCTCCTCCTCTCTCTCCCTGTTTTTTTTTCCCTGGAACTAGAGTACAGTGGGAGTGGTCGGTCCTTCCCTCACTGTCCTGAAAAGTGCGTGTCTGTGAACTGCACAAAACAGCTGTGGAAATGAAGAAGAAAAAAAAAACAGACATGGGCTGTTCTTCTGGCAGAAGGGAGCTGCTGAGGAGGGAGTGTGAAGCGGAGGGTAAAGGTCAAAAGATGAAACACACGCTTCAGAATTTAGAAAATAGCAAATCCCCTGTACCGGCACTGTTTTGATGGAGGAATTACGTGTATTTATGATACAATCTGGGTTTAGTTGTAAGCAGTAGTTAAGATCACATGTCAATATTTGCAATTGGGCAATGTCTGTTGCACAGCAAAAAAAGCGACAGTATCACACGAATACACATAAAAATGTACCCGTGCACGCTGAAATGACCCATCTCGACATATTCAGCTTACTCAGAGGTTCTCCTTTGAGTCCCACCCAGCGAAAGGCCCAGTACAGTGCAGTTGTGTGGCAGTGTGGCACAGTGACCCACTGACACAGTGCTGCCACTTCTGTGACGTAACCAGGTTTAAGTAGTGCTCTTACATAAGCAGAGTGAGCCATGCATGAAGGTCTGATCTCACACTGCAGCATAGTGTGTAAAAGAAGGAAAGAAACGCAAGCTTCACTGGAGTTGAAAGTGGGAAAAGAACTAACAGAAAGGATAAACTTCTATTTGGCTTATGGGCAGATTAAACTGTGATTTGTGCCATACTTAAATATGCAGTGCTTTGAGGAAAGGCATGCAATAATTCGATGGTCCTTGGCAAACTCAAACATTTTCGTCACTTGCTGTGAAGCACAGAATCATTTTGTAACGTGTGCTGGTGTATTAAATGGTCCCATACATGCAACAGAAGTGGTTAATTCCACATGATTAATATCAAATTATTGGTAATTTAAGATAGACACTTGACTAGTCCGTATTGATGCCTTAAGGTTAAGTTGGGTTTTATCTTTCAGGGACAAATATATGTTCTCTGCAAAAGTCTCCCCTGTAATAACATTAAAATAACTGGGGGACACGTGCCAATGGTGCGGGGGTGGACCCAAATGCATCACTCCGAAGCAAAGGCATAACGTCCAGTGGGTTTTATTGCAGAAGAGGTGTCCGCACACGGTGACAATCTAAACTCAATGAACTGGCAAATGCCAGTGACCAAAACTCAAACATAAATATGTGGTTAATTAACATGCCGAATGCGCCACAGCTGTGACGAGTGCAAGAGGTGGCACTGCCCAGAGCAGTGACTTGGCCACGCCCCTGACAATGATGTCATTACAGGGTGAGGTTGGAACTTTCCATTACCATTTTCTGAGCGACTTATCCTCACAAGGGTCACGGGAGTGTTGGAGCCTATCCCAGCTATCATCGGGCTAGATAGATAGATGATAGATAGATAGATAGATAATAGATAGATAGATAGATAGATAGATAGATAGATAGATAGATAGATAGATAGATAGATAGATAGATAGATAGATAGATATAGATAGATAGATAGATAGATAGATAGATATAGATAGATAGATAGATAGATAGATAGAGTATACATTATGTATAAATGATTAAATGATATTGGACTCGGGTTCTTAAATTCTTATTTTTTTGCATAGTTTTCCCGTTTTGATGTTTACGACCATTCAATAAATGTAAGCCAAGTGAACTTAAAATTCAGTTTTTAAATTGTGAATTAATTTATTAAAGAAGAAATCCCATTCAAAGTTACTTGCCCCTGTTTGGAAAAATATTTCTCCCACAACCTAATTGGTTGGGCCATCTTCAGCTGCAAGAACTTCAATTTGAACAGCATTTTCTTTTGCGGGCGATGACTCTTTCACATCTTCATTTCTGCTACCTCCAGTTCTTCTTCCTGTTGTTTCTTCTCCGCCACCGTCTCTAATCCGTACATCATGGCCGGCCTCACCACTGTTTTATAAACTTTGCCCGTCATCCTCGCAGAGATTCTTCTGTCATGTAACACACCAAACACCTTCCACCAGCGGTTCCAATCTGCTTGGGCCCATTTCTTCATTTCCTCACCATTGCTCTGGATTGTTGACCCTAAATATTTAAAGTTGTCCACCCGTGGTATCTCTTCTCCCTGTAGCCTCACTCTTCCCCCTCCACCCCTCTCATTCACGCACATATATTCTGTTTTACTTTGGCTAATCTTCATTCCTCTCCTTTCCAGTGCATGTCTCCATCTTTCTAATTGTTCCTCCGCCTGCTCCCTGCTTTCATTGCATATCACATAATCATCTGCAAACATCATGGTCCAAGGGGATTCCAGTCTAACCTCGTCGGTCAGCCTATCCATTACCACTGCAAACAGAAAGGGGATCAGAGCTGATCCCTGATGCAGTCCCACCTCCAACTTAAATTCTTCTGTCACACCAAAGGCACACCTCACCATTGTTCTGCTGCCATCATACATGTCCTGAACTATTCTAACATATTTCTCTGCCACCCCAGACTTACGCAAACAGTACCACAGCTCCTCTTTTGGTAATCAGTCATGGGCCTTCTCTAGATCCACAAAGAGACAATGTAGCTTCTTCTGACCTTCTCTGTATTTTCCCACGAGTATCCTCAAGGCAAATAATGCATCTGTGGTACTCTTTCTAGGCATGAAACAATACTGTTGCTTGCAGATACTTACTTCTGTTCTGAGTCTAGCCTCCACTACTCTTTCCCATAACTTCATTGTGTGGCTCATCAACTTTATTCCTCTATAGTTCCCACAGCTCTGAACATCCCCTTTGTTCTTAAAAATGGGAACTAGAACACTTTTCCTCCATTCTTCAGGCATCTTTTCGCCCGCTAGTATTCTGTTGAATAAGTTGGTCAAAAACTCCACTGCCATCTCTCCAAATTGCTTCCATACCTCTACCGGTATGTCATCAGGACCAACTGCCTTTCCATTTTTCATCCATTGTGTGGCTCATCAACTTTATTCCTCGATAATTCCCACAGCTCTGAACATCCCTTTTGTTCTTAAAAATGGGAACTGGTACACTTTTCCTCCATTCTTCAGTCATCTTTTCACCACACCCAGCTCTCCAAATTGTTTCCATACCTCTACCGGTATGTCATCAGGACCAATTGATTTTCCATTTTTCATCCTTTGTAGTGCCTTTCAAACTTCCTCCTTACTAATCATTGCCACTTCCTGGTCCTTCACACTTCCCTCTTCTACTCTTCCTTCTCTTTACTTTTTTTCATTCATCAACTTTTCAAAGTATTCTTTCCATCTATTTATCACACTGCTGGCACCAGTCAACACATTTCCGTCTCTATCCTTAATCACCCTTACCTGCTGCACATCCTTTCCATCTCTATCCCTCAGTCTGGCCAACCTGTAGAGATCCTTTTCTCCTTCCTTCATGTCCAACCTGGTGTACATGTCATCATATGCCTCTTGTTTAGCCTTGCCACCTCTACCTTTGCCCGACGTCGCATCTCAATGTACTCCTTTCACCTCTCCTCAATCCTCTCAGTGTCCCACTTCCTCTTCGCTAATCTCTTTCCTTGTATGACTCCCTGTATTTTGGGGTTCCACCAACAAGTTTCCTTCTCCCCTTTCCAACCAGAAGACACACCAAGTACTCTCCTGCCTGTCTCTCCGATCACCTTGGCTGTAGTAGTCCAGTCTTTCAGGAGCTTCTGCTTTCTATCGAGAGCCTCTCTCACCTCTTTCCGAAAGGCCGCACAACATTCTTCCTTTCTCAGCTTCCACCACATGGTTCTCTGCTCTACCTTTGTCTTCTTAATCTTCCTACCCACCACCAGAGTAATCCTACACACTACCATCCTATGCTGTCAAGCTACACTCTCCCCTATCACTACTTTACAGTCAGTAACCTCCTTCAGATTACATCGTCTGCACAAAATATAATCCACCTGTGTGCTTCTGCCTCCGCTCTTGTAGGTCACTATATGTCCGTCCCCCTTTTGGAAATAAGTGTTCACTACAGCCATCTCCATCCTTTTTGCAAAGTCCAACACCATCTGTCCCTCAAAGTTCCTTTCTTGGATGCCGTACTTACCCATCACTTCTTCATCGTCCCTGTTTCTTTCATCAATATGTCCATTACAATCTGCACCAATCACAACTCTCTCTCTGTCTGGGATGCTCAGACCTACTTCATCTAGTTCCTTCCAGAATTTCTTTTTCAACTCTAGGTCACATCCTCCCTGTGGGGCATAGCCACTAACCACATTATACATAACCTCAATTTGAAATTTTAGTCTCATCACTTGATTTGATACTCTTTTCACCTCCAAGACATTCTTAGCCAGCTCTTCCTTTAAAATAACCCCTATTCCATTTCTCTTCCCATCTACTCCACGGTAGAATCATGTAAACCCTCCTGCTAAACTTCTCGCCTTAATACTTTTCCACCTACTCTTTTGGATTCACAATATGTCATCCTTTCTCCTAATCATTATGTCAACCAATTCCTGAGCTTTTCCTGTCATAGTCCCAACATTCAAAGTCCCTACACTCAGTTGTAGGCTCTGTGCATTCCTCTTTTTCTTCTGACAACGAATCGGTTTCCTCCTCTTCTTTGTCTTCGACCCACAGTAGCTGAATTTCCACCGACACCCTGCAGGTTAGCAGTGCCGGGGGCGGGCGTTGTTAACACGGGCCACGACCGATCCGGTATGGGATTCTTTAGATTAACGCTCATATTTGTTTGGCACAGTTTTTTCACCAGATGCCATTCCTAACGCAACCCTCTACATTTAACCGGGCTTGGCACCGGCCTCCAGATTGCATTAATTTGTGCCCCCATAGGGCTGCATTACCATGTTTGAATGTTGGTATGGTGTTCTTTTTCTTGAATAGTGTGCTGCATGTATATCAGATGTAATGAGACACACACTTCTCAAAAAGCTTCATCTTGTCAGTATATTCCCAAAAGTCTTGGGAATCTTTCAAATGTGTTTTTGTAAATGAAGAAAAGCCTTTTATATTATTTTTGTTCAACAGCGGTTTTCATCGAGGAACTCTGCCATTGAAGCCATTTTTTACCTGTTTCTTCCTCAAGGTTGTGTCGTGAAATTTGACTTTAACTGAGGCAAGGGAGACCTGTAGTTTTTTTTAGAAGTTGTCTTGAAGTACTTTGTCGCCTTCGCCCATATGAAAAAAACTCAGCACCTGCATAACGGAACACCACCACAATCGAATTTGAATTGAAATGAACCAGATGTGATTTGACTGCGGACTTTCAGCTTTAAATTGAGGGTATGAACAGCCACATCAGTTAAACGGTGTAGGAATTTTAACAGTCCGTGTATATCTACGACTTTTAGGCCAACAACTTTTATGTACATCCAACAGACAAATTGAAGAAGTAGCTGACATAGAGAAGACATAATAATGGCTGGAAAAGGCTGGACAGAATAACAGCACCCCATGTTGTCCCTGTCCACTCTCCTTCACAGAATTGTTTCAGTTTATTGTAACAATAATACTCAAGTGGTGGGGTTGAAAGTAAATGCTAAATGAACATCACACGGAAAGGGAATACCGATACTAATTCCTGTAAAATGCATATACATATACAGTGAAGAAAATAAGTATTAGTACTAAGTATAAGTTCTCCCACTTAGAAATCATGGAGGGGTCTGAAATTTTCATCGTAGGTGCATGTCCACTGTGAGAGAGATAATCGAAAATGAAAAATCCAGAAATCACAATGTATGATTTTTTTTAACAATTTATTTGTGTGATACTGCAGCATTAAGTATTTGAACACCTGAGAAAACCAACGTTAATATTTGGTGCAGTAGCCTTTGTTTGCAATTACAGAGGTCAAATATTTCCTGTTGTTGTTCACCAGGTTTGCACACACTGCAGGAGGGATTTTGGCCCACTTGTCCACACAGATCTTCTCTAAATCAAACAGGTTTCTAGGCTGTCACTGAGAAACACGGAATTTCAGCTCCTTCCAAAGATTTTCTATTGGGTTTAGGTCTGGAGACTGGCTAGGCCACGCCATAACCTTGATATGCTTCTTACGGAGCCACTCCTTGGTTTTCCTGGCTCTGTGTTTCGGGTCATTGTCATTTTGAAAGACCCAGCCACGACCCATCTTCAATGCTCTGACTGAGAGAAAGAGGTTGTTTTCCAAAATCTCACAATATATGGCCACGGTCATCCTCTCCTTAATACAGTGCACTCATTCTGTTCCATGTGCAGAAAAACAGCCCCAATGCATGATGCTACCACCCCCATGCTTCACAGTAGGGATGGTGTTCTTGGGATGGAACTCATCATTCGTCTTCCTCCAAATACGGTTCGTGGAATTATGACCAAAAAGTTCCATTTTGGTCTCATCTGACTACAAAACTTTCTCCCATGACTCATCTGTATCATTCAAATGGTTATTAGCAAACTTAAGACGGGCCTTGACACGTGGTGGTTTAAGCAGGGGAACCTTCCGTGCCATGCATGATTTCAAACCATGACGTCTTAGTGTATTGCCAACAGTCACCTTGGAAACGATGGTCCCAGCTCTTTTCAGGTCATTGACCAAGTCCTGTTGTGTAGTCTTGGGCTGATTCCTCACCTTTCTAAGGATCATTGAGATCCCACAAGGTGATATCTTGCATGGGGCTCCACTCCGATTGAGATTGACTGTCATGTTTAGCTTCTTCAATTTTCTAATGATTGCTTCAACAGTTGTTCTTTTTTCACCAAGCTGCTTGGCAATTTCTCCGTAGCCCTTTCCAGCCGTGTGGAGTTGTACAATTCTGTCTCTGGTGTCTTTGGACAGCACTTTGGTCTTGGCCATGTTACAAGTTTGAGTCTTACTGATTGTATGGGGTGGATATGCGTCTTTATGCAGCTAAAGACCTCATACAGGTGCATCTGATTCAGGATAATACATGGAGTGGAGGTGGACTTTTAAAGGCAGACTAACAGATCTTTGAGGGTCAGAATTCTAGCTGATAAACAGGTGTTCAAATACTTATTTGCAGCTGTATCACACTAATAAATCGTTTAAAAAAATCATACATTGTGATTTCTGGATTTTTCTTTTTAGATTATCTCTCTCAAAGTTGACATGCATGAACGATGAAAATTTCAGACCCCTCCATGATTTCTTAGTGGGAGAACCTGCAACATAGCAGGGTGTTCAAATACTTATTTTCTTCACTGTACATACACCTCCACAATTACATTGCATGAGTCCCAAAACCCCATCCTGGAAGCTGTCCCCTTAACATGGTGGAGGGGCCTGCACCCATGGGGCCTGAAAGGGGACACCCTAAACAAGTAATGTGGGTCCACCTTCCCATGGGCTGACCACCTGTGGGAGGGGCCAGAGAGGTCGGGTGCAGTGAGAGCTGTGTGGTGACCAAAGGCAGGAACCTTGGCGATCCAATTCCAGGCTACCGAAGCTGGCTCTAGTGACATGTTACATTACCTTTCTGGCACGAAAGGAGCCCGAGCGGGGTTGTGAGATCGAGAAGTTCCGACTAGATATAGTCAGACTCACCTCCACACAATGCTTGGGCTCTGGTACCAGTCCACTTGAGAGGACCTGTGCACCTGCACATAGTCCTTCCCAAAACATGATATAACATCTCTGGATTTATTTTGAGTGGACAGTGAGCCAGGTGTTTCCATCCAATATCAGTATGTGACCTCATAAATATGCTCCTCAGAGAATGAGCTAAAATTCCCATGAACTCATTCTTAAATCTTCTGGACAGCCTTCCCACAACAGTTGAAGCTTTTACAGCTGGAAAAGGTAGTCCAAAATCATATTAAAATGAATGAATGAATGCCATTCCATATGGTTTTACAATGGAACATCACTTAAAATCATGGCATGTATGCATATTACTGTACAGTACAAAATTATTCTTTCGTAGGTTTTCATAATAATCCAACAGCAAATATCTCTCTTGCTATACAATAATATCATACCTGTTTTTTTTGAGCATTTTTCAACAACAAGTTGAGCTTCAACTAATTGTTCAACCCTTGGTTAATTTAAATATTTTCTGTGCGTGTGTTTGTGATTTTGCCAGTGCGTGCATGTGAAAATGAGCTACCCAAACTTTCATTGTGCAGTAATTTAAGCCCCTTAATGCTGGTGTGTCAGATTGTTTATCTTGTGTAAGAAAATCATCAGTAGTTTAAAATCAGGCTTTTCGATGCAGCTGATGCTGCACACTGCATAATATTGTCTGGAAAACTCTACAGTACACTATTTTTGTATAACCAACTTTCAGAAGTAAGCTTAATTTTCACTATGTATTTACAAGGGCCCAACCGATGATTCAGTTGATACTAGCCCCTATTAAATAGACCATTTTCTTTTACCAATTTTCATTTTTTTTTTACATTAACTCATGACAGCATAAGACAGAGATAATGACATTCAAACAACAATATTTTGTGTAATGTTTTAAAATGAGATTTTTCTTTTTGATGTAAAGTTTAATACTAAATTTAGGACAAAGTACATAATATATATATATATAAAATTGTCATGTCTCTTCTATGGTCTGCAGTTGCATCTCTGAATATTAATAGTTTTCGTCAAGCCTAGATACTTACAGCACAGTAAACAGCTTTGTCTTTCATGTACTCTTTGTCAGACAACTTTACATTCACAGCAGTTGACAAAAAGCAGAGATAACAAACAGTTGCTGCAAAATCTAGGGTTTTCTTTGCCTCTGCATGTTCCGAAGACTCTGGTCATCAAGGCTACTTTCAAAGCAAGTGGGAAAGGCCATGCTGTGACTCGATGATGGGCTCGCCATGGTCGTGCACACCACAAATATACAAACAGCGAGATAAAGGAAACACCACTAATAAGACGCACATCTTTGTGCAGCTACAGCTGTGAAAACAGACAAGATCACGGTGGCGGTCGTCCTTTTCTTAAAAACTCCAGCAGTAGTTTTTTACAAGAAAAGTTTGGCCAGAGTGTCATCACTCACCCACATCCCGAGGTACTGTATTTTCACACAGAAGGCTTAGCCTGTAAATGGCGAAAAATGTAACTGCACCACAACTACAGTGATAAACACAAAAGGGAGGAACGAGTAGTAATATGTTAGCAAGAAATCATTGAAGATCTGAAATATTTTGGAGTATTGTAAATATACATCCCTCAAGGTAGCAGCACACTTGGGCCCCGATTTTAATAATGGATAATGGATGGATATATATATATATATATATGCCTGCGTGTGTGTGAGGCAGATGCCTCACATATTGGGCGGAAGGAAGCGATGCTATGCTGTGGATGACGAATGTGAGGTAGACCACATTCTAAACTTAATTCATCAAATCTGTTTCATTTAAAACAAAAACAGTTCTAAACAATAAATCCACCCACGTACAGCGCTTCAAGCAGTACATGGAAATGTTTTTTTTTGTTGGGGCCCAATATACTTTAGATGCACACAAAATGCTAATATATGACCACAAAATAAGTGTAATTTGGGGTCAGAATACCAATTTTCAGATTGGTTATCGTATTCACATCATATTAATATTAACAAGTATCATTCATATTAACAAGTAAGCAAATCCTGCGCACCTTTGCTAGAAACTTCAATTACAGATGTCTATAAAGTGAACATTTTTTATTATTCTATTTCATGACTAGCCTGCAATGCTTTGCTGATGTTTTCACTTTGTTCCATATTCCCCGCTTTTAATTTTGAGGACCTGCCCCTCCACGATATCGGTACGCCCCTAAAGAGTAAATGTTTTGCCCATGACAAAAATGTAAACTGAAATTCAGTTGAAAAATTATCAAGTTCTGATTCATCTTCAAAATACATGGATGCCCCATTGCTTTGGCAACATTGCCCCCACTAATTTACTGTCCTAACATACTGTACAAGTATCACATTTTGCGTTGCCATGAAAGGTGCATTCAGTCTTGCAGGTTTAAAATTCCATTCCCTTACTTGAGCTCAAATGTTTAAACCTCTGAGCACTGTTGCTCATGGACATACAGGACGGCTGACCTGCCAGACCATTATCGCACAATCATTACCACGAATAATCACTACTGCGCATGGACTTCATGCCACAAGCATACCAAATGTTACTAAATTCTCTTGAGAAAAAGATATGAGTTGTCATTTTCCACAGCTGACTCCGCTTGTCTCTGCAGGTCCATGGCCTTGGAGGTGGTGGACCAGGACAGAGTGACGAGTACCCAAACCTGCTGTGGCTCTGAAGAGTAATTAATTCCAGCAAACGACCGCCACATCTGTTGTTTTTTATAAACGACGGTTTACACTCTATGGACAATTTAACCACTCCACTGAGCCTGGCTTGACAGAGACAAGTTACAAGAAGGGAGCGAAAGCGTGGGGATGGAGAGCACACATCTTGGTGACTGACGAGAGATTCAATCAATAAGTAAGCACATTTACTCTCACAAACCTCAGTGAGCATGCTGCTGCTTACCACGAAATAAATAAATAAATACAAATTACAACGCATGAAAGATTTCATCTCATCGGGTCACATCAAATGCCAGTATCATTACAGCTGATTATGTTGAGCATTGTCATGGTAGAAATTGTGTTCTTTTTTTTCTTCTCATGATTATAACTGAAACACAAATCTACAAAATCTACTCTCCATTAAATTCTGGCTACATCGCAAATGCAAGCTTCTAAGTGCATTCTTCTTAATGTTATTTCCACTACTTGGATGAATCTACTTGGATGAATAACCCTCAACATGGCATTCCTCGAGCATAAGATTTAAGAACTGAAATGAACTCTTTAACAGAAATGAGTTGAATTGAGGTTTTGTATGTTGACACATGAAGATCAATTTGGAAACATTTTTGTGTTTTTGAATAGGTTCACATACTATCATGTCAAAACATTCCTATTCACCAACATCCATGAACTTTTAGATGATCCCTTGGAGATTGTTTTCCTTGTCAGTCAAAAAAATAAATCAGCAGTCATCAAACTAATTCTAATCTAACCTCAATTATATACCATGGATTTATGTCTTGTCCTAACAGCAGCACTAAATCAACTCAAGTTTAAGGCTGTTTTGTTATCAGACTGTAACTCCCCTTCATGTTCTATCGCAACATTCCCATTTTCTCCTCTCAGAATTTCTGAAGACCAAGAATTAGAGAGCCATACTGCAGTCGTACTGCATGCGGTCAGCCAAGTTGAGTGAAAAACAGTTTGCCTCAAATGCAAACAACTGAGTTTAAAAAAATAAATAGGTTGTGTTTGTCACTCATCAGCTCCAAACATTACATTCAACGTAAAAGGTTGTTTGACCCCGTATTGACTGTGGTTTTAGAGTCTTCAAACCTATAGAAGAAAAAATAATGTTGGAACCTGATATATGCGTTTGACAGCCAATGAAGACACAGGTTAAACAATTAATAAAAACTGTTTTAAGTTGTGATGGTTTGAAGTGGTGACAGAAAATATACACAGTCATTAAAAGATAGATAAAGCTATGTAGGACACTCAGTAAAGACAATCAGCAAAGATATGGTGTTTTGTTTTTTTTTTTTTCAGTAGAGTTATCTTGGTTGCACGTAATGTGCTGTTTTAAAAATAAATACAGAAGTGGGGGGGCAACCAATGTATTATTCTGCAACGTCGTGTCAAAGCTATCAGCATGATGTCTGGATACAGTCTAACCTTCCTCCCTTGTCCCCATGGTACCTGACAGGTCTGGCTAACCTCTCAATCAGCCATTACTTCCACTATAGCCTTCCTGGTCCATTAAACTCTACAAGCTTAAGTCAATGGCCTTCATCCCTCACAGCGATGTGTACAGCTTCATACTCGGGTAGCTTTAAATGCGAGGAGCAATATTACGACTAGGGGTCAGAATCTCCCTTATTGACACAAAATATGTCATGCATTGCCCCGGTTAACTTTAAAATAAAAATTGGCTAAAACAATATTTTCACTCCTACACTGTCCCTGATGAGAGCTAAATTTATTGTTTCCTTGTGAATCTGGGGTTGGTGAGGGTGGGGGGCAGTGTTATAAGAAGTTATTAAGTTATATGTTTCTTTCCCCACTGGATTACCTAATTGTACATTTAATATGCATTTTAATATGCATGTACAACTAATACTGACATATACAATACTGTGGCACCAATTATTGATTACATCAGCGAGCCATTATAAAAATATTTGATCGTATAGTCTTATTGCCCAGTTTTTTGTTTTAATCTATCTTTGTCACAAAGCATTTATGCTTCGTAAACTGTTTGCAGAAAATTTTGCGAATAGAAGGCACTGACTTGAAAAACAAAACAGTTTGCGGTACATGTGGTGAATGTGTATCTAAGACAATGATAAATATTTAATTCAGTCAAATGAAAATAGTGTAACTCTTTTTTTAAATTAAAGAGGGTAGAGTTTTTCTTTTGGCCATTTATTTCGAGACAGCAATAGCCAATGTGAATCATTTTTCTTTAATTATATAAGTTATTTAAGCTAATAAGTTAAATGCTAACTAATGTCAACATTTTTGGCATACCCATTAAAAAGATAAAAGGGGAAGGGACGTAATTGCTTTAGAATTATATGTTTCTTTCCATGGATAGCCCTGTGTGAAAGGGTATTTGAGTATTAAAAGTTTAAAATGATATGGTAATTGTTGTACATCAGGATAAAAAAGGGCTTTTCTAATTACCATAATATTTAACGTGAACCTGAACTGAACTTGAACTACCCTTTTCTGACTAAGGACCATGGTATCAGATTTGAAATTGCTTTATACTCAGTTATCAAACGCTCCAGTGAGAGATGGAGATAACAGGTTGACGAGGCCAAGAGAACCACATCCTGTGAAAAAAGCATTGACGCAAACTGAGGCCAGAAAACCAGGCACCCTCTACACCTTGGCTGCGCCTAGAAATTCTGTCCAAAAATTGATAAACAGAATCAGTACCTGCCTGGTCGAACTGTCAACACACCACCAGGTGGGGATTAGTTGACAGCTTCGCCCCTCTATTCAACCGAGTGTCCACGACATGCAGCCATAAGTGCGTGTGAGCATTGAACTCTCCCAGCAGAGCAATGGAGTCCACAACGGTCTCACTCTCCAGCACCTCCTCCAAGTAATCCAAAAAGGCTGGGTACTCTGAATTACTGTTTGGTGGATTGGCACAAACAATAATCACAAAGTGTCTCCTCACCCAAAGTTGGAGGCAGGCTATCCACTCATCTGCCAGGGTGAATCCCAATGGGCAGGCAAAGAGCCAGGGGGCAATTACGAAACTCATACCTGCCTGATGCCTCTCACTATGGGCATCTCCAAAGTGGAACAGAGTCCAAGTCCTCTCAAGAGGACTGGTACCAGAGCCCGAGCTGTGTGTGGAGGCAAACCTAGCTATATCTAGTCAGAGTTTCTGAACCTCACACAGCAATTTAGCCTGTTCTACATCCCAAAAGCCAGCTTCTGTGGCCAGGGATCAGATTGCCAAGGTCCCTCCATTCAGCTACCACCCAGCTCACACTGGACCCAACTTCTCTGGCCCCACGCATAAGGGGTGAGCTCATGGATAGGGGGACCCACAATATCCTTTTGGGCAGTACCTGGCCAGGCCCCATGGGTGCAAGCCATTTGAGCGCCACCTCCAAATCTGTCTCGAGAGAGTCCACGGTGACCCGTATCCAGGCAAGGGAAATGTTTTCCTGTGTTTTTGTGCTTTTGAGCAGTGCTACGTGTGGTCCGTCACTTCAGTCTTGATCCCTATGGGTGTTCCTTCCAGTGGTATGAAGCCCCACAGGCCTTAGTTCCAAGGATCATGAAAACACACAACCCCCTCGGCCATGATTAGGTGATGGCCCAATGAAGGGGCTTTTGAAAAATGCAAACTAATACCAGCAGACATTCTAACAGCTTCTTCCCTCTGACCATAAACTTAAACAGTTGATTTAAAATTGCATTGTAACATTTTGCCATTTTTGCACATCTCTGTTGGGACACTTTAATATTATTTGCGCATCCACTGTTTTATCACACGGCACTAATTGCACAAAGTTGTTGGCTGTTTATTGTCATAATAGAGTGGCTACGGAGACAAATTCCTTGTGTGTCTTGTAACATCCAACATAACTGGTATGCTAATTTATTTATTCATATTCAGTACCACTTATCCTCAGTAGGGGCTAACGGGCCAGCGGGAACATATCCAGGCTGACTCTAGACAAGAGGCAGGGTATACTGATGAATAGAGGTTTGAAAGTGTTAACTTAGCACAAAATTTTATAAAAAGAATTAAGAACACCTGTCATTTAGGTATTTAATTAAATTTGTAAATTTGTTAAAGTTTGTTAATGTTTATGGTTTTGAGATAGGCAACATATCATATGTAGCATTGTTAGATGGAGTAACCTCTCGACTCCACCTCTCTCACATCATGGAGAAGATTACATTAAATTTAACAAATATAGAATGTGGGGATTTAAAATGTCGATGTACGAGAGACTTCCATCATTCAGAAACTAATTAGCTAATGGCCAACTGTTGAATGTTAGGCCCAGTAAGTGCTGAGAGAACTGGATGAGTCTTTTGTGATATGTGCATTGAAAAAAATGGTATCTATACATCACTGAAATAATCCATCCATCCGTTTTCTTTGCTGCTTATCCTCACTAGGGCCGCGGGGAGTGCTGGAGTCTATCCCAGCTGTCAACGAGGAGGAGGCAGTGTACACCCTGAACTGGTTGCCAGCCAATCGCAGGGCACATTGAGACAAACAGCCGCACTCACAATCACACCATAGGGCAATTTAGATTGTCCAATTAATGTTGCATGTTTTTGGGATGGGGGAGGAAACCGGAGTGCCCAGAGAAAACCAACGCAGGCATGGGGAGAACATGCAAACTCCACAGAGGCGGGGCCTGGATTGAACCCAGGTCCTCAGATCTGTGAGGCTTTACCAGCTGAGCCCTCGTACTGCCTCACTTAATCAAAACCACAATGAAATGAAACTACACACTGTATTTTTATGATTTGCAAGCCGACAGCATACAATGTGTTCATGGCAGCGTCAAAGTAAATCTCCAACATTTTTCAAAGCTTTTTGAGGCTCATAGTACAACATACAGCGTGTTCATGGCAGCATCAAAGTAGATCTGCACAATTTTTCAAAGCTTTTTGAGGCTCATAGTAAGTATGTTTGTGGTTTAAACATAAAAACACAATGCGGAAAGTAACTGAGTAATAAAAGGTTAATCAATTCATCCATCAATTTTCTGAGCCAGTTATCCTCGCAAGTACTAATGTGGCCGAGATGTGACAATAATCACAATACAAAATTGCCACCATGTTTCAGTGCAATTGTAAGTGAACCGTTTATGAACTTAATGGCAAGAGGGAAGAAGCTGTTGGAATGTCTTCTAGTTTTAGTTTGCAATGCTGGATACCATCTACTTGATGGAAGGATTAGAAAGAGGTGTGATGCGTTGGTCAGGCTCGTGACTCCTCTGGGTCCTGGGTGGTCGGTGGTGTCCCTCTTATTTGGTCCCCTGTTCGACAGACTTCCTGTCTCGGCCCCCCTTTTGAGGGGTGAAGGGGGGCGGGTTCACCCTTCCTCAATATGCCAACTCAGTAACTCTGTACATTAGTTGACTAAGATGCATGTCATATGGTGTTCATTCGCGAATAGGTTCGATACTTGTGGTGTAATCACTACTAACAACACAGGCTACATAAACATATGACATCACTGGCTCTTACCAGTGTTTTGACACTAAAAAAGAATCCTACCGCATCCCTTGATAGTAACACTGCCTTGCTCATTTTGTGTCCCCATACCCCAACGCCCAATCTTCAAATAACTGTTGTAATCTTACTTATGTTCAAATATCTCAACTCTCTCACTATTGTTCTGCAGTGGTTTTCACTCCTGTCCCCTCTGTCCCTCTATTGGCCCCCTAATATCCTTTTTTGTCTTAATGCACTTTAAAAAAATATTCTAATAAATTAAAAAAAAAAAAAAGCAAAACAACCAGAGGGAGTATTTCAAACTCCCCTGTTGTATAGTAAAATTGTTACAGGACAAAGGCATACAGGGCAACCATTGCAAATGCCCATGCTGCTCAACAGGACAGGTTTATAAATTAGATCTCAAAATCACAAATTAATTGTGGCTAATCACGACTTTTGGTTTATTTCCGCTAATCGTATCCAACCCTGATTACCTCCAGACCCATTCAGTCAAGAAATCACAGAATCTGTCCTGGCAAAATCGAGTTGAACTACACATAAAAGATCTGAGACAAAATGACATGACCTAAAGGAATTCCGGATGAGCTGAGAAATAAAAGGTCATCTATCAGTCTGGAAAGAGTTACAAAAGCAATTTCTAAAAGTTTAGGATTCCAGCGAACCATAGGGAGAGGCATTATCCTCACATGGTGAAAACATGGAACAGTGGTGAACCTTCCCATGAGAGGCTGGCCTACGACAATTACCCCATGAGAACAAGAATGACTCATTCAGGAGGCCACAAAGTAACCCAGGACAACTTCTAAAGTACAGCAAGTATTCCTTGCCTTAGTTAAACTCAGTGTTCATGACACAATGGGAAGAGTCTGGGGAAAAATGGCATCCATGGCAGAGTTCCAAGGCAAAAACGAATGCTGATCAAAAATATATTCTTTCAGGTTTGGCTTATGTTGCCCAAAAAATTTTATAAATATACAAACAAATATCTGAATAATTCCCAAGACGTTTGGGAGAATATGAAATGGACTGACAAGAGTTTAACTTTTTTGAAGGTAAGTGTGTTGTTAAATCTGGGTAAATTTAGCACAGCATACTAACAGTTAACTTGGTTGTAGTGTGATGGCCTTGGGGTGCTTTGCCTCTACGGGACCTAGACAACTAACTGAGAATGATGGAACCATGAATTATGATCTTCAAGAGAAAATCCCAAAAGAAAATGTCAAATTGTGACCTGAAGCGGAAGCACACTTATGACCAGCAGGATAACAATGCGATAATGTACACACCAACAAGTCAACTGCTATCTAGGCCATTGCTAATTGAAAAACCTACATTTAAGCTGAATTCGAACAATTCTACAAGGAAGAGTGGGCCACAATATCTCCAAAGAGATGTGAGACACTCATTCCCAGTTATAGAAACCAATTGATTTCAGTTGTTGCTGCTGAAGGTGACCCATCCAGTTATTAGATTTAGGGGGTCACTACTTTTTCACACAGGGCTAGGTAACTTTAAATAGTTTTTCTTCCTTAAAAAATTAAATCACCTTATTTTAAACACAGCACTTTACGTTCACTTGGGTTATACTTTATTTGACTATTATTTACATTTGTTTGCCACTCGTCGAGCCGTCACCTTATCGTGGTGGAGGGGTTTGTGTGTCTCGATGATCCGAGGAGCTAAGTTGTCTGGGCCTTCATACCCCTGGTTGGGTCACCCATGGCAAACAGGTCCTAGGTGAGGGACCAGACAAAGTACGACTCCAAAACCCCTATGATGACAACAAAAATTGGATGTTGGTTTCCCTTGCCTGGATGCAGGTCACCGGGGGCCCCCTCTGGAGCCAGGCCTGGAGGTGGGGCTCGAAGGCGAGCACCTGGTGGCTGGGCCTGCACCCATGGGGCTCAGCTGGGCACAGCCCGAAAGGGTAATATGGGTCCTCCTTCCCATGGGCTCAACACCTCTGAGAGGGGCCATAGGGGTCGGGTGCAATGTGAGCTGGGCGGTGGCCAAAGGCGGGGACCTTGGCGATCTGATCCCCGGCTACAGGGGATCTAGGGACATGGAATTTCACCTCTTTGGCAGGGAAGGAGCCCGAGTTGGTGCGTGAGGTCGAGAAGTTCCGACTAAATATAGTCGGACTCGCCTCTACGCACCACTTGGGCTCTGGCACCACTCCTCTTAAGAGCGGTTGGACTCTGTTCCGCTCTTTAGATGCCCACGGTGAGAGCCGCTGAGCTGGTGTGGATATACTTATTGCCCCCCGACTTGGGGCCTGTACGTTGGGGTTTACCCCAATGGATGAGAGGGTAGCCTCCCTCCGCCTGCAGGTAAGGGGACAGGTCCTGACTGTTGTTTGTGCTTATGCACCAAACAGCAGTCCAAAGTACCCACCCTTTTTGGAGTCCTTAGAGGGAGTGCTGGAGAGCGCCCCCTCTGGCGACTCCATCATTCTGCTGGAGGCCTTCAATCCCCACGTGGGCAATGACAGTGAGACCTGGAAGGGCGTGATTGGGAAGAACGGCCCTCCCGATCAGAACTCGAGTGGTGTTCTGTTAATGGACTTCTGTGCTCATCACTGATTGTCCATAACAAACACAATGTTCAGGCATAAGGGTGTTCACATGTCTACTTGGCACCAGGACACCCTAGGTCACAGTTCGATGATCGACTTTGTGGTCGTGTCATCGGACTTGCGATCGCATGTCTTGGACACTTGGGTGAAGAGAGGGGCGGAGCTGTCAACTGATCACTACCTGGTGGTGAGTTGGCTCCAATGGTGGGGGAAGATGCCGGTCCGATGTGGCAGACCCAAACGTATTGTAAGGGTCTGCTGGGAACGGCAGTTTCCCCTAACAGAAGGAATTTCAACTCCCACCTCCAAAAGAACTTTGCTCGCATCCCAGAGGAGGAGGGGGACATTGAATCTGAGTGGACGATGTTCCGCGCCTCCATTGCTGAGGCGGCCGATCAGAGCTGTGGCCGTCAGGTGGTCGGTGGCTGTCATGGCGGCAACACACGAACACGTTGGTGGACACCAACAATGAAGGATGCTGGCAAGCTGAAGAAGGAGTCCTATCGGGCATTTATGGTCTGTGGGACTCCTGAGGCAGTTGATAGGTATCGGCTGGCCACGCGGAATGCAGCTTCGGTGGTTGCTGAGGCAAAAACCCGTGCGTGGGAGGAGTTGGGTGAGGCCATGGAGAACGACTTCACGACGGCTCCGAGAAAATTCTGGTCCACCGTCCGGCGTCTCAGGAGGGGGAAGCACTGCACAGTGCAGTGGGGAGTTCTTCGGAATTATGGGGTACCGAATACCCTGATACAAGCTGTGCGGTCCTTGTATGACCTCTGTCAGAGTTTGGTCCGCATTGCTGGCAATAAGTCGGACTCGTTTCAGGTGAGAGTTCGACTCCGCCAAGGCTGCCCTTTGTCACCGATTTTGTTCATAACTTTTATGGACAGAATTTCTAGGCACAGCCGAGGTGTAGAGGATGTCCGGTTTGGTGGCATCAGCATCGCATCTCTTCTCTTTGCGGATGATGGGTTCTGTTGGCTTCATCAAGCCGTGATCTTCAGCTGTCACTGGAGCAATTAGCAGCCAAGTGTGAAGCGGCTGGGATGAGAATCAGCACCTCCAAATCCGAGACTATTGTCCTCAGTCAGAAAAGGGTGGTGTGCCCTTTCCAGGTCAGGGATGAGCTCTTCCCCCAAGTGGAGGAGTTCAAGTATCTTGGTATCTTGTTCACGAGTGAGGAAAGAATGAAGCGGGAGATCGACAGACGGATTGGACTTTGATTCGGTCTGTGTCCCACTGGAAAGAGACGCCGAGGACGACCCAGGACATGCTGGACAGACTATGTCTCTCAGCTGGCTTGGTAACACCTCGGGATCCCTCTGGAATAGCTGGAAGAAGTGGCTAGGCAAAGGGAAGTCTAGGTATCCCTGGTGAAGCTACTTCCCACGCGACCCGACCCGGAAAAGCAGTAGAGAATGGATGGATGGATTACATTTGTTTGGTGATATTAATAAAAGTCATGAAACTATGAAAAGACATAAGAATTTGAGAAGGAGGCCAATACCTTTTCACGGCTTTGTATGAACCCTTTTGTTCTGGCTTACATAAACTCTTCCTCTTCTTTTCCTTTTGGCTTGTCCCGTTAGAGGTCGCCACAGTGTGTCATCTTTTTCCATCTTAGCCTATCTTCTGCATCTTCCTCTCTAAACCCAACTGCTCTCATGTCTTCCCTCACCACATCCATAAACCTTCTCTTTGGTCTTCCTCTTGCTCTTTTGCATGGCACCCCCATCCTCAGCACCCTTTCACCAATATACTCACTCTCTCGCCTCTGAACATGTCCAAACCATCGAAGTCTGCTCTCGCGAATCTTGTCTCCAAAACATCCAACTTTGGCTGTCCCTCTAATGAGCTAATTTCTACTCATATCCAACCAGCTCACTCCAAGCGAGAACCTCAACATCTTCATTTCTGCTACCTCCAGTTCTGCTTCCTGTTGTTTCTTCAGTGCCACCGTACATCATGGACGGCCTCACCACTGTTTTGTAGACTTTGCCCATCATCCTAGCAGAGACTCTTCTGTCACATAACACACCAGATACCTTCTACCAGCAGTTCCAACCTGCTTGGACCCGTTTCTTCACCTCCTTACTACACTTACTGTTGCTCTCGGTTGTTGAACCTAAATATTTGAAGTCCTCCACCTTCGCTATCTCTTCTCCCTTTAGCCTCACCCTTCGCCCTCCACCTTTCTCATTCGCGCACATATATTCTGTTTTACTTCGGCTAATCTTCATTCCTCTCATTTCCAGTGCATGTCTCCATCTTTCTAATTGTTTCTCTGCATGCTCCCTGGTTTCACTGCATATCGCAATATCATCTGCGAACATCATGGTCCAGGGGATTCCAGTCTAACCTCATCTGTCAGCCTTTCCATTACCACTGCAAACAGGAAGGGGCTCAGAGCTGTTCCCTGATGCAGTCCCACCTCCACCTTAAATTCTTCTGTCACACCTAAGGCACACCTCACCATTGTTCTGCTGCCATCATACATGTCCTATACTATTTTAACATACTTCTCTGCCACACCAGACTTACGCATGCAGTACCACAGTTCCTCTCTTGGTACTCTGTCATAGGCTTTCTCTAGATCCACAAAGACACAATGTAGCTCCTTCTGACCTTCTCTGTACTTTTCCACTAGCATCCTCAAGGCAAATAATGCATCTGTGGTACTCTTTCTCGGCATGAAACCATACTGTTGCTCGCAGATACTTACTTCTGCCCCTGAGTCTAACCTCCACTACTCTTTCCCATAACTTCATTGTGTGGCTCATCAACTTTATTCCTCTATAATTCCCACAGCTCTGAACATCGTCTTTGTTCTTAAAAATGGTAACTAGAACAGTTTTCCTCCATTCTTCAGGCATCCTTTCGCCCGCTAGTATTCTGTTGAGTAAGTTGGTCAAAAACTCCACTGCCATCTCTCCAAATTGCTTCCATACCTCCACCGGTATGTCATCAGGACCAACTGCCTTTCCATTTTTCATCCTTTGTGAGTGCCTTTCTGACTTCCCCCTTACTAATCATTGCCACTTCCTGGTCCTTCACACTTGCCTCTTCAACTCTTCCTTCTCTCTCATTTTCTTCATTCATCAACTTCTCAAAGTATTCTTTCCATCTATTTAGGACACTACTGGCACCAGTCAACACATTTCCATCTCTATCCTTAATCACCCTTACCTGCTGCACATACTTCCCATCTCTATCCCTCTGTCTGGCTAACCTGTACAGATCCTTTTCTCCTTCCTCCATGTCCAACCTGGTGTACATGTCTTCATATGCCTCTTGTTTAGCCTTTGCCGCCTCTACTTTTGCCCTACGTCACATCTCGATGTACTCCTTTCACCACTCCTCAGTCCTCTCAGTGTCCCACTTCTGTTTCGCTAATCTCTTTCCTTGTATGACTCCCTGTATTTTGGGGTTCCACCATCAAGTCTCCTTCTCCCCTTTCCTACCAAAACACACACAGAGTACGCTCCTGCCTGTCTCTCTTATTATCTTGGCTGTTGTAGTACAGTCGTCCAGGAGCTTCTGCTGTCTCACCTCTTTCCGAAAGGCCACACCACATTCTTCCTTTCTCAGCTTCCACCACATGGTTCTCTGCTCTACCTTTGTCTTCTTAATCTTCCTACCCACCACCAGAGTCATCCTACACACCACCATCCTATGCTGTTGAGCTACACTCTCCCCTACCACTACTTTACAGTCAGCAATCTCCTTCAGATTACATCGTCTGCACAAAATACAATCCACCTGTGTGCTTCTGCCTCCGCTCTTGTAGGTCACTATATGTCCGTCCCCCTTTTGGAAATAAGTGTTCACTACAGCCATCGCCATCCTTTTTGCAAAGTCCACCCCCATCTGTCCCTCAAAGTTCCTTTCCTGGATCCCGTACTTACCAATCACTTCTTCATCACCCCTGTTTCCTTTACCAATAAGTCCATTACAATCTGCACCAATCACAACTCTCTCGCTCTCTGGGATGCTCAAAACTACTTCATGTAGTTCCTTCTAGAATTTCTCTTTCAACTCTAGGTCACATCCTACCTGTGGGGCATAGCCGCTAACCACATTATACATAACACCCTCAATTTCAAATTTTAGTCTCATCACTTGATCTGATACTCTTTTCACCTCCAAGACATTCTTAGCCACCTCTTCCTTTAAAATAACCCCGACTCCATTTCTCTTCCCATCTACTCCATGGTAGAATAATTTAAACCCTGCTCCTAAACTTCTAGCCTTACTACCTTTCCACCTGCTCTCTTGGATGCACAGAATATCAACCTTTCTCCTCATCATCATGTCATAGTCCCAACATTGAAAGTCCCTACACTCAGTTGTAGGCTCTGTGCATTCTGTTTTTCTTTTGACGATGGATCCGGTTTCCTCCTCTTCTTTGTCTTCGACCCACAGTAGCTGAATTTCCACCGACACGCTGCAGGTTAGCAGTGCCGGGGGCGGGCGTTGTTAACCTGGGCCACGACCGATCCGGTATGGTATTCTTTAGATGAACGCTCACATTACAACATTGGCTGGATGTATAACTGGATAGATGGACATCAAGGCTATATACACTACATGGACATACTGTGTAGGCCAGAGGTACCCAATGAATCGATCGCGATCTATCATTCAATCTCGAAGGAAATTATGGTTGATCGCGAATGTGTGCAAAAAAAAAAGAAAAAGATGCCATCCATCTCGTCACTTTATTAATGTGTGGCCAATACATCGATCACATAGGTATATTGATTGCCATTCGGTTTGACCAATCCTGGCCTCTTCTGACATGTTACTGTGCATGTGCATATAAAGGCAAGTTTTAGCAACCTGTCTTCTTATTTAGCATCTATCTCTTGCTTTCTCTACAGCAGTCACTGCAATGCCCCCGCCACCCACACTTCATCGCAGTGACGATACACTCAGTACATCAAAAGGTGCCCTGCGAATGACTGGCGACCAGTTCAGGATGTGCCCTTCCTCTTACATAAAGTAAACTGCAATTGACTCAATCTTAAGTGTGACTGTGACTGTAGACACAGGTGAATGGATGAAACATTCCCACATAACATGCATGTTAATTTTTTTATTTTTGGACAAAAATAAACCCAAAACATATTTTTTTTTCTTTGTGCTCCAGTTTAAACATTTTTTAGATACATTGTTTTTACTGGACAGTAACAATACTGTCATAATGGTAATCTTGCTAAAGTCCAAATACAGGTAAGGAGGCCAAAGATTCATTTACCATTTCATCCTAAAATGAGCATCACCAGCTGTACATTTCTCATCATAATACATTTACATTACTACATCTCAATGGCTCCAGCCCTCCATAACAATTCCACACATCCTTCCATTGTTGTTGTTTTTGGGACACACGAAGAACACTAATGTAGTTCTTGGATTCTGCAGTGTTTTATCACATCTGTGTCCCTCCTTTTCCATGGTGACTCAAAGCAATGATGCATTCATAAATCTAACAGGCACATGGCAGGAAAATAAAGATGGCAGGAAGATTGATGAGAAATTTGTAAAGATGTTCAAAATAAACAGTCCGTCTTGTAATGGTCTAATCTGTAACACATGGTGGAGGAGGCAGCAGACATTTTATAGAATAAATCTGTCTGTCTCATACTTAACAAAGCAGAGCAAATGTTTTCAAATGACACATTCGTCTACTCAAGGCAAGCCAAAATGCTTTGAATTTCATAAAAGCAGAAAAACAGGAAAATAAAACAAATTGAAATATTTAGTGTAATCACCCCATCCCTTACACATCTAACATGACTCCCATTCTCCATCTGTTACTGAAACTTCATCCCAGTGCATATTTGAAATGTTCACTTCAAAAGACGAAGAATGGCATTTTCTAACGTATATTTGCGTGCGAGTCTCGCTGTGGGTGTTGGCCAAAGAGCAGCCTGAAAATTGGAAAAAATAGTTAAAATAGAAGGAAGTTCTGGCACCGTATATGCACCTGAGGAAGTAACTAAACATCCCCCTGAGCAGTCCATGTCTAACTGCCAGTGCAGGCTCGACCCAATTGTGAAAATTGAAAGTGGTGACCAAGACACTTATGAGGAGGCGAGAAGGAAAGTTATTCTGCTGAAGAATTGGATCACATTTATACAACTTCTATTTGTAATAATAATACCTACCTAGACAGCATGGTGGGACAACTGGTTTGAGCGTCTGCTTCACAGGTTTGAGGACTGGAGTTCAAATCCTGACACTGCCTGTGTTGGGTTTGCATGTCCCTGTGCTTGTGTGAGTTTCCTCTGGAGACTCCGGTTTCCTCCCACATCTCTTAGAGATGCATTCATTGGAGACTCTAAATTGAGTTTGGGTGTGATCGTGAGTGTGAATGGTTGTTTGTCTCTATGTGCCCTGCGATTGGCTGGCAACCAGTTCACGGTGTACCCTGCTTCCTGCCCGTAGATAGCTGGGGTATGCTCCAGCACTCCCGTGAGCGTTGTGAGGATGCATGGCTCAGAAAATGGATGGATGGATGGATGGCATGATGTAATTTGAATGCTTATTTATTGAGGGTCAAGGGGGAACGGATTAGGCTATTTACAAATAAAAAAGTGCTTCTACTTGTGAAAAGTTCACGTTACAAAACGACTTCTGGAACTAATTAATTGCGTAAGTAGATGTACCACTCTTTGTGAAAATTCAACTGAAATGGTCTGCCAATTCAGAGGCACCATCGCTGGTGGTCATGAGGTATCGCAACGGCGCGTCAACCAAGAGAGCCCCACAACATCCAGGAACTCTGGAAAAATCTCATCCACCACCAGTGCCCTTCAACCAAGGAGCTTTTAAGCCATCTTGGGAACCTCATTATATAATTGGAATTGTGGAGGGTATTTACATTTTTTAAAATGTATTTATTTATTGTCCTGTTCGGTTGCTAGGTCAAGCAGAATGGAGGATCTGTATCCCTTTTATGTTGAAACAGTTTTACTGTGTCTGTGGAATTTTAAGATTCTGCTGTGGATTCTAGTTTGGTATTATAATTTAAGTTCAAGTAATTTAAGAATCAAAGTTGATCACTTGAGCAGAATAAAGTTTCTCGAGGGAAGAGAGACAAAGCACTAAGTGTAGACGGGACGAGAAAAGTAAATCGCTATATATTCACAACAATGAAACATTAAACATGAGTGTTGCATGCGGCTATACTGCTACACCCTGTGAGGGAAGGAAAGGACACAATAGGACTGGACAAGCACAGGAGAAGATGCATGTAGGACAAGGGTCGTGAACCTGGCTGTACAACTGAAGTGTGGTGGGATTGTAAGTGAATTATAAAAGTCTATAGGATGCAAGTAGAGGTGAGGGGGGACACAAGCAATTTGCATATACATGAGGTATTTGTATGTCTACGCAATAAGTGAGTGACCCAGATCAAGTGAAAGAGTCCCGGGTGTCCATGCCTGCGGATACATGCAAAGGAATTGACAGCATTTTACATGCACAAAGACTGACAGAAGCATCCTGTAATTGGTGTGCCTGCACCGTGGAGGATGAGGACCCCACCCAATTTAATTGAAGAGCAGAATCGGGCTCACGGCTCCAGCTGAGAGCAACTCAGTGGACATGACATGTCCCACACCGAGTGACCTAGGGTGGTCTGCTATCCCCTGCAACTGACCACCCGGTAAGGGTCGCAGACAACCAATGCAACCCACCACCCCACATGTGCCACCACTGTTTTTCTAATTATATGTTGCTAAAGAGACTGACAATGGGTTTCACATTTTTTGAGTTAAAGAAAGAAAGACCAATGAACAATATAGGAAAACATCATGTAAATACTGGATGCACCACACCCTTAGTTCTAGGGGTGTCACAAAGAGCAGCATCAAAGCCAGCTACACTATTGATGAGAGAGAAAGCAGAATGTTACAAGAGGTGTGTTAAGTGGTGACGGTTGGAGATGAAATTAGCAGCAGAGGGAGGTAAGTATGTGTGATCTCAGAGACTTGTTATGTCAGACACTTAGCTGGGTCGACAGCTGTAGTGTGTGTGCTTTATGTACACGTGTACATGGAGTGTTCCTAGATTTTGGAGATCACTAGGAGTTGGGAAGAAGGACGGCTGTAAAACAGGGAGGAGGGTATCTCACACGCTGCTCTTGTTTTCCTCAGCCATTTACTGGCTCCATGCCGCACCGTTCAAGGTCACTGCAACATGGCAAAAGTTTGAAAGGAATATGAGGGCTTAATGATGAGTCAGCACTTCCCTGCACCTCTGTAAGTCCTGTCTGTAATAGCTCACTTCTATTTACTAGGAGCACAAACTAGTTCAAAATTCTAAGTTCAGTTCTTTTCTTTTTTTCTTTATAGGTCACTGATAGCAGCACAGTGGTCAACTGGTTAGCCTGTTTGCCTTACTGTTCTGAGGACCTGGGTTTAAATCCAGCCTCATGGAGGGGAGTTTGCATGGTCTCCCTGTGCCTGAGTTGCCTTCCTTCGGGTACTCCGATTATCTCCCACAACCAAAAACAGGCATGGTAGGTTCATTGAAAACTTGAAATTGCTAATACTGTGAATGTGACTGCAAATGGTTGCTTGTTTATATGTGCCCTGTGAAAGCTGGCAACCAGTTCCAGGTGATCGCCTGGATATAGCTGGATAGGCTCCAGAAGGAATGTGGCCCTAGTGAGGATAAGCAGTACAGAATATGAATGAATCCATGATGCTGGAAATTAAAATTAAAATTCTGGAATTTCATTTTCCCATTGTTGTCATCTTTTCAGTTCACACAAGTAGCCCAAGTAACTAGCAAGTAGCTAGTTGAGTGGTTATAATTTCAAAAACATAAGGAAAAACAAGTTGCTTGAATGGTCTTTTTTTAAATGAAGAAATTAAAACAAAAACAGGATGAGTGATGAACCACTTCATGAACTGTCATTCATTGAAATTGTTCAGGTACAACATTGACTTGTAGCAATATGCAGAAAATGTCTAGAAATATTCAGATGCATGATAAATTTTGTGCTGTTTTATAGGACTTCATTATTCCAAAACTGTTATTACAAGTGTTCTAGAAAATGAACTTAAGTGTTTGTAACTGGGATAGGATTTGGAAATTCTGCATGCATGTTGATAGTGATAACTGAAATAGTCTATATAAACCTAACCAAATTTCAGAGAGGGCTATTGCACCTCCGAATAAATGATAATGAAAGATATATAAAGCATATAAACAGGTGCACTCCTAGTAAACCCCTGAAGCCTAAGGTGCAGATGATTCTCATTTGTTGCTGGCAGCCACTCGCAATCTTGATAGGTGATTAAATATTCATTGATGCTAATGTTTCTTTTGGCTTTCAGCCTCCACTACAAAACCTCTGCAAGGACATTTATTCTTCTACATTATCCAGAATAGATTTGTGATGAAAATGGTTCAGTCAACACATCGAATTGATGTGGATTTGCTATGCTTTCATCAACCATAAGTTAACATTGGACATGATTTGTTCATTAGGTGGGGCCAAAATGTGTTCAATTGAGAATACTTTTATTGAACAAAAAAGTAATTTATTCTCATAAAGGTTTCCAGTTCCACCATCTGAGTTTTCATATTCCCTTCTTTGTCTCTTACAACCACACAATTTATTTATTTATTTATTTATCCATTCAGCCAACCAAAGTTGTTTTCTGGGATTCCTGTGACTGAACTGTCTTCCTCGCTGTATAATCGGTTATATAATCCAGCCAAAGTCCCCGTAGAGCTGGATGCGTAACTGACTTAGCATGAAAAGAGTCATAGCATGTCTGAGTGTGTGTGACAGAAAGCAAGTGTTGGAGATATAGCAAGCCTTGACTGAGTATGGAAAGAGCTAAAAAATTATCAAATGACCCTTATCCCTGCCCAGCCTTAGTTCTTTCGCCAAAATATGAGAGTGGAGTTGGCTTTTCTGGGAGCCAACACCAGACTCATATGTTCCAGCTCAGTCCAAATTCTTTGTGTTCTAAGTTATCTGTAATCAATCCATCTACTCAGTCCAGCTTTGGCTCAAATACGCTTTCTTTGCACCATCCATCCACCACAAAAGCTCCATCCAATAGACAAACAAGTACCTCCAGAAAAGGCTTTATCTCAGTCATATCCCAACTAATATACAACAAATTCAGATAAACAGATAAAATACAGTAACATTTTACCTAATTCATACCCCAACCACGAGAATGGCACAGTGATGACTTAAAATCCCCCAAAATCATAGAATTCAGAAACCAACCAAGAATCTAGAGAAAACTTTAATGCGCACAGGAACTTCGAGTTCAAATCAACATCATGTTTGAGGATATCAGGCAAGATTTAAGCAAATCTTAACAATTCTGTTTATTTCCTGAGTGCTCTTTTCAAGTAATATGAAAGAATGAATCCTTTTACTTTTTAAATCTGTTAAGATTAGAATAGTATGCCTAAAAATAAAATTTTACAATATTTATTGAAAAAGGAGGCCCAGTCTAAACAAAGAACACTGATAATTATCTGAATCTAAAGGGATATAATACATTCAAAGCAATATACTCCAGCTATGCCCCAATACCTTTGTTCAGAGAAACAGACCTTGGCATCATCATTCATCCATCCAGCCATTTTCTTAGTCGCTTATCCTCACAAGGGTTGCGGGGGTGCTGGGGCCTATACCAGCTGTCAACGGGCAGGTGATACCCTGAACTGGTTGCCAGCCAATTGCAGCACACATGGAGACAGATAACAGTGGCACTCACAATCACACCTAGGGGCAATTTAGAGTGTCCAATTAATTTTGTATGTGGGAGGAAACCGGAGTGCCCGGAGAAAACCCACACAGGCATTTGGAGAACATGCAAACTCCACACAGGCGGGGCTGGGATTGAACCCGGGTCCTCAGAACTGTGAGGCCAAAGCTTTACAGCTGCGCCACCGTTGGCATAATCACTTGTTGACAAAGTTGAGACAATGTTTCAGCACGTTATTGAGAATGTTCACATATTAATGCCATTGTCACTCATCATTAATGTTTTATTATTTTAAGGTTTTAATATTAGAGGTACTGACTATTTTTGCCCATCCTTGAACTGTCATATTATCGTGGTGGAGGAATTTGTGTGTCTCAATGATCCTCGGATCAAAGTTGTCTGGGGCTTGATGCCCCTGGCAGGGTCACCTATGGCAAACGAGCCAAAGGTGAGGGAGCAGACAAAGCACAGCTCCAAAAAAAAAACCCCATGATGATAAAATCCTCAACCCGCCTCGTTACAGTGTGCCGGGAGAGTGCCACGTTTTAAAATCCTCCCATTTTCTCCATGTATATCAGGACAACACAGTCCAATATACACTGCTTAAATCAACTCTCAGTGAGAAAACGCTCTACTTTTTTGGGTAACTTTGTGAGAAATGACAAGTGACGACTGCAGTTATTAAACCACAACAAAACTGAAATGATTGTTTTTGGCAATAAAGAAAAGAAGATTCCTGTGAGAAAACAGCTGCATCTCTGAGTGCAACATTTTGTTAAAAAAAAAAAAAAAAAGCTTGTTGGCTTCACAGTTTAGTTAGCAACGAATCAGACTCCCTTGTACATGCTTTATCAGATAGATTTCTGAATTTATCTTCACGTTTGGTCATGTAGCCTTTGACTTCTGCAAAGACGTACTAGGCAGTCCTTGTCTTGCTGAAACAGGACATTTATCTTTCCTCATTCATCTTGAGGGTAACCAAGCTGGCATCACTTTTGGCTGTTTACCTATACTCATGGCTCACGGGGTCACATGTGCGTCCCCACGGAAGTAAAAAATGTAACATTTTTTAAAATAAAAGCAACACTGTTATATTGCCTGCACAATTTACATATATTTGTATCCATCAATCCATCCATTATTTACCGCTTTTCTGGGTCGGGTCACGGGGGAAGTTGCTTCAGTAGGGATACCCAGACTTCCCTTTCCCCAGCCCCTTCTTCCAGCTCTTCCGGAGGGATCCCGAGGCATTCCCAAGCCAGCCGAGAGACATAGTCTCTCCAGCGTGTCCTGGGTCGTCCACGGGGTCTCTTTCTGGTGGGACATGCCCGGAACACCTCACCAGGTAGGCGTCCAGGGAGGCGTCCAGGAGGCATCCGAATCAGATGCCCCAGCCACCTCATCTGACTACTCTCAAGGAGTAGCGGCTCGACACTGAGCCACTCCCAGATGACCGAGCTTCTCACCCTATCTCTAAGGGAGAGCCCGGACACCCTGCAGAGGGTCGCTTGTATCGGGGATCTTGTTCTTTCGGTCACGACCACAGCTCATGCCCATAGGTGAGGGTAGGAACGTAGATCGACTGGTAAATTGAGAGTTTCGCCTTTCGACTTACAGTAGCTCCCTCTTCACCACAACGGACCGTTACAGAGTCCACATCACTGCAGACGGTCCACCGATCCGTCTGTCGATCTCCCGCTCCATTCTTCCCTCACTCGTGAACAAGACCCCAAGATACTTGAACTCTACAGGTTGGCCAGACAGAGGGATAGAGATGGGAAGGATGTGCAGCAGGTAAGGGTGATTAAGGATAGAGATGGAAATGTGTTGACTGGTGCCAGAAGTGTGCTAAATAGATGGAAAGAATATTTTGAGAAGTTGATGAATGAATAAAATGGGAGAGAAGGTAGAGTAGAAGAGGCAAGTGTGAATGATCGGGATGTGGCTTTGATTAGTAAGAGAGAAGTTAGAAAGGCACTGAATAGAATGAAAAATGGAAAGGCAGTTGGACCTGATGAGATACCAGTGGAGGCATGAAAGCAATTTGGTGAGGTGGCTGTAGAGTTTTTGACAAACCTGTTCAATAGAATGCTAGTGGGGAAAAACATGCCTGAAAAATGGAGGAAAAGTGTAGTAGTTCCCATTTTTAAGAACAAAGGTGATGTTTAGAACTCTGGGAATTATCGAGGAAAAAGTTGATGAGCCACACAATGAAGTTATGGGAAAAGTAGTAGTAGTAGGCTAGACTCAGGACAGAAGCAAGAATCTGCAAGCAACAGTATTGTTTTATGCCTAGAAAGCGTACCACAGATGCATTATTTGCCTTGAGGATGCTAGTGGAAAAGTACAGAGAAGGTCAGAAGGAGTTACTTTGTGTCTTTGCATAACTAGAGAAAGCCTATGACAGAGTACCAATAGAGGAACTGTGGTGCTGTATGCACAAGTCTGGTGTGGCAGAGAAATATGTTAGAATAGTACAGGACATGTGTGAGGGCAGCAGAAAAGCAGTGAGATGTGCCGTTGGTGTGTCAGCAGAATTTAAGGTGGAGGTGGGACTGCATCAGGGTTCCGCGCTGAGCCCCTTCCTGTTTGCGGTAGTAATGGATAGGCTGACAGACGAGTTTAGACTGGAATCCCCTTGGACTATGATGTTCGCAGATGATATTGTGAAATGCAGTGAAAGCAGTGAGCAGGTGGAGGAACAATTAGAAAGATGGAAAAATGCACTGGAAAGGAGAGCAATGAAGATGTGACAGAAGAGTCTCTGCTAGGATGAAGGGCAAAGTTTAAAAAACAGTGGTGAGGCCGGCCACAATGTACGGATTAGAGACGGTGGCTCTGAAGAAACAACAGGAAGCACAACTTGAGGTAGCAGAAATGAGGATGCTGAGGTTCTCGCTTGGTGTGAACAGGTTGCATAGGATTAGAAATGAGCACATCAGAAGGACAGCCAAAGTTGGATAATTTGGAGACAAGGTGAGAGAGAGCAGACTTCGATGATTTGGACATGTTCAGAGGCGACAGACTGAGTATATAGGTGGAAGGGCAATGAGGATGGAGCTGCCAGGCAAAAGAGTGAGAGGAAGACCAAAGAAAAGGTTGATGGATGTTGTGAGGGAGGACATGAGGACAGTGGGTGTTAGAGAGATGC
The DNA here is from genome assembly GCF_019802595.1 of Syngnathoides biaculeatus. Taxonomy (NCBI): domain Eukaryota; kingdom Metazoa; phylum Chordata; class Actinopteri; order Syngnathiformes; family Syngnathidae; genus Syngnathoides; species Syngnathoides biaculeatus. Next base: position 25,290,292 of record NC_084644.1, on the reverse strand, counting down.
ACGAGATATGGAAAAAGATAACACGCTGTGGCGACCCCTCACGGGACAAGCCGAAAGAAAAAGAAGAAGGGGGTAAACATATTGGTATTGGCAAAATATAACCACAATAAAGTTCAGCCAATATTTGTCAGCAATAGTTCATGTCAGTGGGCAATTTAGACACTTTAATTAACCTAAGATACTGTGTGTTTTTGGGGTTGTAAGAAGTGAGTACCTGTACTGCAAGAGAAAATTGAAATATCCCATTACATTGACATTTGACCGGTCTAATGTAACCAGCCTGTTTTCATGAGTTTGTGATAAAAATATAATCACAATAAAGTACAGCCAGTTTTGCCAGCATTAGTCCACATAAGTGAGCGATTTAGGATTGTAGAATATAGAATGCAGAAAACTTACTACTTCATTTAGTTAAGAATTGACAGTGAACGGTTGAGGGAGAGAGACTAAGCAGCACAAGCAAAGGGGGAGACCTGCTGAGAAGTGATATGCAGTTTAAGAAAAATGAAAAGTGAGAAGAATTAAAATCAATAATGAAAGGCTCCATAACAGGAACTTAATCAGAACAGCAGGTCTTTATATTGCTCCTGACTAGCGCACACATCATCGGTGTTGATTCTGTTGACATGAAAAAATAAATAAAACATGGAACATAAATGGAAAAGCTCATTCAAATTCATTTGAACGTCTCCCTCTGTGCTTCTAATATGGAAGTATATCAGTGTCATCGGAGTTTGAATTCAAATTTCTAACACTGAATGATGGCACAGATATACTTCCATGTTTCTAATTAACTCAAATTTGGTCAATAAGCAAAGCAAAGCCAATTTATTTATACAGAGCATTTCATACACAAGGTAACTCAATGTGCATTGCATGATTAAAAGCATTTAAAAACAAAGAAATTAACATTTAGGGCACGAAGGGTTTGACTGCAGTCCTGTGACTTCAGTTTGATGGGTGAACTGGAGTCAAATGACACTCGTGATTACGTTGGATTGGCCACAATGCGCCCTATTCGGAAGTCAATGATGAAGTCTAAAAATAGATCGGGCTTCCATTGATTGATATATGAAAGTCGTGAACACCACATGTATCATTGTAATCGAGTAAAAGTATCAATTCTTCACATAGATATTCAAGTAAAAATAAAAAGTGTGGTTAATTAAATCTATTTTCATAAGTACAATTCATCCAAAATGCTACACGAGTAAATCCACCTTAGTTTATATGTGCCCTACAATTGGGTGGCGACCAGTTCAAGGTTTACCTTGCTTCTCGTCCCAAAGTCTCCTAGGATAGGTGCATTACACCTGCAACACTAGTGGGGATAAGAGGCTCGGAAAATGGATGGCTGAATGGATATACTCTCAAGTACAGTATCTTATAACAAAATATTTTTGAAAAGCCAGCACGGTTAGAGGTTAGCAACTGTTTAGACCATCTGTCTCATAGTTCTAAGGTCCAGGGTTCAAATCCTGGCCCCGTTTGTGTGGAGTTTGCATGTTCTCCCGATGCCTGTGGAGATTTTCTCCAGGAACTCCAGTTTCCTCCCACATCCCAAAAACCTGCATTAGTTGGAGACTCTAAGTTGCCCGTAGGTGTGTTCGTGAGTGCAACTGTTGTCCATTTTTATGTGCCTTATGATTGGCTGGCAACCAGTTCAGGGTGTACCCCGGCTCCTGCTCGATGACAGCTGGGATAGGCTGCAGCGCTCCTGCGACCCTTGTGAGGATAAGCAGCTCAGATAATGAATTGAATGAACACTCCTACCAAGGCCAATCAGCTGCCCAGCAGTTCCTTTAAGATTGATGAGTATACCATACTTTTGGTGTGGGCACCGTGCCTTTACAGGAGGAGAATGAGGATGATGTTATTTCTCCAAAAATTTTATACTGAAAGCAGGACATAAGGTGATTGCGGGTAATTTACCCATGGTCAAAGACACCACTGTCAGATTAACCAGAAAAGCCAGGGAAATCATAAAAAACCCATCTCGGTCCGGACACTCACATTTCTCCTGCCTACCCTCTGAAAAACGCCACAGGACATCAAAGTCTAGAATCACGAGTCTTCTACCCTCAAGCAGTGAAATGCATCTGGCCTACCATGGTAAGAACCAATAACTAGAGTCTTGCAACCTCTTCACATCTATGGTGAATCTAATGAAAGATATTACAATATTTAAGTGTGTCTACTTTTTTGTTTAGCTTAACGCTGCAAATTAGGAGATGTCCAATTGATAGTCATTGCTCCTCTGACAGTGGCAAGACAGCTCTATTCTATTCTATTCTATTCTATTCTATTCTATTCTAAAGTACCATTGAGAAGGAGCCTTTCCCTTCTTTTGGCACAATATTTTGTTTTCTTCAGCCATAACCTCCAAGTGGTTTTGCCTCATTTCTGAAAGACATCCTGCAACATTGGGAGGTGCAATAAAAAGGAATTAGACAACGCTTTAGCTGACATGCTGTCACACTCCAACTAATTCGAACATTTAATTGGAGAAAAGTGTTAGATTTTCAGGTAGGGAGGTCTTACGACCCTATGTCTTTATTGCATGATGATTGTTTTCCCTTCAACCTATACACGTGTGCATGTGTGTAAATTGTGAGCAGGTGGGACTTGCTGATTGGTTGATTGCTGATCATTTGTTTGTTGTGTAGGCATAGTTTGCTCTGACAACAAAATAAATTGTACTCTAAATTGTGCTTCTTTTTGAAGATGGTAACATTGTGGAAAATTTCCACAGAAAACAAAATTAATAAAAAGGTAAACCAAATTCTCTCTAAAGTAAAAATTCACCAAAGGTCAATCGAGTTATTCCTCTGTACATGTCATCTACAGTTTCAGTTTTCTTGTGTTTAATGTCTGTAATCCTGCTAACAAAGCAAAATAAACCAGTCGATGGTTATTCATTTTAATTTATTAAGTTAATGCACACAAAGTTTCCTTTGTTTACATTGTGTGTCTGATCAAATGTCCAATTTTGAGAATGCTGCTGGTGTAAAAGAGAGAAAATGTGTTCCAGCAAATGTGGTAATGTAAATCCTAATGATCCACTGGCTCCAAATAGTTTGTTTAAGCTTTCCATAAAAGAAGAAACTCTTGTTCAAACACTGTAAATCAACTTGTCCACTGGTAACTAGGTGCATGTATGTGTGTTCGAGCCCTTTAAATGATGCTCAAGGGAGCCAGCACGATGGAAAAATCCCTCCGGTTGTTTTTGATTTGGCTCTATAACAAAGATCATGAAATTATGTCATAATTTAATGCAAAACAGCATATGAGCACAAGAGAATTGGGACTGTTGTTGCGTTATGTGCCAGCAGGCCAAGAGCTTCTTTTCATCATTTGTCATGCCAGAAAGGTGTTTAAACCATGTGGGTCTGGATCTGTCGGGCCACCTTTTGCCTAATCTGGGTTTCACCCACATCCTCACAATGGTGGACAGGACCACCCAGAAGTGGGAATTGTTCTTCATTACTGTGCTTAAGTAGGTTTTTCAGGTAGTTTTATTTATTTATTTTTGTGGTGTCTTTTTGCACTTTCTTTTCAAACAAATACCTATACTTTCTCACTCATCATCTTCTGTCTAATTTTCCCCCAAAAGTGCAACAGTCTGTGGTTTATTGCTCTTACGCTGATTAAATTAACTATTCTAGCAACAACACTAACAACATGGTTAATTTTTAGCAGATTTACACATTTGCCATTTTTCTATTTCCTATTCCGTTTTTTTCACCGGGTTCCTTTCTGTCACCTTATCCTGCATGATTTCTCTTAAAAAGCCCAACATTTTTTAGCTAAGCAGTTATCTACTGAGTTGTACAAGGTGGAAAATTACAGTTGTTTGCCTCAGCCATGGTCGGCACTCAACTGAGTGTCATTCAACATTCACATTCATCACTCTTCACTTGATGTTTGTTTCACGCTCCATTTATTGTGCAATAGCTCATTTGAATGTTAATGATAGCTAGAGATCAATCATTGCAAATGATGTTGATACAGTATTTTATCAAATCATGAGTTGAATCAAGCAAGAAAAAATATGCCCTATAGGCAATGCTAGTGAAACAAACACATCATTGTGTTCCCCTTGAAATAGGAACATTCAATCACAGCGACATTCCCCCGTTTCCCTGATGTTTTACTCTGCCACTATAAAGGAGTCAACTATATAAATGCTATCTATATTCCAATGAATAACATTAAAGTAAACCACCAATAGGTGGAATGGTGAATGACTGGTTAGCCCATCTGCCAAACAGTTCCGAGGAAACAAGTTGAAATCCAGCCTCGCTTAATGGAGTTATCATGGTCTCCCAGTGTTTGCTTGTGTTTTATCAAGGTACTACGGTTTCCTCTCACATCCCAAAGACAAGGATGACAGGTTAATTGAAGGCTCTAAATTGGCCTAAAATTGGCTGGCAACCAGTTCAGGATGTATCCCAGCTCTCGGCCGAAGATACCTAGGATAGGTTACAGTACTCCTGCGATGCTAGTAAGACTAGAGTTCATGCACATCACATAACTGGCCATATTACCGGTCAAACAAAGCAATTGTTCAATGCTAAATCCGTTGAGATTAAATTAAAATATGTCTTACAGCACGATGCCCAAAGTTTTGTCAGATACCATTAAACATTTAGAAGGTGATAATAAAAGAAGGTACATGGAAAAATTAGATACTTGGCATAGAGGACCCATGTTTAATGCAGAAGTCAATATTTACACCAACAACAAATTGGACTGTTTATTTGCTTCCGCTTGTCTTGGACAACTGGATATACGCATGTATCTGGTGAGTAAGTTGTCGAGATTTACACAGAAAAGTTTGAAAGCGTATAAAAGTCTGGACGCATATAAATACTAAATTGCTGGATCTGTTCTCAATGGGGAGACGTCTCATGAACGTGGAAGCGTACTCGGCTGCACGTTAACCTATGCCGAAATCCATCGATCTTTTCAGATGGTATTCAATACAAATACCAATATTTAAATAAATGACCCCCGATTTTACACAAACTTGCATTCATTAACTATGATTGAAAAAAAAAAGATGATTGATGGCTAGTGAATGCGGAAGCGTATTCGGCTCCACATTTGCCAAAATCCATCAATCGTTTCAGCTTGTATTCAATACAAATACTAATATTTAAATAAATGACCCCTGGTTTTACAGAAACTGCAACAGAGGGTTTTTCATTGTTCTCAAATGAGTTAATTTGGCATTATAAATACTTCACAATTTGAGATTAAGAATAATTTCTACCTGAAATGAAGGGATCGCTACACAGGCGTGTGTATTTGGTTGGGCACCAGCCATCACCTTTAATTGGCGAAATCCATAGATCTTTTCTGGTCTTTTCAGCTGCTATGCTACAGAATGATCTCTGTGAGTATCAGTCTCTTTTTTGTGACAACCAACAGCACAACAGGTGTCGGGAATTGTAAATATTCTCCTCCAGTTCAATGTCTCCCAAAATGTCGAGGAGCTCTGTTTGACCAGGAATATGGCACCATGAAAATGATGATGTCACGTGCACGAGCTATATAAGCAACATGGAACATTAATTAATGAATAAACCTCCACTTGGGCAGCACGATGAAGGAACTGGTTAGAGAGTTCGCCTCACAGTTCTTAGGACCAGGGATCAGGGATGTGGAGTTTGCATGTTCTCCTCATGCCTGTGTGCATTTTCTCCCACATCCCAAAAACATGTATTAATTGGAGACTCTAAATTGCCCATTAGTGTGATTGTGAGTGTGACTGTTGTTTGTCTCTATGTGCTCTGCAATTGGCTGGCAACCAGTTTAGTGTACCCCACCTCCTGCCCGATAGCTGAGCTGGGATAGGTTCCAGCACTCCTGCGACCCTTGCGAGGATAACCAACTTAGAAAATGGATGGATGGATGAAATTCCTCAGTGATAGAGCATGTCTCAATGGTAAGTGTTTGGGGTTGATGTTTAAATAAAGGAGAATTTATAATTTCCCTTTCACTCATTTCATTTGCTTAATAATGCACACAAAGCCAACAACCTAGACTGAGAACCAGTTTGTCTTTATTATGCTTAGTTTAATGTTCTTCTCAATCACATCACACTGGGATTACTGAGAATTAATGCAGAAGTTGTCCTGATGCTTAGTAATACAACACTATGTGGGCACAAACCAGTGCAATCTGTTGGGCGGTCCCAAGCCCGGATAAATGCAGATGTCTGTGTCAGGAAGGTCATCCAGTGTAAAACTTTACCAAACAAATATGAGCACTCATCTAAAGAATCCCATACCAGATTGGTCAGGGCCCGGGTTAACAACGAATGCCCCCGGCACCGTTAACCTGAAGTAAGTACAGCAGAGCATTTGCAAACAACAGTATGGTTTCATGCCTAGAAAGAGTACCACTGATCTATTATTTGCCTTGAAGATACTAATGAAAAAGTACAGAGAAGGTCAGAAGGAGCTATATTGTGTATCTCTGGATCAATGGCCTATGACAGAGTACCAAGAGAAGACCTTTGGTACTGTATGTAGAGGTCTGGTGTGGCAGAGAGTTACAAGAGTACAGGACGTGTTGTGGGCAGCAGAACAGTAATGAGGCATACCATAGGTGTGACAGAAGAATTTAAGGTGGAAGTGAGATGGCATCAAGGATCAAATCTCAGAGCCTTTCTGTTTAGAGTGGTAATGGATGAGGTTACACTGGAATCCCCTTGGACCCCGATGTTTGCAAACGACATTGGGATCTGAAGTGAAAGGAGGGAGTAGGTGGAGGAACAATTACAATGGTGGAGGCGTGCATTGGAAAGGACAGGAATGAAAATTAGCTCAAGACAGAATATATGTGGGTGAGAATGAGAGGGATGCAGGGGGAAGAGTGAGGCTACAAGAAGACATGGCGAGGGTGAACAACTTCAAATACTTGGAGTTAACAGTCCAATCGTGAGTGTGGTAAGGACGTGAAGAAACAGGTCTAAGCAGGTTGGAAAAGCTGGTGGAAGTTGTGTGGTGTGTTATGTGACATAAGAGTCTCTGCTAGGATGAAGGGCAAAAATTTTAAAATAGTAATAGCCATGATTACAGATAAGACACTTGAAGCAGAGCTTGAAGTGGCGGAAATGAATATGTTAAGGTTCTCTCTAGGAGTGACCAGGTTGGATAAAGTCAGAAATAAGCTCATCAGAGGGACAGCCAAAGTTAGATGTTTTGGTACAAAGTTCGAGAGAGCAGACTTTGATGGTTTGGATATGTCCAGTGGTGAGAGAGTGAGTATATTGGTAGAAGAGTGATGAGGATGGCGCTGCCAGGTAAAAGAGCGAGAGGAAGACCAAAGGGAAGGTTGATGGATGTTGTGAGGGAAGACATGAGGGCTGTTGGTTTTAAGAGAGAAAGATGGAGGACCTTGGGTTTAAATGGAAAAAGGTGACATGATGTGGCAACCTCTAACTGGACAAGCCGAAAAGAAAATAATCAGAAGAAGAAGGTGTCTTTATGTTTAGTGTGTGTCTTCAATATGATTTTAGTTCAGGATGTGCACATTTTCATTTGTGGACCATTGGAGGCAGAATTACATGAGTACGTGAAACCACGCCAAATTATTTCTGTAATGAAGTTGTTGAACAGCAGCAGAGGGTACAGGTGAATAATGTGGCCACACCACTGTTTTGTCTATTATCTCTGCTTGTTGTGTTTTCTGACTTCATTACTTCAAATTGTTTTAGTTCTCACACTTGAGGGGAAACGTAATTCGGTGTTATGAAGACAAAAAACATCTTTAAGAAGCATTTCTGAATTACTGCTGTGATTTCAATTATCCGTTGTGTATTTGCCTCCTCTACGTTGTTACCATCTCTCTACCCTGATTTCAGTGAAACACTCGCTTGCAACCTGGTGTATATTTTAGAAAGACAAACACACAATCAATATCCACCCAACTCAAACAGCGCAGAAGCAGTTTGGCAGCCAATGATGTTGGCTCATGTTCCGCAACTGCATTCAGTGACTGCAGAATTGCAGCAGCAACAGAACACATCGCCTGGCTGGGATTAGAGAGTCACTACGTCTTTTACAGCTAATACAACAACTACAGTTTTAGTTGTGTATTAGTATGAACATTAAAAGCATGGTATTAGCTCATCTGTAAGGACATGGGCTTTGGAACCAGAGGGATACCATTTGTAAAAATGAATTTTGAAATTGTTGTAGGAGAGATACTATTTTGTTCTGTCTACTGCTGAGGTAAATTTGAGCAAGTAGATTAATTAGTAAAGGTTAGGGGTCCATGGTTTTGAAATAGTGGGTCACATTTCTAATTTTCATCCAACTGGCACTTGGTCACTTCCCAGACAATGTCCCCATCCACAATCATAAAGCGATTGACGTGGGACTATTCAAAGTGGATCCCCTTTTACATCCATTGCTTACCATAATAACATAGCTGCGAGCAGAGGGGAGCAAATAGTTTGTAAAAGCAGAATCATTGTTACCAATTGAACAATTTGGTCATACATTTCAAAGCACTCTGGCAATTCGTATTGGAAAAAAAGTAACAGGCAACTTTTATTTCTAAGAAACAGACAACAACAAAGTAGACCAGTGGAAGGCAGATTTAATCACCCTGAACAATTCTAAACAGGTGGTACCCATTATGCTGAAGAAGCAGAGGATTATCAACATTTTGGAAACTTTTGACCCAAAATACAGAAGGCTAAATGCTTCCAAGATGAATATATTTTACTGAGGTCATTTTGCCTCACCTGTATAATTCATAATGAGAAAAGACTTTGAGAGAGCTGCAGGGTGCAGTGCTGTTGTTGCTATTCTCACGTGTACGCGCCAAGCAATGGGATTTGACAGTTAGTTTTATTAAATTAACTTGTTGTACCTTTAAAATGTTATGTTATTCAGGATTATGTTTAGATACATGTTTTGACAAAAGGGACATATTTTTTTTATATTTTTAAACCTATTCAGCTGAATGGCCTTGCAGAATGGTTGGTGGGTCTGAATAGCTAAGTGCTGGAACAGCTATGCTGTGCAACAGGGGAAATACTCCCTCTGCATGTTTTCAAGTTTGTAACATTATTATGAGGTTTATTGAAAATGGAGGCGGATAGAAAATTATTTTGTGGAACAGAAAAGTTGGAGATGGGGGTGCACACATAACGTGTGTTGGAAGTGATCACAGCACAGGTAATTAAGACTATAGTGTGTCTATCGAACCTATTAGTGAATGAACACCATATGACATGTATGTTAAGTGGGCCCAGGAGTCAATCCAACAGAAATGTAAAAACCCACCACCCACCATATTACTGTGGATACCAGGTCTCCGACTGGCAACTGTTATCCATGCACCATGACTATGTTGTGGGCTGTTGTGCATTAAATCAGAATCAGCTTTAATGGCCAAGTATGTAACAACACACAAGGAATTTGTCTTTGGCAGTCGGTGCTGCCCTGGTCCTACATTCAGAACAAAGAACAAACACACTAACAAGAACAAAGCACGAGAGACATTCAGTTAATAGGAACTATTTTTTATAACAGCCACAGTTGTGCAAAGGTGCCGAGTCTTTGAGCATTTAGAGCAGGTGACGCCCCACATTACGTTAAGCTTATACAGAGTCTCCTTACCCGTTCGCGGTTCACCATTATAGACCAGTGCAATGACAACTGTGCAAATGGAGTATTTTAAAGTGACAAATTGTGCAATAGTATACAGTATATATTATGAATACTAACACTGATTGGACCACCAGGTTGTGAGGGTGTGGTGGGGATGAGGTAAGATGGTCACAGGGCAATAATGACCTACAACCGTCATCCCCACCCAAGCCAACCAGCACCCCAAAGGATGTGTGAATGTATATGGTGCAATAAAATCTGCAGGAGAAAAGGATGGTGGGCAAGAGAGCAGGTAGGAGTGCCAGGACACCTAGTCGAGAGTCCTCACATGCCCGGCCCTGCCCTTCCCCCACAGAGGGGTTTATCCTGCACTAAAACTGGAGGACCAGGAGAGCAGTGATGGGGGGAGGGGAGGGAAGGTTACCTGAAACAAACACAGATGTGCCAGCACCTAGCCCAGAACCCACCCCACCAAAACTGGTGACAGTCCTGTATGGGACCCTAAAGGAAACGTCATTGGGCCCAATGTGCGGATTACAGACCCTTTCCAAAATATTGGGAAGTCATGGAGAGGTTCCTTAATTACATTACAAAATATAAACTTTACTTGAGTATAGATTCATGGCCCACAATTTAGAGAGTTTAAAGTATTTATTTGCTTATTTTTACATCATGTGGGCTTCCAGCACATAAAACCCACAAAAAACAAAATTAAAAAAGAAATCAGCCCAAATTTGGCAGGCCATAAAGTTTTAAATTGTGTTATCTACTAATCATCTCATAAAACTGAAACCATTAAATTGCTTCTCTTCAACTTTGGGTTCAATATGGGGAAGACTGCAAATATGACAACTGGCCAGAAGACCATCATTGATACCCTCCATAGAATGGGTAACCCACAAAGGTTCATAGCTAATGAGGTTGGCTGTAGTGTATGAAAATCATCTCATATTTTTGTAAAAAATAAATGTTCTTTTTTTAGGCTATATCCCCCACCCCTTGTTGAAATTGTTTGCTTTTTATCCTAACAGTGTGTTTACATAAGGACAACCATGTACTGTCCAACATTTTTTTAAGTTTGTTTATACAGACATCAAGGTAAAATCAAGCAGTTCCTGCTTCCATAATGCTCCTACTTCCATCATATTTAAAGGTATTCAATGACATACTGTATCTACCTGCTCAAATTTGATGTAAGTAATGCAACATTGTGCATCGTGGTCCCCCATTGTTTTTATAGTTGGAAGATATTCTTGCATGCTCAGACTGAAAACAACATTTTCAATGACAACAATTTTCACATTTTGTCCAGAAACAATAACTATCTAATACCTCCACTCTGGAGACCATTTTGTAATGTATATTGGAAACAGTGTTGTACAAAATAAATCAGTTCAATGCGAGAGATGGTATAAACAATAGACAGTTTTGCGAGCTTGTTCATATGTCAAATAAACATAATGCAATATAATGCAAGGTCCTGGGAGATATCATACTAATAATGTAGGGTTGTTAAGGTTTTCACTATTATAAGACTGTAGACGAGGGGCTTCACCCCATTTTAGTATGCAGTCTGTCCCCCCCAACAAGGTCGACCACGGACCTCAACTCTGTTGCTCACTTTAACCTAAATGTCTTTAATCTTCACTAAGAGTTCAACAAACCACAGCCTTGTTGTCCTTTTCATTCAGATGTTTTTTTTTGTTTTTTTTTTTTTTCAGTTTTGTTCACTTAAACACGAGCCTTTTCAGTTCCCACTCTGTTACACTGCATGGAACACTTTTGTGAAAATGCAGCTTGAGTATTGTGCAGCCAGAATTTCCTTGGGGGCCTGTGGCGAATAACATGTGCCTGTTTAGTGTTTCTCCAGCTGGGTTGATCTGAAGCGACAGAAATTCAACCAACAGCCAGCGAGTCTCTCAGGAGACAAGAGGCTTCAGATGTCGGCAGCACTGCCATGGTTGCAGCTGTTGAAATTATCTGGTAGCGAACTGTGCTAATCTAAATCCTTTCACGAGGATTTTGTGAAAAACAAGTAAAGTAAAAAGACGTAACATGAATTGTCTGTGTACACAGGAGATGAAAAGGGTTCACACTGAGGGAGGACGATGTGAGTTAAGCAGAAGCATAATAGAGAGCTTTCTTTTGCCATTTCCCAAAATCAGCACTGATCCCACTAATCACTACATTTTTGTGTGCCACCCAATGTGAGCAGTCACATGTAAATAAACAAGTGCATCTTTGTGTTTTGGGAAATAGCGTCAAGTGACTATATTTTCTCACCACCAAAATCTGTTTTTGCAGGGTTGATGTAGCAACCTCCTCTTTCAGGAGGACACAAAGCTAATGCTTCAGTGGGGTGTTCTGTGACCAAACACAAAGACATGCTCAAATACAAGACTGAACCATGCAGTATCACTTGAAATGCAGTATATTTGGTATGCGTGGGGTGCAACATAAATTATATCATATTTTTCCCTGTGACTCTCCTGGAAAAATCCTGCAAGACATCATGGTTTTCCAGCAAATAACAGTTTGCTGTCAAGGTTCAAGGCTTTGTTGAGGTCCAGCAAATTTGCACGCAGATAAAGCTCAGATAGATTTAACAGAGATAGGAGTAAGTCACTTATGTGGAAGTCAGAAGTAAGTCTCAAGTCATAACGCTCCAGTCTCAAGCAAGTTCCAAGTTAACGCGGAAAAATATCAAGCAAGCCGAGTCACCAGTCCGCCACCAAATTTCAAGCAAGTTAAAACAAGATCGGTGGTGTTCCCTCTTAATACCAGAGATGTCACTCACTCACTCACTCACTCACTCACTCACTCTCACTCACTCACTCACTCACTCACTCACTCACTCTGCTTTTCTTTCACACTTGGCTGACATTGTGAATTAAGTGAAGGTAAAAAAGAAGACTAGAACTTAAAAAATGAAAAGGGACAGCAGGGGCTCTATCCTCCGAGGGAGTGACACAGTCAACGCTATCAGAATCAAAATGGCTGAAGCGGCGCTGTTATTCATTTCAGTCGTACTTTGCTCTCCATAGTCGTAGCTCACAATGCTTTCTTTTAACCCTCATGGATCAACATTATTATTATTTGAATTTCAAGTAATATTAGTATAAATCTGTTGATTTAGTTGTATTCAACTATATTAGATTGAATCGTTTCTGAATCACTTATGCTATAGTTTGTTGAGTACTCAAGTAATCGCCAAACCCCTATTTTTTTTAATACTAACATGCATTTTATTCTCATTCACGAGGGTTGAATTTCTATTCTTAAACAGCATATGTTGGTAGGGTTAGGGAAACTGGAAAATCAGCCTTTGCGAAGCAGTAAGCCTTTATGATTAGCATGCTAGCATTTTCACTTTTGTTAAAAAGAAAAAAACCTAAATCATACATCATGTTATATGCACATTGCACATGTAAAGGTGTGTTAAAAATGCACTTACAGATACTCTGTTGCTTTTGTTCATCAGTCGCCCAAAACTGCGTCCGTCTACAATAAATATCTATGTGAAACATTGGTTCCGGTAGCAGCAAACATTTTTCTGGGCAGAACTTTTATTTATTTATTTATTTATTTATTTATTTATTATTTATTTATTTTGCATTAAATGCAGACTCTAGATTGCCCCTAGGTGTGATTGTGAGTGCGAATGTTGTCTGTCTCTATGTGCCCTGCAATTGGCAGGCAACCAGTTTAGGGTGTACCCCGCCTCCTACCCGATGACAGCTGGGATAGGCTCCAGTACTCCTGCGACCCTTGTGAGCATAAGAGGCTCATAAAATGGATGGATCAATTTATTTATTTTTGGGGAGTCCCGCAGAGCTTTGAGTCTGAAGTTCTGCATTGGCCTATTTCTGAAATCGACTTAGCCAAGTTATTAAATTTTTTCCCCTGCCCAAAAGTATGCCTTATATGTTTTCATGTACATAACAGAGTATATAACACATTTAGCCACTCAACACTGTGCATGTGAGAAAGACGAACTCTTAGGGCCTTTCCCCGTACATACTTATATTTTTACATTTTAATTTTATGTTATTTTTACTTTTTGAGACTGCTTTCAATTTTTGATAGCGAATTAGCTCCACTTTCCCAACTTGATCCAGCAGCACAACCGCTGAACACTGAAAATGCTCTTTGGTTAGTCAACAGACTTCATCTCAAAAACTCCACCTAAATGAACATGAGTATGGACCCATGCACCACCTGCACACTTCCCCTGTCACATGTCTGCCAACTACAGAAGAATAGTTTGATAAATGTAGATGTGGTGGGCACACCTAATAGAGTAGATTGGAGCCAACCTGTTAGCCCTGTTAGCATTAGCCCCGAGCAGCTTGCTAACCGCAGCAAACATGTTCAAATGCATAACAGATTCACTCATTTAGCAAGTCCCATTGCTGCTCAGTCTACTGGCTCCGTAACGTTAGTCAAAGATGACTCCATCACTCATAACATCCATCCAGTTTTTTTTCCGGCTTATCCTCACGAGGGTCGCGGGAGGGCTGGAGCTTATCCCAGCTGTCAACGGGCAGGAGGCGGTACACTTTGAACTGGTTGCCAGCCAATCGCAGCCGCACTCACAATCACACCAATTTAGAGTGTCCAATTAATGTTGCATGTTTTTGGGATGTGGGGGTAAACCGGAGTTCCTGGAGAAAACCCACGCAGACGTGGGGAGAACATGCAAACTCCACAAAGGCGGGTCTGGGATTGAACCCAGGACCTCAGAACTGTGAGGCCAATGCTTTCCAGCTGAGCCACTCACCGCCCACTCATGACATTGATTTTAAAAATTTAGCCACCGTAATGTATATTGCTGGGGCAAGAGCACCCGACATTGAAGCAAGTCTCAGATCTGATCCACATTAGGCCCAGACACCAGTGTGGAGCTAACAAGACAAACTATTCATCAGCTCAAATGGAATCGAAGGATAAGGGATTCAGAATTTACAAAGAGAAACATAGCCAGGACTTGTAATCTCACCAGAAAGATATTTCGTCATCAAGCAATTGTCTCTGACCCCTTTCCTGTGAAATGCAATGATGAGAGGTTGAGCAGATTCTTCTCCCTTAACCAGTGCCTGGCTAGCTTCTGTAGCGAACAGGGACTGCAGTTTTGTAGATAATTGGCCTTCGCTCTGGAGGACCCATGCCTTATTGAGGGCAGACAGCCTTCAACCTAATGGGGTAGGTGCCATCACTCTTTTTAGAAACATAGATGACTATTAGAGCTCTCTATGATAGTTCACACAAGAGCAAGGTCTGAAACAGTTTATTAGCGAGACTGTTGAAAAGGGTGTGGAGTCAGTAAGGTTAAAGCTAACTAGCACAATGCTGGACTCTTAACATCAAACAGAGTATGTAGATTAGAAGAACATGCTACACATTCTGATCCATTCGAGATAACTCAATCTGATTAATATTACTACAATTAATACTCTGGGGCAAATAGCAACAATCAGACCACTTTAATGAAAACTGATCTTGTGAATATTAGATCACTTTTCTCAAAAGCTTTGGTAGTCAATGGTTTTATCAGAGACTATAATCTGAATATGAAACTTTGTTAAAACCAAATGAGTTCTTCCGACTTAATGGGTTGTAGGCGTAACATTGAGGCTCTCGTTGTGTGATCTACAACACTATTGCCATTCTAACTTGTAGTTAACTACTGGCCCCCGCCCCTTACTCTGTCTTTTTAGATTAATTTTCAGAATTTATTGCTAACTTGGTGACCCACACAGAAAATATAATAATCATGGGTGACCTGAATATTCATATGAATTCCCCTTCAAAACCTCTTAGCACAGTGTTTCAGACAATAATTGATACTTTTGGTTTCATCTAATTGATACATTAACCATTCCATAATAATGGTAATACTAATGGTACTTCCCTATACCACTGCTATGTCCAACCAATACCTGATAGAATTTGAAGTCTTGGCCCATTGCCATCAATCTAACCCTAACAGAAAAGGGAAACTATAGTAGCCATAACATTACTTCTTCAATTATAGGGCACACTGAGCTATTACGATCAACAATTGCCTCATTTCCTTCTTGTGTGGGTCCTGTTGATGTTCTCACAAATGAGTTTGTGGCACTGTGTAATGGTTTTGACACTGTAGTGCCATTAACACCTAAAACGCATTCCCAAGAAATGTATTCCTTGGTTCACAAATAAAACCAGACAACTAAAACATGTCGGAAGTTTGAACGCAAATGCCGTGCAAATAGTCATGCGTCAGGCATGGGTCAAAAGTTTACTGAAATACAAAGTAGCTCTCATTTTATGGAAGTAAATACGTGCCTCCAGGATTTGAATTAAAAATGCCACTGAAAATTTTCTGTTGTAAAATTCACATTGTTATTCCAAAGTGATCACAATTCCAATAGCTGCATTTCAGTTTAACTTTTCAAGAATAACAAATTCACCATATAAAACAATTCAACCTTTAAAATTCAAATGCAATATTTTCAGTCTCCTGAGATTCAACTGGCTACAATTCGCTGTCTGAAATTCAACATCTAATACGCAGCCAATTCAGTTACGCTTTCTCAGTCATGTGACGTCATGTGAAGTCACGTTTAAAGTGACATGTGGGTCTGTTTTACTGCCACTTGTCTTATCTCTTCCCCCTCATCTCCTGGTGAAAGATGGCTAGGAGACGTTGACCAAATAAATCTGAGGCTGTTGCTGTATGGATTCTGCACTGACCAACTGGGACAAGCTCTGAGCTTAAACACTTCCCCCAGAGTCGTTGCCGTAGTGGATTCTCCTCTGAACGACCAGGCCAGAGGCAGAACGACCGAAGGAATCTACTCTGTGGGGCCTTTTTCCTCTTTAAATTGACTCTTATGCCATCTTAATGAACATTGTACAGCATCTTCCCATGGTAATGAACATTATACAGCACCAGACTATGCAATAAATCTTGGCCACTCAATATCTATTGCAGCTGGTCAACTGGAAGGGGGATCTTCCCCATCTGTGGTTCCTTCAAAAAGTTTCTTTTTTTCCCAAAATCTTATTTTAAGTCTTTTCTTCCCCAGTTGTGGGGTTTAGATTAGGGGATGTTGTCAATCTGTCCCAACTGTGGGCCTGTGAAGCCCTTCGACACTCCTTTGTAATTAAAGACTATACAAATATAGTTGACTTGACTGGACATGTGAATTGAAACAAACACAATATGGAGCTGTCCAGCATTATGTTGGCTGCTAAACTTTAATGGAGGAGAACACATTTTCTACACAATATTTGTTATTTTCTAATTCATCATACTCCTAATCGCTCAAAGAATTTTCAGCTTTTCACTCTGTTATACATTTTTGTTGCACAATACAGAGAACCACAACAGACAAGTATAGTAATCCAAGGAGCAATGTCAGTGATGCAGAGCAACAACAGTGTTGCACCCTTGAGTAGGGGTTAGTGCAGGTTCAGTATCTCAAAAGCACCACAAGAGCTGTCAGTGTCATGCTCCTGGATTCCAGCCAGGGCTGGGCGTGGCCAGCTAATCTGAAGGTGCACACCTGCGCCTCATGACCTTTGATTAAGACCCAGTACATATAGGACCAGGGGGACGACTATTACTCTGCTAGATCGTTGCCTCTCATGCCTCGTTCCCGCACTACCCTACTCCTGACGTCTACCTCCCGTGTACCGACCAACGCCTGTCTCCCGACCTACCCCGTAAGCCTGCCGTTACTGATCTTGCTGCTTGTTTGGACTGACTCCCTGGTAACCGACATTGGAACGAATAGGCTTATTCCGCACTGCTTACCTCTCACCTGAGTCGTGCATTTGGGTCCACCCCCGAGTCTCGTCCGTGAGAGTCAGGATCTAGTCCAGCATTTCTTAACAATTAGTTAATTCCTTTTCGTCCACAGCG
Source organism: Syngnathoides biaculeatus (assembly GCF_019802595.1). Taxonomy (NCBI): domain Eukaryota; kingdom Metazoa; phylum Chordata; class Actinopteri; order Syngnathiformes; family Syngnathidae; genus Syngnathoides; species Syngnathoides biaculeatus. The sequence continues at coordinate 25,272,751 of NC_084644.1, read as the reverse complement.
GGACTCAAATGTGACCCCGTAGTTCTAAAGCCCAGGTTTTTTCAGATGTTTTCCAGCAAATTTGGATTTGCTTTAAAACAGGAAAGTTGGACCAAACAGATTGTTTAAGATTCATTTTATCATTTAGACGCACAATCTGACTGGTATTATGACCGCTCAGTTGTGTTGCTATGATGAGTCAGCAATGTAAGATTACTTAACGCCTGTACAAACCCTAATTCCAATGGGGTTTGAAATGTAAATGGGAAAAAATAGCAGAATACAATGAGTTGCAAAACTTTTTCTTGTTTGTATCTACAATGACTGACAAACAGGCCAAGAGTGATACCACACAGGAGGAATGTGGGACTTTAACAAAAACACAAGCAACACCACAGCATAAGAATATATAACCAAGGATGGATTCCCGTGCTCATTGCTTTATTCCTCTTATACTAGCCTGAGTCTTTGTGCGTTCCAAAAACTGGAAGTGTCCATGGAAAAGAAAATGTCTACTCACCTTATTTTAGGAGATAAGGAAAAAATGAATTGACATATTAACTTTTAAATTCAATGGAAGCTCACTGGTGATTTTGGCTTGCAATGGTTCTTGTTAAAGCCACATTCTTCCACTTTTCACTCAGTCCTCCTATCACACTGAATGGCAACCCCCCTTGCCTAACTCACATTCATCCTTCACCTTTCTTCCCCTCACTCCCATGTTCCAGTCTCTCTATAGCAAATATACGTCCAGCTTCCCACAACTCCTCATTACACCTTCCAGGGATATGTAGCTCCATCGTGAAACAGAGCAAATCAGAGTGAACCGAGCCATAGAGACAATTAGCTCAGAATGGAAAATAAAATCATATTCCAGTCGATAGTCTCTGTGTGTGGGTGCCAGCAGGATGCCTAAAGCATTGCTCTTAGTCTTACATCCTCATATATTGTAAACTCTCATACAGCTAATGGAATAAAACACTATTGCAGTTTCATGACTTGATGTTGTCTTTATGTAGTATTTATTAACTATAGTCTCACATAAAGCAATACATCAAGTTTAAGATATTTTCCAAATTAGATAACTTCTTTGTTTGTACTGGATGATAATGGCGTTAAATTTCAGCTCAAAATTATAACTTGAGGAGGTATATACATTGCAAAATGGTAAAGTAGTTGTTTTTCACTTCAGAGTAAATCGTGGGCCTTTGTCAATATCTTTCTTTAATGTCACTTAGACTTTTGCTGGTACCTGGGGTTAAATTTTAACACAAGAGTTTAACACAGCTCTAGGTTGTGTGTGGTAATTGTTATTACATAAAAAAAAAAAAAACTATACACGAATCCGATTGACTTTCAACAAAACAAGCTGTTCGACTGAGAAAGCAGTGTGCGTAAATGGATCGGGTGGTCTGAAGGGTAATATCACAGATCCAAGGGATCTGGGAAATTCCACTCACCCCTAGCTCACTCACCACCATTTTTTTTAAACACTCATATGGGTGCGGTGTAGAGCTGGAGAACACATTTGCTTCACATGTCTGAGGACCCAGGTTCAAATCCTGCTAACCAGATAGCCGCTGGACTGAAAACTTACATTTTGTCAAAATGACAACACAACTAGTGTTTGGGTTCCACCATATTTCCTTCAAAATTTTCTTTCAATTCTGGCTGACAAAAAACACATAATTCAACATTTTGGTAACAACAGGCTCGACCAGGCTTACATGACATGTTTGCGAGACAGTCAACTCAGTCCACAATCAAAAGTTGATTCTAAAACTGACAGCTACATTGAGCTCAAAGCATTATTATAATTTTTCTTGGGACACTGGAGTGTCTCCTGTCACATCACTTATACTCACAACAGCAGATTAGGAGCTGCATTGAGTAAAGTTGGCCAGCTGTTGTTAATCCACACAACATTGCCCTCTGGAAGCCACAATAAGTTTGCGGTATGGTTATGGAAGCTGACAGCAGAGCACATTTGTTGTGGTACTGATTGCAACAATTGAAGGAGATGGTGACTAGGTTAGACATTACTTATCAAATGGGCTAATTCTACATCTATCCATACATTTTCTGAGCCGCTTATCCTCACCAGGGTCGTGGAAACAAATTCTACAAAAAATATGAGAAATTAAGAAACATGCTGGAGTGTTTTATACCAAAGCAACAGTTTTAAAGCTTCTACTCATAGATGTTTGGTTTGTTGTTGTTTTAACCAAATCCTAATGCTGTATAGTAAATTACACAATTACTGTATACTTCATTATGTGCATTTTCACTATTTAGTTGAATGATATCAAAATAAAAAGAAAACAGATAATTGAATTGAGCAGATTATATTTTTGCGTGGTTTCACAACTGTCCCTTTAAAGCCAATCATAATTGCATTGTGACTAATGATAAATAGGAATGAGTGCTTTTCTTTTTCTTTTGTTTGAGCCACCACAGAATGAAACCAATAGCCATGGTTGTGGTCGGATTTTGATGACAGTAGTAGGCTTACTTAAAGATTATGGTTAAAGCAACACTGAGTCAAATGGAGCAAGAAAACCAAAAGAGCAGAATGCTTAGATTTCACCTGAGAAATGTTTGTTTTGTTCTCAGTCTCAATCTGTAATTGGTGTGTTCCCATCCTCAGAATTCTATTCCTTTTATCAGTGTAAATTTTGTTTCTTTGTCATTTATTTACAGTGTTTACTTATGTTTTCCGTTACAGGTTTTAAAGTTGATGTATTATTTAATCAATAGACAACCTGCCTGCTTGGTTTTGTTTTTAGCTCTACCTTCATCAAACACAAAATAAAGATGCAATGAACACAGGTTAACTGAATGTATTCGTGGTGAAACAATATTGTTAACTAAAAAAAAGAGACATATCTGTATTCTCTCAATTTGAGGTTTTTCTACCCCAGTCACCCCTGATCCAACAAGTCATTGAAAAGAAAGAAATCTATCAAAGAGATCAGTTGTTCATTTTCATCAACACACTCAAAGACAGAGATCTCACTCATGACATGTCCTCTCCACCCAACAACCCACCCAAAAACTGAAAATGTCCCTCACTGCTGTCACACTGTCAAAGCATCAATAAAAGAAAGTGGAAGATGGACAGGCAGTGTAAGAGAAAAATGTGCTGTCTGATCTTTTGACGGTGAGCAGACACTAAAACAGTCCTGGGCCAAATACAAGCAGTGGTGAGGAGAGTATGTTATTGGCTTTAGAATAATCAAAAACCCTAATGACTAATTATAGTGCATGTAAGTTTCTCCTCTCTTTCTTCCAATTACTTCTTTTGTTTTCTTTGGTTTTCTGACAGGTGGAGACAAATCAATCCACCATCGTAGAAGCAGAATTAAGCCATACCATGTCTTTCACTCAAACTGCCCAAAAGATACATAAATTGAAATGATTGTTTTTTTTATGGTATTCTGAATTGTGGTTTTGAAAGATTCATCACTCAAATTATAGTATGTGGTCCACAATGGTTCATTAAAGTTGGAACCTCCAGCAGGGAATTTACACTACATCCAGCAAGGGCAGTCCAAATGAATAGCAAGAGACATGATAAATGAAGCCATATGGTGGTGCCGGCTGCCCAAGCCAGTGGTCCTAGCTTGCACTGTTAAATGCAAACACATATTGATACACACATGCACTGGCATGCACAACACACCCTCTTACTCATTTCTCTTTTCTCTCCTTAGCTACAAAACCCAAGTTATCAAAGTCTGCATGGCATTAGACAGCAGCAGGAATGGCTTAATGATCTCCAGGTCATTTGGCAAGATGGAGTGTTCCGGCCTACTGTGAAATCATCACTCTACATCCTGTCAAAAACTTTCACAAAAGTTGTGATGAGGATATACAGTATTCGTGCGTGTGCCAAACTGTCACTCAGCGCCAGCATTTTTTATTACATTATATAGTCGATAAATGCACAAAGGCATACGCTCCATTCCAAAAGCATTGAAACAGTGAGGCCATTTAGTCTATTTTCTCAGAAGAGATCATCATCTCAGGTTACACAATGAACAAAAGTACTTCAAGAGCTGAACTCAAAGATCTAAAACCTTTAACACCAACACTAAAATCCCATTTCTCACAGATTGTTTTTATGAACAATCTGTGAGAAATAATCTGTCCTAAATTAGTGTTAGCGGGCACTTGTCCTTTTCCATCCATCCCCGTCACAGGTGTGGGATATTATGATGCTGATTAGACACCATGAATATCGCACAAGCTGCCCAGAATAAAGAGCTACTTTTTTCCCCAAGACTGTACTGTTGAGATGCATGGCTATGCACAATTGTGGATCTGTATGCCTTTTGTGCTGGAAAAGATTTTTTTCTGTTTATTGAAAATGTTGTCGGACTCAAAGGTGTTTTTAGGGGATACAGGGCCACTTCAAAATCGTGCTGTTTTACTTTACTGGCAGAAAGACCATGGGGTGAAAAGAAAAAAAGTAGTAGGTATTGGATGTGACCACCATTTGCCTCACGCAGTACAACATCGTGCCTCAACAGGGCGTGATGGTCGTCAATGAATAGCACACCAATGGGCTTTAAAGGTCAAGTGTTATGAAATGGATGATTTTTGGTATATTATTAATGAAAAAAACACAGCCAATATGGTCCCATGTGTTTTTTCACCACAAAACATGATTTTGACGTATATAGCTTTTTGTAACTCCCGCCATGAAAATCCTCTCAAGGGATTTGTTTTCGAGAAGAAGGAGGAAGTGACGTACAGGACAGAGGCACCCCCTAGTGGACTCGTTTGTTTCGATTAGTTTTACCTCCGGGAAGGTAGCTCGTTGTTCCTTCATGTTAGCCAAAATTCCGGCTCATTGCATTGCTGGACATTGCTTGAACACTCGGGAGAATGGATTTAGCGTTTCTAAGTTTGCAAGAGACCCAGTTCGTTGTGAAAAATGGATTGCACGGGTGCAGTGGACGAGAGTTTCGTGGGTTCCACATAAGAGGTAGGCAGTAATGCGCCCCAGCTCGACGGTGTTCAACAAGTACTGCAGCGGCTTTGAACATACCCCTAAAACCAGCATGGCTCGGCTCCACCTCCTCCTGAGTTGGCACCACCAGCACAGAAAATCAGCCACACCGGCTGAGGTGCCGCATTCGGCGGTCACTGCTTCTGCGAAGGCTGCGCGTCGCCGCAATGGCTCATCTCCGCCGCGGAAGTGGATCGGACGGGGATGAGGTTTGGCCATGATGGCATATCATCTAAATATGGCTCAAAACAATAGTGTAATATTGCCCCGAGGGCTCGAAACAATAGTGTAATATTGCCCCGAGGGCTGGAAACAAAAGTGTGATATTGCCCCGTAACTTCACTCGGTTGTGTGGTGTTCTCCTTTTTGAAAAGATCTTCCGTGTCAGACGGGGCGCGTTTGTCTCCCATAGTTAGGGTGCACTGCGTGCTTTCATTTGCGAATGTCCGGGTGATGTCATGGATGGAGGGCGCAGTCAATATGGTGACCACTTGGATATCGTAGAATGACACTTCTGGAACTTTGCGCATGAATGACGCGCTCTCCGCTCACATTTATTTTTTTCATATAGACATTGAAGTGAATAATGTTATATGTATTTTTCATTACAATATCTATTTTAAAATGTTTATAGGGATGACACCCGGGCTTTAACATCTTCATAGTATCGCAGTGCACTTAAAATGTACCTGTCAGTAGTAAAACGTTCATGAACATGACACCATACATCCTCTCCCGCAAATTTAAAAGTGGGATTCATCCATGAAGAGAACACCTCTCCAAAGTGCCAGACGCCATTGTGAGTATTTGACCACTCAAGCCAGTGATAACAACAAACTGCAGTCAGCCCAAGGCCCAAATGATTAGGGCAAGCATGTAGATGAGTTTTCTATAGACAATTTCTAAAAATGTGTGTAGTAATTATGCAAACTAATTGTTGCAGCAGCGGTCCAGGTGGTTGTTCTCAGGCAATCCTGGAGGTGAGGAAGGTGAAAGTGGAGGTTCTCCACTGGTTTGGTTATTTGTACGTGGTCTTCGTCTGTGGGCCCGGTTCAAAAGACTCTATAGGAGATGCCTTCCAGTAGACTGAGAAATGAACATTCAATCACTGGCAACATTTCCGGTGGACATTACTGCAGTCAGCATACTAATTATTGTATGTGCCTTAAAAACATGCGGCATCAGTGGCATTGTGCCGTGTGATAAGACTCCATATTTTGAGTGGCCTTTTTTATGGGCAACCTAACCTCAACTTTGCAACAGTGAGGATGTCTAACCAGCATTTTGATATGTCGTAGCTGGGGGGGGACAGATTGTCTTGCCAAAGGAGAATTGCTCACTAAGATTTGGACAGATTTGTCAACAATATTTTACAGAAATGGGGCTTACGGCTAGCTACCATGAGAATGCTCAATCTCGTCATATCTCGAAAGCTAAGCGGGTTTGGCCCTGATTAGTACTTGGATGGGAGACCGCTTGGGAATACCAGGGGCTGTAAGCTTCTCTCCCCGGGTAAAATGCAGAGGGGTTGTGTCAGGAAAGGCATCCAGCGTAAAACTGTGCCAAACAAATATGAGTTCATCAGAGATGACACGCTGTGGCGACCCCTAACAGGACAAGCCAAAAGGAAAAGAAGATTTCAGAGAAATAGGTCTTATGTGGACGGTAAATAGAAAAAGGCTGAATCATTGAATTTATCTTATGAAAAACAATGTGTCATGATCCTGCCGCTTCAGCATGAGCTGTGCGGGTCTCCGCGCAGGTGCGCTGATTGGAAGGTGCACACCTGCGCCTCATGCAGCCTGATTATGCTGTGGATTTATATGACCGTGATGACAACTAGCCGGCGCAAGTTCGTATGATCTACATGTCCCATTCGTGTGCTCCGGTATCCTTGATTGAACCTGTGTGTACCGACCTTCGTCCGTTCTCCGACCAACCTTGTAAGCCTGACTCGTTGGATACTTCTGCCTGCGTTGATTGTTCTCGCGTGTACCGACTCCTGCCTGTCCGCTCATCTGCACCGGACTGCCTGCTCGATCCCCTACCTCTGCATACAATAAATGTGTCTCTACTTGAACTACCTTACGTCTTCTGAGTTCCTGCATTTGGGTCCTACTCTCGTTTCCGATGGGACGTGACACAATGGTGATTTTTTTTTTTTCCAGGGTAATTCCAAGTATTTACATCTGGATCTGATATGCAAGTTAGAAGATCTTAAGTACCGTAATTTCTCAAAAATAATGCGCAAATTTTTCCAAAACTATTTTCAAAAAGTTAATACAGCACATTATATTTAGGTTTGGATGAAAAATAAAAAAATACAATCACATTGTAATGTCGTATACAGGTACATAGAGTGGTAAAAAAAAAGGTATACATATACATTTCGATATGATATTTGATGTCCTGTGTTACACATTTATATGTATTACGGTAATGTGCGCCCCTAACCTAAACTGTCAGATTTCCTCAGAGAACTTGCATTTTACGATCGTTAGCGTAGCATGTTTGTTGGTACTGCACCAAAGATCAGAAACGACTCCCCGTGAGTTTGTTTTAATTTAAACTAAAACAAAAAATGTTGACTACAACGGCTAGTTGTGCAGCTGCTTTTAAAACAAAGTGTCATCACTCGTGTGGATGACGCCGCAAACCCGGAAGTAGCGCGATAGTCCGAAATAACAATAGGTCAATGACTTCAGGTGGGTATCAAAACAACGTGAGCTCAAACGACGTAATACGAGCGTCCACGGCACATTAAAAAAAAAAGAAAGCGGACACACAATTGAAATGGTCGCTTTTTTAAAAATGTGCCCATTGCGCTTGTTTCTACGTAGTTCGAGCTCACGTTGTTTTGATAGCCACCTGACGCCAAAGTGAAAGATGCTAGGGATTGGATCCGAATAGAGGAGGGAGTGGCTGTGCTGCCCAACCCAAACTCTTGGGATAAATTTTTTTTTTCCTCACAAACACCATGGATAGCACAGAGGATGACATGTGGTGGGAGGAACATGGGATGTTCATGATGCAATTGCAAGAGGTCCCCAGAACTGTACTACGTCATCAATGATGTGTTCCACAGCGATGCACCAGACGTAGCTACTATTGATCTTTTTCAGATTGGAGATAAGTCAGGTGCTTCTTTTGAAGTCTTGGTAACAAAAAATCCACGTATGTATGACAATGTGTTGATGTGTGCGTCGGATGGCGTCGGGCTCACTGGCGAAGGCCGCTTGGTCACCTTGCGCAGCCTTCAGTGTCGCGGGTGGCGGTGGCTCAGAAGAACGTTGCTGACAATGTCACACTCAGCCGCGGGCGACTACAATGCCGTAAAGCGCCCCCAAAATTTTCCAATAATATTTTGAAGAAGTCAATAGAGTGCATTATATTTAGGTATGAATGAAGAATAAAAATTATAATCAAGTGTATAGTGTATCCTATACAGGTACATAGAGTAGGGGGGAAAAGGTATATATTTATATTTCAATATGATATTCGATGTCTTATGTTACACATTCATATGTAGTACGGTAATATGGGCCACCAATCTGAGCTCTCGGACCTGCTCGTGGAGTTTGCAATTTTTGGATCGCTTAACATATTTGTTGCTATGTACCAAACATCAGAAACGACTGCTCGCGAGTTTATATAAGATTAAACTAAGACAAAAATGTCAACGACAAGGGCTAGTTATGCAGCCACTTTTAAAAGAAAAATATCACTCCTGCCGAAGAAGTGTGTATCCCTGAAGCAGTTCAAAAAAGGGAGCTCAAACTACGTACAAACAAGCGTAATGGGCACATGAAGCGCACACAATTAAAATGCTTGCTTTTTTTAAGGTGCCCATTATGCTCGTTTCCACGTAGTTTGAGCTCTCCTTGTTTTGATAATGACCTGAAGCTATTGAAGAGATGTTACAAATTGTAGCCGAACAGAGGCAAAGAGATTGTGCACTGTAGACCTTCGCCTCAAAGCACTGACAATAATGACGAATAAAGGGGACTAAGACTCTTAAGAGATAATAATTAAATCTTAACTTGCAATAGTTACTTTTGCTGGTAACCAGTTACTTTCACAGTGGAGTAACTCAATTAATAACTCAGTTACTTTGGGGAGAAATAACTAGTAACTATACATAACTACTTTTTCAAAGTGAAAGCTCCCTTTCGACATTTGTCACTGCACTGGTCTGTAGCGGGAGGTACAAATGGGTAAAGGCACTCTGTACGAGCTTAAAAAAATGTGGAATGTTAACAAACTTATCTCTTACCTGTTCTAAATGAAAAAGATTTTACATCTTGCAGGACTCTCACAAGGAATTTTTACCTATAAATAGAAATGTCTCTTATTCTTTGTTCTTGTTGCTTTGTTGTTCTTTGATCTGAATGTCGTACCAGGGCAGCACCGACTGCCGGAGAAAAATTCCTTATGTGTTTTTACACACTTGGACAATAAAACGGATTCTAATTCTGAAAATAACGTGTCCAACACTGCTCACAAATCCCATCGATGGCCCAGAGGATCGCACGCTGTGGGAGCAAGATGGGATCACTGTTCATGATCCAATGCAGGAGGCACCGGAACTGGACCGAGTCATCAATGATGAGTTCCACAGCGATGCACCAAAGGTAGCTACTATTGATCTTTTTCGGATTGGAGATGAGTCAGATGCTTCTTTTGAAGGCTGGGCCAAGGATGTGCTATATAGTGGATAAACTCCACTATGCACAAACGTTTTAGGCACAAATATATTATGCAAAAAAATATTGAAGTTAAACAGTTAGTTTATATTTTTATGACTGTAATATGTGTTATCAATAGTATTAATAGAATGTTGTGCCATCAATGAGCATTTATTTTACTTGGTTGAGGGATTCTGTTCTGAAAATTACAGGGACCAGGACAACCGTGTTGTGTGGCCTGTCCGTAGATTATATTACCGCTACATCAACACATGCACAATGATTATTATTAAGGATTGTTGTATGGACAGTTTTTTGAAAAACAATACAAGTACAAACCTAACAAAATATAAATACAACTCATTCCTGATAACCAGTTGCCAGCCAATCGCAGGGCAGATCGAGACAAAGTGCTGCACTCACAATCACACCTAGGGACAATACATGTTTTTGGGATGTGAGAGCAAACCAGACTGCCCGGAGAAAACCCAAGCAGGCATGGGGAGAACATGCAAACTCCACACAGGGGGGTCTGGGATTAAACCAGAGACCTCAGAACTGTGAAGACAACGCGTTCCAGCTGATTCACTGTGCCGGCCTATGGACAAATATTTAATTCAAAAAATCGTTCTGCACAAAGTTCAAGTTAAACAGTGTTAAATAGTTTATTTATTTAAGACTGTAATGTGTGTTATCAACAGTATTAATAAAATGTTATGCCATCATTGAGCATTTATTTTAGTCAGTTGAGGGATTCTCTTCTGACAAATACAGGGACCGGGAGAAACGTGTCCAGTGGTCTATCCCAAGACATATTTTACCGCTACATCAGCACATGCACAAAGATTATTAGTGATTGGTGTAGACATTTTTTAAAAAAGAAAACAAGACAAGTAATAACAATAAAACTACAAACCTAGCAAAATAGAAATGCAGATACTTCCTAATATTTCGAGTATATGGATAGTAGTAAATTGGTGGTGCGCATTGTACATTGGTAGAAGGGTTTTCCTGATTTTTTTTTTTTTATTATTATTATTATTTTTAGTTCAACCTTGGAGGTGCGCATTATACTTCAGGACAGATTATACATGAGAAATTACAGTATGTCCAAATGAAGAAAGGATTCACTGGTGGACAAAGTAACAGAGGTTGAACGAATGGATCAAGTAATACAGGAGCAGTTGATGGAAAAAAACATTGTGAGAACTGTAGAGAAAGTCTGAAAATTGTTATGATCGTATCACAATCTACTCTTTAGTAAAGATTAGCCTTTGCCAATATGTTCACAAGGCTAAAACGTCCATAAAGGATCTGCTCATTGATCAAAAACATATATGGTTATCTGCGAAACACTGTCTTGTGTCTCGGCTAGGGTTTGCATGACTTCTTCTGGGATAACCCCATTGTTTATTGAAGATGTGTTACTTCAATAAACTAGCATCGAAATTAATTTGGAAGTCCATCAAAACGTTTGGTAATGATACAGATAATGATGCAATGAAAATGTTTAAGAGATGCTTCATTTCACAGCAAGATAATGAGAAGAAGAAAGGCTTGGACTTTTAGGTTAAACTAAATATTGGTTGCGTCATTTAAATGGTTCAGAAGGTATGATACAGATATTTTACTTCAGACAACTTTAAGTTTTTGCTCACCTAAAATTGGCGTGTGTACGTACAATTTTTCTATCTGCTAAGTTGAGTATCAGATGCAGATGTAAAAGACTGGAAATAAAAGGTGTTGATTTTTTTTGTCACACCTAAATATTGGTATAATAGTTGTGTACTCTATATGCTGTGTTGAGAATAAGATTCAACTGCACCACATGAAGCCATATGTTAACTTTATTTTTGAAGTCATTTTCTTGTGCCTTGCCTCTGCTATTCACTGTTCACCTCTCTTTCTATTAATATTCAACGCAAACTACATGCACAGAAACAGACGCAATCGCTAAGTAAGCTACAATCACTGACGCTCACACACACACATTAGGAATATTGACACAAAAAAGCACACGCACACACTGCCAGCCACTGACTCAAAGTCTGTGAAGGCATTGTTCTACTTTCTCAGCAGATGCTATCTCTCAATAATTGGCTTAGCAAAAACAAAGACAAGACTTTAGATGGTCTGTTGCAGCCAAGCTCTGCGAGCCTGAAAGGATACCCTATGCTGTACAGTATATGCACCTCTATGTTGTTTAAACTAGCTGATTGCATGGTATGTACGTTTCATGGTCTTAAGTGAGTGCACTTTATTTCCAGAGCATTTTGAAACGTTATGATGAATTCAGCTAGTCAAAACCTTCGAACCAAATGACGAACAACCAGAATGACGGCAACAAATATGGGTGGAAACTTAACTGCCAGAAATCTATTAAAAATCATACAAATGTGCCTGTCAGTAGAACTCTCTTAAATAAAAACACTTGAAACAATGCAGTCACTTTGCTTCGACTTAAAATATAGAAAAACATGGTATATGGGTGGAATCGGAGGAATAATTGATTCTTTAATGGATTGTGATGCAAATTTAAACAATTCTGACTCAATAACATTCAACGATGATGTTTAGTGAGATCGTGATCTAAGTAGCTAAGCAAGTCCAAGTCAGTTTCACAGATGAGCTTGTCAATTGACCCCTCCGTGGATATTGCGCAATCCGCGTCACTGACCAATCAGAGGCCAGAGATCTGCATAGACCAAAGCCCGTTTTTGCTTCCGCCATTTTCTCAGACAACATTGCATGGTCCAGTATAGGGTTAGTTAGCGTTTTATCGCGTATTTGGGTTATTTAACAAAAAATATGGTTAAGAGGTGTAGTCACGGACTTTGTAATAGTGACAACAGTTATCCTGAAAGGCTATTTGGTGGAGTTCGATTCGTACCCATTCCAAAACCGAAAACCCAGTACGAAAAATGATTTCGATGGATCAAACTTTGTGGAAGACCGCATCATCAACTAAATCCATCTAATATCAACCGGAACAGATATGTTTGCACGAAGGTATGCCTTATATTTGATTTTCAATACATGTCTTGTATAAATGAATTCGAAGTTCTTCGCAAGCATAACACTGCTGCGTGTGAACGATTGACACACTTATTCTTTGTTGAGCGATATTTAGTGATGATCGGACTGCACAAACGTATTGATTTCTTGCTGGCTTGCGGCCAGAAGCTTAACCAGACTGTGTTTGCACGAAGGTATGCCCTATATTTGATTTTCAATACATGTCTCGTATAAATGAATTCAAAGTTCTTTGCTAGCATAACACTGCTGCGTGTGAACGATTGACACACTTATTCTTTGTTGAGCGATATTTAGCGATGATCGGACTGCACAAACGTGTCGCTTTCTTGCTGGCTCGCGGCTGAAGCTTAACCAGACTGTGTTTGCACGAAGATATGCCCTAAATTTGATTTTTAATACACGTCTCGTATAAATTAATGAGACGTTCTCCGCTAGCATAACACTGCTACGTGTGAACGATTGACACACTTATTCTTTGTTGAGCGATATTTAGCGATGATCGGACTGCACAAACGTATTGATTTCTTGCTGGCTCGCGGCCAGAAGCTTAAACAGACTGTGTTTGCACGAAGATATGCCCTATATTTGATTTTCAATACATGTCTCGTATAAATGAATTCGAAGTTCTTCGCTAGCATAACACTGCTGCGTGTGAACGATTGACACACTTATTCTTAGTTGAGCGATATTTAGCGATGATCGGACTGCACAAACGTGTCGCTTTCTTGCTGGCTCGCGGCTGAAGCTTAACCAGACTGTGTTTGCACGAAGATATGCCCTAAATTTGATTTTTAATACACGTCTCGTATAAATGAATGAGACGTTCTCCGCTAGCATAACACTGCTACGTGTGAACGATTGACACACTTATTCTATGTTGAGCGATATTTAGCGATGATCGAACTGCACAAACGTATTGATTTCTTGCTGGCTCGCGGCCAGAAGCTTAACCAGAATGTGTTTGCACGAAGATATGCCCTAAATTTGATTTTTAATACACGTCTCGTATAAATGAATGAGACGTTCTCCGCTAGCATAACACTGCTACGTGTGAACAATTGACACACGTATTCTTTGTTGAGCGATATTTAGCGATGATCGGACTGCACAAACGTGTTGCTTTCTTGCTGGCTCACGGCTGAAGCTTAACCAGACTGTGTTTGCATGAAGATATGCCCTAAATTTGATTTTTAATACACGTCTCGTATAAATGAATGAGACGTTCTCCGCTAGCATAACGTTGCTACGTGTGAATGATTGAATGAAATCAGAAGCACGGCGTCTCTCTCAGTTAAGAATGTATTGTATTTAGAATCTATAATATATCGTTGATTTGAATGAAATCAGAAGCATGGAGTCTGTCTCAGTTCAGAATGTATTGTATTGTATTTGCCATTTTTACTGTTTGTTTTACGTCAGCGCACGTGGCGTGACGTCACTTCAGGAGGCGTGGTTAAGTGCCCTGTACGGAGGGGTCAATTGGGGATCTTGAGCAGATCTTTTGTTTGACAAATCTCGCCTCTCCATCACTGTTGTTTGTTTTTTTTCTCATCAGTCCATAAGTGCTCTCACAATTCTATTTGTATCAATGTATTGGCCATGTCCAATTTTTGTGCAATGGCTCTGATTTTTCACTTTATCACAGTTACACAATTCACCCAGAGACCATTCTTTGGTTTTGATGTTGATTACACCTCTAGCTGAAGATAAATGAAATCTGTCAAGGTAAAAAAAAAACAGAACAAATGTCTAAAGTCTGTTTTAGGGATATTTAATCTTTGAATAAATGAGTGTAACTAACAGGTGTCATGCTCCTGGCTTCCTGCCCAGGCTGGGCTTGGCCAGCCAATTAGTCAGAGCACACCTGCACCGTGTTACAGTTGATGACGTCCAGTATGTATAGGGTTAGGGTGTCCTCCGCTAGATCGTCGTCCTTGATGCCTCGTTCCCGCACTCCTGCTGCCTGACTTCTGTTCTCCGTTCACAGACCCATGCCTGTCCACTGACCACCCTCGTAAGCCTGCCGTACTATAACTTCTGCCTGGTTTGGACTGCTTACCTGAACACTGACCTTGGACTGAATAAAGGTTTCCTCTGCACCGTCTGCGTGTCTCTGGAGTCGTGCATTTGGGTCCGCCCTCGTGCCCCGTTCGTGACAGAACGATCTAGCCAAAACATGGACCCAGCCGACTCCGAAGCCATCCGCTGTGCGCTGCAAGTTCAGGGCAAACGCCTGGTCGAGCAAGAGGCTGCTCTCCAGGTAACGAACAAGAGGCTCCATGAGATCTGCACCCGGCTGGAGCCGTGGCTAACCACCCAGGCTAGCGTGGTTGCCACGCCAACGGTGGCTACTCCACCGGTACCACTGTTTCCGCCCGCACCGTTCTCCACGGAGCTCCCCTTTAGGAGCGTTACACCGCTCTCCCGACCAGAACGATTCTCAGGCGACTCGGGGAACGTCAAGCCTTTCCTCGTTCAGTGCGATCTCGATTTTGAAATGCAAGCGGCTGCTTTTCCCACGGACCGCTCCCGTATCGCCTTCGTCATCTCCCACATGACGGGGAGGGCGGAGGCGTGGGCCACTGCCGAGTGGAGTCGTAACTCGGAGATCTGCCGTTCATGGACGAGGTTCGTCTGCGCGCTCACCCAGGTTTTCCAGTACGCGGCTCCGGAACGCCAGGCGGCGTCCTCGCTCATGACAATTCGTCAAGGACGTCGCCGCGTGTCCGACTACGCCATTGAGTTCCAGATCTGCGACGCCGAGAGTCGATGGAACGAGGACGCCCTGCACAACGCCTTTTTCCAGGGGCTTTCCTCCCAAATCCGGGGTCTCCTCATCGCTGTAGATCTTCCTCCCTCGCTGGACGCACTCATCGCGTTGGCCCTCAAGGCTGACCAGCGACTAGGAATGGAGGATCAACTAGCCGTGATGACTGAGGGAGAGAGGGAGGGGTCCAGTCCAGCTGCCACCCGGTCGTCACTGCTGAACCCATTCAGGTGGAGGGTCTCGACGGGCCAGTGGAGGAGCGTCTGCGGCGGCGACGGGAGGGTCGCTGTTTTCACTGCGGGCGTTTGGGACACTTGATCGCTTGCTGCCCGATTCGACCAGAGCACTCTGACATCAGGATCTCTACTCCGGTGAGTGTGCGGTATACCGCGGCGGAGTCAGGGAGGTCCCTTCTTCACCTCACCTTGGGAACGGACTCCCGTTCATGCACTGTGACGGCTTTCATAGATTCCGGGTCGGACGCAAACCTGATAAATCCCCGCGTGGTCGAGGAGCTGGGGGCAGCAACTTTCCCCACGGAACGGCTTCGTCACGCCTATGCCGCCAACGGCAAGTTCCTTTGTCGGGTTACACATCGTACTCAGACGCTACGTATGAGCTTTCCTGGTCGCTCACTCGGAGCGTATAAGCTTTCATGTCTTCGACGCACGTAGTAGCGACATCATCTTGGGCAGCACGTGGCTCAAAGAACATAACCCGCACATAGATCGGACCACGGGTCAGATCAAGACTTGGGGAGAGGACTGTCTCAGTCGCTGTTTCGCTGTCCAGGAAGAAAGGGGTATTCAAGTCGCGCCGGTTCGGCTAACAGAACCTAGTACCGCCCCGGACCTGACCGCGGTGCCCTCCTGCTACCATGACCTACGGGAGGTCTTCTCTGAATCTAAGGCAAAGTCTCTGCCGCCACATTGGTCATACGACTGCGCGATTGACCTCCTGCCAGGCACCTCTCCTCCCAGAGGGAAACTGTTCTCGTTAACAGGACCAGAGCATCAAGCCATGAGGGACTACATAGAGGACTCGCTGGCAGCCGGACTCATTCGCCCCTCATCCTCACCAGCCGGTGCGGGGTTTTTTTTTTGTCAAGAAGAAGGACTCCACGCTGCGACCCTGCCTCGACTACTGAGGACTGAACGACATCACAGTCAAGAACAGGTACCCTTTGCCGCTGATCGCGACAGCATTCAAACTCTTTCAGGGAGCCCGGATCTTCACCAAGCTCGACTTGCGCAGCGCTTACCATCTGGTGCGGATTCGGGAAGGGGATGAGTGGCAGACGGCGTTCAACACCCCCACAGGGCACTATGAGTATCTTGTGATGCCTTTTGGACTGACAAACGCGCCGGCCGTCTTTCAAAACTTCATTAACGACGTGCTTCGGGAGTTTCTGAATAAATCTGTCTTTGTATACCTGGATGACATTCTCTAACCTCTCACATTCGACAAGTCAGAGAAGTGCTCCGGCGTCTGCTGCAGCACCAATTGTACGTGAATATGGACAAGTGTGAGTTCCATCGGGCATCTGTGTCCTTCCTGGGCTTCGTCCTGGCTGAGGGAGAGATACGGATGGACCCCGGGAAGGTCGACGCGGTGCTGCGGTAGCCTACCCCCGCCAACAAGAAGGACGTACAGAGGTTTTTGGGATTTGCCAATTTCTATAGGAAGTTCATAAGGAACTTCAGTTCCGTGGCCGCTCCTCTGGATGTGCTCACCTCGCCACACACCACCTTCGCATAGTCCGGGACCTGCCAGGAGGCCTTCAGCAGGCTAAAGGCAAGTTTCACTGCTGCGCCCGTTCTAATTGTTCCGGACCCAGATAACCAGTTTGTGGTGGAGGTGGATACATCTAATTCAGGAATCGGAGCAGTCTTGTCGCAGAGGAGTCCCAGGGACGGAAGGATCCACCTGTGCACGTTCCTGTCTAGGAAGCTGACCCCGGCAGAGAGGAACTACGAAGTGGGAGATCGGGAACTGCTGGCGGTCAAGAGCGCGTTAGAGGAGTGGCGGCACTGGCTGGAGGGCTCGCAAGTACCGTTCGGTGTCTTCACAGACCATAAGAACCCTGAAGAATACCGGAAGTCTGCGAAGAGGTTGCACGCCCGCCAGACCAGGTGGGCCCTGTTTTTCACCCGCTTCCGCTTTACGGTGTTTTTCCGCCCAGGCTCCAAGAATGGCAAGCCGGACGCACTCTCGCGGATCCACGTGGGAGGGCGCACGAATTCAGAAGCGGCTACTATCCTGGCAGAGGTGTGCATCGTGTCCGGCTTCACCTGGGCGGTCGAGTCGCGGGTGAAGGAGGCCCTGGGAGAGACGCCGCCGCCCGCGGATTGTCCGTCGGGCCGCCTTTTCGTCATTCCATCTCTGGGGGGAGACGTCGTCAACTGGGCCCATACTAACAAGACGGTCTGCCACCTGGGTATGGCAAAGACACGTTCAGTGGTCGAACAAAGGTTCTGGTGGCCCAACCTCAGCAAGGACGTCAGGGAGTTCGTCAATGCCTGCCCGGTGTGTGCAGCCAATAAGACTTCCCACCTACGGCCTGTTGGTGAGTTGCGACCCCTATCCACCCCCTTTCGTCCGTGGTCACACATCGCGCTGGACTTCGTCTCCGGCCTGCCGCCTTCCCAAAGGAACACAGTGGTGCTGTCCATAGTGGACCGTTTCTCCAAGATGGTCCACTTCGTGCCGCTTCCGAAGATCCCGTCGGCCAAGCAGACAGCCCAGCTGGTGTTAGACGAGGTCGTCCGTTACCACGGGCTGCCCCAGGACATCGTTTCGGACATGGGTCCGCAATTCAGCGCCCGTTTCTGGAAGGAGTTCTGCAACCTCATTGGCGCTTCAGCTTGTCTGACATCGGGTCATCACCCGGAGTCTAATGGCCAGACTGAGAGGATTAACAAGGAATTAGAGACCGGTCTTCGATGTCTGGCATCCAGGGACCAGAGCACGTGAAGCCAGCACATGAAGTGGGTGGAGTATGCCCACAATTCTCTACCCTCATCCTCAACAGGTATGGCTCCACTCCATGTCGTGCATGGCTATCCTCCGTCCCTGTTTCCTCCACTGGCCACAGACTCCGGGGTCCCGTCGGCTCTGGCCGTGGTGCGACGCTGTTAACGGACCTGGGAAGCAGCTCGGAGGACACTGCTGCCTACAAGGCCGCAGCGGACCGCAAGAGAAGGGCCGCACCAGAGCTCAGAGTGGGACAGTGAGTGTGGCTCTCCACGGAATCCCGCAAACTTGCTCCCAGGTTCGTTGGCCCGTTCCCGATTTCCAAGATCATTAACCCGGTCGCCGTCTCCCTCAAACTGCCCAGGTCGATGAGGGTGCACCCTACGTTCCACGTCAGCAGACTTCACCCGAATCGCACTTCGTCGCTGGCTCCTCCGGTCAAGCCTCCCCGCCCCCCCGCATGGTCGACGGTGGGCCGGTGTATACTGTGCGCCGGTTGCTGTTTTCCCGCCGCAGAGGAAGGCCCGGAGGAGCACTCCTGGATCCCCTCCCGCTTCGTCGTGGAACGCTCCCTCATCAGGGACTTTCACGCGGCACACCCTGATGCTCCTGGGCCGTCCAGAGCCGGCCGTTGAGGGGGGGGTACTGTCATGCTCCTGGCTTCCTGCCCAGGCTGGGCTTGCCCAGAGCACACCTGCACCGTGTTACAGTTGACGCCCAGTATGTATAGGACTTGGGGGACGACTTGTCGTCCTTGATGCCTTGTTCCCGCACTCCTGCAGCCTGACTTCTGTTCTCCATGCACCGACCCACACCTGTCCACTGACCACCCTCGTAAGCCTGCCGTACTATAACTTCTGCCTCTTTGGACTGCTTACCTGAACACTGACCTTGGACTGAATAAAGGTTTCCTCTGCACCGTCTGCGTGTCTCTGGAGTCGTGCATTTGGGTCCGCCCTCGTGCCCCGTTCATGACAACAGGAAACACCTTGGCAACAAATTATCATAGTCACGTGACTGTACTTTGTCGGTTGGGTTCAAACCAAATCCGCCATGTTCGAAGATGTGTATCAAACCCATATGCAAATGGTGAGTGAATTGCACTTATATTTCCATTCTGGATGTGGACAAAAAGGAACTGTAGCACATTGTTGCGAGATACTGGACTGGATCCTGACTGCTCTTGAGGTGTTTTTGAGCCACTGAACCCACACTAACCTCAATTTAGGGGTGCAACAGTGTTGCTGCTCTTCATCATTCTGACATTGCTCCTTGTATGTGTGTGTGTGTATATATATATATATATATATATATATATATATATATATATATATGTGTTGTGGCCCGCTGTGGTAGATATGACACTGTCATTTAAGTTTAAAAACAGCGCTTTAATGAATCTTCTAGGAAGAGAGTCACGCAAGCATGTACAGTAGTTTGTTTTCCCAGATTGATGAGTTTTCCAAGTCTGTCAAGCTATACTTGCTCAATAGTAAATGGACTGCACTTATGTAGTGCTCTTTATCTACACCATCACATTGCCCAAACTGCTTTACAAAGCTTCATATTCACCCACTACAAGGTGCTGCTAGGCCCACTGGGAGAAAATTCAGTATCTTGCTGAATTACAATTCAACATGCAAAGAACTATGACCAGGATTCGAACCGGTGACCCACACTGGAGGACCTGCTCTACTTATTGAGCCACAGCCGCCAGTAAAACATGTAAAGGGGTAGAAGCTTTCTTGTAATTTCTTGAAACTTTCCATTTAATCCAAACCTAATAATGCAATTTGTTAAATAATATCAGTTTTGAACATTTTACTTAAATTCAATTAAGAATTATTTTCCTGGACATCAAAACAAAAATATGTGTAAATAATCATCCACCATTCTGTAGGGTAGAAATGTACTGACTAGGTTTTTCCCCCAACCAACATGAGCACCTTTCGTAGATTGGTCGGCAGTGTTGCATATATTATTTTTAATTAGTTTTTGTTAATTTGTTTGAATAATCTATGTTAACTCCTGTGGGAAATTCTAAATTTTGAATATTCCCAGGTTTCTTTTCACCTATACGGACATGAGCACCGACCACCGCCAATCAATGTCTTTCAGACAGATTTTTAGGTGATAGGATTACACTACAAGTTTTGTACAGCCCTAAACAAATACAATAAAACTGAGGTTATGCATATATAGTTGTAAAAAAAATGAGTTCTGTGCTTGCAAAATAAGTACCAGTAGTCAATGGGTATCATACCGCAGAGGAGGGCTCATAGGGGGTCTCTTAGTGGCCCAAAATCAATACATAAATTTAGAGACAGTCATGAAAGGAATGGAAGTGAACATATTGCCTGTTGTTTTTGTCCACTTATTTTATATTGCATTCGATTTCAATGCTTATGAGCTATTCAAGGGCAACTCATTTAAGATGCACTCTTGAGGCCAGGTTTATATTCTTCTGCATCCCTCATTGCCGAGAGTATTGGAGTACCCTGAGAAACAACTTGCACGATGAAATGTCAGAGGAAAAAAAACAGCCTCCTCTTCTGGTGGGAACTAATATACCATCCGTTCAGTTCTGCATTCAGTGTACTGTCATGTGACTTTGACAAAAAGAAAACATAACTGTATTGTCTATTATATATAGTCGGGGGAAAAAAATCCACTCACTATTTTGGAATTCAGCAAATAGATATAATTTTAGTGATCCTAACTGACCTAAAACTGAAAATGTTCATTTTGATTTAATGTCAGACAGGCAGAACGGTGGATAAACTGTAGAGCAGTGGTTCCCAAAGTCAACCGGGGCCGGAGCCCTAGTGAGTCATTCAAAAAGCTCACAGACCCCCAACCTCAACTTTAGCCAATAATGTAGTGCTGGACACAGCTATACCATTCTGGTACAAAGAAATACTCAATTTTAGTGGCTCACGTGCTCTTGCTTTTTATTTTTGCACAATAAATCAAAAGGTGGTTCAACACTGGAAAGGGCAATTCTCACATCATGATTAGCTTCCAGACAATTTTGTTTTTTCGTCTTCACATCACGGACCCCCTGGAAAGATGTTTTTCACCCGCCGGGGGTCCATGGACCCCACTTTGGGAACCACTGCTGTAGAGTGTTGGCCTCACAGTTCTGAGGACCGGGGTTTAAATTCCAGCCCTGCCTGTGTGGGGTTTGCATCAGAATCAGCTTTATTGGCCAGGTGTGTAAAAACACACAAGGAATGTTTCTCCGGTAGTCGGTGCTGCCCTGGTACGACAAACAGAACAAGAATAACAAAGCAACAACAACAAATAATAAGAGACTTTTCTATTTATAGTAACTATTTCTTATAAGAGTTGTGCCTGTGTTTTCTCCGAGCACTCCGGTCCTCTGACCTCCCAAAAACATGCAACATTAATTGGCCCCTGTCCTGAAGTGTGAGTGTGGCTGTTGTCTGTCTCCATGTGCCCTGTGATTGGCTAGCAACCAGTTCAGACTATAGCCCGCCTCCTGTCCAATGGAAGCTAGGATAGGCTCCAGCATTCCTGTGACCCTCATAAGGATAAGCAGCTCAGAAATTGGATGGATGGCTGTCAGACAAACGGGGGAAAAAAATGTTTATAGTCATACTCAAGTACAACTATATTTTATGTTGTTTTTACCACTGGGCAGTATGGTCACTCAGCTGATAAAGCGTTGGCCTCACAGTTCTGAGGACCCGGGTTCAATCCTGACCCACCTGCGTGGAGTTTGCATGTCCTCTCCGTGCCTGCGTGGGTTTTCTCCGGCCACTCCGGTCTTCTCCCACATCCCAAAAACATGAAACATTAATTGGACACTCCAAATTGCCCCTAGGTGTGATTGACTGTGTGACACTTGTCTGTCTCTATGTGCCCTGAGATTGGCTGGCAACCAGTTCAGGGTGTCCCCTGCTTCCTGCCCGATGACAGCCGGGATATGCTCCAGCACTCCCCGTGACCCTTGTGAGGATAAGCGGCAAAGAAAATGGATGGATGGATTTTTACCACGGTGTCTAATAAAACCATTAATTCTCCTGGTAACACCATGAGATCAACATTAAGATATAGCCTCAGAGTTCACTAAAATGGGACACATGGTTTTATTCCTACAAAGTACTCTTGAGATTATTGTACACCATTGCAACATTATGCAAAGTCATAATATTAACAGGACACTTTTTAAAAGCAGAATTCAAATGTAGATTGAATTTGAATAAAGCTTGTGGCTAAATAAATGTTTCTAAATGCTTCTTAAGAGATTGAATGGAAATATTTGCGTGCTAAAGTTAAATACAATTGAACCCCTCAAAGGGGCCAGCACACCATTTGTGGTACAGATAACCTTTGAGAATACCTGATTAAAGGGGTATCCAGTAGGCTTGCCTTATATAGGAAAAATAATCTTTAAAAAAAAAAAACTATATAATGGGCGACATCATGGACGACTGGTTAGAGCGCCTGTGTCACACTTCTGAGGACCGGGGTTCAAATCACGGCTCCACCTGTGTGGTAATTGCATGATCTCTCTGTGCGTACGTGGGTTTTCTCCAGGTACTCCACCTTCCTCTCACATCCAAAAAACATGCATTGATTAAAATGATTACCGAAAACAACTTTTATTGTCTTTTGAGGAGTGTTTGTTGTTCTAAATGGAAAGTCATTTAAAGGTGTAAATAGCAGTGTGGAGCAGCAAAAGGCAATGACTCAAAATAGTATAAAACTGCCAAAATGTCTTTAACAGTCATAGACAACCTTGACTGAAGTTGAATCACAAAACCTTTTGAAATTACTGCAGTCAAATAATTAGAGAAAGGGTTAGAGTGCAGTTAACTAATGGAGCTCACTTTAATTTTAAGATTTACACCTTAAATTGAGAATCATCAGCAAACATATCAACTGTATGTCTATATAACAGCATGTTGCTACAAATTACACAATTAAAAGCTTAAAGTATTATTTTTTTACAACAATTCTATCATCTGTATAACAATGAAAAATTAACATTTAACTTGGGAAATCTTCCATAACCATGAAAAATAAATAAAATGTAAAATATCTTATCGTATCTTCTTCATGAGTGTTACAGAGTGTTTAACATGGCAATCATTAACCTTGGTCCAACCATGTTAACATGACATATCTCGGTCTTCTATCTGCCACTGTTCCTTCTTTAGGGCGTCTGACCTTGGTGAACTTTTGTGATGAGAGTGAAGTTGCCATCATCCGTGTGTGCGTTTCTGTCACTTTCAGTCTGTGACCTCAGCCTCAAGTTTTCCCAGCTGGTCGCACACTCAAACCAGAATCCTTCAATAACCAAGGTCTCAACATCCTCGATGCAGGACTCCACCTCCTCCTCAATCTGTCACAACATCATCACAGACAGCAGGTTATCATAAAGTCATAATACAATAAATCAAAAAGTTTTAAAAATTCACTAATGGGCTGATCTTTGTAAGCAGGGTTGCAGCTGAATTCTGTTGTAACTGTAGGGGTCAAAAACTCAATATTTTTTTGTACAGGCATAAATAGGTGTGTTACAGTAGAGAATTCTACAATTACTGTAATTTCTCGTGTGTAATACAGAGATACATACAGATATATACAGAGAAGTCAGGAATATTCTTGTCTTAAATGTTGGTGGTAACTGGTCAGAGTTTTATCACTTAATTAAGTGATGTTGAGGTTTTTCCCCTGTATATAATGATTGTCACTGGAGAGGAAAACAATGTCACCCCCCCAAAAAATCCACGAATGGACTGATCTTTGTAAGCAGGGATGCAGCTGAATTCTGTTGTAACTGTCGGGGTGAAAAACTCAATATTTTTTTGCACAGCCATAAATAAGTGTGTTACAGTAGTCAATTTTGCAATTACTATAATTTCTCGTGTGTAATACATGCCCTCCAAGGAATAAAAAACTCGATAAAGATTATTATATTTAGGTATAAGGAAAATAAATAAATGTACAGTATACCAGTATTGTAGGATTGTGAAATAAGGTATACAGTACAGTTCTGCCTCTACTTGTCACGATACGGGGCTCAAGGGTGGACCCAAATGCATGACTCCAGAGACAGCAGACAGTACAGAGGAAACCTTTATTCGGTCCGAGGTCTGAGATCAGGTAGACAGTCCAAACAATCCGAAGTACCAGTACGGATGGGCTTACTAGGGTGGTCAGTGGACAGGCGTGGGTCGGTGCACGGAGAGCAGAAGTCAGGAAAACAGGAGTGCAGGAACGAGGCATTAAGAACAATGATCTAGCGGAGTATTTGTCGTCCCCCGGGTCCTATATGTACTGGGTCTAATCAGTGATTAGCTGGCCACGCCCAGCCCGGGCTGGAATATAGGAGCATGACAGTACCCCCCCCCCCCCCCAATGGCCGGCTCTGGACGGCCCAGGAGCATCAGGGTGAGCCGCGTGAAAGTCCCTGATGAGGGAGCGGTCCACGACGAAGCGGGAGGGGATCCAGGAGCGCTCCTCTGGGCCATATCCCTCCCAGTCCACCAGGTACTGGACCTTTATTCCCTTTTCATCCACCCATCTGTCCTTGAGTTCATCCTTTCCTTCTTTACCTTAGTAATCCTACATTTCCCCCCCATTCATTTTCCTTTCGGTCATTTCCACCCTATCATGTCATTGTTACCCTTCTTGGACCCTTTTATCATCAATGTTCTTCCATCTTTACTTTGTCCAGGCAATCATCCAGCTTGACCGGAGGAGCCAGCGACGAAGTGCGATTCGGGCGAAGTCTGCTGACGTGGAACGTCGGGTGCACCCTCATCGACCTGGGCAGTTTCAGTGAGACGGCAACCGGGTTAATAACCTTGGAAATCGGAAACGGGCCAACGAACCTGGCAGCCAGTTTGCGGGATTCCGTCCGCAGCGGGAGATCCTTGGTGGAGAGCCACATTCGCTGTCCCACTCTGAATTTTGGCGCTGGCCTCCTCTTGCGGTCCGCTGCGGCCTTGTAAGCGCTGCTCGTGCGCAGCAATGTACTCCGCGCTGCTTCCCAGGTCCGTTTGCAGCGTCGCACCACGGCCAGAGCCGATGGGACCCCAGAGTCTGTGGCCAGTGGAGGAAACAGGGACGGAGGATAACCGTGCACGACATGGAGTGGAGCCATACCTGTTGAGGCGGAGGGTAGAGAATTGTGGGCATACTCCACCCACTTGATGTGCTGGCTCCACGTGCTCTGGTCCCTGGAGGCCAGGTATCGAAGACCGGTCTCCAGCTCCTGATTTATCCTCTCAGTCTGGCCATTCGACTCCGGGTGATGACCCGATGTCAGGCTAGCTGACGCGCCGATGAGGTTGCAGAACTCCTTCCAGAAGCGAGCGCTGAATTGTGGACCCCTGTCCGAAACGATGTCCCGGGGTAGCCCGTGATAACGGACGACCTCGTCTAACACCAGCTGGGCTGTCTGTTTGGCCGACGGGATCTTTGGAAGCGGCACGAAATGGACCATTTTGGAGAAACGGTCCACTACAGACAGGACCGCTGTGTTCCCTTGGGAGGGCGGCAGGCCGGTGACGAAGTCCAGCGCGATGTGTGACCACGGACGAAAAGGAGTGGACAGGGGTCGCAACTCACCAACGGGCCGTTGGCGGGAAGTCTTATTTGCTGCACACACCGGGCAGGCGTTGACGAACTCCCTTACGTCCTTGCTGAGGTTGGGCCACCAGAACCTTTGTTCCACCACTGAACGTGTCTTTGCCATACCCGGGTGACAGACCGTCTTGTTGGTGTGGGCCCAGTTGATGACGTCTCCCCGCAGAGATGGGATGACGAAAAGGCGGCCCGACGGACAATCCGCGGGTGGCGGCGTCTCTCCCAGGGCCACCTTCACTCGTGACTCGATCGCCCAGGTGAAACCGGACACGAAGCACTCCGCTGGCAGGATAGTAGCGGCGTCTGAATCCGTGCGCCCTCCCTCGTGGATCCGCGAGAGTGCATCCGGCTTGCCGTTTTTGGAGCCTGGGCGGAAGGACACCTTAAAGCGGAAGTGGGTGAAAAATAGGGCCTACCTGTCCTGACGGGCGTTCAACCTCTTCGCAGACTTCAGGTATTCAAGGTTCTTATGGTCCGTGAAGACAACGAACGGTACTTGCGAGCCCTCCAGCCAGTGCCGCCACTCCTCCAATGCGCTCTTGACCGCCCGCAGTTCCCGATCTCCCACGTCGTAGTTCCTCTCTGCTGGGGTCACCTTCCTAGACAGGAACACGCACAGGTGGATCCTTCCATCCCTGGGACTCCTCTGCGACAAGACTGTTCCGATTCCTGAATTCGATGCATCCACCTCCACCACAAACTGGTTATCTGGGTCCGGAACAATGAGAACGGGCGCAGTAGTGAAACTTGCCTTTAGCCTGCTGAAGGCCTCCTGGCAGGTCCCGGACCACTCGAAGGTGGTATGTGGCGAGGTGAGCGACTGCAGAGGAGCGGCCACGGAACTGAAGTTCCTTATGAATTTCCTATAGAAATTGGCAAATCCCAAAAACCTCTGCACGTCCCTCCTGTTGGTGGGGGTAGGCCACCGTAGCACCGCGTCGACCTTCCCGGGTTCCATCCGTATCTCTCCCTCAGCCAGGACGAAGCCCAGGAAGAACACGGATGCCCGATGGAACTCACACTTATCCATATTCACGTACAATTGGTGCTGCTGCAGACGCCGGAGCACTTCTCTGACTTGTTGAATGTGAGAGGTTAGGTCTGCTGAAAAAATGAGAATGTCATCCAGGTATACAAAGACAGATCTATTCAGAAACTACCGAAGCACGTCGTTAATGAAGTTTTGAAAGACGGCCGGGGCGTTTGTCAGTCCAAAAGGCATCACAAGATACTCATAGTGCCCTGTGGGGGTGTTGAACCGCCGTCTTCCACTCATCCCCTTCCCGAATCCGCACCAGATGGTAAGCGCTGCGCAAGTCGAGCTTGGTGAAGATCCAGGCTCCCTGAAGGAGTTCGAATGCTGTAGCGATCAGCGGCAAAGGGTACCTGTTCTTGACTGTGATGTCGTTCAATCCTCGGTAGTCGACGCAGGGTCGCAGTGTGGAGTCCTTCTTCTTGACAAAAAAAAACCCGCACCAGCTGGTGAGGATGAGGGGCGAATGAGTCCGGCTGCCAGCGAGTCCTCGATGTAGTCCCTCATGGCTTGATGCTCTGGTCCTGTTAACGAAAACAGTTTCCCTCTGGGAGGAGAGGTGCCTGGCAGGAGTTCAATCGCGCAGTCGTATGACCGATTTGGCGGCAGAGACTTTGCCTTAGATTCAGAGAAGACCTCCCGTAGGTCATGGTAGCAGGAGGGCACCGCGGTCAGGTCCGGGGCGGTACTAGGTTCTGTTAGCCGAACCGGCGCGACTTGAATACCCCTTTCTTCCTGGACAGCGAAACAGCGACTGAGACAGTCCTCTCCCCAAGTCTTGATCTGACCCGTGGTCCAATCTATGTGCGGGTTATGTTCTTTGAGCCACGTGCTGCCCAAGATGATGTCGCTACTACGTGCGTTGAAGACATGGAAGCTAATACGCTCCGAGTGAGCATCTCGAAAGCTCATACGTAGCGTCTGAGTGCGATGTGTAACCCAACAAAGGAACTTGCCGTTGGCGGCATAGGCGTGACGAAACCGTTGCGTGGGGAAGCTTGCTGCCCCCAGCTCTTCGACCACGCGGGGATTTATCAGGTTTGCTTCCGAACCAGAATCTATGAAAGCCGTCACAGTGCATGAACGGGAGTCCGTTCCCAAGGTGAGGTGAAGAAGGGACCTCCCTGACCCCGCCGCGGTGTACCGCACACTCACCGGAGTAGAGATCCTGATGTCAGAGTGCTCTGGTCGAGTCGGGCAGTGGGCGATCAAGTGTCCCAAACGCCCGCAGTAAAAACAACGCCCCTCCCGTTGCCGGCGCAGACGCTCCTCCACTGGCCCGTCGAGACCCTCCACCTGAGTGGGTTCAGCAGTGGACGACCGGGCGGCAGCCGGACTGGAGCCCTCCCTCTCTCCCTCAGTCATCACGGCTAGTTGATCCTCCATTACTAGTCGCTGGTCAACCTTGAGGGCCAACGCGATGAGTGCGTCCAGCGAGGGAGGAAGATCTACTGCAATGAGGAGTCCCCGGATTCGGGGGGAAAGTCCCTGGAAAAAGGCATCGTGCAGGGCGTCCTCGTTCCATCGACTCTCGGCGGCGCAGATTCGGAATTCAATGGCGTAGTCGGACACGCAGCGACGTCCCTGGCGAATTGTCACGAGCGAGGACGCCGCCTGGCGTTCCGGAGCCGCGTACTGGAAAACCTGGGTGAGCGTGCAGACGAAGCTCCCCCATGAGCGGCAGATCTCCGAGTTACGACTCCACTCGGCGGTGGCCCATGCCTCCGCCCTCCCCGTCATGTGGGAAATGACGAAGGCGATCCGGGAGCGGTCCGTGGGAAAAGCGGACGCTTGCAGCTCAAAGTGGAGATCGCACTGCGCCAGGAAGGGCTTGACGTTACCGGAGTCGCCTGAGAACCGCTCTGGTCGAGAGAGCGGAGTGATGCCGGAACGGGGAGGCACAGGAGCGGCCGCGCTTGCTTGAGAGGCTAGCCACGGTTCCAGCTGGGCGCAGAGCTCCTGGATCTGGTGAGTCATACCCTGGAGAGCAGCCTCTTGCTCGCCCAGGCGTTTGCCCTGGACTTGCAGCGCACGTGGGATGGCTTCGGAGTCGGCTGGGTCCATGTTCTGGCTAGATCATTCTGTCACGATACGGGGCTCAAGGGTGGACCCAAATGCACGACTCCAGAGACAGCAGACAGTACAGAGGAAACCTTTATTCGGTCCGAGGTCTGAGATCAGGTAGACAGTCCAAACAATCCGAAGTACCAGTACGGATGGGCTTACGAGGGTGGTCAGTGGACAGGCGTGGGTCGGTGCACGGAGAGCAGAAGTCAGGAAAACAGGAGTGTGGGAACGAGGCATTAAGAACAACGATCTAGCGGAGTATTTGTCGTCCCCCGGGTCCTATATGTACTGGGTCTAATCAGTGGTCATGAGGCGCAGGTGTGCGCCTTCTGATTAGCTGGCCACGCCCAGCCTGGGCTGGAATCCAGGAGCATGACACTACTTACGAAATTGATCCATTCCGGTAGTTGTTTCGTAAACGCATTTTACATATAAATAGCCTAATCTGTTCCAAACCACTCCCTCTCACCAAAAATAAGTATTCATAGTGTACATAACCTAAAGAATAATACAAAATTATTTTCATTTACCTTGAAAATAAGCATTCCAAGTGTACATGATTTGAAGAATAATGAAAAATTATGTTCATTTACCTTTGGCATTGAGTGCGTGGCACGCAAAAAGGCATCGTGGCATCTTCAGAGGCAGAGGCATGCACACAACTTAATTCCACTAAAATTAATAAATTGCACAAACTATCAATTCAAAACAAACATTAACTGAATGTTTCCTTAAGTGCCAATCCAAGGATTTTTGCCTTTGATCGCTTTTAATAATCTTGCAGAAATGTGCAAGGCAAACATCATTGAAGTAGCCCAACTTGCTAACATTTTACGGATGATTCTTTTGAATAAATTTGGAACTGTCATGGAATTTCGTCTATACTTCTTTTATTCTGGCTGACAGAATGGTGGCTGCCTGCTCCTCGAAGCCGCAAACTGTTCCTGCATTGTCATGTGTGAACCAACTCGTCGATGTCCCCGTTTCTCCGTTGAATGATTTTCATGGTGAAACAGCTCAGTGATGTCCTCGTTTCTCCGTTGAAAGATTCTCATGGTGAAACAGCTCGTCAATGTTCTCACTTCTCTGTCAAAAGATCCTCATGGTGAACCAACTCGTTCGTGTCCTCCTAAGCCTTTCCCAGCGAAAAAAAATCCTCAACTTCAGGTTCAACCTCCACTTCGATCCTCTCAAGTCAAGCTGCTACAGCATGAGGCCAAATGAAAACAGCATGATGGCACTGGCCATCAATTTCTGGGGCCCATGGTGAAAAAAGATGAATAAATCCACAAAGAAGTTGTTGAGTGTGCACAATGTCACACCCCAAAAAAAATCCTCTAAATTTGAGACGGAAACAGGCATCGTGTTTTTTGTGTGAACTTGAGGGACATTTTGTCATGAGATTTCTTGTTGACTTTGTTTTGATGAGATTTTTCTTTTGTTATGTCATGTTTTCTCTTTGTCCCTTTTTCATGTCATATCCATTCCCAAGGGTTTTGTACCCACCTTTTCTTGTCAGTCAAGCAACGTGTATCTCCATATCAGCTTTCTCCAGTCATTCGTGCCTTGTGCAAGTAAGCCACATTCTCGTCTACATTTGTTTATATTTAATTCTCTGTCTTCTTTCAATCTGAGTTGGTGCATTGTTGTCATGTTTCCTTAGTCCCATCATCTTTCTTGTTGTGGTGCATGTCTCGTTTCCTCGTTTCTTTGTTACTTTGAATTTAGATTTGTTTCGGGACCATAATGCCATTAGCCTTGTTTGCCTTTTTGTTAAAAAAAAAAAAAAAAAACTTTTGGGAGAGATTATGCCTGCTCACCTGGCTTGTTTCTTCAGCTTCCCAGCACTGAGTTCCACCTTTTGCCCCCAACATCAAGAGAAATTTCAAACCTTACATTTTTTTCCCCAAGGATTTTGGTTTGTTTAGCAGTAGTAAAGCCTTTTAAGCTTCAACTGCATTTGTCATCAAATTCAATGAGACCTATTCAGGTGATCACATGCATACCACTTTGCAGGTTTGACGAGGTGGTTTGGCTGATGTACACTGTTGGAGCATTTCATTTATTTCTTTCAACAGCATCTGAGCCTCTGAGTACACTGTAACGACATTGAGCCTGTCTTAGCATTCACATCATAAGTAGAAATCTAACAAAGGACATTAATACTATTACAATCTTATATATGTGCATACAATTTGTCTGTCTCCATCAAATCCCTTAAGGTTTAACAGGCCAACTTGATTGACATGTACATTAGAAAAAGTAACAGCAGATAACTAATGAGCAGTTTCACAACACTGATCATTATTTCTTTCAATCTGTCAACAATCTATCCATGGTCTTCCACTTATAAGAACTCCGGTCGCGGGAACAGTATCTTTAGAAGGAAAGCCCAGACTTCTCTTGCCTCAGTTACTTCATCCATCTTTTCCATGGAGATCCCAAAGTGTTCCCAGAACAGCTGGGAAATATCGTCTTCCCAGCATGTCCTGGATTTTTGACGGAGCCTCATTCAGGTGGGAGTTGCCCGGAACACCTCACCAAGGAAGCGTCCGGGCGGCATCCTCATCAGTTGGCCAGGCCACCTCATCCTGCTCCTCTCAATGTGGAGGAGCAGCGACTCTACTCTAAGTCCTTCGCAGATGACTGGGCTTCTCTCCTTTGCTCTAATGAGAGCCCTGACACCCTACAGAGAAAACTCATTTCAGTCACTTGTATTCGGGATCTTGTTCCTTTGGTCACGACCCATAACTTGCAAAGATGAGGGTAGGAACGTAGCTCAACCGGTAAATTAGAGAGCATCCCATTTTACCTTAACTCCTTCTTCACAAAAATGGACTGATACAAAGTTCGCATCACTGCAGACAGTGCACTGAAACAAGTTTGACTTACTGCCAGCAATTTCCAACCTAACTCAAGAGTTGCGGTACCTCATACACACCCCACAGGATTCCCTGAGGGACACGGCTCAACACATGCTCCAACAACACAAAACACCTGTAGACTTGTTGGGCGAACTCCCATGCACCCTTGAGGACCCTGCTAAGGCTAAGGTTCCACTGTTCTGTGCCCAGGACAAAAACCTCACTCGTCCTGCTGAATCTGAGATTTAACATCCCTATGGACCAAACTCTCCAGCACCCCTGAATAGAGGTTAGTAGGGAGGCTGAGGAGTGTGATGCCCCTGTAGATGGAACATGCACTCCACTCCCCTTCTTAAAAAGGGGATCACCACCCCAGTTTGCCAATCCAAAGGTACTGTCCCTGATGTCTACATGATGTTGCAGAGGAATATCAACCAAGACAGCCTCACGACATTCAGAGGCTTTAGAAACTTTGGGTGAATCTCTTCCACCCACGGGGCCTTGTAACCAAGGAGCTTTTTAATCATCTTGGTGACTGAAACCCCAAAGATAAGGGAGCCCCCCTCAGAGAAGCCTGACTCTGTTTCCTTAAAGGAAGGTGTGTTGATGGAATTGAGGAAGTCTTTGAAGTATTCTTCCCACCAACTCACAACGTCCTGAGTCAAGGTCAGCAGCATCCCATTCTCACGATATGGTGTTGACGGTGCACTGCTTTCTCTCCTGAGATGTCAGACCAGAATTTCCTTAAAGCAGTTTTGAAGTCATTGTCCATGGCCTCACCAAACTCCTCCCATGCCCAGGTTTTGCCTCAGCGGCCACCAAAGCTGCATTCTGCAATCAGCAGCTTCAGGAGTACCACAGGCCAAAAAGGCTCATTAAGAGTCTTTCTTCAGTTTGACAGCATCCCCCACCACTGGTGTGCACCTATTGATTTGGGGATTGCCACCACATCAGACACCGTCTACTTTATGGAATCAGCTACACGTCAGCTGCCTCAGCAATAAAGGCGGAGAAAAATTGTCCACTCAGTTTCAATGACCTCTAACTCGCTCGGAACATAGGTGAACCCAATGGTGTCCACCAAAGGGTTCGGGGATTGCTTCCACAAGAGGCACCAACCACTTTACGGTCAAAGCTCCAGTGAGCACCCTTTTATTTACATCAGATTAGAGTGACTGAATTATTAATGGTAGTTAAAAGGGTCATGCGTATGTTATGGTCACAAGAAATTAAGAATAATGTATATTGAAAGTAAATTATGCAGTAGCCTTACAGTTCACAGTAGCAGAGTAGAGCCTCTCGCGGTCCTCCTTACATTGGATGTTTCCCATCTTTTCAGATGGCTTCAGAGCCATAAGAACAGTCCTTGGATTGCACCTTTTCTTCTTCAAATTAAAACATACCAGACATTCAAAAATAAAGCAGTCTGTTGATAAAAATAAATCTGAAATTATTATAGCATCTGCTTGGCAAATAGAATGTAAGTCCATTACCTTTTCTAAAAATAGACCAAAGTGAAGATTTTATGCATCTCTCGATTTCTGATAGAGTCCAGTAATTTATTTATATACATATACAGTCACTCACATTTGAAAAATGTACGGGTGTGGTCAGTCATGCCCGCAGATATAAAGATGCGGGTGTGATTCGGGATGGAATTTCAAGACCTTGAAATAATTTACTGAGTTGTTATTCCTGAGTATGTAGTTGTTACACTGCACTGAGACGGACATTTTTAAAGAGGTCAATAGACATTCAATTTCAAAACTAAGTATTTATAAATCCATTTTTTTTCATCATGATATATTGTTATAATCTAGCCTAATTTACACCGGTATCTGTTGTCAATCCATTGATGAAAGCTAGCAGTAGATCATCTATATCTTCCTAAAGCATGTAGAGGGGAAAGTTTTCAACTTTGAGATAATGCGGTACCACAGGAGAAAATGACCATTCGCATTTAAATATATGGACAGACTAGTCTAACATTAGAATGTAGCTCATGTCAAAGTAAATCACAATCTCATATTTATTTTAGTTAGATACTGAAACTGATACTGATTACCTGTGTTATATCTCAGAAATGTTTTCGGTGTAACTGAATTTCCTTGGACATGGCTCATGATGTTGATGACTTTCGACGTAAATGCATTCGCAGTACGTGAAGAGCTCTGAACATGTGCTTTTGGCATAACTTCCAAACATGCTCAGTACGGTTAACTTGTATTTCCTGTTTCCAGGTGAACATTGATTGTTTAGATCAGGCTTCTTTTGTTCCCAACATTTATGAAATAAACATACATAACATTAATGTCAAGACCAACGTTCAGTCTAATTTTTTACGCGTCTGAGAAAACACAATAAGCCCGTGAGTGCCCCCTTTGACGACTGTGAGCAGCATCAGACCTATGCACTGTGGTCAAATCAGTGTCATCCATTACAGTTACATGGCTCATTCAAAGATTCAGATGACAGCATTTACATTCCCATCAGAACATTTTTAAGAACAATTTTGCATTTTTGCAAACTTACAATGAAAATGTCAACAAATAAAAAAACGCAGCTGGAAAGCGATGGATGGATGGATGGATGGATGGATGGATGATGGATGGATGGATGGATGGATAATTCCATCACCATGAACTTCAGAAAAAATGAACATTCCTGTCTGTGAATGGCGTTTTGGGATAAATTAAGTTCCTGGACCAAGATTCTCCAAACTGTATTGCTGCTTGTCTTGCAGCAATCCTGGGAAGACCTTAATTCTGTCAGTGATCTTGATTGACCGTAGCTGTTAGTTTACCTTTGCCAGCATAAACATGAATTCTTTGACAGCAATTATTGGATTCAGCAGTGCTCAAAACAATGGAAAATGACATGGGCATGTCTGGCTGAATTTAAACTTTCCAAGGGAAATGAAACAATATGTTACATCCATCCATTTTCTGAGCCACTTATCCTAACAAGGGTCACAGGAGTGATGGAGCTTATCCCAATTCTCTTCGGGCAGGAGGCAGGGTACACCCTGAACTGGTTGTGACCCAATCGTCGGGCACATAGAGACAAACAAGAGTCGCAATCTGAGATGAGATCCTGCCCCATTTGGAGGAGTATCTTGAGGTCTTGTTCACGAGTGAGAGAAGAATGGAGCGGGAAATCGACAGACAGATCGGTGCAGCGTCTACAGTGATGCAGACTTTGTATTGGTCCATTGTGGTAAAGAGGCAACTATGTTGAAAGGTGAAGCTCTCAATTTACCAGTCGATCTACGTTGCAACCCTCATCTGTGGGTACGAGCTACGGGTCGTGACCGAAAGAACAAAATGTTTCCTTACAATCGCCATGGATGGCACAGAGGATGACCTGCAGTGGGAGCAAGATGGGATGTTCAAGAGAACCCGGAACTGTACCAAGTCATCACTGATGAGTTCTACAGCACCAAAGGTAGCAACTATGGATCTTTTTCGGATTGGAGATGAGTCAGATGCTTCTTTTGAAGGCTTGGCCAAAGATGTGAAACGTAGTGGATAAACTACACTATGCACAAATGTTTTATTCACAAATATTTAATCTAAAAAAATGTTTAAGTCTGTTCTGACAATTGACTCCTCCGTACAGGGCACTTAACCACGCCTCCTGAAGTGACGTCACGCCACGTGCGCTGACGTAAGACAAACAGTAAAAATGGCAAATACAATACAATACATTCTGAACTGAGACAGACTCCATGCTTCTGATTTCATTCAAATCAACGATATATTATAGATTCTAAATACAATACATTCTTAACTGAGAGAGACGCCATGCTTCTGATTTCATTCAATCATTCACACGTAGCATTGTTATGCTAGCGGAGAACGTCTCATTCATTTATACGAGACGTGTATTAAAAATCAAATTTAGGGCATATCTTCGTGCAAACACAGTCTGGTTAAGCTTCAGCCGCGAGCCAGCAAGAAAGCGACATGTTTGTGCAGTCCGATCATCGCTAAATATTGCTCAACAAAGAATAAGTGTGTCAATCGTTCACACGTAGCAGTGTTATGCTAGCGGAGAACGTCTCATTCATTTATACGAGACGTGTATTAAAAATCAAATTTAGGGCATATCTTCGTGCAAACACAGTCTGGTTAACTTTCGGCCGCGAGCCAGCAAGAAATCGATACGTTTGTGCAGTCCGATCATCGCTTAATATCGCTCAACAAAGAATTAAGTGTGTCAATCGTTCACACGTAGCAATGTTATGCTAGCGGAGAACGTCTCATTCATTTATACGAGACGTGTATTAAAAATCAAATTTAAGGCATATCTTCGTGCAAACACAGTCTGTTTAAGCTTCTGGCCGCGAGCCAGCAAGAAATCAATACGTTTGTGCAGTCCGATCATCGCTAAATATCGCTCAACAAAGAATTAAGTGTGTCAATCGTTCCCACGTAGCAATGTTATGCTAGCGGAGAACGTCTCATTCATTTATACGAGACGTGTATTAAAAATCAAATTTAAGGCATATCTTCGTGCAAACACAGTCTGTTTAAGCTTCTGGCCGCGAGCCAGCAAGAAATCAATACGTTTGTGCAGTCCGATCATCGCTAAATATCGCTCAACAAAGAATAAGTGTGTCAATTGTTCACACGCAGTAGTGTTATGCTAGCGAAGAACTTCGAATTCATTTATACGAGACATGTATTGAAAATCAAATATAGGGCATACCTTCGTGCAAACATGTGTTCCGGTTGATATTAGATGGATTTAGTTGATGATGCGGTCTTCCACAAAGTTTGACCCATCGAAGGCATTTTTCGTACTGGGTCTTTGGTTTTGGAAAGGGTACGAATCGAACTCCACCAACTAGCCCTTCAGGATACCTGTCGTCACTATTACAAAGTCAGTGACTACACCTCTTAACCATATTTTATGTTAAATAACCCAAATATGCGATAAAACGCTAACTAACCCTATACTGGACCATTCAATGTTGTCAGAGAAAATGGCGGGAGCAAAAACGGGCTTTGGTCTATGCAGATCTCTGGCCTCTGATTGGTCAGTGATGCGGATTGCGCAATATCCATGGAGGGGTCAATTACAGGGACCAGGACAAGCGTGTCCTGTGGCCTGTCCCGAGATTATATTACTGCTACATCAACACATGCACAATGATTATTATTAATGGTTGTTGGACAGACAGTTTTTGGAAAAACATTACATTAAAAACAAGTACTCTTCTTCTTTGTCCTTTCCTTTCCCATTCGGGGTCGCCACAGCGTCCCATCTTTTTCAATCCAAGCTTATCTTATGCATCTTCCTCTCGAACGCCAACTGCCCTCATGTCTTCCGTCACAACATCCATCAACCTTCACTTCGTGACGTTACACAAAGAAAACGAGAGAAACAACTCGTAAATCAAGCCTCGCCTTCTTCTTTTCCTTCATACAGCGGTTCACAAACGGGTATACAGATACAGATACAAATTCTGCACACAAGTGTGATAGGTAACACGAAAATAGGAAACTGTCAATGACGAATTCGTCTTTGGGTTATAATATATTATATTATGTGGCTTCTCGGTCTTCCCCTGACTCCGGAAAGATCTCGCGCTAATATCGATGGTTTCTCCGTCGATATGCATGGAAATACCATTGAAATACCCCTCGCTGAAATACTTGAAGCCCTGCTGTCTGCTCTTCAACGATATTTCACGATTCGGCAAGAATACGAGTGAAAAATCAGATGGTAAATCGGACAATTTCGCTCTCGTCTTTTCTTCCTGCAACGCCATTTTTGCTAATTGTTTGTCTGAGGTTAGCAAGCGTGGGGTGACGTAACTTCAGGAGGGGTGGTTCAGTGCCCTGTACGGAGGGGTCAATTAGCCCATGTCCCCAATCTTTGAATGGTCATAGCTTTTTTATTTGAGCGTTTGAGATTATTTAAGTAATACTTGAAATGGTTTTCAAAGCTCTTTCCAATGATAGCGGAGTTTTTTTCAGTTTCATGAGTTTGAATAGGTGACGGACCTCTATATGCACAAGTAATGATTATTAATTAGTAAAAACATTTATTTGTTATCAATAAATTGGAAGTTCGGTTCAATTGACTTACCTGCTACTTGTTTAGCTAACTATTTAGCTAGCAATTGAACTCACACGAAGTTAATTACAACACACGGACACCTGGTAACTTATTTAGTGACCTGGAAGATGATCAGA
Source organism: Syngnathoides biaculeatus (assembly GCF_019802595.1). Classification (NCBI taxonomy): domain Eukaryota; kingdom Metazoa; phylum Chordata; class Actinopteri; order Syngnathiformes; family Syngnathidae; genus Syngnathoides; species Syngnathoides biaculeatus. The sequence goes on along the minus strand of NC_084644.1, from coordinate 25,234,507 downwards.
TGAAATCCCTTTCAATGTAAAAGTTATTACTTATTGCATTAACGCACCAGGTGACTGAGATGTGAACTGGTTAGACTGATGCTAATGCTTTCTTTTCCGAAATATTTGATTCAAACAAGCAAATACATTACATACTTATTACTGACAGGTTCCGGTGTGACAGCCACACCTGTGACACTTTTCAGCACGGGGGAGTGCTGAGACAGTCACACCGGCTCGCTGAAGAACACAAGGATTGCGGTTGAGCTACATAATTTTATGTTCGAACTTAACGCGAGTACAGTAGATGTACAGTCTTTTTTTATTATTATTATTTTACTCAATACGTTTGAAAACAGATACCCAACTGCATTTTCTACTATGTCAAAATAGCCCCCCTGTCCCCCACCACTACTAATTAAAGCACAAGGTAGTTGTTTAGACAAAATCCACTAAGATGGGCACTTTTGCGACTTCTGCATATTAAAATCTTTACGGAATGAAAACAACAAAATACGTATTAATTGATTAATTAATTGTAACAAATGTTCTCAAGATCGTTACTTTGCAACATTTATTATTATTTGGGATTTATGAAGGGCAGCAAAATACGTTTGATTGGGCCCCACTCCCTACTTGGCTCGTGTCGAAAGTCTGCTGAGATATGTTCCATCGGTTTCTGAAGGAAGACCAACTCCTTGTAAAACAGATGGGGAAATGTTGAGCGACATCAAACCAACCTAAAAGTGATGGAAGGTTGTTTTTAGAAAGATGAATGCTTTTGTTTTGAATGATTTCCTTCCACTGACGTCACTCCCGGAAGTTTTTGTTTCCTCGTCTGTCAGCTCTCAAGGTGCGAGAGTCCAACCTTATCTCATTGTTTTCATCTCAAATACGTGGCTTTTATCAATAATAAATGACATTCCCATCGCTGACACCTGACCTCTAATCGAGGACAGCGTTTTGACACGGTTAGTAAGTCCTGTGCTCCAAAGGAATGGTTGCCTTTGCTCAATGCTATAGAGGTAGCCAGACTAAGTTAGCATAACGTTAGCTAGGCTGTTATGATCTTATCCGAATGCCCCGTTCTTACCTAAATATTTGTCGATCCCTGTCTTCTCATAAAACTTCCAATTTTCAGCAGGCCGCGTATCTCGTGAATGCAAGTGAAAACGTTTACCCCAGCATCTCACGTAAGCAAGCTTTTAACGTAGGTAATTGATATTCTGAATTAGTTTTTGTTGACGTACCGAAGATGCAAGTTGATCATCGCCCCTGGTTTCAATCAACTTTGGCCTCCATTATTATTATTATGAGACATTTGGGACTCTTTAGCCTGTAATATTCCCAATTATGAGAATGATTGATAGAATAAGCGTTTCATGGAAGTAGCGTTTAAGTCAAATTCCAAAGAAATGTGATGAGTTTGTTTTTTTTTTTAACTATGTTTACTTATGTGTGATACTACTGTGAGTGCCTTGCTGATTTACGTTTTCCTAAGTGATTTCTCAACTTCCAGTTCAGTTGCGTTAAACATTCATATTAAGTGGAAACCTAACTTGTGGTGGACATCAGACTTGTGTGTAATAATTGTACTGTAATGCGCTCATAGGTGGTGGTGGTGTGATGCATTTCGATCACTTTATTCCAATCTGAGGTAACGAATGCACATTAACTGCTATCGACTACAACTCCCACTTAGTTACTCCACACACAACACTCCCTGACTCAAACAGAGATTCAGTCTTAAATGTTCCTTAAATGACCCTTTGCTCTTGAATGTCTGATAATCCCACAAGTTAGCAATATTACAATTCAGTTCACCCTGAGAAACTGTAGAAAGCAGTTGCTGAAATATCTCATCCGAGTATAAGGCTGGGCAGTTTCACCTTTAATTAAAATAATTTCTCCCCCGAAATAAAAGATTCGTGGATTTGATGACTTTAATTGTCATACCAACACTAATTCATACATGATATACCATCTCAAAGATTGGCAAAACCAATGTGAAGATTTTTGAAATATGTAAGGAATAAGAAATTGTGATAAAATAAGAGGATAAAAATTGTATTGTAATTGTGTGCAAAGGTGAAATTGTAGCAAGGTTATAGATGTATCAAAACTACTGTTACAACAAAACTGTCAATTAACATAAAAGGTGCTGCCGCCAAGCAAAATTATCATTTGTCTCTCAACAAATATTAATAATAGAAATAACGATTTTGCTCTCCAGATACAGGCTGGGTAGGTTTGTTAGTTTAACAAACATTTCTGGGCATGGAAGAAAATGAAAAAGGCCTTTCTATAGCATGAGACATGCATGCCTTTTTACATTTTACAATGTCAACCAGACACGAAAACCCTCTGTAATGGGGCACTTAGAGATAGAGAGGTAAGTCTTGCCTATATTATTTAGCTGTGGCCTATAGGAAGTTTATTTCATTTTGTTATGAACTTTCAGAAGCTCTTATAGGCAAGTCACAACACGCGAAAAAAGCAATATACTGTGACTTGATGGGAATAATTTCTCAGAAATGTATAATCTATTTGTATAAGTATTGTACAAATTGTATATAGTTTATCACAACAGCTGCTGCGACTGTTGAAGTGGCTCAGTGTGTGGATAAATTACTGTTTGCAACGTACAGACAGATACTCCAATGTTCAACGCAATCGACTCCATGAATGCCTTCCACTGAGCTTCTTTCTTGTTATATGTAAAGCAGTGTGAAATAATTCCAATAAATTGTCTCTTTTGAGGACACCCACTTTAGTTTCAACAGCCTTAACTCTCTAGTGGACTGCTTGTTGGTTATTGTTTGATGCTGTAAACACTAACCAATTCCAAATGATTGATGAAACGGTGCCACTTAAGTAATCGAGCTTCTCTTTATTTGCCACCGAGCCATTCACTGAAACAGCGAGGATCAGAAGGCTACTAAAGGCCTGAAGAGTTTATTATTTAGTTTTAAAAGGTCTCCAAAAATCAAGCTATTGATGAATTACTCAGCCTTAGCTTAGTGGTTCTGTAATCTCAATTTAGATAAAACAAAGGAGCTTTAACTTTTGTAGTTCAGTTGTTGCTTGATCGTAATAAAACAATCTGTGTTCTTTGCATTTGGTATTCCAAAAAAATATTACAAGCATATGGGAATTGATAAGTATGCTTTCTGTTACAGCATTTGCTTATGAAGCACATGCGCAGTGAAATATCAGTACAATTCTCCCAGTGAAAGTCAAGATGATTTTTTTTTTTTTTAAAGGAATTTGTGCATTTTAATTTCACAGGTCTCCTATCTGGTTCATAGTAGGCCTGTGCAGCCATGGAACACTTGGCAGTGGATGATGACATCTGCATCCTTAAACACGAGACAGCCTACACTGCTGCTGGAGAGAGCCCTGTATCAGTTTGTGCTGGCGATGAATCTGTAGCTTCTCATTTCGCCCTCGTCACAGCCTATGAGGACATTAAAAAGCGACTCAGAGAGACTGAGCGAGATAATACTTTCCTAAGGAAACGAGTCAAGCAGCTGGAGGACAAGGTATGGTTAGCGGTACAGTATACTGAAATGCTATTTTAAAGTTAAGGTTGAAAAGGGTTGGAACATATCTGCTTAATTTCCAGAAAGTTTCCACAAGAAGTTAAAATGTGGAATTTGTAAAATACTTATGTAAAATGTACACGTTTATTTTTCGTTTTATGAATTCAATGCCTTCATGAAGTCACAATTTAGTTTCAGATTTTTTAATAGATTTTTTTCAGAGGAATAAAGGGGTTAATATTGAGTTAAATATTACTTAGCGACTTGACCTCCAGAAAGTTTCCACAAGAAGTTAAAATGTGGAATTTGTAAAATACTTATGTAAAATGTACACGTTTATTTTTCGTTCTATGAATTCAATGGCTTCATGAAGTCACACTTAATTTAGTTTCAGATTTTTTAATAGATTTTTTCCAGAGGAATAAAAGGGTTAATATTGAGTTAAATATTACTTAGCGACTTGACCCGACCTATTAAAAAAAAAATTAAAAAATGCAACCCCATTCAACACCACCGCCAAAGTCCCATTCAAAATGTTAGATGAAAAGAGCACATCCTCCTCCCAAAATAATCCTTTTTCTCACAAATATAAGCATTTTCCTCAAGATGGTATCTGATTGATGAGTACATCTACCTCTCTGTTCTGAGAGTCTGGATTCAAATCCGGCCTCCTCCTGTGTGGAGTTTTGCATATTCTCCCTGTGCCTGCGTGGGTTTTCTCCAGGTAGTCCAGTTTCTACCCACATTCCAAAAACATGCACATATTTAAGGCACTAAATTGTCTGTAGGTGCAAATGAGTGTGAATGGTTGTTAGATTATATGTGCCCTGCGATTGGCTGGCGACCAGTTCACGTTGTACCTTGCCTCTCGCCTGAAGATGGTTGGGATTGGCTCCAGCATGCCCACGACCCTAGTAAGGATAAGCAATATGGAAAATTGAGTATTCCAATTTGGAATGTTCCATTAATTTTTTTCATCTTAGTTCTGCTGTTCATTGTCATATCTACTTTGAATTTAAGCAGTATCAATGTAAATAAGTTGTTGTGGAACTTGAGCAATATTGTCACTCAGCCTATTTTTGATCACCCTTGCATCACTGTTCTAGCTCTTCCGACCTGAGCCTTCAGAGGGTCCCCAATATGTGAACAAGGCCTTCAGCGCATATCGAGGTATCTACATTGAAAAGGAGGACCTGCAGCTGGAGCTTAACAAACTGGTGTGTTTTACTGTTTAAAGCCCGGGTGTCATCCCTATAAACATTCTAAAATAGATATCGTAATGAAAAATACATATAACAGTATTCACTTCAATGTCTATATGGCAAAAAAAAAGAGTGAGCGGAGAGCGCGTCATCCATGCACAAAGTTGCGCAATTGAGTGTCCCTCAACATCCAAGTTGTCGCTATATTAGTCGTGTCATCTGTCCTTGATGTCATCGTCACTTCCGGCGTTGAAAATGCGCAGTGCCTGCTACTACGGAAGCCGAACAACAGAGATATTCGCATTTGTCCGACGCCCCTTCTGACACCGAAGTTCTTTTCGAAAAGGACAACACCACACAACCAAGTGAAGTTACCGGGGCAATATTACACTTTTGTTTCGAGCCCTCAGGGCAATATTACACTATTGTTTTGAGCCATATTCAGATGATATGCCATCACAGCCAAACCGCATCCCATCTGATCAACTTCCGCGGCGGAGATGAGCCATCGCGGCTCATCGCAGCCGGCCAGTGTGGCTTATGACGGAGCCGAGCGGTGCCGCTTTGTGTTTACAGTCAAGCCGGCGCGCTTCATGCTCGCACACGACTGAGTAATGCATTCTCGGCTGGGTTCTTCAGAGCCGCCCCCATGGCAAAGCCCTACGCGCAGCCTTTGCAGAAGCTGTGACCGCTGAATGCAGCGCCTCAGCCGGTGTGGCTGAGTTTCGGCGCCCGTGGTGGCGTATAAGGAGGAGGTGGAGCCTAGCTATGTTGTTTTTAGGGGTATGTTCAAAGTTGCCGCAGTACTCGATGAACACTATCGAGACATTGTTGGATTGGCGACGCGCACATCGACACATTTCATATGCGGATCTTTTGCTACGTTATGAGAGAGACCGATTACGTGGTCTGCCCCAAACAATTTTTTTTTTGGGAGCTGTATGCACACCTACCTGCTATGTGGAACCCACGAAGCTCTCGTCCTCTGCACCCGTGCAATCCATTTTTCACAACAAACAGGGTCTCTTTCAAACTTATGAAGTATAATTCCATTCTTGCGAGTGTTCAAGCAATGTCCAGCAATGCAATGAGCCGGCATTTTGGCTAACATGAAGGAACAACAAGCTAACTTCCCGGAGGTAAAACTAATGGAAACAAACGAGTCCACTAGGGGCCGCCTCTGTCCTGTACGTCACTCCCTGCTTCTTCTAGAAAACAAATCCCTCGAGAGGATTTTCATGGCGGGAGTTACAAAATGCTGTATATGTCATAATCATGTTTTGTGGTGAAAAAACACATGGGACCACATTGGGTGTGGGTTTTTCATTAATATACCAAAAATCATCCGTTTGACGACACTTGACCTTTAAAGACAACCAGTTTAAATGTGTTTCAATTCCAGGATGTACGTAGCTCTGTATAGTTCTTTTTAATCTTGTGTATTTTCTCAAATATTTGTTTGGGCCAACACCATTGCTTATTATATATATATATATATATATATATATATATATATATATATATATATATATTCAGGGGTTCATAGAGAACAGTAATTGTTAATAATTCTGTTTGATAAATGAGTTTGTAGTTTGAAACCTTGTTTTCTTGTAAGATCAAACATTTTTGCTCAATTATTTTGGTAGCTCTTTAGAGTCTCTACATTATAGAGTGGGTACAGAAAGTATTCAGACCCCCTTAAAAAAATTTCAGTCTTTGTTATATTGCACGCATTTTCTAAAATAATTGTTCATTTTTTCATTACTGTGTACACAGCAGTGCATATTAACAGAATAAAATGTAATTGTAATTTGCAGATTTATTAAAAAAGAAAAACTGAAATATCACAGAGCCATAAGTAAGTATTCAGACGCTTTGCTCAGTATTTAGGAGAAGTACCCTTTTTAGCTAATACAGCCATGAGTCTTTTCGGAATGAGGTTTTTCACACCTGGATATAGGGATCCTCTGCCATTCCGCCCTATAGATCCTCTTCAGTTCTGTCAGCTTAGATTGTGAATGTTGGTGGACAACCATTTTCAAATTTATCCAAAGATGCTCAATTGGATTTAGGTCAAGGCTCTGGTTGGGCCATTCAAGAACATTGAGGGAGTTGTTCTGGAGCCACTCCTTAATTATTTTAGTTGTGTGCTTGAGGTCATTGTCAAGTTGGATGTTGAATCGTCAGCCAAGTCTGAGGTCCTGAGCAATCCGGATAAGGTTTTCATCCAGGATATCCCGGTATTTGGTTGCACTCGCCTTTCCTTCAATTGTGACCAGTTGTCCTGTTCCTGTAGTTGAAAAACACCCCCACAGCATGATGCTACCGCCACTATGCTTCACTGTCGGGACTTTGTTGGACAGGTGATGAGCAGTCCCTGGTTTTGTCCACACATACTTCTTGGAATTTAGGCCAAAAGTTCTATCTTAGTCTCATCAGACCCGAGTATCTATTCCTCACCATCTGAGAGTCCTTCAGGTGCCATTCGGCCTTTCATCTCTTGCACTGAGGAAAGGCATCCACGAGGCCACTACCATAAAGCAACGACTGGTGGAGGGATGCAGTGATGGTTGACTTTCTTGAACTGTCTCCTATCTCCTGACTCCATCTCTGGTGCTCAGCCACAGTGATTTTGGGGTTGTTTTTTGCCTCTTTTACCAAGATTATTCTCCCACGATTAAGTTTAATCAAGGAAGGACTCTGTTCACCACAAACGTCTTCCATTTTAGGATTTTGGAGGCCACTGTGCTCTTGGGAACTTGTAAGTGCAGACGACATTTTTTTTGTAACCTTGGCCAGCTGCGCTTTGCCACAATTCTCTCTGTGCTCTTCAGGCAATTCTTTTGACCTCGCGATTCTCATTTGTGCTGACATACATTGTAGGAGCTGAAGGTTCAGAACCATCTCAAAGTTGATCTGAAGAAATGAACACCACCCTAATTATGCGTATGACTGTCACTGCAAAGAGTCAGAATATTTAGTGATTTCAGTTTTTCTTTTTTCATGAATTGCGAATATTTTAACAACCCTGACTTTCCTCCACTCTCACACCAGTCCCTAAAACTTTAGATCTTTTTTTCCTATAGTTTTTCCATTTCTACTTTGAGTCTTGAAGTCGACAACATATCCAAAACACAACACTTTGCAAATCCATTGCACAGGTGGCCACTGTGACTTGACTGGGGTGATGTTTGCTGCATTGCTATAAGTCAGTGGTTCCCAAAGTCAACCTGGGCCCGGACCCCCAGTGAGTAGTTCAAAAAGCTCCCAGACCCCCAACCTCAACCTTTGCCAATTATGTAGTGCTGGACACAGCTATCGCATTCTGGTACAAAGAAATACTCAATTTTAGTGGCTCACGTGCTCTTGCTTTTTATTTTTGCACAATAAATCAAAACGTAGTTCAACACTGGAAAGGGCAATTCTCACATCATGACTAGCTTCCAGACGATTTCGTTTTTTCATCTTCACATCACGGACCCCCTGGAAAGACGTTTTTCACCCCGTGGTGGTCCGTGGACCCCACTTTGGGAACCACTGCTATAATTATATCCTGTCTCTAAAATTCTCCTCTGCCTGTGTTTCATTGTCTCTTCAGAAAAAAGAGAAGTGTGAGAGTGAGAGGCTGCTGACAGAGCAGCTTCAAAGCAAAGAGCTGGAACTGCTTCAGCTCAGGACAGAGATGGATACCAGTCAAGGTTTGTCAGGCAAAACCTTGAATGCTGTAATTTGTGCAGTTAAAACATTTGAAAAACTGTAGAGCATTAAGTTATAGTCATTTGTTGACCGAGTGTTTGGGTCCAACAAGTTAGCTTTTTGGCTGTTTGTTTTTCCTTAATATTGTTTTCGAATGCCACAAGAAAACAATATAAATAAATACTAATTAAATATGTGATGGTCATAGAACTGACTGTTATTTTTAATTCTGCTGACCATTTGATCAAGCGATAGTTAGATACATAATGGTCAATGACTCTTTCTGCTGACTTGAATGACTCCAAAACCGCTGTCTGTGTTCAGCTTTGGGATGGCGACTTCCAGTGTATTTTTGTGTTGGTATTGCAAATCAGTGTCTTGTCTCAATTTCCTGTTTGACAGATTTAAAGAGGAATCCAAAATGAGCCCAAATATCAGATTTAAAAGTAATGTTGCTCACTTCAAGCTGCTGCTTGTTTTGTTGTTGTTTGTTTGCAAAGCCGCTTCCGATCTTATAATGCGGGTTACGCAAAAAGTGCCTCTAATCGTGAATCGATTCTTAGGGTTTTGTGTATCCAAATTGAATTGTGGGTGGCAAAAATTGCATTGCATCAAATTCATATTTTACTCCCCCCGAATGATGGTTATGAAACCTAAAATGTTTTATAACATTCTCGTAATGTTTTATTAATAATCTATCTTTGATGAAAGGTTGTGTATTGATTCTAAGAAATATTCTCCTCCCATCAGTTTACGAGAAAAAAATAATTTAAAAATTTGAGGTTAACTGGTGCTCCAGAATTGATTCTCTTTGACCTGAGAGCTTCCAACGTGCTGCTACTTATTTTTTGGATGTATTAAAATGTGCTCAAATTTTTTTTTGCAGTGATGAAGAGCTTGAACAGTCCTATGGAGTGTGTTAGTGCTGAGCAAAAGATCCATAAACTTCGGGAGGAGCTGGAAAGGATGACACTAGAAAACAGCAGACAACTGAAAATGAGTGGGGTAAGAGAGTAATGGGTGAAAGATAAAGGCTGTGTGGAGAGAATAATAGTGAAAAGTGTGGTGGCGTGGAAGTGCAAAACAGCATAACAAATTGTGAAACACATTTCAGAAAACAAATTAACAAAACCCAAAACGCTTACATTACAGAAAACAAATTAACGAAAACTGAGACAAGTTTACAATTCACAAAACAAATGACAACAAATTATACCATTTTGTAAAAGTGTTTTCAGTTTTTATTCATCTGTTTTCCGAGTTGTAAAAGTGTTTCGGCTTTTGTTAATTTGTTTTCTGAAATGTGAAAGTGCTTGGGCTTTTGTTCATTAGTTTTCTATGTAAAAGGGCTTCACAATTTGTTATATTGTTGTGCACATCTGGGTCACCATAGAGAGAAGAACAGGGGAAAAAAACGGATGTGCAAAGAAAGTTTTAACTGAAAATCCCAATTGGAGTGCTGGACTAAAAAAATTACAGAGACAATAGAAGCATTTTGACTGGGCTAAAGAAGCAAGATTAAGTTAAAATGATTTATTTTTTTCAATGTTACACAAGTCTGCGCTCAATAGAGAGTAGACCTTTGGTATTGTTGTAAAGAATGAATGAAAACGACTCTCTAACTTGGCTTTATTTTAGGGGGAACTACATGGCCTGAATGGAGAAAACTTAGTACGAATGTGCGATGACAAGTTCACTATTAGGTATGGTATTTTAAGCATGATTATTATAATGATTAGTACATCTGGCAGTTGATAGAATGAGCAAACAATTGTAAATATTTCTTTCAAAGAATCAAGTTTCATTGTTTTGATTTAACCCAAACTGTAAATGAGAAATTGACGTTCTCGTTTGACTTACCCGGCTCATAAAAAGGATATAATTCAATATTAAGCATTTTGTTTTACAACGCAGTTAAGATAATATGAAAATTTTATCAACATTGTCCTGGTCTATATTGAATGAAAACAAAATTAGGAAGCACTTTGGAAATAGTGGTGAGCATATCTGCCTCACAGCCGTGAGGTCTGGGTTTGCACTTGAATTTGAATATCCCTCTGTGGTTTGCATGTGCTCTTAATGTATTTTCTGTGTAACCACATCACAAAAAAATACCTTGTAGATTATTTGGGGGGTTTTTTGTCAGTATGTGCCCTGCAATGGATGGATGGTTTCAAAAAAATATCGATTTCTGTAATCACTTGCATGCTTATGCTTTAGTCTTATCAAGCTTAAACCATAGTAGGTTCCTTTACAGCACAGTCAGTTAGTGTGAGAAGTGAAAGAGAGAACATATTTTGTTTGAACTGGCATGTCACTAGCTAAACATTTATTATGGGTTTCAGTTATCCTCTATGGCCACTAGAGGGCTGTGAAACCTAAAACGTAGATGCATGTAGAAAATGGCAGAGTACATTATTCACTTGACTTCATTGAAAGTTAACATGACCTCCCCCTTTAAATATGTGGCAATGCGAATTTCTCTCCAGCTATTTTTCTCTGATAAGTGCTTGTAAATTGGCATCACTCTATTTCCTGAATACATTTGTACGCATGTTGTTCCGAGAGCCAGCAAATTTCATATATATATTTTTTTTAAACAGAGCTTTTGTTTCTTCACACTTATCTTTATTATGAGTGCAGTTTCTGGCTGGTGTTTTAGGTAAAGAGAACGTGTTAATTAGATTTGCATCTTTGTGTGAAATGTAGGTAGGACAGATTGGTTGTGTTGGTGGTATCAAAAACCATATTTTGAAGCCTGCTTGGAAGGCAGATTGTAGTACCTGGTGTCTTGTATTCACCTCATTACTCAACTGTTCTTTGTCAAAAATTAATTGCTCATGCACATGAGCAATGCATTTTCTCCTGTATCCTGTTGTATACAGTATGCCTTGCTAATTTGATGCTAATCAACACCAAAATTTGATGCTAATCAACACCAAAAGAGCTTCACATTACAAACCCCATTGCATCTGGCTACTCAGCGCACACCCGGTGTTGCTCTCAGGACAACCTGATGTTTTGAAAATCCGCATCGAAAAGATATTGTGTACTTTTCACAAGAGCACAAACACTTCAAAACATTGATTAAATTAAGGTGTAATTGTTGGAATCGGTTCAGAATGGTACTTACAAACAATTAACCAGTTATAGCCAGCTATGTGCAAGATGATCATCCATCCATCCATTTTCTTCACCGCTTATCCTCACAAGGGTGGCAGGGCGTTCTGGAGCCTATCCCAGCTGTCAACGGGCATGAGTCGGGGGTACACCCTGAACTGGTTGCCAGCCAATCACAGGACACATAGAGACAGACAGCCGCACTCACAATCACACCTAGGAGCAATTTAGAGTGTCCAATTAATGTTGCATGTTTTTGGAATGTGGGAGGAAACCGGAGTGCCCGGAGGAAACCCACACAGGCACGGGGAGAACATGCATACTCCACACAGGCGGGTCTGAGATTGAACCCGGGACCACAGAACTGTGAGTCCAACGCTTTACCATCTGAGACACCGTGCCACACAAGATGATAGATTTTAGCCAATTCTAGCAATGTGTCGATTCTGTGAACTCGTTACAATGTTAAAATTTAATGTTCTGTGCATGCAGGGAGAGGAGCATGCAGCAGGTATATGAGGATTTATTTTCAGAGATGACTCATCTGCGTTCAGGGCTGAGACGCCAAACAAGCCTGATTCAGAAGCTGAAACCACTGAACAGTGAGAGAAGACAAGGTGAGGTGTGTTTGCGTGTGTGTGTTTGCGTGTGTGTGTGTGTGTGTGTGTGGTGTGTGTGTGTGTGTGTGTGTGTTTGCATGTGTTTGTGTGTAAAGCAAAGCAAATTTCAGAAGCAGCTTTATTTGCCGAGTGTGTAAAAACACAAGGAAGTTTTCTCTGGCAGTCGGTGCTGGCCTGGTATCACATTCAGAACAACATCGTAACAAAGAACAAGAGACATTTTTGTTTATAGGAACTATTCCTGATAAGAGTCACAGATGTGCAAGATGCAAAGTCTTCTTCATTTAGAACTATTCTAAAATTGATTGGAGGCCAGTGTAAAGACTTTAGAATTGGAGTTATATGCTCTAACCGCTTTGTTCTGGTCACAACCCAGGCTGCAGCGTTTTGAACACGCTGGAGCTGTTTAATGCTCTTTTTGGGGAGCCGAGTCTGATCATTACAATAGAAAAGTCTACTAAGGTTAGCTGTATGTACATTATGGATGACTGAGCTTTTTTTTTTTTTTTTTGTATTCAGAATTGCTCACGTGTGCAGCCTTCAAATACAGTTACCGTCTTCCCGTTTAAAATAAACAGCAATTCTGATTCAGGTCGCAGGCAACGTTTTACTGGATACATAATGGATAATAACACAATAGTAATCATACAGGCAAGATTTTTGGATCCACTACTAATATTTCAAACAAAAACGATAAAATACATTTGCACTTTCCATCACTGAACTTCGTGCCTTTTCTAATTTGTATAGTTCCAAAATATGGTATAATGAGGAACATTATGAATTATACAATGAGTGACTGGCTGTTTCTCCATATTTAATTCTAAATAGTTCAATTAAGTTGTATTGATGCATCTGACATTTTTATAACTTGGTGGATCTTATTTGGCATCAGCTTCATGTTAGCATTGAGTATGATCACCTCTATCAAAACCATTATTACATCTGAGTAAAAAAGTGGTAGTTTGAGCAGTTTCTCTTAAGAGTGCTTCTTATAAAAAAAAAGTGCAAATTTCTTTTCCCGCTGCTTCTTCTTGTGGCTTGTATAAGGGTGTGAGAAGATTATGGATAATACCAAAGTACACCCAACAGTTTTGATAAAGGACATGCTAATATAGTTTTCTTGCTCTCAAGTGTACCCTTGGAGAAATTGCCTTTCTTGTCTACTCCCGAGATGTATCAGAACAGGAGACCAGGAAGTGAAAATTACAACGGAATATGGAAAGAATATAAAGCAATGCCCATTTATTTCACTGAATAAGAGGGTAATCCTGTAACTTTGATGGAGCCAGAGGGAAATGGGAAAAGCAGGAGTGGCAAACAAAGCCATTTAAAATAGCGAGGAGGGGATACGGGCTATGTAATATAATCATCTTCTTTTGGAATCACTTTTATTCAAATTCTTGACTCTGGAGACCATCATGAAGGCAGGAATAGATGGATGATGTGTAGATGAAGAGACAATGAATAAAGGCAGAAGAGTCATATTAAACGTGATTCACTAGTGATGGTGTTGTATTTGCAATCTACGTAACACGTCAATACACAAACCACAATTTCATTTTTCATTTAGGTTTTACATCTACAACTGGAAATAGTCTCTGTCTGCAGTCAGTCACAGTTGCAACACAAATAGGCCACACTGTATATATCTTTGCTTGGAATACTGGCAACGCAGTATATCACCGCAGCCTTGATTTCCAAATTTGACATCAAAGGCTACAGTACTATAAAATATGTTTCAGGTTGGTCTCTCTAATTATATGTTTTTCTTCCTTCAAAATGAGGATAATGTCAGAAAATGTTGGAAAGTCACTGACACTGAGAGAAGCATTTTCATTCATGGGTAAACCAGCCACAACATGATGATTGTTGGGCAGTAGAATTACGTCCAATATAAAAATTGTACAGTAGTTTTCAAAATTATAGCAGTCCTATGTTACTAACCAGATTAATCCATGTTTTCAGTATATTTTTATTGGTACATGACAAACAAGTTACAAGTAGGTGCAGTGCATTCTCATAACACCAACAAGACCCAACATTTATGACACAGACACTCTTTAGGCTTTGTGATTGGGCACTTTTTTGAAAGTGGTGGGTTTAAAAAAAATATTGCAACGTGGCATTCAATCAAAGAGTTGATCAATTTTGTGAAAAAAAAAAAAAAAAAATCAGTTGGCCCCTATTTAAGGATGAAGCCAGTATCTGTTGAACATGCATTCTTTAAAAGCCTGAGAAAAATGGGTCATTCAACACATTTTTCAGAAGAACAGCGTACTTTGGTTAAAGGTTTCATTTAAAGAGGGGAAACTTAATAAAGAGGTTAAAAAAATTATAGGCTGTTCAGCTAAAATGATCTTTAAGGCCTCAAAATGGAGAGGAAAACCAGACGCGTGGCAGAAAACAAGACAATCATCAAAATGGACTGCAGAATAACCAGAATGGCAAAGCCTCAGCCAATGATCAGCTCGAGGATGACCAAAGACAATCTGGAGTTACCTGTAAATACTGTGACAGTGAGAAGACGTCGGTGTGAAGCTGATCTTTTTTACAAGAATCCCCCGTAAAGTCCCTCTATTAAAAAAAATGCATGTGCAAAAAAAAAGCTATAATTTTCCAAACAACATATCAACTGGCCTAAAGTTAAATGGAAGAGCATTTTGTGGACTGATTAGAGTTAAGTTGTTCTTTTTGGTCCAGAGGCTGCAGACAGTTTTTGAGACAACCCCCAAACTCTGAATTCAAGCCAAAGTACACAGTGAAGACAGTGAAGCATGGTAGTGCAAGCATCATGATATGGGCATGTTTCTCCTACAATGGTGTTCCATCTATTTGTCACATACCAGGCATCGTGGATCGGTTTGCATGTGTCAAAATACTTGAAGTCATGTTGCCTTATTGTGAAGAGGACATGCTATTGACATGGGTGTTTCAAAAAGACAATGACTCCAAACAGACTAGTAAATATGCAAAGTCTTCATCAGTGCTTAATTCCCATGGGTTTGAATGTGAGTGTAAATGGCTCTTTGTTTGGGCCTTGCAGTTGCCTGTCCTCTTACTCATAGCCGGCTGGGATTTATAATCATAAAAATGAGCACCATACTTTTGGCAATGTTAAATGATTGACTGTTATTTCCATCCCCGGGCTTTGTTCTTATCATACAGAAAACTGTGGGAAAATTATGCCTCTCAAGTTTTTTATTTTGTCTTAATATTAATTCCAACAGCTTGATGCTTTGTGGAAAAAGTTACTTGAGTCATGAAACTTGGGAAAACTGAGTCTGCTTTTGCACACTCTGCAACCAGTATATGTCAGCGAGGATGCACTTTGAACTATGAAAGCTGTTGGAGAAAAATGACTTAAAAGTAACATTTTATGCAATGAACTCAATGAAATGACCAGCCCTACAGTAAAGTCAAAATCAAATTACTTTGAATTGCTTTATTCCCAGCAATGTACTGACCAAAGTGTTGCTCAGACCAGACTTTGCGTGGGGAACTTCTCTGCTTTCTTCTTCTCTGCTGGGGAAATAAAATCAGTCTGTGGTACAATAATAGTTTAAAAAAAAGTGATTTTTGTCAAATTACATGACACACTTAGCATTCAAAAGCCACATTTCCTCAGTGGTATAGTTGACTTGTGTAGAGTATGGTAGGTTTGAATGACGAACCCTGATTTGAATCCCAATTTCCACTGCATGGTACAGTACAAAGGTTGTGTTAGCAATGCAGATTTACTTTTATTCTACAAACCCAATTCCAGTGAAGTTGGGTCTTTAAACAAATGAAAATACAATACAATGATTTGCAAATCATGTTCAACCTATGTTTAATTGAATACTCTACAAAGACAAGATATTTAATGTTCAAACTGGAAAAACTTGGTTTCTAGCAAATAATCATTGACTTGTAATTTTATGGCTGCAAGACATTCTAAAAATGCAGGGACAGCGTCATGTTTACCACCGTGTTACATCATTTGTACATATAACAACTTTCAATACACATTTGAGAATTGAGGACACATTGTTGAAGCTTTGTACATGGAATTCTTTCCCATTCTTGCTTGATGTACAGATTCAGCTGTTCAACACTCTGGGGTCTCTGTTGTATTTTAGGCTTCATGATGCACTAGACCAGACATGTCCAAAGTCCGGCCCCCGGGCCAATTGCAGCCCGTGGACAAATTTTTACCGGCCCGCGGCCTCTATCATGAAATCAATAATATGCGGCCCGCCAGCACTGTTGACCACAGTATAAAATACATGTGTACAAAAAGCTATTTTTCATTTCACCAGAAGATGGCAGTAGCCCTGTGGCCGCACTCTGGCCGCCGTGACCCTTGACCTTGCGTGATCGTTTCAGCCCAGCCCATTTCTAACATGGCGTCTGTAAACAAAAAAAGGAAAGTTGACTGCGAGGGCCGCTGCTTCCAGGACAAGTGGAAATTTGAGTATTTTTTCACTGAAATACGAAACAACTGTGTCTGCCTAATTTGCCAAGAGACTGTGGCTTTTTTCAAGGAATTCAACATCAAGAGGCACTACCAGACGAAACATGCTAGCTACGACAAGCTAACAAAACGCGGTGAAAAAGTGAAGCAACTGGAAGCTGTTTTAACGGCACAGCAAAGCTTTTTCACAAGAGTCCGTGAGTCAAATGAAAATGCCACAAAGGCAAGCTACGAAGTGGCAACGCTGATTGCAAAGCGCTGCAAACCTTTCACTGAGGGTGAATTTATTAAAGACTGTGTAATGAAAATGGTTGAGAAAATTTGTCCCGCGAAGAAGCAAGAGTTTGCCAATATTTGCCTGGCTCGTAATACTGTGGTACGGAGAATTGAAGACGTTTCATTAGATATTAAGAGACAGTTAGAGGCAAAAGGAACTGAGTTTGACTTTTTCTCGTTAGCGTGCGATGAAAGCACGGATGCGTCCGACACCGCTCAGTTACTGATCTTTTTAAGAGGAGTGGACAATGACATGAACGTGAGTGAAGAGCTTCTGGACCTCCAGAGTCTGAAGGGCCAAACAAGAGGAACGGATTTATTTGTTTCTGTTTGTTCCACCGTAGATGACATGAAACTACAGTGGAATAAAGTCACCGGGATTATTACGGACGGCGCACCTGCCATGGCTGGCGAGCGGAGTGGATTATCAAGCCTTGTCTGTAACAAAGTCAGCGAAGAAGGAGGCAGCGCTATTAAACTCCACTGTATTATTCATCAAGAAGTTCTCTGTGCCAAATATATGAAATATGATAATGTTATGAAACCGGTGATGAAGACTATTAATTATATTCGCTCCAAAGCGCTGTGCCACCGCCAGTTTCAACAGTTTCTTCTCGACATCCAGGCTGAATACGGAGATGTTTTGTATCACACCGACGTAAGGTGGCTCAGTCGGGGGTCTGCGCTGCAGCGCTTCTTCTCTCTCAGGGAGGAAATTGGACAATTCTTGACTAAAAAGGGACAACCCATGCCACAATTAAATGATCCTGTTTGGCTGGCTGATTTGGGATTTTTAGTTGACATAACGCGACATCTGAATGCGCTGAACACAAGCCTTCAAGGGCAAAATGCAGTGGTAAGCCAACTGTATTCACACATCAAAGCCTTTCGGACCAAGCTGCTACTTTTCCAAAGACACCTGTCACAGGCGCAGCCCAATACCGCACATTTCCCGTCGCTGCAGGAAATTGTGACCAGTTTCCCACAGATCAATATCAGTGCGCAAATGACAAAGTATGCAGCAGACATCTCATCTCTGGTTGAGGAGTTTCAGCAGCGCTTTCGGGACTTTGCAGCTGTTGAAAAGGAGATCACGCTTTTTTCCTCTCCTTTCTCCGTGGACCCTGATGACGCTCCTGACCACCTGCAACTGGAGCTCATTGAGCTGCAGTGTGACGCCGAGCATCGCAGTCGGCACCAACAGCTCCCTCTTGTCAACTTCTACCGCCAGCTGGATGAAGGCAGGTTCCAAGCAATTCGGACATTTGCTAAGAAAATGCTGAGCTTGTTTGGCTCCACATACATGTGCGAGAAGACATTCTCCGTTATGAACATTAACAAGAGCCGCATGAGGACGAGACTGAGTGACTCTCACCTGCGTGACGTCTTGCGCATCAAAACCACTGCTCTTGAGCCAGACATGGACTACATTACTGCACTCAAGATCCCAGTATCACCCTTCACATTAGTGCAGGCAAGACCTTTGTTAAGTCCTCTGAGTTGAATAAATTCTTAAATCTCAGTTAATTAATTTTTTTGTGATGGTCAAAATCACAGTTTGAATATGCAGTGATCATTGTTTTGTTTTCAGCACTTTTCCTACAGTGAGCATATAATAGTGAATAATATGTAATGTTTCACATGAACTTAGATATCCTTTATAGTTTTCTTAATTTTTTGTGGTTTGTGATTTCGGTAAAAACCTAAATGTAAAAAAAAATGTAAAAGTAAAAGTATGCCATTTGTAATTAAATTAAAAAAAATCCCAAAAAGTTAATTTGTATTTAATGTTAATGGTTCAAAGAATGTCAGGCTAAATAGTCGGCCCCCACACATTTTCACCTTACCAAATCTGGCCCTCTTTGCAAAAAGTTTGGACACCCCTGCACTAGACACTTTCAATGGGAGACGGCTCTGGACTGCAGGCAGGGCAGTCTAGTACCGGCACTCTTTTCCGATGAAGACACGTGCAGAATGTGGTTTGGCATTGTCTTGCTGAAAAAAACCAGGGTCATCCACAAAAAAGAGTTTCTTGGATCC
Organism: Syngnathoides biaculeatus; assembly: GCF_019802595.1. NCBI lineage: Eukaryota > Metazoa > Chordata > Actinopteri > Syngnathiformes > Syngnathidae > Syngnathoides > Syngnathoides biaculeatus. The sequence continues at coordinate 25,215,576 of NC_084644.1, read as the reverse complement.
TAACATGTTTCGCCAAACCCTGTATGTACCTTTCACCATAAATGATGCCTTCACAGATCTGTGAGTTATTGATATCCATATCCATATCATTGCCACTAACGCACCTCCACACAATCACAGTTGATGGCTTTTTAACTTTGTGTCCATAAGAGTCCGAATTGTTCTTTTCCTCTTTGGCCCAGAAAACACAACGTCCACAATTTCCAAAAACAATTTGAAATGTAGAATCGTGGAACCACAGAAGACTTTTACACTTTGAATCAGTGCATCTTAGTCAAGGATGCTCCTTTTATGTGTGTGTGTGTGTGTGTGTGTGTGTGTGTGTGTGTGTGTGTGTGTGTGTGTGTGTGTGTATATATATATATATATATATATATATATATATATGTATATATATATATGTATGTGTGGTATAGCCATAAAATTACAAGTTGACTACATGCTATAAACAGTTTATCAGTTTGAACATTAAAGATCTTGTCTTTGTAGTGTATTCAATTAAACATAATTTGTAAATCATTGTAGTTTTTAACGCAACTTCCCAACTTCATTGAAATTGGATTTGTATATACATAGAAATACCCCTAACAGTTGAACCTTTCAATGAATTGTGTGTCCATTATCTACCTTGCGTCAACCACACTATGAATTACAATTAATGTACAATAGTGACCTGAACTTCACTCTTTGGGTAATCAGACGACAAGTTTCCCTTTCTCTGTTTCTTTCTCCCACAACAGTTCCAATTCAGTGTCTGGAAGAGATTGAGACAAATCACCATGAGGTTCTGCAGGGACGAGTACATCGACCGCCCAGTGCACCACCTCTGCCCTCTTGTTCTGGCCGCCCCTGTCCCCCAGTTGGTGGGCCGACCAGCACCCAGTTACCGGACATCTTGAGAGAAGACTGTTGGTATAATGGTCCATGGCCAACAGAGCAGTGCTCTGGAGAGGCCTTAATTGGGAATGAGACATTTTCTGTCATTTTGCCCCCACCTCCGCTTAACCAGGCCTCCATAGATGATAGTTCTAGGTCCTTCCCCAGTCCCCCCAAACCTAGTGAAGCGCTTTTCTGGGAGGGACACTCAGCCGGGTCAAATTCATCATCCTTGATTGGAAACTGCAGCCCAAGGAGCCCTCCCAGTACAGAATGGATCAAACCCTTTTGAGGGGAACCTCAGTACAAAGACTGACTTTTGAAAGCCTGCCACATAGCTAGCACCTAATCTGCCTTAAATTAATAATGCCAGCCCCCTGTGGGCTGTCCTGGATTGGACCTGAAAGTTGTGGGAACCAGATGAAAGCCAGAAGAGGCTTTTCGAGGTAAAGACTCAAGATCCATTGCATACGTCACTGATGACCAGATACCACCTTGCAGAGACAATGCATATGAGGGACCACAAAAAGATGCAGTTTGTCCAATGTACAGTTGATATATAAAGTCCACACTCTCCTGTTCAAATGCTAGGTTTTTGTTATTAAAACAAAATAGATCAAAATGAAATATTTTCAAAACTTTCATTAATGGGACCTAAAACCTCGATAGCTCAATTGGGGACAAATGAAACTGTTTAGAGAGGGGAGCAAAAATAAATGGAGGTAATGTGGTTGCACTAGATTGATCTGATTGGTTGACATGTCAACTTCACCACTTTACAATGACAATTAGAGACTTTTAATCGCCATACACCTGTTTTTCATTAACAACATGGAAATTGTGCTAAAATCAACAGGTGGTCAGTCAGCGCAGTGGTGCTTCAAGCATATGGACATATTTTACTAAAACTGAGGGTGATTGCAAGGTCACTTACAAAATATGGTAGTCTATCCTCAAATATAATAAAAGCACCAGTGCGATTAACACCCACCTGAAAGGGCAACTGCTAACACTTTGTTCCAAACAGCCTAAATTCTCACATTAACTAACATCAACAAACACCCTCCTGGAACTTTGAAAAGACAGAGAATATACAGGAGCATCTGCTTAGATGATGAAATGATGACAAGCGGTGGTTGAGCAGCAAGGTTTTTATTGTGCAAATGAACAGTTAATGTTGGCCAAAAAAAAAAAAAAAAAAAACCTAAAACAAAACATTCAGCTTGTGTTTCACACAAGCATACATCCCGCAGACACACGCTGGCAGATTCCTCTTCCTTCTTCCAGTCACCTGACATCCTAAGTCTCTCATTCATCTAATCACAAATCACACTCAGACACCTCCAATCCCTCACTGTCTAAATGTATCTCACTCGATCAAGAATCCACCTAAAACGGTCGGTGGAAGGGTACTTACAACACATTATTGCAAAGCATTCCCCCCTCCTGTGTGTGTGTGTTTTAATTATAGCCCTGTTGTGTGAATTGGTGTTGGGCATTTACCATTTTTGTCTCTCTGCGAATCACTTGGTATATGAATGTGATTGGATGAGCTCGTCGGGGGTGGGGCGACTGTACACAAAGACAGCAGTATGTCTATGGTGGAGTGCATGATCTTATATTTGGAGGCTAAAGGCAAACAGTTGCATAAATAGCTAATTGGCCATTTAAAGCGTATACATGACATCATCGATTAGTCGTCGTCAGCTCGGCTTTCATCAACTTCGTGTTGACTACAAAAAAATCGGAAATCATTCAACCCCTACTGTGTACGCCCTCTTGTAACTGAGAATGTGGCTGTTCTGGCTCAACCAATCACATTTTAACTCATTTTGAATAGGAGTCAGCACACACCTGCCAACATTTAAAGTGCCACTGATTAACCCCAATTAAAGCTTTGATGTTCAAGTGGGCTTTTCCTGACATTTTTGTAGCCACATAGTACAGCATAAGTTATTTTCTACAAAGAGCTTCCACTGAATAAGAGGGCTACAAACATAATGGTACAAAAGAATTCCATGGTTTTAAAAATATCAAAGAACCAGCACCACTTGGAGAAAACATACTATTGTGCAACATGACCCAGATTTGGACAGCCCTCCAAAATTGCTGCAAAGATCAGAAAAAAAATGGCCTGGGTGGCTGCCAAGAGGCCAACAGCTACTTAGAAGGAACTGCAGGAATATATGGCAAGTTCTGGGTTCTTTAGTACATTGGAGAATCAATCTCCTGTAATCATCATGTGGTTGGGTTGTAGGGTAGGGTGGCAAGAAGGAATTCTTTCATTCTGTGCACACTTTTTTTGAACCAAATCTTCAGTTTATTTTTGCCTTCACTCTCCAGACTTCTTTAAATTGAATTGTACATGTTATAGGACTCAATAATGGTGTAAAAATTAATCTAATTTTAGGCAAAAAAAAAAAAAAACAACCGGCATTTTGAACGGGTGTGCAGGTGTTTTATAGCCACGGTATATGCGTGCCTTTATACATAGTTTGACTTCTCTGCATTCATATATCGGTATCAGTCTGTGCCTGTTAGCAAAGCGGTGTGGTCATCCCTGCCCTTGTATGCAAGCATCATATCATTAAAAATTGAATTACTCACAAGAGCCTCTGTCATCGGGGCCACAGATCCTGCAGAGTACAAGAACATGAGTCCTGTTGCTTGCTCCATATCCTCTGCGCCTCCTATGTATGTTTAATCTCCATTCAATCCAATAGCTTCATCATCGTTTGGCGGTGTTTAGGAATGAGGCTTTGATGTGTTTGTATTTGTGCAGTGATGGCGATAGTCTAAATTTCTGACTACATGAAGTAGTGAACATTTTGGTCTGTAGATGCATGTATATGGGCATATTTGCAAGTTGTTTTGGTAACTATTTTATGGGATATCATCTGTCACGTCTGATATTGGAATCTTGAAGATTACAGGAAAAGGAAATATTGAATACTCAAATATTGATAAACACCAAATTTCCCCATCACAGAAATGACCTCATTACATGTTTTGTGTTTACACCCATTCTGGCATTACTACTGAAAGACGCTGATTAAATTAGTGTAAGCTGTGTATTTAATTATCTGACAGACGCACGCTGTGTGTTGGTAGTTATATCAGGAGCTTTTGAATCACGGTGTAATTACACCTTGTACTCTGCTCGATGTATATTTATGATGTTTAGCATTATGAGGGATGTTTGTCCAATTTTTTTAAATGTTAAACAACAGAAGGATTCTTAACTCCACAGATGGAACAATAATGTACCGTGTTCTGTAAATGAAATGTCTATGGTGGGTTACTACATTTTTACACTAACACCTGAGTTCTGTTTATGTCTGCTTGGTTTTAATATCTACTGTAAAGGAAAGACAATTAAAGTGAAGAAATGTGAGCAGGGTCTTGGGGATAAGGTGAAAAGGCTAGTCTTTGAAAAGATTTGTCATTTTTCTATATAAACTTTTTTTTCCATTTTTTTTTTTTTTTACAGCAGCAGTTTCCTACTTCTGCAAAAAATTTCAAAAAATGCAAATGTACAGTAGATACCTATTTTAGATCTTAATGCACTTAAGACTGTAAATACAATCAACTAAAGAAATAAATTTACTGAAAATTTGCACCTCTTTTAACAAAATGGGTAAAATTGGAAGCAGCTAGTTTACAACTAAAACCTTTTTCTGAACCACTTCTTACAAAGGTCACAGGAGTGCTTATCCCTATCCCAACTCGCTTCAGCAGGAGGCGGGGGACACTCTGAACTGGTTGCCAGCTTATCGCAGGGCATCAACTATAAAACCACATATTTTAATTCAATACATACATTGTAAAATAAAGGACCAATTGTCAAAATTAAAGCTCTATGTAAGAAAAGGACAGAAACATCTGAATATTTAGTCATTTTATTGCATAGCACATCACATTTCAAGTTTTTTTACATACTGAAAGTAAAATGAAAATTTTTTTTCGTTAAATGCAATGTGACAGGATGGTAATTTTCCATAAAATGCAGCCAACCAGGAGCATAAAAGTTTCCCTATTTTTGTCATTTGTAGAGAACGATGAAAAAAAAATGCCTCCTTGAAAACTGAATCAGAAAATCCAGAGAAAAAGAACATTGGGGGAAAAAAAAGTCAAATGTGTCATATAGCGGTTACATGGTAGTTGGGAGTTTTTGTTGTCTGTTCTTTGCAGGGATCCCAGTCCTCTCAAACTCCATTTTTTCCTGGATGTATTCCTGCTTACATGTTTCAAAAAAGTCAGGGTCCCTATAGCTGGTGACAGATTAAAGGTAACAGTAATAATATATTCATGGCAGTCATCTTTCCAAACACTGAAACTTGAAGATAAGCGTATATTTGTAAAATATGTAATAACAGGTGTACCAAGGATTTCCAGACTGTGACAAGAAACTGCTAAGTACTCACTGTTGTGTCAGACAGTTCTTCAGTGCAGCATTCTCCTCTCGACACTTGAACACCATGAAGAAGCCTGACTCTTTGCAGCAGTGGTTGAAAGCTGAACAAGATAAAGGTGTAAGAGTGGGAGATGAGAGGTAACCAGAGCTTTAAGCATACACATGGAACGACTCAACTCCCATCTTGACATCAATGATTAGTATAGTGAAGGCTTATTTGGGCCTCATACTAACAAGGCTCTTTCGAGGTGGTTACGATACTTTTTCCTGTTGTCTTTCTGGCAATCAGACCACCAAAATATCCACAGTTAAGGCTATGATGAACCTAAAAACCAAATGCATTAACAGATTGTTACATTTTCAAAACAAGTTGTGTGTAATTTGTTTTTGTTTTTAGATTGTTACATTTTCAAAACAAGTTGTGTGTAATTAGTTTTTTTTTTTTTTTTAGAACTATTCACACTTTACACAGGCATACAATGGTGGAGTCCTTTTGAATTATGAAAAATGTAGGGATTCTTAAAAAATTTCAGTCACAATTTTGAACACAAAACAAAAAGCTTTAATTGTTAAGACTAGCTGTCATTTTTGTCACATCATTGCCAAATGAAAAATAACCACTGAACAAATAAAAATTCAATCTCTGTGGCTTTTGAGGAATACTCTGGGGTTTTTTATGCAACTAAATAGTAAAAGAAATGAGAGAAATAAAAATGGTAAACATGGAGTCAACTTTTTTTTTTGCACAATTTCACTTTACTATGATATTCTTGTCTTGTGTGGTCATCTTCCATACAAACACTTTCACACTCCCAAAGATTTTGAATTGAATTTTGTGTGCTTTTAGAAGAAAATATTGAATTATGCATAACATTTGATTTTTAATGAACAAAAAGGACAACTTTGATATGCTTTGAAGCTGCAATTGAAAACATGAGGTATCAATTTGAAAAAAATGGAATTGTTATATCTGGTATGCAGTACAGCCCAAGAATGCTTCTGTGCCTAAAATACTGAGAACAGAAATAAAGCTCGTTGGCACGCTTTCACCAGGCTCAAAAAAATAAACTATCATTCTATCTCCTTTCAAAATCAGCAACATTATAATTACCTTCATCAGTCAAATCAATATGGTTATCACAAAGACACTTTCATCAGGATGCGCATGTGGATATGTGGAAACGGTGCAAAACCAATTTGGAAGAGCAGAAGAGTGCGACTAATCTAATCAACCAGTGCCTCTCCCGCATCCCATGGCACTAATAGAGGATTGGCTCTGCTCAGCGGCTTTACACCAGTCAAATCTACAAAGCAGTCTGCTTATAAAGAAACACCTTATCTCACTGTCACTTGTTTAGGGTTCAATAAGTGACGCTGGGCAGTTAAAAAGCAGAAGCAATAGGCTTATATTTTGAGTAGATTTATAGCATTGTAGGATGATCTGTTTGAATCTAACACTTATTTAGCAGCAGATAAATTCGTGACTGGAAAGTGAAATTACAACAATGTTTGCTTCCTATTGTGAACCAACAGACAAAGGCCAAATGAACGCAAAGTGACCAATTATTTGTACTGGTGATTTAAAATGTGCCACAAACATTTAAATGTGGTAGTATTAGAGCAGGAATAATAAAAAAAAAAAAATTAAACCTAAAAACATACAGTAAGTAGCAGCATCTAAAAAGATGATGAAACAATCATCAGAGAATGTGAAAAGAATAAAAGGTGCAGGATGCTTAACTTTTTGTTGGGTTTTTTGTGAAATCCACAAAGAAATGCACATAATCTCACCATTGACAGACGTCGAACGTACACTAAATGTCCTCAGCTGCTGTTATGTGCGTGTGCCTGATATGGAAGCCTCCATTCTTAATTCAGAGGGGGGGGGGGACCTAAAGGCCACTGTATACTCCCGCGTTTGCGGCGTTGACAACGCCCGCATTACATCACGTGACTGACACATTGCCCCACGCGGCCCCTCTACATCACTTGACACGCAAACAGTAAAAAATGTTGCCGCAGAGATCAGCTCTCGTTAATGGTCTGTTTTAGTCACAGGCTATGATAATGTACTTTGCGTTCTCCGCGATTACACATGCCACTTACACTGTCGCCTTGATCGATTTTGTAGCCTAAGTAAATGTATCATCTGGAATTGAGGAGGTCTTTGAAGTATTCTCCCCACTGACTCACATCAAGAGTCGAGGTCGGCAGTGCCCCATCCCCACTATACACAGTGTTCATGGTACACTGCTTCCCCCTCTTAAGACGTTGGATGGTGGACCAAAATTTCCTTGAAGCCCTCTGAAAATCTCTCCATGGCCTCAACATTTTATTCACTTTAATTTAATGTCTGTTCCAATAATTTTGCTCACTTAAAAAGTGCGTGGATTCAAACAAAAGGTGCTCTGTTCTGAGTTATTCCACATCTAGATGCAAATACCATGAAATAGAAGCTGGACTGATCACAAAACAAGGTTCTTTGATACTTGATACTCGAGATGGAGAGGATTGAGGACTAGTTTCCTTCGCAATAGCTAAGCACAGCTTCCCCTTCGTCTTCTTCATCCACCTCTCAGCAGTAATGCTAAGTACATCATCTTGTTTATTTCAATGTATTTGTTTTTTATACAAAGTATTTTGATGTAAATTGACTTTAAAGGGGAAATCCAGTGGTTTGCATTAACAATGTATTCAATAGGTCAGGTAATATGTACTCTATTTTGACAATATGATGTTAAATCTTCTGTCATTTAATAGTGTTAAAGATTTTTATTAACAATTACGAATTTTCAGGGGCGCTGCCATTTTAGAGAGTCACATGACCTACGTGCACAGATGTGATTTCTACCGTGCCGCAACAAGGCCTCGATTACATGGGACACTATGCTCAGCACTGAATTCGAAGGATTTATCCTTATCTGATGAAGAAATAGCAGTATCGGTTCATCGGGAAGACGGAGGAATACTTCCATAAAGATTTGAACAGGTGGCTGTAAATAATGCCGCTGAGCTCCAGCAAGCGGCGGCACTGTGAGCTTGCGCCCCAGCCGAACGAGCTCCTGGCTCTGCGGGAAGCAAGCACATTTTTTCTAGCGGCCACAAGGGGGCACTCGAGGGCAAAAGGTAAGAATGAGACCGGTGAAATATACGTGCCGATGAAGTGACTTTTACTGGCCCTGTTAGCGCTGCGCTAGCGTGTTGCTGCTGGGTTACTGCTGTCTCAGTGATATTTACCGGTAAGTTTTATTTTAACCAGCCCTGTTAGCATTAGCACTAACGTTAAACTCTTTCTATGTACCGTCTTTCTTCGTAAATATGTCGTGTTTCAATGTGGGCACTTGCGGCTTTTAAACAGCTGGGGCGTATGTATGTACCAAATGGTATTTCCTTTACAAATGTACACAATGAGACTTGTAATCAGGTGCGCTCTGTAGGCCGGGAATTATGGTAGTCATGAATCAGGAGTAATATCCTTTATTGCAAGTGGGTACTTTTTCTTTCTTTTAAACAAATATTCCGATAGTGAATTAGAATGCGATTTTGATTTGCGAGAAAGTGTCAGCATTATTCACGAAAATAAATTATTCTGAAGGATGACCAACACAACATTAGCTATAACTAACAAGTCTTTGTTGTAGGCCAGGCCTAAATGTTATGAACTGACATGAAGAACAAATCTTTATTCTACTATTGAACTGTAAACAAAAAAAAAAACTTCCATCACAGATGAATATTGTTAATGTTACTTCATGTCTTGTAAAAAATGTTATACTGTATTATTGTTCTCTTTTCAGTAGCAATAGCACTCCTGTCAGTGTCAGCTGAATTCAGCTAAGGTGAAGAGTGACATGAGTGACATTTTTCATCATCCATCCATTTTCTGTACTGCTTCTCTTCACCCAGGCCATGGGCCTTCTAGAGAGGCAGGGTACACGGTTGCCAGTTCTCACACACAAACAAAAAACAATTTGCACTCACATTCACACGTGGATAGAAAGAAACTAAAAGTGTCAAGATGGATTTAATTTTATGAAATCAAAACTTTTGAGTTGAAGATACAAAAATATTTACACCACATTTTAAAAACAGGATAAAGTGATCTAATTAACACGAGGCGGCCATTACTAAGTTTACGTTGGCCCCCCAAAGGACTAGTTAGTCACGCCCTGGTTCAAGCCAGCCCCTAATGTGAATTGCAGGACACGTTGCCCATCGACACTTCAACCATATATCGCGGTCATAAATATGCGTGCTTCAATTTAGTGCCAGGTGTTATCTGGTCTGGTCTTCGTTGATGCGCTACTCCCCACAGCCGGGAAACACCATGAGCCTTCCTGCTTAGCCACTCATTAATACTGTTCACACAGGGGCAGAATGAGCATCCTCACTTTCACTTTTACTGTATCACACTGGCTTTCAACTTTTGACGTCGGCAAAGTTGAGTCTGCCTGCTCTGTGCTAAAATTTAGTACAAATGCCATTGACTGCCTGACCAAAATTTGCAATGATGTCATCGAAATGACGTACTTTCCAAAAATTGCTACATTAAAACACATGGAACAGCATCAAATATAACAAAGAATAAAATGAATATTTGAAATTCTAATCAACATCTTCAAGAAAACCATGGACTACTATTCTTAAGCATATATTCTGTGTGCTCTGTGGGGAAAAATGACTATTACCACAGGTTTGTAGGGGGACTTTTTCTGCTCGTTCTTATTTATTTTTATTATATTGCATCTACGTTAAGTCAAACTCAGTGCTGAACGGCAAGTCGCTGCACAACCATGAAGGTGTGCAACTCTAAAGTCAGTAACGTGTGAGGCGTGTGGATCTCCATATAGATCGAGATCTCCATATGTAAAGCAGTTTGAAACGACTTTGGTTGTAATTTGGCACAATATAAAAATGTGATTAAATCAAAGCACATTGAGACTTTATACAGTAAAAAGCCATGAAAAACGATCCCTTCCAAATACGAGATATACCTTATACTACCAATGTCCACAACCAGAGGGGAATTTTTAAAAATATGTATGTATTATTTAGCTGTCATGTGGTTTGTTGACAGCCATTTGTGATACACACCTTCAACTCTGGCGGCGCAGCGCTCCTTGGCTTTCTCCCTCATCATTTTGGGGATGAGCACGTCCTTTTCCACATGTCTTAAATGGATCTCACCTGATTGTACAGGACATAATAAGACAACTCAAAATTCCCGCTGGGGACATTTTTCTCCAGTTTATGGTTCGTGTCGTTGTTTTCACATGAGATTTATTGCACACCTTCGCAAACTTAATTTCATACAGCGCTACATTAAACTGAACGACGGGTGATCGTTAATCGGTTATCGTTCTACAGATATCAACATAGCTTGCTACACCGACAACCATTTGCGGAAAGAAAGTAGTTGCACGGACGCTCACTTGTGTGCCTATAATGTCCAGTATTAAATGCTGAAATTGTTGTTTACCCGCTTTCGTTGCTTCCATTGCTCTCGAGAGGACGTTACTAGACGCTCCCAAATGTGACCTATGTGCGAGCGTTCAAGTACTTCCGCAGACGTACGTATAACCTTTAAAAACTACAAATCCCAGAAGCGCCTGGCAGTACGAGCGAGATAATCGTAGTCGTAACCTGTCCTACACCAGTTGAAGTATGTACAATACGTCAAAATAAGACTCAACGTCATGATCTAACCGTTTCTGGAAACAGTTTTTTCAACGTGTTCTTCCTGTCAAACAGCAAAAAAATAAATAAAAAATTTAAATGTTTGTTTTGGTTGATGTTCAAGGTCACATGCTGAAGACTAAAGTTAAAAGTATATCATCCATCCCTCCATTTTCTTTGCCACTTATACTCACAAGGGTTGCGGAGAGTGCAGGAGCCAATCCCAGCTGTCATCGGGAAGGAGGGTACACTGTAGCACCGGAGAAAAGGAGTCGGAGGCGGAGTGTCGGACACAGGAACAAAACTTTTTTATTGCTAGATATCAAAACACTATTCGCATAACGGCGGGAATTCTGTGAACCTTGACTCCGGAAGAGCAACAACAAAAACAGTCCGCACCCCAACTCGAGGTCCCGCGGGTGAATTATGTAAACACCACACAAGCCCCCCAGAATTCACCCATAGTCAAAATTCTCGTGCCGTGGAGGGATGACGACCCGACCCCGACAGGTGCGCACCCATAGGGGCGGGGCCACACTGTCCATTGAGTCACGGGACAAGGGCCCAGGCGGGGTCAAGGGCATCCCGGCAGGCGCAGGGGCACAGGGCAAAGGGGGACGACCCCGGCGCGGGGGGAGGGCCAACCCCAAAGGCTGGGCAATGTCCAGGTGCGCGGGTTTGACCCTGTCCACGGAAACAGTCTCGGGTCTGCCGCCAATGTCCACGAGCAGGCTCTTATCCCCGTGCTCCTTGACCCTGAACGGCCCGTCGTATGGGGGGCGCTGAGGTCCACGGTGGGCGTCATGATGAACAAACACAAAATCCGCAGAGCGCTGGTAACGGGGCACCGGGCAGCTGGGGTGCCATGTTGCGACGTGGGAACCGGCGCGAACCCGTTTGCGGCTTCCAGCAGGGAGGACTGTTGCCTGGCTGCGGACCAGGGCGCTGGATGAATTCGCCGGGGACCCGCAGTGGCTGGCAGTAGACGAGCTCGACGGATGAGGACAACAGGTCCTCCTTGGAGGCGCACCTGAGGCTGAGCATGACCCTTATCCAACCAATTGCCGTTCGTCAAGCCGGCACGCAGGGCTGCTGTCATGGAGCGGTTGAACCGCTCGCAGAGACCGTTCGCCTGGGGGTGATAGGCGGTAGTGCAGTGCAGCTTGACCCCCAAACTCTCAGCGACTGCGTTCCAGAGTTCAGAGGTAAACCGAGGGCCACGTTCGGAGGAAAGGTCGCACGGTCTCCCGAAGCGCGCAACCCACTTGCCGATGAACGCCTGGGCCACGTCTGACGATGTTGTCGAGGAGAGGGGAACGGCTTAGGGTCAGCGGGTCATCCTGTCCACCATGGTGAGCAAGTAGGTGAAACCGTGCGAGGGAGGAAGCGGACCTACCAAGTCGACGTTGACGTGGTCAAACCTTGTCTCGGGGACAGCGAAGGGCTCCAAGGGGGCTTTTGTGTGGCGATGCACCTTAGCCCGATGACAGCCCACGCACGAGTCGACCCAGGCCTGTACATCTTTCTTAAGACCGCGCCACACGAACTTCTGGGCCAACAGCCTCACGGACGGTTTCCTTCCGGGGTGGGAGAGGTTGTGGACTGCCTCGAAAACAGCTTGCCGCCAGTTTGCAGGGACCAGCGGCCGAGGCTGTTCAGCTGAGAGGTCGCACAGAAACCTGACGCCCGAGTCACCAACCGCGACTTCCTCCAGGCGCAAATCCGTGTCAGAAGTCTTGAGGGCCTGCACCTGGTCTGCGCTCATGCGGGAGTAGTCGAGACCCAGATGCACAGCGCCGACGATCGCCCTGGAGAGGCAGTCCGCGACCACATTGGATTTGCCGGCAATGTGTCGGATGTCCGTAGTGTACTCCGAGATGAACGACAGTTGGTGTTGCTGGCGGGCGGACCACGGCTCGGCCACCTTGGACATGGCGAAAGTGAGGGGTTTATGGTCCACATATGCCGTGAACTCACGGCCTTCCAATAGGGAGCGGAAGTGGCGGATCGCCAGCCAGAGGCCGAGGAGCTCCCTATCGAACGTGCTCTATTTGCGCTCCCTGGGGACCAGCTGATGGCTGAAAAAGGCAAGCGGTTGCCAGGCGCCGCCGACCCACTGTTCGAATACGGCTCCAACAGCATAGTCCGATGCGTCGGTAGTGAGAGAGACAGGGGCCCCGTGGGTCGGGTGGGCCAACATAGCGGCACGACTCAGCGCGGCCTTCGTAGCCTCGAAGGCTTCCATCCTCTCGGCCGTCCATTCAACATCCCGGTTGGGGGCCTTTTCTTTAAGAGACACATAGAGCGGGTGCATGATGTGGGCCGCCTGGCGGATGAACCGGTGGTAGAAAGTCACCATCCCCAGGAACTCCCGGAGGCCCCGTGCCGAGCGAGGTCGGGGCATAGTGGAGACGGCCTCCATCTTTGCCGGAAGGGGGGCGGCGCTGTTCTTGTCTATGAGGGGCCCGAGGAACTGGATAGAGGGCACCCCGAAAACACACTTCGCCGGGTGGGTTGATGATCAGGCCATGCTCCTCGAGTCTTGCGAAGAGGTTGCGGAGGTGCATCAGATGTGAAAGTGGGCTGTGTCAAGCCAGGGAACTCACCAAGGAGGAGCTGGTACTAGGTGCCGTCCGAGAGAGAACTGGAGAGACCGCCATAAGTCGTCTCATTGCGGACACGTGCAACCGTGGAGAAAGTCAGTGCATCCACCAGACGGCCCCTCTTAACATCCACCAGCAGCCCGTGGGCACAAAAAAAAATCAGCGCCGAGGAGAGGGAATGAGACATCGGCAGTGACAAAGTCCCATGTGAAGCGCTGACTCCCGAACCACAAGTCCACAGTCCTTATGCCATAAGAGCGGATAGGGGAGCCATTAGCGCACAGTAGGGGTGGCCCATGAGTCCCGCCAGCGGCGTCCTCCGCAGTGGCCGTCAGGATGCTCCTCTGGGCGCCGGTGTCGCAAAGGAATTTGCACCCGGAGAGGGTGTCCTTGACGAACAGCAGCTGGCTCTTCGCGCCCACGCTCACGGCCGCTGCGGAGCGTGGGCTTTGGCGTTTCCTGACGCGTCGTAGTTGCAAGGGGCGTGGCACCTCTTCACTTTCGCACCGAAACGGGTGTGGAAGTAGCACAAGCCTGTGCCAGCACGGGCGTCGGTGGCGATGGGGCTCCTGCTGGATGGCACCCCCGCGCCTGAGGGCGAGTAACTCCGCACCAGCACCTCAGGGGGAGAAGCGCTGGGTGCCCAGGAAGAAACGGTCGGCCTCCTTGGCCAGTGCCCGGGGCTCAGTGACAGTACTGTTAGCGAGCGCCGTCTGAACATGCGGTGGCATGTGCCTGAGAAACAGTTCCGTGAAAATGAAATTGGGGTCTTCCGTGCCCAGCAGGTTTAGCATCATTTCCATGAGTTCGGAAGGTTTGCTGTCCCACAGTCCATTAATAGCCATCAGACGTCGGGCACGCTCCGGCCGTGAAAGCTCAAAAACCTTGAGAAGGTGAGCCTTCATCCCAGCATACTTATCTCGGGCCAGGGGAGAGGTGATGAAGTTCACTGCTCTGGCCGCCGTTGAGCTCCCGAGGGCTGAGACAACGTGATAATAACGCGTGGAATCATCTGAGATCCCGCGCAGGGCGAACTGAGCCTCCGTCTGCCCGAACCACGCTGCCGCGGACGTCTCCCAAAACTCCGGCAATTTGAAGATGGCAGTTGCCATGTTCGGTTCAGTCTCGAAAACTCTGGGACTGACGTCGGGGTCATTAGTGTAGCACCGGAGAAAAGGCGGAGTGTCGGACACAGGAACAAAACTTGTTTTATTGCTAGACATCAAAACACTATTCACATAACGGCGGGAACTCTGTGAACCAGTCCGTGCGGAACCCCGCATTCCAACTCGAGGTCCCGCGGGTGAATTATGTAAACACCACAACACTCTGAACTGTTTGCCAGCCAATCGCAGGGTAGAGACAGACAACAGGTGCACTAATGATCACACCTAGGGGTGATTTAGAGTCTCCATTTAATGCATGTTTTTGGAAACCAGAGCGCCCAAAGGAAACACACACAAGCATGGGGAGAACATGCAAACTCCACACAGGCGGGACCTGGATTTGAACATGGGTCCTCAGAACTGTGAGGCCAAGGCTCTAACCAGTTGCCCCACCGTGCTGCCATGATGTAACATCCATCCATCCATCCATCTTAGCCGCTTATCCTCACAGGTCACGGGGAGTGCTGGAGCTTATTCCAGCTTTCATTGGGTTTAAGGCGGGGTACACCCTGAACTGTTGCCAGCCAATCGCAGGGCATGTCTAGTCTTATTAATGTTATATTTAATCTTCATGTGTGTTATAGTGCATTTGTATTTAACAGAAATTTCAAATCTTGAAAATTAACTTTAATATTATGTTTACATATCAAGATTGAATGGATGAAAATGACTAGTGGGATAGGAGGCCTCTTCTCCCAGTCGATGGGAGATCTTCCTCAGACTGTGGGCTAAGATTCCTCTTTAAACCAATTTACATTTTGTTTTAAAATAGCAGAGGGCAGCGCGGTGGAGCAGCTGGAGAGCGTTGGTCTCACAGTTCTGAGAACTGTGGTTCAAATCCCACCCCTGCCTATGTGGAGTTTGCGTGTTCATTCATCATGACCAACATTGAAATACGGTAGTGTTGTTAGGTTAGATCAGTGCTTCTCGTTTTTTTCCCTGTTGCAACAAAACAAAATTTGCGACCCAGCCAGTCCCCGGTAGTACACCTCTATATATAACATTATATATAAAGAATAATTCAATCTAATTCTGAAAAACATTGAAGACAGTACAAAAGAGAGATATCGATCAATTTACAATAAAGAATACATTTATTAATGTGGTTAATCATGTTCTTCAGGGGCTCACACGCCCCACCTGGCATGGCAACGCAAGACCCCAGGGGGTCACAGTCCACTATTTGAGAAGCACCAGGTTAGATGTTTTTGTGACAAAGTTGGAGAGAGTTTGATGGTTTGGACAGTTTCAGTTTCTTCAGTTTCTGCATTGCTGTGTACCATTTTAAAAAAGGCTGGACTTTGAAAGTCATGATCTGTTGATCAGTTGTTTGAAAATCCTAAACACATACTATTTAAAATATTGTATAATATTCAATAATTTTAAGGAATTTTCTGATGACGGGACATATGACGAAAGCTGTGACCAAGGCCAGTTGGCTCAAAAATGTGTTGAGCATCCCAGAGATCCAAGCTCCCGCCTCTGATCCAATACTCAAGCAGCGGGGCCCTTGAACCTGACAGAAGGAGGTTAGCAAAGTTAAACCCTCTTACAGCATGCCTCAGTGCCTTGGGCCTACAACCAGTACTTCCAACTGTCCACTGAAAGGCACAAAATGGGACCCCTTTCAAAGAATTTTAGAGGGTCAATGACACCGACAATTCTGCTGGGAAAAAAAAAATAATGAATCGTGCACAGTTGGTAAATTATTTTATAGCATTGTACAATACACTCAAGGTGCTTTTAACAAAAGTAAACGTATGACTCAGGCCCTGTGACTGGTTGACAACCAGTCCAGGGAGTTGCTGGTACTTGTCAAAATTCAGCTGGAATAGACTCATGCTCACCTGTGACACTATTGAGATCGCATTGATAAGTGATAATAAAAATGGACAGATGTTTTTATATCCATTGTTAGAAACTGGTTCTTTGAGTCAATTAGATAAGGGCAAAGCTGTTGCTTAGCGCTTTATCTCTCAATGTTCCTCCCTTCATGAAGTCCTTTGCGTCACTCCCTCATCATTCAGTTGGCAGATAGGGTATGAAGGTAAGATTCTTGACAAGTGTTTAAACCACAGCCATAGGGAGCCACTTCAGGTCCGATGGAGGGCAGATAATCCTGTGGTTTGGGTAAAGGGATTACAAATATACAGGCAGACCTCTACTATTCATTCCTGCTGTGGGCCACCTCACGCAGATCACCAATGAAAGATCAGGCAATCATTCACACGCTCAAGATCTTGGGGATAGAGTGAGACACAAAGTTTGTTTTTATTTTCCCACTTGATAATTCACTACACAGACAATGTGGTGATTTTGTTAATTGCAAATCCTTGTCTTGAAAAGGAGATTGTTGAAGCAAATTTGAGTTTCCTGTGCTATTCCCCCAATCCAACAGTGATTTGTCAACATCTCCCTTCTTATTTTGTTTATGTTAATCAATTAATTGACCTGATAATGTAACCCTGAAGTAATTGGGCTGGAATTGTCTGTTTTTCTATATACAGAACTTCCAAAAGACCTCTTTTTACAAATTTTATATTTAATAACATTTACAGTTGTTGATAATTCAGCCCAGATTTTATGAACAGTATCCCTTGCATTTTACCCATCTTTCGCAAAATAAAGTCGCTCATTTATATTGGAAAATGTGTTGACGCCCTGCCTGCTTTTGGTCATGTTGGCACTGCCTTACCAGTGTCAGGATGCATTTCCTCTCAAGCAAGTGAAGGGGTCTGCCACTGTGCCACAATCTGCACCCACTTCTCAGGCAGGCTAAACCCTTTGACACCACAGTTTTTAATTAAAATTACATTAGAAGTAATCAGCCGGAAGAGTAGTGGTTGGAGGTCAGCGCTATTAAGAGTAAGAAAAAGGAAGGTTGTGATCAGAGGTCGTTTACCCATCTTTACCGCACAATGTATTGAATTGTCTGTAATTTTACTGGATATACAGTGGTTTATTGATAACAAGTATTGATGACAAGTACCCCTTAATTCTGCCTTTGACTTCTGAATCTTCCTGTCATCAACAGTCATTTTACACACCACCATCCTAAACTGTTGCGGCACAGTCTTTCCTACCAGTACCTTACAGTTGGTAACCTCCTTCCAATTACATGGTCCCCAGAAAATGTAATCCGCCTGCATGCGTCTACCTCTCCTCTTGTATGTCACCCTACCCTCCTGCCTCTTCTGGGAAAAAAAAAAGTGTTCACTACTACCATTTCCATCCTTTTTACAAAGTCCACCACCAACTGCCCCTCAAAGTTCCTTTCCTGGATGCCGTACTTACCCATCATTTCTTCATCGCCCCTGTTTCCTTCACCAAAATGTCCATTACAATCTATACCAATCACAACTCTCTCTCTGTCTGGGATGCTCATCTGGGACACTTCATCTTGTTGCTTCCAGAATTTCTCTTTCAACTCGAAGTCACATCCTACCCCTGGGGCATAGCCGCTAATCACATTATACACGATACCCTCAATTTAAAATTTTAACCTCATCACTCGACCTGATACTCTTTTCGCCTCCACGATATTCTTAGCCAGCTCTTCCTTTAAAATAACCCCTACTCTATTTCTCTTCCCATCTACTCCATGATAAAATAATTTAAACCCTGCCCCAAAACCTCTAACCTTACTGTCTTTCCACCTGCTCTCTTGGACACACAATGTACCAATATTTCTCTGAATCATCATGTCAAGCAACTCCTTAGGTCATAGTCCTGACATTCAAAGTCCTCACTTTCAATTTTAGGACCTGTGGTTTCTTCTTCCTTTTCTGCTGAAGAACACGGTTTTCACCGTTCCTTCTTCTTCCAACCGCAGTAGCTGAATATCCACCTGTGCTCTATAGATTAACAACGGCGTTTGTGGAATTTGTTCACCTGGGCAATGACTGATCCAGTATGGAATTCATTGGCCAAATGCTCATACTTCTTTGGCAAAGTATAAACTTGGATGGTGTTCGTGACGCAACCCAATGCATTTATTCAGGCTTGGGACTAGCCTACAGATTTCACTGGTTTGTACCTCGCATCGTGCTACATTAGGAAGTTTTAGTGTTTATTGTTGGGAAAAAGAAATAAGTGATTGCTAAACAACAAAATTATGTTTGTAATCTTGTTGCTTACTTAGGACTGGCTACCATCTTGTACTATTGTGATATTTATAATTTGTACAGCACTTTTCTTACTAAAATACACTTCTGCACTAGCACACAAAGTGAACACCTTGTTATAGAATTTCCCTACTTATTTGTATATTGTACTGTATTTTTCTAAACTATTTTACAGTTTAAAAAAAGGTATAAAAATTTAGGCGGCAGGGTGGGACAGCTGGAAAGCGTTGGCCTCACACTCCGGTTTCCTCCCACATCCCAAAAAGATGCAACATTAATTGGACACTCTAAATTGTCCCTAGGTGTGATTGTGAGTGCGGCTGTTTGTCTCGATGTGCCCTGCGATTGGTTGGCAACCAGTTCAAGGTGTACCCGCCTCCTGCCCGTTGACAGCTGGGATAGGCTCCAGCACTCCCTGCAACCCTTGTGAGGATAAGCAGCTCAGAAAATGTATGTATGGATGGATGGTATAAAATTTATTTCTGGGGCCAGAATGGATTCATTCCATTACCATGAACTTCAGTGTGAAAATGAACATTGCTGTCTCCAAATGGTGTTTGGGGATCAATTAAGTTCCTGGACCAAGATTCTAGAAACTGTATTGCTGCTTGTCTTGGAGAAGTCCTGGGAAGACCTTAACTCTGTCAGTGATCTAGATTGACCATAGCTGTTAGTTTATCTTTCTTTGACAGCAATTATTGGATTCAGCAGTGCTCAAAACAATTGAAAATTACATGTGCGTGTCTGGTTGAATTTAAACTTCCATCCATCCATCCATCCATTTTCTGAGCCACTTATCCTCACATGGGTTGCAGGTGTGCTGGAGCCTATCCCAGTTCTCTTCGGGCAGGAGGCAGGGTACACCCTGGACTGGTTGCGAGCCAATCGGCACATAGAGACAAACGAGAGTCACACTCAAAAACACGCCTATGGACAATTTAAAATTCCCAATGGATGTTTTTGGGGTGTGGGAGGAAACCGGGAAAAAAACCCACACAGGCACAAGGAGAATATGCAGACTCCACACAGGTAGGGTTGGGATTTGAATCCCAGTCCTCAGAACTTTGAGGTCAATGCTCTGACCAGTGCTCCATTGTGCAACTAAATATAATACAGTATGTGTTTATTATTTTTGTTATTATTGTTTTTATTATTATTAATATCATTATGATAAATGTCAGCACGGTGGCTCAGCTGGAAAGCGCTGACCTCACAGTTCTGAGGTCCCAGGTTCAATCCTGGACCCGGCTTTGCGGAGTTTGCTTTTTCTCCCCGTGTCTGCGTGGGTTTTAGCTGGGATAGGCTCCAAGCACTTGTCGTGACCCTTGTGAGGATAAGCGGCAAAGAAAATGAATGGATGGATTATTATAATTAACAATGTCAAAAACTAATTAATGTGACCTTGATGCCCATGATGAGTCTGCTGGGCGCATAGAAATCAGGGCCTACCTTCGCATGACTGCTGTGACCCAGATTATCAGAATGTTGATGAAAAGTTAAACGGATGGATTGATGATTGATTGAGATCTGAAAATTGGTAAAAGAGTAGCGAAGTAGTATTAGTGTAATAGTAAAGATATCACAATTACGTTGTTTTTTATTGGCTGACAAACCCACACATACATTATAACAAGCATTGCATAAAAAATCTGAATATAAACATGGCATACTTCAAAAAAGATTAATTAACAAACAGTATTCCTGTTTTTTTATTGACCCCCATGGGAATAGAGAACATACACTACAATTATATGAATATAGTTAGCAGAAGATCTTATGATGGGAGCCATGTCCAGCTTTCATATTGCATCTGTAAAACGACAAATATTAAAAAGAGAAGAAGGCTGAGTATAGAAGGGTACAAAGACCCCATTCGTTTTCTCTTGAGGGCTCTTGCCCAGGTAATTATAGGCTTTATAAAAGTATACCAGAAAAACTGACAGGAGCCCACCAGAAGAATTGATAGACGGGGGAAGAAAATTACTTTTCCCCTCTGCTTTTGCTGTGTCCCCCCTTCAGCAAGATGAGGCCGCGTTCGATGGAAGAGGCCTTCTTCACACGGCATCCCGGGACTTTTACAGTGAGGAAGGGCACTATTCCGCTCTTCTTGTGTTTCTCCTATTCATTAAGGTCGCAAATCTTTGACCGTCAGACAATGACAAGAGTTTTTCTCCTCATTTTAGAGTCCATCACGATGAAAAGATGAAGAGGCCAGGGATGAGAATAACTAGGGAAGCATTATTTGAATATGGGTTTGGTATAGAACCCCTTGCACTAAGCAACACCAAAGAGAACATCTTGTCTTTTGAAGTTTCCCTCCTCCCCATCTCACTCCTCCTAACCCCCCTACAAAATATGATCCTCTTTAGATGTCTGTGCCCACATTGCCTTCACTGCACTGACTGTCTGAATGCAGTTAATTATCTAAAAGGAAAAGTTTGTACCTGTTGAAAAGCTATCCTCGGTTACTTGGCTTGTTAATGCCAACAAAAAGCACCCATATAGCGAATGGTCAGAGGACACCACATGCTGTGGGAGCCTTTCAGACATATCTAATAGGAATGCAGTGGTGAAAGCTCCTCTAAATGCATCCCAGGGAGAAAAAGCTTGGTAGGAGGGAGGCAAGAAAAGAATGAGGGGAAGGCATCTTTTTTTACATCCCCTTCTGTAATTACTACAAATGAATAAAAGGCTGAAGAAATGGTCATGGAGACTTTCCATTATGACTTAAAAAAAACATCAAGTAGACAAGGCAAAGCACAAGATCGATATTTCTTGACTGGATAAAAGAGAAGTTTTTGTAACATTATGGAAGTAAAAAAGGCATTCGGGTGTGTATGTGTGGTAGATTCCCATTTGTGATTTTTTAAATGTACAAAAGCGCTGCTAAAAATCAATAAAGAGAGCTGTTTTGTCTTCATTCTATGCATGCTTCAGTTTCCTACTATCTGTACAGATGCTGTCAGATCCCTCTGACCTAAATAAGAACTAAGACAAGAAGATAAAAGAATGCAAAATCCTCTTGTAGCCTCCACATCCTTTTCCAGCTGCTTCCCTCAGGTTGGCGCCATCAAACAATGCAAACCAAATTTAGCCTTGTGGTGTTTGTTGTCAGTTTTTGTAACCCTCTTACAGTTACATATTTTGATTTCCTCATTTAGCTATATAGTAGGCACACAACAATACCCCCCACTCGGTATCTTAAATTACATTCTGTGCATTTATTCATACAGTAGCTTGTAAAATTCACTGCAAACAACTGCAATAATAAATATCATATTGGTTTTGTAATGGTCACAATTTTTGATGCTGCTCTTATATCGGGATTAGGATTACCTAATCCCATATCTGGTTACATTTTCAATACACCACTAAATGTCACGACCCATCGAGACGGAGGTAGGACCCAAATGCAAGAGTTGTGAGACGCAGAGTTAATTCGGGAAAAACATTTATTGTTCCAAGGTCAGGGATCGGGCAGGCAGTCAGGTGCAGCAGCGCTCGTCAGGACGTCGGGCGTAGAGGGCAGGTCCGCAAGCAGGCAGGAGTCGGTACACGGGAGATCGATCAGGGAAGGCAGGAGTATCAAGGGAGTCAGCTTACGGGGTCAGTCGGAGAACAGGCGGAGGTCGGTACACACCGGTTGACGATCAGAGATATGGGAGTGCAGGAACGGGGCATGAGTTGCAACGATCTGGTCCCCATGGTCCTATGTACACCGGGGCCAATCAGCCAGCATGAGGCGCAGGTGTGTGCCTCCCAATCAGCGTGGCCGTGCGGGAACCCGCACAGCCAGGGCTGGACCGGAAGGACCATGACACTAAATACGCGGCACACAAATAATAAAGTCCAAGTTTTTAAACATAATACATAGCCATCCGTTTTCTATCCTGTTCAGGGTGGCGGGGAGCTAGAGCCGTTCCTAGCTGACCTGAGCCAAAAGGTGAATCGCTCCCGGTCACATAAAGCATGGAGACAGACAACCCTTCACACTCACATTGGCACTGTCACAAAGTGGAAACTGAAATACGACTCTATACTGCATATAGTATCCAGCAATATCAAATCATAGTAAATAGGCCAAGTACAATTTTGCTGACACCATATCAGTTTTTTAAAAAAAGTTTTTTTTTTAGATGAGATGATGTAGGAAGATTAATAAGTATTAGTGTAATTCAGGTTTGGATTTGTGATATATAAAATGACATTTGTCCTTGTTAGAGAGGAGGTTCCTTTTTCTTAATGCAGGAGCATTTGAGAGTAATATTTTAGGATGATTTAGCGTGTTTGTATTATCCCATTACACTAAACCTGGGGGAAAATGCATCCTAAATAAACACAAAATATAAGAAGCAGCATGTTAATTTATTGTGGACTCATTGAGAAAGCGGTACAAGAGGGGGTATGGAGGAATATGCGCCTAACATAGGGGATAGGTGCTAAAACATACAGTGAGAAAAACATCAATATGGCAGCCAAGCCGCAAGAATGGGGTGGCATACTGTAGTTGTGTTCTGTAGACAATAACAATTTTACTCTCAGTATTGATACAGGGTTTTGTTAGGTGAAGAAGTGCACAGACTTTGATCAAATCAGACCCGTAGGGAAAAATTGCAATTTCAAATATGAATTAATTTATTCCTGCGATTATAAATCCAACATATCTGCCAACTCCTCATGTCTGTCCCACATTTTATTTCGCTCAAAGTTTCTGATGTATTTACTTGTGCACACACACACACACACACACACACACACCACACACACACACACAAAGAAACAGACTCAAGCAGAGGGAGCAAGTAGGTCACCTATCAATTAACAACATCTTTTTAGTGTCCGGCTCTCAACATACACTCCATGTTTTTCTGTTAATAACTGGATTATGGCTCTGATTATGATCCACTTAACCCAGAAACAGCAGTTCTCCTTCACTACTCCTGTAAAATCTAATTGAGGCAAGCAAAAAGGCAAAAAAGGCTGGACAGCTTTGGCTGTTGGTGAAAACAGAGCAAGAAGTGTCACTTTAGCATCTGCTGATATAATATAATGATAATTTAGTTACCTTTTTTTTTAGTTGTTATGGTGTGGAACTGCACTGCGTTATTTTGAGGTTGGAATATTTTTACATTCTTAGTAGTTAAATGCAGCAAGATAACCAAAATATGAGAAACAGCTCTCTGAATGATGCAGCACTCTTCCATGTCACTGTAAACTACAACCACAATTGTAAACCTATAGTTGTCAACAAACAGCTTTCGTTTTAGAACAAAATGAATGTTTTTTTAAATAATTATAATTACAGGAAAAAATATATAGAAATTTATACATCTTATATGAATGAACACCATTTATTGTCATCATACGACTGTACAGCATTGTACGTTTGTATCTAATTGCATAACGAAAATAATAAAATAACAAATCTATGCGATACGCAGACATAACTTGTAATCTATTTAAGTCTGATCTTTTGTTGTGACAAGAACAAATTCTAGTTCAATGAGATTTTTGAGCACTTATCAATTCCGTCGGCACTTCCAAACTTCTACGCAAAGCAGATTAATTAACTCCAAGGATAATACAGTACATCTGAACCATAAACATCTTACAAATGACCTCAGGGGAAGTGATTACAACTGTGGAAAACAATAAATCTATCAATGAATCTAATGAAGCTTACACACCGTCACTGGTGTTTGGTTTATTTCTTGTCTGTGGAATGACAATGGAATAGAAGGCTTCGTTGTTAAATTGTTAATCATAATGTGATACCACAGTCAGCAAATTTCCCCACATCAGGGGAAAAAATATGCTTATGGTCTTGCCTGCCAATGAGAAAAGACAACCAACGGATAATATAATTTCTCCCACTGAAGAAAATAAAACAATATAAATAATGTTACCTTCCAGTTATCATTTTGATGATGTGTCAAAATCTTTTTTATTTGTGTGATAAAAGAATTAGAATTAGAATCTTCATTGCTCCATATCTAATTGAATTGTTCCATTTTTTTTAGGATAGGGGCAGCACAGTGGACGAGGGATCAGCACTTCTGCCTCGTAGTCCAGAGGTTTGAGTGTTTTAAATGTATCCCTCTTCTCACTGTGCTTGCCTGCAATTTCTCCACCAGCCTCTCACGTTGCCAAAACATTCATTTTAGGTTCAGTGGGGACTCTAAATTTCTCAGTTATGTCAATGGTCGTTTGTTTGTCGCGCACCCTGCCTTTTGCTCTAAGTCACCTGGAATAGGCTTCAGGATTTCCAGGGCTCTATGAGAATAAGATGTGCAGAAAATGGATGGCTAGGTAAAATTTAGGAGACTGGTTGTGTTTGTATATTTATTGTTTCATTTATATATATATATATATATATATATATATATATATATATATATATATAATGACAATTCTGAGGTCCTGGGTTCAATCCTGGACCCGCCTGTGTGGAGTTTGCATGTTCTCCCCGTGCCTGTGTGGGTTTCCTCCGGGCACTCCGGTTTCCTCCCACATTCCAAAAACATGCATCTCTTTTTGTGTGATTGTGTGTGCGGCTTTTTGTCTTCATGTGCGCTGCGATTTGCTGGCAACCAGTTCAGGGTGTATCCCGCCTCTTGCCCGTTGACAGCTGATATAGGCTCCAGCACTCCCCGCAACCTTCGTGAGGATAAGCGGGAGGAAAATAGATGGATGGATTAATGGATGGATGGATGGATGGATGGATGGATGGATGGATGGATATAGATCCGGCCGGGTGGATGATTTTGTGTCCCGCGAAGGTAAGTCATGTGTGTAGACTTACATGATTTTTGTCAAAATCTGTTCCAAAATATCAAATCATCATATCATAAATGATAAGATATCACTAGCATTTTTGTGTTACCCAAAAAACAATAGTTGAAAAACCCATTACCCTTGAGTTCTGATTACAAAACTAGTTCATGTAAATATGAAGAGGCGGTTAAAGATTTTTGGGGGTTTGCCAGTCATAAAGGCCTTTTGAGGGAAACAGTGGCCTGCGACAAAAAGACTTTGACACCCCTGAATTAGTCCATCCTACACACACTGTCAGAGTTAAGGCCATGTCTATAACGGTATTTTAATTGCGCATTTCAGTGGTGTGGAACTACACGGCCTGATACGGAAAAATGTTTGTTATAAATCTGCTGTTTGATTTGGCTACAACAGAGGGATAACTCATAAGAAAAGTTCTCAGTGGCATGCAGGCAGTTTTACACCAAAGTAAACTGCACCCACAGTAATAAACATATTGTTAAATGACTACCTGTCCGACAGTGTCACAAAAAAAGAAACATTTCATGTACAATAATTGATTTGTCAATGACAAGAAATACAAGAGCTGATTATGTCTTGATTACAAAACTAATGTGTTATGTCATCCTTTGCAAGGAGGTCATGAGCAGAAAAAGAAGCCCTTGACATGTTAATGGGTCATGGGAACACACAAAATAAAAGTGTGCCTTTCTTTGGGGTTCACTTGAATTTTAGTGGGAACATACACCCATTTTAATGTATGACCCTGTGCCGGCTGGTCAATAGAAGGGGTTAGTGACCTCCCCTATTGCTGCTGAGTCACCGTGAATAAGACAAAAGTTAAATAATGAAAATTCAATATCATAATACAAATATATAAAAATATTAAAATCTCTGTACAGTTTATCTGTTTTTAGGTCAATTATAAACAGTATCCAGTTAATAATGATTGCAATTGATTTGTATGTTTTTTTTAACCTTTTGTTTCCCCATTTACTCCCGTCAAATGTTTGGTGAGTGCATTTGGTCCTCATGCAATGCAAAAGCTGGTGCCAAGGTAGGTGAATTCCATCATTCATGTGGATATACTGCGATATATATATATATATATATATTTACTCACTCGCCTCTGAACATGTCCAAACCATCGAAGTCTTCTCTCTCGAACTTTGTCTCCAAAGCATCTGACTTTGGCTGTCCCTCGAATAAGCTCATTTCTATTCCTATCCAACCTGCTCACTCCGAGCAAGAACCTCAACATCTTCATTTCTGCTACCTCCAGTTCTGCTTCCTGTTGTTTCTTCAGTGCCACCGTCTCTAATCCGTACATCATGGCCGGGCTCACCACTGTTTTGTAAACTTTGCCCTTCATCCTAGCAGAGACTCTTCTGTCACATAACACACCAGACACCTTTCGCCAGCTGTTCCAACCTGCTTGGACCCGTTTCTTCACTTCCTTACCACACTCACCATTGCTCTGGATTGTTGACCCTAAATATTTGAAGTCCTCCACCCTCGCTATCTCTTCTCCCTGTAGCCTCACTCTTCCCCCTCCACCTCTCTCATTCACGCACTTATATTCTGTTTTACTTCGGCTAATCTTCATTCCTTTCCTTTCCAGTGCATGTCTCCATCTTTCTAATTGTTCCTCTGCATGCTCCCTGCTTTCACTGCATAACACAATATCATCTGCGAACATCATGGTCCAAGGAGATTCCAGTCTAACCTCGTCTGTCAGCCTATCCATTACTACCGCAAACAGGAAGGGCCTCAGTGTGGAACCCTGATGCAGTCCCACTTTCACTTAAATTCTTCTGACACACCTACGTTACATCTCACCGCTGTTCTACTGCCCTCCTACATGTCCTGTACTATTCCAACATATTTCTCCGCCATACCGGATTTGCGCATGCAGTACCACAGTTCCTCTCTTGGTACTCTGTCATAGGCTTTCTCTAGGTCTACAAACATAGAATGTGGCTCCTTCTGACCTGTCTCACCTATTTTCAAAATGCCACACAACATTCTTACTTTCTCAACTTCCACCACCTGATTCTCTACTCTACCTTTGTCTTCTTAATCTCCCTACACACCACCATCATATGCTGTTGAGCCACACTCTCCCCGACCACTAGCTTACAGTTGGAAACCTCCTTCAGGTTACATCGTCTGTACAAAATATAATCCAGCTACGTGCTTCTACCTCCGCTCCTGTAGCTCACCCTATGTTCCTGTCTCTTCTGGAAACAAGTGTTCACCACTGCCAATTCCATCCTTTTTGTGAAGTCCACCACCATCTGCCCCTCAAAGTTCCCTTGCTGAATGCCATACTTAGCCATCACTTCTTCATCGCCTTCCTTCGCCAACATGTCCATTGAAATCTGGACCAATCACAACTCTCTCTGTGTCTGGGATGCTCAGGACTACTTTGTCTAGTTCCTTCCAGAATTTCTCTTTCAACTCGCGGTCACATCCTACATGTGGGGCATAGCCACTAACCACATTATAGATAACACCCTCAATTTCAAGTTTCATCATCATCACTCGATCTGATACTCTTTTCACCTCCAAGACATTCTTAGCCAGCTCTTCCTTTAAAATAACCCCGACTAAATTTCTCTTCCCATCTACTCCATGATAACATAATGTAAACCCTGCACCTAAACTTCTAGCTGTACTCCCTTTCTACCTGCTGTCTTGGATGCACAATACATCAACTTTTCTCCTAATCATCACGTCAACTAACTCCTGAGCTTTTCCTGTCGTAGTCCCAACATTCAAAGTCCCTACACACAGTTGTAGGGTCTGTGCATTTCTCTTCTTCTGCCGACTAAGCTGCTTTCCTCCTCTTTTTTGTCTTCGACCTACATTATCTGAATTTCTACCTATGGCTTGCAGATTAACATTTCCGGGTGCGGGCGTAGGAAACCCGGGCCACAACCTAACGGATGGAATTCTTATGACGAACGGGCATATATGTTTGCTACAGTTTTACTCTAGATGCCCTTCCTGATGTAACCCTCTGCATTTATCCGGGCTTGGGACCGGCCGACAGGTAGCACAGTATTGTGTTGCCCAACTGGCTGGAGATAGTGGAAAAGAAAAAGCAATCAAATAAACAAAGTCAGAACATAAGATACACAATTCACATACTACCTAATCTATGTTAAAGTTAAGGTCAAATGTAAGCAATCACATAAACACAGTCAGCACATAAGGTACACAAATCACGTACTACCTGTGTGAAGATATAAAGGATATGGCGATTTAAAGGCTATCTGGTTGGAAGGGATCCAAACCACAATGGCCCTCACTCTAGTAGTTGGAGGTTGAGTCCATGTTCGATGTTTGGTCCTCGTTGTATACTCTACGTAGGTAATGTTCTTAGCGCGCTAGGCTAATTTAGGCTGATCAGCTTCAAAGCAAATGATACGACACCAATTTGGGTACTAAGGTGTACGAAGATGAGACTTGTTAAATTTCCTGGAAGTCCTCACGGCCCTCGTCGTACAAGTTATGAAGTTACTCACGTTCGATGTTTCTTCAACATCCAGGAATTGCTCACAAACGCGTCTCGTTGTTAGCAAGCTAAGCTAAGGAATACTAGGCCGATAAGCAAGTTTAAGTTGACTCAATCGCCCAACTTCTCATGTGTACTCACTATCCTCTTTGTATACGATACTGTGGTGTTTACATAATTCACCTGTGGGACCTCGAGTTGGGTTGTGGGGTTCCGCACGGACTGTTTTGTTTGTTGCACTTATGGAGTTAGAGATTAGAGAGTTCCCGCCGTAATGTGTTTAGTCTTTTGATGTCTGCCATTAAAACGAGGTTTGCTCATGTGTTCGACACTCTGCCTCTGAGTCCTTTTCTTTGGCGCTACACTGGTGACCCCGACGTTTTTGTGTCCACGGGCTGCTGGTGGACGTTAAGAAGGGCCATCTGGTGGACACGCACTGACTTTCTTCTCTCTTGCCTGTGTCCGCAATGAGGCGACTTATGGCGGTCTCTCCAGTTCACTCTCAGATGGCACCAAGTATCAGCTCCTCCTTGGTGAGTTCCCTGGCTTGACACAGCCCACTTTCTCCTCTGCCGCAACTAAACATGGGGTTGAGCCATACATCGAGACCAAGGACCCCCCGATTCACACTAGAGCCCGACGCCTCAACCCCGAGAAGCTCGCAGTCGCTAAATCCGAGTTTGGCAACATGAAGCACCTGGGCATCATCCGCCGCTCGGATAGCCCGTGGGCCTAAACCGAGTGGCGGGTGCTGACTCGTGTGCTTACTACTGCCGCCTTAACGACGCCACTACACCCGACCGCTACCCTGTTCCACACATTCGGGACTTCTCTGCCCATCTGCAAAATCCTGTTCTCCAAGGTCAACCTGGTGCGCGGTTATCACCAGGTCCCCGTGCACCCCTCAGACATTCCCAAGACAGCTGTAATCACACCGTTTGGCGTGTTCGAGTTTCTGAGGATGCCGTTTGGTCTCAAAAACTCGGCCCAATCTTTCCAACGGTTAATGGATTTCGTGATCAGAGACTTGCCCTTTGTGTTCGTCTATTTGGATGACATCCTCGTCGCCTTTTCCTCTGAGGAAGAACATCTGATGCACCTCCGGGAGCTCTTCGCGAGACTCGAGCAGCATGGCCTAATCATCAACCCGGCGAAGTGTGTTATCGGGGTGCCTTCCATCCAGTTCCTCGGGCACCTCATCGACAAGAACAGCGCCACCCCCCTTCCGGCAAAGGTTGAGGCCATCTCCACTTTTCACCGACCTCATTCGGCTCTGGGCTCAGGGAGTTTCTGGGGATAGTGACTTTCTATTACTGGTTCATCCGCTGGGCGGCCCACACCATGCACCCGCTGTATGAGGCTCTTAAGGGCAAGGCCCCCAACCAGGACATTGAATGGATGCCCAAGAGGGTGGAAGCCTTTGGGGCCATGAAGGCTGGACTGAGTTGGGCCACTATGCTGGCCCACCCGTCCCCCGGGGCCCCCGTCACTACTGACGCATCAAACAGTGGGTCGGCGGCACCTGGCAACCGCTTGCCTTTTTCAGCCGTTAGCTGGTCCCCAGGGTCTGCAAATACAGCACATTCGATAGGGAGCTCCTCGGCCTCTGGCTGGCGATCCGCCACTTACGTTTCCTATTGGAAGGCCGTAAATTCACGGCATATGTGGACCATAAACCCCTCACTTTCGCCATGTCCAAGGTGGCCGAGCCGTGGTCCGCCCGCCAGCAACGGCAACTATCGTTCATCTCAGAGTACACTCCGGACATCCAACACATCGACGGAAAATCCAATGTGGTCGCGGATTGGCTCTCTAAGGTGGTCGTCGGCACTGTGCATCTGGGTCTCGACTACTCCCGCATGAGTGCACACCAGGCCTCGGACCACGGGGTGCGGGACCTCAAGACATCTGACATGGGTTTCCACCTGGAGGAAGTCGCTGTTGGTGACTTGGGCTTCAGGTTATTCTGCAACCTCTCAGCTGGCCAGCCTCGGCCACTGGTCCCTGCGAACTGGCACTGGCTGTTTTCGAGGTGGTCCACAACCTCTCCCACTCTGGCAGGAAACCGTCCATGAGGCTGGTTGGATACGCTCCTGTGGGTCATGCTCAGCCTCAGATGCGCCCCCAAATAGGCACTCTGAGTCACCGGTTAATTAATCCCGGACGCCACGGCGCCTTGGTCTGCAACTAGGCAATGGTCCTCCCTGCTGGAGGCTGTCAAAGGGTTCGCGCCGGTTCCCACGTAACAACATGGCACCCTGGCTGCGCAGCTGACCCATTGCCGGCGCTTGGCGGATTTTGTGTTCATTCGACATGACGCCCAGCACGGACCCCTGCACCCCCATACGACGGGCCGTTCAGGGTCCTGGAGCGTGGGGATAAGAGCCTGCTCGTGGACATTGGCGGTAGACTTGAGACTGTTTTTATGGACAGGGTCAAGCCCGATCACCTGGACATTGCCCAGCCTTTGTGGTTGGCCCTCCCCCCACGCCGGGGTCATCCCCCTTTGCACCTGCCGGTGTGCCCTGGACCCCGCCAGGGCCCTTGTCTCTTGACTCAATGGAGAGTGCGGCCTCGCCCCCCTCGGCTCCTGCAGTCCACACCTGCCGGGGTCGGGTCGTTGTCCCTCTGCGGCACGGGGATTTTGACTATGGGTGAATTCTAGGGGGGCTTGTGTGGTGTTTACATAATTCACCTGCGGGACCTCGAGTTGGAATGTGGGGTTCCGCACGGACTGTTTTGTGTGTTGCACTTCCAGAGTTAGAGAGTAGAAAGTTCCCGCTGTAATGCGTTTAGTCTGTTGATGTCGGCCATTAAAACGAGGTTTGCTCGTGTTCGACACTCCGCCTCCGACTCCTTTTCTTCGGCGCTACAATACGTAGGTTTTGCAGGACGTGTAGATACTAGCTTTTGATGTTTGCCCCTAGGTGTAATTGTGAGTGTGGCTGTTTGTCTCTCTGTGCCCTGCCATTGGCTGGCAACCAGTTTAGGGTGTACCCTACCTCCTGCCTGTTGACAGCTGGGATAGGCTCCAGCAGCTAAGAAAATGGGTGATATATATATATATATATATATGTGTGTGTGTGTGTGTGTGTGTGTATTCATACTGAGACACACACATACATACATATATAGTTGTTGTTTTTTCCATTGTTCTCCCAGGAGGAATCCCCACTAGTTGCCACTGCTGTAACCGAAGATCAGCTTGTGACTGTTCAAACAGATTGGTGGGCAGGAGTTCTTAACAGTAGAGACTGGGTGATAATGAGGAAGTGTGCTAACTAGATCTCATTTGGCATTTGTCAAAGCCTTCTAGATCTAGGTGTTTAATTTGTGGTCATGGGAGTCACGGGTCTTGGCCAAGGAAAGTCGAGACGCTGAACCTTTGTGTGAAGTATGTTGTAGTCCTCAGTACATTTTCAGGGCCAACCATGAGCAGTATCTTAATGTAAACAATGAGGAGGTCTACACCTAGTTTGAGTTTTTGAAAAGACTTCTGGATATACCAACAAGCAGTAATTATGAATCTGTTATGACTGGCCCTCAATGAATTGGCAATGCAACCTTTCAGAATGTGCATGATGGACAACCCGTAAAATGTTATTGTAACATGTTTTTCCATTGTCATCATGAAAATATCAGTCCAGTTCTTCGGTTGCGCTTGACATGAAGAGGCATACTGAATCTTGGCACTAATTAGGTAGATAAGGCAATCTGCCTGGTGTATTTGTATAGGGATAGTTAGAGAAATAGACTTCCAGTATAAAGTCATGCAAACAGGATCTCATTAGCAAATGCAAATGAGAAAAGACGGAGTCTTTGCAGAGGGGCAGAAGTATATCTCCGTGGGATTGCTGGAACATGTCTACTCACCAAGCGCCCCCATACTGAGTACCAAATGTGACGGTCCTGTTCCTGCTGCTGCCTTTAACAGGATGTGGGACCCCACTGTAAATACAAGATCTGGAAAGGGTGCGTACCGGAGACCTTTGCCTTCTTGCATGTTATCCTAAATACACTCTTCTAATATCCTTCAGATCTTGGATCCTGTCTAATTTTTCAAAGTTGAATATTTCTTCAATTTAGTGTTATTCGCTCCAAAGGCTAACACGTAAATTATTAAAGAAAAATAAGAATACGAATGAAGAAATTAAAAACATACCTCTAAACATTAATGATGCTTAAACTCAAGGCCTAATACTGAAATCAATGCTGCTGCATTTTTGTCTGCAAGCAAACGTGTGAAAAGTTATTGTAATATGTATGATTTTTTTTTTGTTTGCTGCCATGACATCTTCTTTTACTTCATTACAGACATGTAACCTGATGCATTTTTTTCTGAATAATAGGGTGAAAGATGATACAGAATGGGTGTAAAATGAGACCCTATCCAATTCAAGCTATAATTAATTAGGTTTTTATGTCTGTTAAATTGCGGTGGGGGCATTTCCGCTCAAAGTGAGAAAAAGCGTCAGAGCCAGTGAGGTCTCTTCTCTGAGTGGCCTCTGTGATGACATCACAAGCAGCACTGGGCAGAGTTCCTGCCCTGGGTCAGCACCAACAGACCTTCTGTCATCAGCTGGGTGGCTGTGGCCCGGGAAGTCACGATGAAGGCCAGGTCACCCTCCTCTCCGGCCTGCCTGGCATGAACTCTGCGGGAGTGGGAGGCCAGCAGGATGGCACAGTGTCAGAAAGAAGCCTTTAGACGTGTCAAAAAGCAAGCACAGCTAGGGTAAGATGCTTGGAGTGCTCATTCTGACACCTCCCTGTACGTACAAGGTGATAAAACAATTTCACTTCATGTATCATTTCATGTCATTTACTATTACCTATTGCGTGCATGCTCATCAGCCTACGGCAGGAAACTATATAGCATTTCTGTCCCACACAGAGCAGTGGTTCACACACTTTTATACCACCTACTAGCTATCTCTGTACCACCAGCATGACCACCATAAAAGCACAGTAGCATACTCGGCCCAACTGTTCATTAAAATTACTTTTTGTTTTAATACAGTATTTAATATTGTAAGCCAATGTTACTGTCATGATCCTGGATTCCAGCCAGGGCTGGGCGTGGCCGTCTAATCGGAAGGGTCACACCTGCGCCTCATGACCTCCGATTAGACCCAGTACATATAGGACCCGGGGGACGACAGAGACACTGCTAGATCGTTGCCTCTCATGCCTCGTTCCCGCACTATCGTACTCCTGACGTCTACCTCCCGTGTACCGACCAACGCCTGTCTCCCGACCTTCCCCGTAAGCCTGCCGTTACTGATCTTGCTGCTTGTTTGGACTGACTCCCTGGTAACCGACATTGGAACGAATAAAGGCTTATTCCGCACTGCTTACCTCTCACCTGAGTCGTTCATTTGGGTCCACCCCCGAGTCTCGCCCGTGACAGAACGATCTAGCCAAGAACATGGACCCAGCCGACTCTGAAGCCATTCGCCGTGCGCTGCAAGTGCAGGGCAAACGCCTGGGTGAGCAAGAGGCTGCTCTCCAGGGTATGACTCACCAGATCCAGGAGCTCTGCACCCAGCTGCAACCGTGGCTAGCCTCCCAAGCTAGCACGGCCGCTCCTGTGCCTCCCCGTGCCACCGTCACTCCGCTCTCTCGACCAGAGCGGTTCTCAGGCGACTCCGGTAAGGTCAAGCCCTTCCTGGCGCAGTGCGATCTCCACTTTGAGCTGCAAGCTTCCGCTTTTCCCACGGACCGCTCCCGGATCGCCTTCGTCATTTCCCACATGACAGGGAGGGCGGAGGCATGGGCCACCGCCGAGTGGAGCCGTAACTCGGAGACCTGCCGCTCATGGGCGAGCTTCGTCTGCGCGCTCACCCAGGTGTTCCAGTATGCGGCTCCGGAACGCCAGGCGGCGTCGTCACTCATGACAATTCGCCAGGGGCGTA
The DNA here is from genome assembly GCF_019802595.1 of Syngnathoides biaculeatus. Classification (NCBI taxonomy): domain Eukaryota; kingdom Metazoa; phylum Chordata; class Actinopteri; order Syngnathiformes; family Syngnathidae; genus Syngnathoides; species Syngnathoides biaculeatus. The sequence continues at coordinate 25,180,511 of NC_084644.1, read as the reverse complement.
GCCGCGTGTCCGACTACGCCATTGAGTTCCGGATTCGGGCTGCCGAGAGCCGCTGGAATGAGGAAGCCCTCCATGACGCGTTTTACGAGGGACTGTCCCCACAGATCCATGGTCACCTCGTGGCCATGGATCTTCCGCCTTCGCTTAACTCCCTCATCGCATTGGCCCTCAAGGTGGACCAGCGCCTCACCGTGCAGAGACAGATGGAGGGCCTGAGGGAGGAGGAGAGGGAGAGTCGCAGTCCGGTTGCGTCCGCTTCCCGGCCACCCGTGTTGTCAGCTTCACCGAAAGCCATGCAAGTGGAGGGGCTTGGGAGCTCAGCGGAGGAGCGCTTACGTCAGCGACGAGACGGACGCTGTTTTTACTGCGGGCGTTTGGGACACTTGATCGCCCGTTGCCCGACTCGACCAGGGCATTCTGACATCAGGATCGCTACTCCGGTGAGTGTGCGGTACACCGCGACGGGGTCAGGGAGGTCCCTTCTTCACCTCACCTTGGGAACGGACTCCCGTTCATGCTCTGTGACGGCTTTCATAGATTCTGGGTCAGAAGCAAACCTGATAAATCCCCGCGTGGTCGAGGAGCTGGGCGCGGCAACCTTCCCCACGCAACGGTTTCGTCACGCCTATGCCGCCAACGGCAAGTTCCTTTGTCGGGTTACACATCGTACTCAGAGGCTACGTATGAGCTTTTCGGACGCTCATTCGGAGCGAATTAGCTTTCATGTCTTCGACGCACGTAGTAGCGACATCATCTTGGGCAGTCCGTGGCTCAAAGAACATAATCCGCACATAGATTGGACCACGGGTCAGATCAAGACTTGGGGTGAGGACTGTCTCAGTCGTTGTTTCCCTGTCCGGAGAGACAGGGGTATTCAAGTCGCGCCGGTTCGGCTAACAGAACCTAGTACCGCCCTGGACCTGACCGCAGTGCCCTCCTGCTACCATGACCTACGGGAGGTCTTCTCTGAATCTAAAGCAAGGTCTCTGCCGCCACATCGGTCATACGACTGCGCGATTGAACTCCTGCCAGGCACCTTTCCTACCAGAGGGAAACTGTTCTCGTTAACAGGACCAGAGCATCAAGCCATGAGGGACTACATCGAGGACTCGCTGGCAGCCGGACTCATTCGCCCCTCATCTTCACCAGCCGGTGCGGGGGTTTTTTTTTGTCAAGAAGAAGGACTCCACGCTGCGACCCTGCATCGACTACCGGGGACTGAACGACATCACAGTCAAGAACAGGTACCTTTGCCGCTTATCTCTACAGCATTCGAACTCCTCCAGGGAGCCCGGATCTTCACCAAGCTCGACTTGCGCAGCGCTTACCATCTGGTGCGGATTCGGGAAGGGGATGAGTGGAGACGGCGTTCAACACCCCCACAGGGCACTATGAGTATCTTGTGATGCCCTTTGGACTGACAAACGCTCCGGCCGTCTTTCAGAACTTCATTAACGACGTGCTCCGGGAGTTCCTGAACAGATCTGTCTTTGTTTACCTGGATGACATTCTCATCTTTTCAGCAGACCTAGCCTCTCACATTCAACAAGTCCGAGAGGTGCTCCGGCGTCTGCAGCAGCACCAATTATACGTGAATATGGATAAGTGTGAGTTCCATCAGGCATCCGTGTCCTTCCTGGGCTTCATCCTGGCTGAGGGAGAGATACGGATGGATCCCGGGAAGGTCGACGCGGTGCTGCGGTGCCCTACCCCCACCAACAGGAGGGACGTGCAGAGGTTCTTGGGATTTGCCAATTTCTATAGGAAATTCATAAGGAACTTCAGTTCCGTGGCCGCTCCTCTGCATTCGCTCACTTCACCAAATACCACCTTCGACTGGTCCGGGCCCTGCCAGGAGGCCTTCGGCAGGCTCAAGGCAAGTTTCACTACTGCGCCCGTTCTCATTATTCCGGATCCCGATAACCAGTTTGTGGTGGAGGTGGATGCATCGAATTCAGGAATCGGAGCAGTCTTGTCGCAGAGGAGTCCCAGGGATGGAAGGATTCACCCGTGCGCGTTCCTGTTTAGAAAGTTGACCCCGGCAGAGAGAACTACGACGTGGGAGATAAGGAACTGCTGGCGGTCAAGAGCGCGTTGGAGGAGTGGCGGCACTGACTGGAGGGCTCGCAAGTACCGTTCGTCGTCTTCACGGACCATAAGAACCTTGAATACCTGAAGTCCGCGAAGAGGTTGAACGTCCGTCAGGCCAGGTGGGCTCTATTTTTCACCCACTTCCACTTTAAGGTGTTTTACCGCCCAGGCTCCAAAAACGGCAAGCCGGATGCACTCTCGCGGATCCACGAGGGAGGGCGCACTGATTCAGACGCCGCTACTATCCTGCCAGCGGGGTGCTTCGTGTCCGGGTTCACCTGGTCGATCGAGTCGCGGGTGAAGGAGGCCCTGGAAGAGACACCGCCACCCGCGGATTGTCCGTCAGGCCGTCTTTTCGTCATTCCATCTCTGCGGGGAGACGTCATAAACTGGGCCCATACCAACAAGACGGTCTGCCACCCGGGTATGGCGAAGACACAGTCAGTGGTCGAACAAAGGTTCTGGTGGTCTAACCTCAGCAAGGATGTAAGGGAGTTCGCCAACGCCTGCCCGGTGTGTGCTGCCAATAAAACTTCCCGCCTACGGCCCGTTGGTGAGTTGCAACCCCTGTCCATCCCCTTTCGTCCGCGGTCACACATCGCGATGGACTTCGTTACCGGCCTGCCGCCTTCACAAGGGAACACAGTGGTGCTGTCCATAGTGGACCGTTTCTCCAAGATGGTCCACTTCGTGCCGCTCCCGAAGATCCCGTCGGCCAAGCAGACAGCCCAGTTGGTATTAGACGAGGTCGTCCGTTACCACGGTCTACCCCAGGACATCGTTTCGGACAGGGGTCCGCAATTCAGCGCCCATTTCTGGAAGGAGTTCTGCAACCTCATCGGCGCTTCAGCAAGTCGGACATCGGGTCATCACCCAGAGTCTAATGGCCAGACTGAGAGGATTAACAAGGAATTAGAGACCGGTCTTCGATGTCTGGTATCCAGGGACCAGAGCACGTGGAGCCAGCACATCAAGTGGGTGGAGTATGCCCACAATTCCCTAATCTCCGCTTCAACAGGTATGGCTCCACTCCATGTCGTGCATGGGTATCCTCCGTCCCTGTTTCCTCCACTGGTCACAGAATCCACAGTTCCGTCGGCCCTGGCCGTGGTGCGACGCTGCAAACGGACCTGGGAAGCAGCTCGGAGGACACTGCTGCGCATGAGCAGCGCCTACAAGGCCGCAGCAGACCGCAAGAGGAGGGCCGCACCAGAGCTCAGAGTGGGACAGCGAGTGTGGCTCTCCACCAAAGATCTCCCGCTGCGGACGGAATCCCGCAAACTTGCTCCCAGGTTCGTTGGCCCGTTCCCTGTTTCCAAGGTTATTAACCCGGTCGCCGTCTCGTTGAAACTGCCCAGGTCGATGAGGGTGCACCCTACGTTCCACGTCAGCAGACTTCGCCCGAATCGCACGTCGTCGCTGGCTCCTCCGCTCAAGACCCCTCCCCCTAATGGTCGACGGTGGGTTGGTGTACACCGTCCGCCGGTTGCTGTCTTCCCGCCGCAGAGGGAGGGGGGTCCAGTACCTGGGAGGGATATGGCCCGGAGGAGCGCTCTTGGATCCCCTCCCGCTTCGACGTGGACCGCTCCCTCATCAGGGACTTTCACGCGGCTCACCCTGATGCGCCTGGGCCGTCCAGAGCCGGCCGTTGAGGGTGGGGTACTGTCATGATCCTGGATTCCAGCCAGGGCTGGGCGTGGCCATCTAATCGGAAGGGTCACACCTGCGCCTCATGACCTCCGATTAGACCCAGTACATATAGGACCCGGGGGACGACAGAGACTCTGCTAGATCGTTGCCTCTCATGCCTCGTTCCCGCACTATCGTACTCCTGACGTCTACCTCCCGTGTACCGACCAACGCCTGTCTCCCGACCTTCCCCGTAAGCCTGCCGTTACTGATCTTGCTCCTTGTTTGGACTGACTCCCTGGTAACCGACATTGGAACGAATAAAGGCTTATTCCGCACTGTTTACCTCTCACCTGAGTCGTGCATTTGGGTCCACCCCCGAGTCTCGCCCGTGACAGTTACAGCGTGCACAGTTTAAACATTAAGACTGCGCTTCAAGGTAGTAAAAAAAAAGTACTTAATGATTCACGCAAAAATATATTGCACAAATTAAATATCATAATAATAAAAGTGTTTTTTAAACAAAGTGTTCTTAAATATTAAATGTAAATGTGTTGTACTGAAAGACCCACCAAAGTGGCCCCCAAAAATGTAAATTTGACACAACGTGGATAAGTGTTTTCAAGAAGCCTGCCAAGTTTGATTGAATTAAAGGATATCACCTTGTATGTAAATTAGGCTGAAATCCTAAAAAATAAAGCCCGCCCTCGAGATCCAGGACTGTGTGGGCTTATCTACTGAAGGCATTGGAGGCAGCCCTTCACCTGCCAATCAAATACTGCATGTTCGTGCATATGCTACATGCTCAAGTCTCTGGAGTCAGCTACTGTCTGAAAACGTGTCGTTGTAATTATGGTTAGTAAACACTTGACTTTCGTTTGTGTCTGTTATGTAGGTGAAGTACACACAACACTGGGCGAGGTGCTGACATATTTGATGCCGGCCGCGTTCGAGCAGGCTCCTTCACTCCTCAGATAATATAACGCTTTTCAAGGCACTCAGACGCTTTAAAACTCCACACATTATTCTTTCACGCCCCAGTCACACCGTGGTGCTGGTAAACTTGTCGTGTACCCACAGCTGCCTTGGGGCAGTAAGACAGAAGCATGGCTGCCATTCTGAATCTCCGGCTCCTCTGACCACCACCAAACATCCAACCACATCCATTCCTTGGCATTGTGAGTTCAGTGTCTTGCTCAAGGACACAATGATTACATGGGCTTGGGTAGGGATACAAACCAGCGACCCTCCAGTTTCAGCGTGCTGAACCACGCTGAAATATGAAAAACAGTTAACTTTCCTTAAAGTGTCTCTGTTGTTTGGATGTATGCGCAGCACTTGGAATACATTTGTGAGGTGTTGGACAAAGCCGGCCCATGAGCCTACTAGCAGCTAATAAGTACTATTGTAGCCGCTAGTGGCAGGCAACTTCCCAGTTGAGCCGTCCGACTCCGCATTGGCTTGCTGCATGAGCTGGACGTGGACAAGAGAAAAACAAGCCCAAATATCACAAATACTTCTGGGAAGATACATTTTCCAGTTTGTAGGTATAGCGTAATATTCTCATTTGCATGATCTAATGATAGCGCAAAAGGGCAAAACTATTATTACAAGTAATTTGCAATTCTGGCGAACAGCCAACCACTTTGAGAATTACCGATTTGGAGTCCTCCATTTGAACAGGGTGAAATTTTCAAGTTCAATATGTTCCTAAGCTTGAGGGAGGGGCTGAAGGGTGTTTGGAGGATGGAATGCTAGTTAGCCCTTAAAAATTGCATCTCAAAGCAAGAGTTTTTTAAAAACAATATCACGAAATGAAATGGATATATGATTCTTTAAGTAAACACTGAATGGGGCCGTCTGTGAAAATGGAGAATTAGTGTGCCATGTTGTGTGTCCAAAGTTGCAATGCTTCTCAAGCATGAGCAGAATTACTACACCGTGACTGCTACTCTTTACAAAGAAACGTGTCTTATACGGATTGTTTTTGAAAACTTTGTTGTCATCTTAAAAAGTCCTGTGTTGGTTGAATTGAATATTGCAGCACAACTGATATGACGCACTGATCGTGGTGGGAAATGTGCTACATTCAGAACTTGCGTCTGAATGCCTATTCTTGGTAACCAGTTTGTCATTCACTGTCGTCAATAAGTTTTTCGAAAATCGCCTTTTTCTGCAATTTGTCAAGGTGCGCTCATTTGAGATAAAAACATCAGTCTAGATGTCATACATTTTTATCTTTCCACTAAAGGGGCCGTCTGTGAAAATGGAGAATTAGTGTGCCATGTTGTGTGTCCAAAGTTGCAATGCTTCTCAAGCATGAGCAGAATTACTACACCGCGACTGCTACTCTTACAAAGAAACGTGTCTTATACGGATTGTTTTTGAAAACTTTGTTGTCATCTTAAAAAGTCCTGTTTTGGTTGAATTGAATATTGCAGCACAACTGATATGACGCACTGATCATGGTGGGAAATGTGCTACATTCAGAACTTGCGTCTGAATGCCTATTCTTGGTAACCAGTTTGTCATTCACTGTCGTCAATAAATTTTTAGAAAATCGCCTTTTTCTGCAATTTGTCAAGGTGCGCTCATTTGAGATAAAAACATCAGTCTAGATGTCATACATTTTTATCTTTCCCACTACATTCTCTTTCCCCAAGATTGAGATTTGTAAATACTGCAAATACATGTACTCTGTAAAACATATTAAAAACTTTTGAAATGATACTCAAAATTCACTCAATGATACAAATGCTATAGCCCGTTATTTATGGCAGCGAAACTCTAATGAAAACAGACAATTGCTCAGTAATTACGTAGCTCTCTAATGGTGAAAACAAATTCACAGTAAATTCTCAAAACTAAGGAAAGGTAGGTTTCAGCATAGATTCTCAGATCACTTAAAGTGCGTGTTCATGCTGAGCTCTTGAACTTTATTCATGACCTTCTGCAATAATCAACAACCACAATCATTTATCACTATCAGTGCAATCAGCACACATGTATATGTTGCATCAGACTGTTTGTCTCTCTAATAGTTTACCCAGATAGTTGATTTGCCGTGTTTGATGTGAGTTGTGTTTATTTCTGAGGTGGAGACCCGCTTCTCTAATCCTCTCTCACGGCCTTTCACATGCAAACATCTTAAAACAAGCAACATCAGCTGAGCCTCGTCTGGCCTGCCACTCTTGAGTGGAGTGCACGACTCAAAGGTGTCCCATTATCACACTAATGCAGTACGATTTGAACCCTCAGTCTGGTTCCTTTGAACTCTGCAAGTGGAGGAACTAGAAACTTGAGGAGGTGACAGTGGAAAACTTGAGCGCTTCCAAGATCATCCTTGATTTCTTTGTACTTTTCTACAAACACTTCTGTATTTATGTAGTCTGTTCTCAAAAAACTCACAGCGCCCAAAAAAAACTGCCTGTGATCTCTGACATTTTTTTTTAAAACTCACATATGATCGGATGCAAACGAGTTTAAAAGGAGACCCCAACATTATGAACCTATACTCAAGTGGGTTAAAACAATAGTTCCAGTAAAAGTCGAAAGATTTAAAACAGACTTTTGAGTACGAGGTCAACAAGAGACTGCTTTAAACTTTTCACAATAACTATTGTGATTTTTTTCTTGACTTGGTTCTCCGCTTCGATGACAAGGTTTTCTCATTTGAAGTTATCTTGAATGCCAATTATTTTAGTCGACAATTTGAATCAACGAGTTGAAAGACAATCCCCTCCGTGTCAGCTGCTTCTTTGTGTAATTTTTCTCTTGCATCATTTTCTTATTTACAATATATCCGAGTAAGTATCATATTCATCCATGCTATCAACATCTATTTTCAATGGTAAAGTATTTTTTTGCTGGGCAGATCATGCACAATTTGTAAATTGTATCAGAAATGAATAACACTTGTCCAGTAATGACTTCTGTCATTTCCTTTGAATAGAAGAAAGAAAATGCAAAATAAATAATGTAATGAATAAAAACATAAAATTGGGTAGTTACAAATACTGGAAATGGAAGCAATTATGTGCAACGACACAATAAAAATGTCTCTGGTGTTTTTTGACTAGAATGGATGAGGAGCAATTTTGCTTAGCGACCCTCAGTGTGATGGTGAGGATCCCCTGCCCCTCCCCACTGAGACAGGAGGAGAACCACTGATAATAGGCTGCTTGCATGGGAGCTCTGGCCACAAGGACAGAACTGCTGATCGATCCCATCCAACACAGCATAACTTGACGTCATGTAGCATGAACTCTTTTCTTTAATGCTATTTACTCTCTTGCTTGCTGATCTACCGTCAGGACACGTGGAAAATATCTGCAGGTAAGTTTATTGATCTAATATTGTGTGGATTTGTTTCATTTCACATGTCGATTACTGACATCAATATAATTTAAAGACATCCAAGATAATCTAGTTTAATTTTATAATTACATTTTCTTCCATAAAATATTTTTTTGGTTTTCTGTGTATCTTATATACATATAGTTCCTTGTGACATGGCTGTCTGATCTATGGAACATCACAGGTTTCGTCAAATGGAAAAATAATTGCCTGTTCCCCGTTTTCACGTCAGGCGTCCCCCCCTTGAGACACTCAATCGCATCAGAAATTGAATGAACCATAATCATTAATTGAATGAATAATAAAGTTAAGGATTATCTGCAGCATAAAATTAGAAAACAAGAAAGCATGTGGAATTGTTTGATCACACATGTAAGATTGTTGGACCAGTGGACAGCTTTTTAGACAGGCTGGATTACATTTCTAGCCGCTCAAATTGTCCAGCTATTTGTTGAACGGAATTTGTACTAGTGCTTTCTGTCTTTGTCACAAACAATCATGGGCAAGCTTTTATCATAATTTCCCACCCACATTTGAGAGAAGTTAGTAATTATACTCATCTCAAAAACAAGGGCTCAGACTGATGAGTTTATACAAATTTCAAAGACACTTCCAAGAAAATACGTATTGCTATATTTAATTAAGAGCGGTTTTATAGTTGCTTGCTTGCCATATTTACTGTAAATAGTTCAAGAGTAATGTGAATGTATTTCTCACATTGAATTACATAGATAGATAGATAGATAGATAGATAGATAGATAGATAGATAGATAGATAGATAGATAGATAGATAGATAGATAGATAGATAGATAGATAGATAGATAGATAGATAGATAGATAGATAGATAGATAGATAGATAGATAGATAGAGTAAACAAACTGGTTTGACATCAAAGTTTGGTTTGGTATCAGTATCAATCAGCGTTTTCGTTTGGTCGGAGTCACGGCCCAACCTCAAGTGTTGTCTGTCTATTTGAGGTCCCAGTTGCTGCTCCCCCCGAGGGGAAGAAGGCCCAGTGAGCTGATTCAACATGCTCGCTGCTGAGGTGGAGACGGACTCTTTTTCCTCCAAAGACGCCACTGAGGAGAGGCGCAAGTCTCCGCTTTCAGGAGGCAAAGAGCCGTCCTCTGGCAGCCGGTACACAGAGCACGGGTTCGGTCCGGAACGCTACTTCATTGCGCCCCCGGCGCCCAAACCCACCGCTGAAACCGCGGCGACGACGTCGCCCTGCTCCTTCGTCCCCTACAGCCCCGGCGGGAGCATCTACGCCGCGTCCAGCGCGGCCCGGTACCCGACATCCCTTCACCTGGGCTCCGTGGGATTCACCTCAAGCACCGGGCCCCGCGGCCATTTCAGCCCGGCCTATCAGATCGGGCCGAACTCCGGCTGCCTCTACCCGCCGTACAGCGGCCCAGGCCCGTCTCTCAGCAGCGTCGGCATCTCTGCGAACGGGCCAGCGGCGAGGGCTCACGTCTATTTGTGCAACCGGCCTCTGTGGCTTAAGTTCCACCGACACCAGACCGAGATGATCATCACCAAGCAGGGCAGGTCAGCTGTCATCACTTGGCTCGATCGAAATTTCATCGACATTCTCTTTTCATCAAACAACTTATTAAGATTTTTTTGTGTGCGTGTGTATTTGACATAGCTAAACACCTTGACATTTTTTTTTGGATTATGCAATCATTAATATTAATTTTTTTTATGCAGGCGAATGTTCCCGTTTCTGAGTTTTAACATAGCGGGTCTGACTCTGAGTGCGCACTACAACGTGTTCGTGGAAGTGGCGCTGGCAGATCCCAACCATTGGAGATTTCAAGGTGGCAAGTGGGTCACCTGCGGGAAGGCTGACAACAGCGGACAAGGTACCGTTCTCTCCAATGCCCGAAACACCAATTTTAATGTGCTTTTGAGAAATCCTGCGTCTTTTATTTCAAAGGGAACAAAGTGTACATCCACCCAGAATCTCCGAACACAGGGGCCCACTGGATGAGACAAGAAATCTCCTTCAGCAAACTAAAACTCACCAATAACAAAGGCACAAATCACAGCATGTCACAGGTTAATTTATATGATATATGTGTGTGTGTGTGTGTGTGTTGTGTTGATTTTTTTAAATAGTATTTTTTTTCAATTGTGTTGCAACTTGAAAATGTAATAATCTTATTCCACAAAGTCTTGCAAGATATTCCACATGCTCGTTCCTTTGCATCATCATTTAGGGCTTTATAAAAAAATAAAAACAAACGATCAAACTCACAATACCATCACAATTAAATTACAAAGAAGTATGAAACATCACTCGTAAATATAGTACATATAAATCATAATTTGTTTGAGGTTTTGCTCAACACTACAAAACCAAACCTGGTGATTTTAAAATTTAAAAATTTTAAATGTATTACTAAAATGTTTCTTACTACTGTATCCATGATGCATATGCGAATTTTATGAATACATAATACAGAAGGAGTTTTAATTCCAGCAACACATTTCTATAATGGAAGGGATTACCAATTCAGAATTTTGCGTGTGAGACAACAGAAACACTGATGGGCTAAAAAAAGAGTGCGTCCAAAAAAAAAAAAATGTTCTGCAATGTGCACACCTGCAGATGATCGTCCTGCAGTCCTTACACAAGTATCAACCCCGGCTACACATTGTGGAAGTGACCGAGGACAGTGTGGAGGACATCAACACAGATCCAAAGACTCAGAGCTTCATTTTTCCAGAGAGCCAGTTCATAGCAGTCACTGCTTACCAGAACACTGATGTAAGAAAAATTAATAATGAGAAGAAAAGCAAATGCCATTTGTTTGTCTGTTGGGGATACTCTTTTTAAAATGTTTGCGGTGATGTTTCAACCTATGGAAGAGATTATAATCTATTATATGCTACAGGAGAATTTTTATACTGTAATTCCTCACATCCTGTCCTATTTTATTGGTAGATAACACAGCTGAAAATTGACCACAACCCCTTTGCCAAAGGTTTCAGAGATAATTATGATTCGTGAGTATTGTTTTCCATTTTTTGTTGTTCAATATCATTGAAGAAATGTAAAATATTTTGCCATAAAAAGAAATTAAGGCTGAGGAAGCTTTATTGTAATTTTTATGTTTGTTTTGGTACCTCAATGTATAAAATCACCAAATTTAAACATTAGATGGAAAGTTTATGAATTAAATAACATTCATGTATTATATATGTTAAAGGTGGCTTTGTAAAATGAGAATGTTATATATATATATGTATATATATATATATATAATGTAATAGAAATGTGCTGTGATTGGGTGGCGACCAGTTCAGGGTGTACCCCGCCTGTTGCCCGATGATAGCTGGGATAAGCTCCAGCACGCCTGTGACCCTAGTGAGGATAAGAGGTACAGAAAATGGATGGATGGCTTGATGGATATAAGCAACTGAGAGAGAGAGGGAGACAGAGAGAAAGCGCGAGAGAGAGAGAGAGAGAGAGAGAGAGAGAGACCTTGAACACGGTTAAGAAGCAGGATAGAAAATGGATGGATGACTACATTAGTTTCGATTTCATCTCATAAGAGCCTGTCTTTTGCAGCATATTTATGAGCGTGTTTATTTTTCAGGATGTACACAGCTCCAGACAATGATCGCCTCACCCCTTCCCCATCAGACTCCCCTCGTGCCCACCAGATTGTCCCCAGTGCCCGCTACGCCATGCAGCCCATCTTACAGGACCAGTTTGTCAACAACTTCACCCCAAACCGTTTCTATAACAGCGAGCGAGCCGTGCCTCAAACCAGCAGCCTCCTCTCGCCTCAGGCAGAAGACGGAGCCTCTCAGCGATGGTTTGTCACCTCCATGCAACATGGGACTGGCAGCGGTACCAGCCACAAATTGGACCTGACATCGTATGAGGGGGACTACTCCAACTCCCTGCTCCCTTATGGTCTCAAATCACTTTCCATGCAGACATCCCATGGTCTCAGCTACTATCCAGATTCTCCTTTCAACAATATGCCAGCTGGGTGGGGCTCAAGGACAGCGTTTCAGAGGAAAGTGACTCCAAATCTGCCTTGGTCGCCGAGACCCAATCCCGCAGCTGGTTTCCCAGAAGACTCAGTTAAGGTGAAACCACAGCTAGAGGATGAGGTTCACAGCGGAGGCCTGCTATCTTCCTGGGCAGAGACACAGCCATCTTCTCTTTCTCTTGACAAGACTGATTGCTATTCAGCAACCTGCAAGCGAAGACGTTTGTCTATTAATGGGCCGAGTACAGAGGACTCACCTGCTGACACCAAATGTGAGGACATGGTCTCTGTTGCCAATGGCTCCTACAGCAAGGAAACGCCTTCATCCAAAGGAATGGCATCTTATTATTCCTTTTACACAAGTTATTGAGCATATGCTGTCAATGTGGTTATGTTCCATGGACACACCCAATTTATCTCTGCTGTTTTACATTTTCCCCTTGTTTGTCATAAAAAAGAATTAAAATAAAGATATTATTTATTCATTTGGAGACAGAGTTATGACATGAAGCGATATCTGTACTTTTCATGCATTATTTTTCCACCCCATAGAGGAATTGACTTACAAGTTTGGGCTATCTATTGTTTCTAAGTATTTTAAGTAAGCTCAATGTAACTGTCTTTTCTAAGTTTCATTCTACATACATTATGGATTTTGCCTTTGCATTGAGTTTTCGTGTTTAAAGATTATTTATTGAAGGCCAGTATAAAACTAGTGCACTGTCAAATGTGATAAAAGTATGCTGCGTACAATAAATCTCCATTGCAACGTTCAAATATTTGCTATTAAAAAGCATTTGTCCTCTATAGAATAGATGGGTGATTATTTTCCAAACAATTTTCTATCTATGTTACACAAGCATTTGGTTAAAGTGCCAAGTAATATATTACCTTGAAACGTGTCTCGCTAACCTCCATTTATGCATTTTTTTAAGCATCTGCTTCCTGATTAATGTTGTGGTGTCCTTGAGCAAGGCACAAAAGAGCATCACCCTAAATTTAAGAAGTGTAGCACTGTTTTGCATCTCTCCTTGCATATGTGTGACCTGGTTATCAGAATCATCTTTGGTGGTCAAACACTGTATGTGAAAAACAAGGAATTTGTCTCTGTCTGTTGGAGCTACTGTCCTAATACAGCAAACAAGCCACCTTGACAAATTATACACTTGAAGACGTAAACACGGTGCAGTAATATACGGTGAGTTTCTTGTTAAGAAAAGCTTTGTCTTTATTTTTTTTTAAATCAAAGATACTTTTCACTTAATCAGAAATAAATATTCAACGTTCTTAATGTGCTTTTCGTAAAAACCAAACAAAAACATAAAAAAAGAAAAGAAATCCGTCAAAAAAGGACATTGGTGAGACTCCAAACCTTTGAATGTTTGCGTTGACGCGGAGCCCATGTTTATGTTTAAATAGACTCTGTCGCCCTCTAGTGTTATGCTTTTATAAATACAGCTATTACAAGCACGTCACTGATGCCGAAGTGAAACAGGGAAATAGCAGACGCGCCTTCCTTATTGAGTCAGTCTACAGTTATTTAAAATATCCATTCCAACTAAGTGCTACTAACTAATTCCAAGAATTATGTGAGGATTTTTTTTTATAGCGTACACATAGATGAAATTATTATCTTTTTTTCTTTTTTTTATTAGTTCAAGGGGACCTGTAGCACAAGTTGCTTCAACATCATCCACGTTGCCATGTTGTAACGTAAACATGGTATCCGCAACTGTGAAGCAATGATACCAAAAGTCACATAGGTATGTAACATTTCCTACATCCCTATATTAAGACTCTGCCTATTGTGTAGTGTTTAACGCCTGTCTGGCGTTTGCGTCATTGTAAAAGTATTGGTCACCCACGTGAAACGCCATGTTTCTCCGCCTTGTTTGGTGTTTCCACACAGCTGGCAACCCGCTAGCAACCAGCAGAGTTGACAGGCTTCGGGGACAACGTCTCTGGCCGCCCAGCCTGTGTTGTTCACATTATTCATTGCATGGACGAGCGTCGATTCGATTAAGCTCAGTCCTTTGTTTGTCGTGCCTGCGAGTGACAGTCTCTTCCCAAGACCACGGCGCAAAGCAGCTATACGTGCAACGTGTTTGTGTAAGTCCAAATACCTGTTACCCATTGTTTACTTTGAGTTGATTAACTGTACGAGCTAACTTGTGTAGCAGCAGTGCGACTAGCTTGCTAGCTGACATTAGCCAACGCAGATGCTAGCGTCATGTTCTCTTTTTTTTCTTTTTTTGATCGTTTAAACTAGCACAATATATTTTTTGGGGAGAGGGGCTGGGGCGACATGACATGTTAACAAATTAAACATCTCTACATATTGTCTTAGGTTAGTAGCTGTACGGTTGAAATGAGCGCATGTAAATACGTGGTAACTTTACTAAAACGTCACCATAGAGTGTAAAATGAACATAACATGAATATGAGGTAGTCACAATGGCAACAATTGGAGAGGAGGCCTATACAGAAAGTGAGAGCGCAGGCTACACACAGCGATTGTTCAGTCGACTTAACTGTTGCTGGCTAGCTTGGTTAATCAGTCATAACACTGCTGGGAGTATTTGTATCGAGTTGTGTGAGTTTATCAGTGTGCGCTTGTATAACCGTGCAAAGATCAGTTGTTTAAACGCACTCACTAAGGGGGCCTGAGGGGGCGGGGGCACATAATGTTTGTTTTTTATTGTCTATATTCATGTGGCACTTTACACCCTTTATTTCGTTTATGTTTAAACCTTGTTGGGACAGTTGTTGCCATGCTAACCAAGACACTACTATTACCTGTTTCTCGGATCAACTGGAATATGATTAAACTTGATACCAAAATGACAGGGGAAGTCACCTTATTTGCACTCAAAATAGATCATTTTGTGTTCCTTTTAGCCAAGATGTTGATGAGTCAGATTCAGTCACAGTGTTTACCCTGTGAACATAAACTGTGGGAAACGGGCTTTCCGATGAGAAATTATACTAGGACATGTTGTAAGTCATGATCATTAGCAGACACATTTACTGGGCATTAGGAAGAAAACATTACACTTGCACATTCTGATGAAATCCTCTGTGAGGATAGAGCTCTAAAAATATCTGCATTTACAAAGAGAATCGTGTTCGTTTTTGATGGTTAGTGTCACAGATGGACAATTTAGCATTAATTATATCAAATATTTTTCTTGTAGCTCATTGCACATGCATACCATTTTTTTGGTAGGTAAATGTATTGTAATACAGTCAAATTTGACAATTGTACAGGTATGGTCAGTCATGCCCGCAGATATAAAGTTATGGCTGTGGTCCACCAGTCATGCCTGCAGATATAAACTTGCGGGTGTGATTAGGGATGGAATCTCAAGACCTTAAAGAAACTTACTGAGTTGTTATACCCGAGTATGTAGTTGCAACCTAATACCATGATCATAATTTATTGACACTGCACAGATTGAGACAGACATTTTTAAAGAGGTCAATAGACATTAAATTTCAAAACTAAGTATTCATATAATCAAATAATTTTTTTTCATCATAATGTATAGTTATAATCTAGCGTAATTTATGACAGTATCTATGAAAGCTAGCAGTAGCCATCTTTCTAAAGCATGTAGAGGGGAAAAGTTTTCAACTTCAAGATAACGCTGTACCACGGGAGAAAATGACCGTTCACATTTAGATATATGGACAGACTAGTCTAATGTTAGAACTTAGATCAAGTCAAAGTAAATCACAATCTCATATTTATTATAGCTGGATACTAAAACATTACCTGTGTTATATCCCAGAAATGTTTTCAGAGTAACTGAATTTCCTTTGACATGGCTTATGATGTTGATGACTTTTGACATAAATGCACAAGCAGTACATGAAGTAACTCCGAACATGTGCTTTTGCTATAACTTCCGAACATGCTCAGCACGGTTAACTTGCCTTTCCTGTTTCCGGGTGAATACTGATAGTTTAGGATCAGGCTTCTTTTGTTACCACCATTTATGAAATAAACGCATAAATTAATGTCAAGACAAACGTTCTCTCTAATTTTTTATGTGTCTGAGCAAACACACTAAGCTCGTGAGTGCCCCCTTTGACCACTGTGAGCAGCATCAGACGTATGCACTGTGGTCAGATCATTGTCATCCATTGAAGTTACATGGCTCATTCAAAGATTCAGATGACAACATTTATTCCCATCAAAACATTTTTAAGAACAATTGTGTGTTTTTGCAAACTTACAATGAAAATGTCAACAAACAAAAAAAACACATTGCTAACTAAACAAAGCCAGCTTTGAACTAAAAATTTGAAAGGACGTTTGCAACTTTGTTTCATTCTTTTTTTTTTTTTTTTGAACCCACAATGATATCTCTGTCTGTTTTTGGTGTAAAACGGAATTATTGCTTGCATAATATCTTTAGCAATGCAGGTTGAAAGCTGAATGATGCTCCCAAACAGTTTTAAGGTTAATGTTATGTTCCCTCCTATATTTAAAATACAGAAATGAGCTTTTTGTTCACTGTATTGTCTGTGCTTTTATTCTCGATCAGGCTGTGCCAAGGTGGAATTTTAACATTATACACCATCTCATCCTGTACTTTCTAGTTTGGCTTCAGACCAGACTTTTTTTTTTACTCAAAAAAGAGAAAATCTCATCCAGTTTCGCCACTTTTTCTCTTATTATTCACATACCCCGACATTCATTAAAGCAACAGAACTTCTTCTTCTTTTTTTTTTTTTTTTTTTTTTTTTTTTACTTTTACCATTATTAGCGAGAGTAAACACAAGCAGCATGTCTAACTGTCTTTGCTCTACGTTGCACGAATTGTGTTGCTAACTAAAGCGCTGGTGGTGTTTGTAATTATGAGTGTACCCCTGTAAAAGCCGGAGGGGGGCGGAGTCAGGTAAACTAGCAGGAGACCGTATGCTTCCATGTTTAAAAAAAAAAAAAAAAAGAGACGTCAGGCTGTGGTTCACTGTGCTGGATCGGTTTTCATGTGCGCTGAGAATGTCTATGTATTTCCACTCGTAACAAATTTTACGCTGTGCAGATGTGCGAGTGCGATGGTACGCAGCCGCGATTGTGCCCGTCAAATCACAGTGACTGGTAATACGAATCTATAACTTAGTCTAGACTAGGAGTGGGCAGTTAATTTTTGCAAGGGGCCACGTGAGAAACCAGAAATCAGTCAGAGGCCTACACCAATGGTAACTTGAACTTAATTCTCAACCTTGTCCAATGGTAAAATGCATTAAATTCTATATTTTGAGTTGCTTGTATGGGTGATTGGAAGAAAAATGTACAGTAAAGATTTATATAAATAGGCATTATGAATTTGTGGTGCATCTGCCAAATAAGAAACTACTCCGAAAGACGTAATAAAAAAAAACAATGATCATATTTTGCAATTTATTTTTAACCTGTTAATCTCCAAGAACACTGAAACTTGGAACTTGTTTTCACTTCATTTCACATTTTAAGTGAGAACAATCCATTTTGTCTTTGGTTTGAACAAAAGCATTGAACTCCAGCTCAATGATTGAGGTGGCAATGGGAAGGTGAGAGGTGGTGATCAGTGATTAGCGGATCTGTGTTTTGATTTATTGAACCTCATCTCTGAGAATATTGGTTCAGATATGTAAATTTATCCAAGAGGACTACAATCTTCTCAGCGTGCCTCCTCAGGTGTGTAAAGTTCTCCCCTATGAGGGAAGAGGAAAAATCAAGCAGTGAGACTGATCTCACTCACTATTTCTGTCTCATTTTCTTCCAAAAGTCCAACAGATTATGATTTAATGCTGCTGCGCTGATGAAATGAAATATTCTAGGTACAGCACCAACAACATAGTTATTTTTTAACACTGATTTACAAAATACTTCCTTATGTATAATACAATGTAAGTGTCAATTTCTGTATAGGGTTAATTTCTGCCACCTTTTCTTGCATTCTCTTCAATGTCCAACATATTTCCCAGTTAGATTTGGACAACCGCCTGTTGTCACACTTGCCAGTTTGTCCAATTTCATTCCAAACTTTTCAAAACATGCAGTTACCTCTGTGAACAAGTCACTCCCACTAGTGGTGTCTTTCAGTTATTGCCTGGCTGCTAGCTCCTCTGTGGTTTGAAAGACTGCTGTGATGCCACGTAAGAAGATGAGCAGCTGAGCAGTGTCACGTACATCGCAGCTGTCATCCAATACCAGTGAAAAATAGTCAGTCAGCTGCTCTGTACTTCAGCTGAAGCTCCACGTTTCCAGCAATGTCCTCAACCCGGCTCAGTGCGTTAGGACAGTGGCACGTTCTCAAATGCTTCCCTTTTCTTAAGGCATATCAGCTTAACAGACTCCAATAAGCACTCCTTAAAGGGGAAATCCACTGGTTTGCATTAACAATGTATCCAATAGGTCATGTAATTTGTATTCTATTTTGACAATGTGTTGTTAAATCCTCTCATTTAATAGTATTTTGAGTAGATTTTTATCGACATTTACAAATTTTCAGGGGGGGGTGGCATTTTCACGAGTCACATGACCTAAGTGCGCGGCTGTGACGTGTACCGTGCTGCAACAAAGGCTCGATTACATGGTACACCATTTATGCCCTGCGCTGATTTCTCGGATTTATCCTCATCTGATGAAGAAATAGCAATATCAGTAGATCAGGAAGACGGAGGAATACTTCCATACACAGCCGTGAGCAGTACAGCCGTGAATGGCTCCGCCGCTCTGTTGTTTAGGAAGACGGAGGAATACTTCCATACACAGCTGTGAGCTCACAGCTGTATGGCTGTGTATGGAAGTATTCCTCCGTCTTCCTGATCAACCCGGCGGCTGAGCCGTGAGTTCCCTCCCCAAGCCCTGGAGCGAGCTCACGCCTCCCCCGAGCCCCGAAGCTGTGCTGCTCACTGCTGTTTATGGACTTATTCCTCCGTCTTCCTGATCAACTGAGCGGCCAAGCCGTGAGATCGCTCCCTGAGCCCTGGAGCTCGCTCGCTGAGGAGCGAGCTCACGGTTCCTCAGAGCCCCGGAGCTGTGCCGCTCACGGCTGTGTATGGACAGCCGCTCATGGCTGTGTATGGAAGTATTCCTCCGTCTTCCCGATCAACCGATACTGCTATTTTTTATTAAATTAAACTATTAAATGAGAGAGGATTTAACATCACATTGTCAAAATAGAGTATATATTACATGACCCATTGGATACATTGTTAATGCAAACCACTGGATTTCCCCTTTAATAAACTTTCCATCTTTTTGGGAGACTTTGTGAGAAATTACAACTTATCCTGATGACTGCAGCTCTGAGTGTGCAATGATTTGTGAAAAATCCTGGTTAGCTTGGCAGTTTTGTGAGCAACACATCAGACTCCCTTGCACGCTCTTCATCAGGCAGATTTTTGTATTTATCCTCACGTTTGGTCATGTAGTTCAAATTATAGGCTTTTGACCTGTGACCTGTGTACCACAAATTAGGCACACAGCTTTATGTACGTGGCAGTCCATGTCTTTTTGAAAACTCAGCATCTGTTATCAATTTTTCTGTTCTTGCCGTGAGCTGACATCATGAGGGTAACCTAGCTAGCATCAATTTTTGCTGTTTACCTACATTCACAGCTCACGCTCGCATGTGCGTCCGCATGGAAGTAAATACAAATGCAACACTTTTCAAAATAAAAGCAAGATAGCTGTATTACATGGACGGCATACACTTAAAAAAATTGTAATGCATGTTTGGCCCCACGCAGGCTGGACAGGGTCAGCCATTGGGCCAGATGTCTACCCATGGGCCGTAGAATGCCCACATCTGGTATAGATCGTTGAGGGCAGGGCCTGGTGATTGTCAATTGTGATATGAGCAAAGAGGTGAGCACATAAGGATATTTCATCTTGAATGTTGTCTTA
Organism: Syngnathoides biaculeatus; assembly: GCF_019802595.1. NCBI lineage: Eukaryota > Metazoa > Chordata > Actinopteri > Syngnathiformes > Syngnathidae > Syngnathoides > Syngnathoides biaculeatus. The sequence continues at coordinate 25,160,519 of NC_084644.1, read as the reverse complement.
AGTTAGTGTGAGTTTTAGTCGATAGCGGCTCTTGTAGGAATATGTCTTCTGTTACTGTTCAAGATAAAGCGACTGAAGCGCATCAATAACTGTGATGTCCTTGACCATGTACGGGGGCATTACATTGGTGTCACAAGTGCGTATTTCCACCCATCACACGACTGCCTTTGTGGGAGAGGATGTTTAGTGAGTTCGGCACCTAACTTAAGGTAAAAAAAGAAGTCGATAGGTATTTAATTGATTTGCATAATTGTTATCCAAGTGGAGCTGTCACTAACAAATATTTTTAGAATCGATAAGGGCTGTGAAATGGACAGATGTATATTCTATCTATTAATCTTAATCAGATAGTCTCAGGAAAATAGATTTTGAATTATAAGTATTGTCAAATCAAGTTTTATATGCTACTCATTAACTACTCAAATAATGGATGGATGATGGATATTTCTCTTCTTGGTGTTGCTCTTTAATATCACACCAAAGAGTGGCGACATGCTGTATGTCATCAGTGATGGAATGACTCTTGTCCAGTCAAATTGGCTTAGTTGAATTCAGAACTAAATGTTGTATCATGCCATCATCATTCTCACTCTGGGGCTGAATGGAGGTGGACGACCCCTGTAACGTGAACATGCACATTGCGGATGTTTCCTGCGCAGCCCTGGTGGGCATTGGGTCAATTGTGAGGCTGGACTTTGTTCCTGTGGAAACCGTTCTAGAACCAACCTTCTGGTGAAACAGCCCAGATGTGAGGGAAGAGACATTGGCATTTGTGTAGGGCAGTGGTTCTCTAACCTTTACACCAAGTACGACCGAAAAAATACTTAACACTCCACTATTACCATGTACTAATTACCATCACTAGAATACAGCTGTCGGTCCAAGTATACATCTAAAAGGAGGTTTTATTCCTAAAAAGTCGAGGTAATATTATTGTATGCCCATCAATATTATGGAGTTTGAACTTTAAAATTGTGCTTAAAAACAAGAAAAACTCCAATTGAATCATGATTAAATTAAAATCAAATAAAGATTTTACTGAAATAAATATTTCAAGGTCCCATATTTTTCCAAAGCGTTTTCTAGTATTTGGACTGTAATATTGTCTCTATGGTGTCTCAGTAAACATGACTTATGAATTAAAATTGTCCATGCAGTTCAGAGTGCCTGACGTGTTTCTCCTGAGAGGCCTAATTTCGAATTGGGAATGGGGAACTGGGAATGGCTGGCAACCAGTTCAGGGTGTACCCTGCCTGATAATGTCTAGGATTGGCTCCAGCACTCCTGTGACCTTTATGAGGATAAGCGGCACAGAAAATGGATGGATGTTTTGATAGGTACCAGCACTCCTGCCACCCCAAACACCTCAGAAAATTGATGGATGTTTGTATGTGTATCACACGAGGGTGCCCAAATTCCTACAGCGCTTGACCTAGAACTTTTTTGGCTTTAATTACTGATGTGAGGGTTCCCTGCATACTTGGTTGAGACTTTTTGAAAGCTGCTGGTGTTAGTTTTGGTGTTTTCAAACTGAATACAAAAAAGTATACAAAATGGATCAATAATATAATTTCTACCATCTAATGCAATAGCATTTTTTTGTTCTGTCTGACACTCTACATCTCTGACATGATAGATGTTCAAAGATCCGTTATGTTTCATAATCATTTTCTGACCAAGTTAAATGATTTTTTATGATTTCCTGTGGCACATCTGAAGAGTTCTCATGGCGCTCTTGCTGGGAATCACTGTTCTATTAGATGTTAGTCAGTCCATACACTAATTAATGTATCTACATTTTGTGCCATTTTTGTTTGTTGGTGTGCTGTGAGATTTTTCAATTGTAAAGTATGTGCCTTGGCTCCTAAAAAGTTGGCATTTGCTCCTCGTCAGATCACATGTTCAATAGAATGGCAACATGTTTAAACACAAGCACGACTTTACAAGGTTACATCACATTTTATTGTCTGCTAGTGAGCCATATCAAATTAAAAGCATATAAACATACTGTACCTCAAGCAAGCCTTACACAAATGTCCCCCCCGTCCTGAGCATCCCTGAGCACAAACATGCCTCCCCCATCTCCTCCTTATAATACAGTTGGCACGATCCACTCGTGTTGTCATCCCCATGCTAACAACTCTATCCGGTCGCATTAGAGTTGATCACATAAAACCTCCTGATCGTAAAACATGGGATGCGGTGGTATCTGAATACAAGATGTTATTGCAATAGTGTAACATAGTGCCATTGTGAAAGAGCAAATATAATCTGATCTGTGCATTATGTGTTGTCTCAGCCGTTTTGTCTCTCCCATGTAGCTGACATTTTTTAAAATACATTTATTTGCTGTCAGATATTTACAGGGTTACGTCAAAGACTTTTGGACTCTATTCACATATACTGGGCACAGTGGTGACATGGGCCAAATCAATGACGTCATTGATCGTATCAGCGAATTATGACAATAAATCTGATCAGTTGATCAGCATAAAATGCTCTTGATTGACGGATACCAATCTCATTGATAAAACCGGTTTAAAGTGTAATCTAAACAATCACATTTGCATTCACATTTATGGACAATATAGAGTCTCCAGTTAACCTGCCATAAATGTTATTGGAATATGGGAGGAAACTGGAGTACCCAGAGAAAACCCACCAAGACTAGGTGAGAGAACATGCAAACACCACACAGGTGAGGCCGGATTTGAACCCGGGTCCTCAGAACTGTGAGGCAGATATGTTAACCAAGTCCATCCGCTGTGCTGCTTTTATATCCTGTTTATCCATCCTGTATCTTACCGCAAATTTATAAAATAAAGCATCGCTTTGCTCACCATATGGCGTTATGGTGGTTGTGAATTGCTGACTGTATGTTGTTCATGATTTGAGGATGTATTGTTGCACGCTGACTCCCTCAGTGGGATGAGCAGCTTTGGCATGGGAACGCAGAAGCTCCTGATGATGCCAGCGGAAGTCGTGTTCTTTTCTCAGTGAGAGCTTTGTTGGCACTATGTAGAGCTATTCAAACCAAAAATGGAGAGATAGAGGTGGTTTGACTGCTTTCGTGATCGTGTTGTGGCAGAGCAGCGTCAGCAATCTAGAAGATGAAGTGCTGTTTCTTGTTCATTTTGTGCTAACAATCGTCTTTTGAACTTCGACTGTGGGAATTTGAAAACTGTTTTCTTCCTATTTTTTCAGGACTTTCATAATGTCGATATATTGAGGAGAGTCTCAGTGGGTGCAGCATCTGATCTTGAACTGATCACTGGAGAGGTGATGGGGAACACAGCGACCAAATTCCGTCGGGCTCTCATCAGTGGAGATGAGCTACTGGCCTGCCATTTGTATGAGGGCAACCTGCAGTTCAAGGAAGGGCTGGATCCCAACTCTACATATGGAGAGTCCTACCAACACAACACTCCCTTGCACTATGCTGCCCGACATGCCATGATACGACTACTCAGGTCAGGATATCGCCTGGATAAAGTGTACATAATATAAACCGTTCAAGCTATTTCCAGCTCTTTTGTAAGGATAAATAACGGGTCATGGACTAAGAGTGAATACATTTCATTGATTAAATGCCATTGAAAGTAACAATCAATTGTTACTTAACACACTATCAATTTTAGATGCTAGCAACAATGCTATATTTTCTACTTTTTACTACTACTTCTACTTTTTCCCAAATGGAACTATTTCAAACATTTTCTTAACAATGAAACATTACATGTTTAAACAAAAGAAACTATTCAAGTGTGCTGTCCATCTAGACGTCCGTCTGGCTGTCTGTACTACTATATAGACATATACACTACGTACAGTCAGGGTTGTATTATACTGAAATGAAAGTACAGATACTTATGCAAAAAAATAGAGTAGAAGTATTTAAGACACTCCCTGAAGTAATAGTTCAAATGTACACACAAGTGTATTTAAGTAGAGTAAAAGTAAAAATAAATGGATATTTTCCAATCCGATATTAAAATGCATGGAGGGAGATTTCTGTATATTTTTGTGTTTCTCGATGACAAGTATGCTTTTTCTGGGGACAACAATGTTCAAAACAAACACTAGTAGGCCTAAAAGAAAAGATTAACACTTTTTTAAACAATTGAAATAAAGTGATATATATAACATAAATAGTTATTTAGTTATTTGCTCAGTGAAATAAATGTTTGAAACGGATGTTAACGCTCAAATGTGACATTTACTGCCAGCAATCCAGAGTTCACCATGCTAGATTTCTAAATAAAGCATCGCAGGAATTAGAAGCCTGACCCTCAAGTAATTCAGATCAAGTTAATGTACATTTCAAGTAAAAAAAAAAAAAACTTTTCTTACCTTCGAGTAGTCAGCCTATGGTAGCTGGATTGATGGATACCTTTACATTCCTTCACGACTAACATCTACACTCTACGCTATTCATACATAGCATCCATTCTCTCTTCAGCGATCTGGCCATTCATTGGTGTATATAATGTCTTTTATTTGGAAGAGTGACTTAGTATTTATAAAGCCAGGGTGTTACAACATAAGACAACAATTTTGAGCTGGCTTCTGGAAGAATAGAAAAGCACTCGCTCGTCCGTTCATTTTTAAAAACTCTCTTTTCTGTGTCAGCTTTCAGAGGTTTTTACCAAGTCATGCATGCCAGCTTTTTCTTAGGTTCTATGAAAACTCTTCCAGGAAACAAAAGTTTTGATTGACGCATTATGGTCAACACTGGAACTATTGTAATGCTGAATCTCGTCAGTCTGTGTTGGAGTTTAGGGTCTAGTCTGCCTTTTGCCCGAAGGTGGCTAGGTTAGGCTCCAGCTCTCCAATGACCCTTGTGAGAATAAGCGGCTTGGATAATGAATGGATGGATATTTTATTGGTTCACTCACACGATTGTCCTGAAGTGTAGGTTGAGGCTCAACGGGGCAGAGAGCACGTCAGACTCGTAAAAGACTCATTTGCACAATATAATCTTGGACATCATTTTAATATAAACTCAGTACTACTTATAATGTTTTTTGCCGCTTCTTCAATGGTTTTCGCCACTTCTTCTTTAGGCTTGGCTGACTGTGAGCATTGAAACTGGAAACTGAATTTTTTTAATATGAATGATGTATTGATGGTTGGATTTTTTTCAACCTCAACAACCATTTATAAACTGGATTTTATGTTTCCCTGCACTATGTTTGACTAATATTTAAATATGTTTGATAGTGAGCAACATTTAATAGCAACAAACATGCAAAAAAAAAAAGAAATTAGGAAGGGGGAAACACTTTCACACCACTGGAGGCGAAAACCACTGCTGACCAAATACAACAAAACGTTTTGACCTAGTTTTGCAAAAAAAATAAAAAATAAAATCTGAATGATTCCCCAAAATTTTGAGAGAATATTATATGCAATGACTAGATGAAAGTTGATCTTTTAGGATGGTGTGTTTGTGTGATTTAAATGGAGCACATTGGGTTGGCCATCGAGAATCGACTGCAACTGGGACTAAGTTTCCGGTTCTCATGGAATTATTCAAATTTAAAAAAATTGGTTCCCAGTTTCAATGCTTTAGTTTGGACAACATTTATTTCCATCCATTCACTTTCTGAACCGCTTATCCTCACGAGGATCGCAGGATTGCTGGAGCCTATCCCAGCTGTCATCGGGCAGAAGGGGGGGGGTATACCCTGAACTGGTTCCCAGCCAATCACAGGGCACATGGAGTCAGACAACAGTTGCAGTCAAAATCACACTTAGGGGTAATCTAGAGTCTGCAATTAATGCATGTTTTGAGAGGAAACTGGAGTGCCCAGGGAGAACATGCAAACGCCATACAGGGTAGGGGCGGGATTTGTACAACGGTCATCTGAACTGTGAGGTCAACACTCTAGAGCTGTGCCACCATGCCGCTTTTTATTTAAACTGTGGAAATAGTTTTGACCCAGACCGCTAAAAGAATCAGAATCGAGAATTGTTCCGAACCAGAATCGAAATGAGAAACCTTAACCGGGACCAGAATCGCTTAAATTAAAACAATGCCCAACACTAGTAGCACAGTATTAATATATACAGTGAATAAAATGAGTATTTGAACACCTTACTATATTGCAAGTACTCCCACTTAGAAATCATGGGGGGGTCTGAAATTTTCATCACCAGTGCATGTTCACAGTGAGAGAGATAATCTAAAAAGAAAAATCCAGAAATCACAATGTATGATTTTTTTAACGATTTATTTGTGGGATACAGCTGCAAATAACTATTTGAACCCCTGTCTATCAGCTAGAATTCTGACCCTCAAAGACCTGTTAGTCTGCCTTTAAAAGTCCACCTCCACTCTATGTATTATCTTGAATCAGATGCACCAGTGTGAGGTCGTTAGCTGCATAAAGACATCTGTCCACCCCAACAATAAGTAAGACTCAAACTTGTAACATGGCCAAGGCCAAAGAGCTGTCCAAAGACACCAGAGAGAAAATTGTACAACTCCATACGGCTGGAAAGGGCTAGGGAGAAATTACTAAGCATCTTGGTGAAAAAAGGTCCACCGTTGGAGCAATCATTACAAAATGGAAGAAGCTAAACATGACGGTCAATCTCAATCAGCGTGGAGCCCCATGCAAGATATCACCTCGTGGGGTCTCAATGATCCTTACAAAAGTGAGAAATCAGCCCAGGACTACACGACGGGTCTTGGTCAATGACTTGAAATGAGATGGGATCACCGTTTCCAAGGTGGCTGTTGGTAATACACTAAGACGTCATGGTTTGAAATCATGGATGGCATGGAAGGTTCCCCTGCTTAAACTAGCACATGTCAATGCCCGTCTTAAGTTTGCCAATGACTATTTGGATGATACGGAGGAGTCATGGGAGAAAGTTTTGTGGTCAGATAAGACCAAAATGTATTTTTTTGCACATAATTGCACTAACTATTTTTGGAGTAGAGATGAAAGTTGACTTTCACTCCCATCTGTCTTCCTGCAAACCCATCTGTTTTCACCTCCTAGGAATGTGGCATGCTGGGATGTATTTGGATAGGGCTGAATGAGCTTTCCATTCCACAAGCTAATGTGTTTACAGATTTTGGGATCATTCCACTCTAAAGGGAGTCAAAAATATTTTCAACCTAACTTTGCTTTAAAAATATTTGAGGGGTTGTGAATTGCAAGCAAGTCTAGTCAAGAACACGGATTTCGAGGCTTTTATACGAGTGGTTCTCGAGCTTTTTTTCTGCTACAGACTGGTACCGTATTTTTCGGACTATAAGAGAGGTGGAGGGGGAAAAGTGAGACTACAGGGAGAAAAGATAGTGAGGGTGGATGACTTCAAATGCTTCGGGTCAACAATCCGGAACAATTGTACGTGTGGGAAGGAAGGGAAGAAATGGGTCCAAGCAGGTTGGAACAGCTGGCGGAAGGTGTCTGGTGTGTTATGTGACAGAAGAATCTCAGCTCGGATGAAGGGAAAAGTTTATAAAACGGTGGTGAGGCCGACCATGATGTACGGATTAGAAACGGTGGGACTGAAGAGACAACAGGAAGCAGAACTAGCGGTGGCAGAAATGAAGATGTTGAGGTTCTCACTTGGAGTGAGCAGGTTGGAAATGATGAGAAATGAGCAAATTAAAGGACAGCTAAAGTTGGATGTTTTGGAGGCAAGGTTTGAGAGAGCAGAGAGGTTTGGACATGTCCAGAGGCGAGAGAGTGAGTATATTGGTAGAAGTGTGCTGAGCTGGAGCTGCCAGGCAAAAGAGCGAGAGGAAGACCAAAGAAAAGGTTGATGGATGTTGTGAAGGAAGACATGAGGACACAGTGGGTGTTAGAGAGGAAGATGCACGAGATAGGCTTAGATGGAAAAAGATGACACGCTGTGGCGACCCCTAACGGGACATGTTGAAAGGAAAAGAAGAAATCGCAGTTATTTTCATAGTTTGGCTGGGGGTTTCACTTTTTCTCCAGAGCGACTAATATGTGAAATTAGTAACACATTATTATATACATCCATCCATCCATTTGTCGAGTCACTTATGTTATTTTCACACTGACAACCATAAGACGGTGCTCTAGGCCCGTGTATTGGTAACTTATAACAACTGAGAAGGACTGAACAAACATGCCATTGAAGAGAAACTCATATTCAGCAGATTTTAAATAACATTATGCTGCTGCTAACCAATGATGACAAAAGTACTTCTTTCCATGAATGTCACTTGTCATATGTCGTTAGATTTAGCTTTATGCAAGCGTTGAGACTTCCATCCGTTTATCGTGAACGTAATTCAATTTGATTTGCCATCATGATGGTGAACGGTTCAGGCTGACAAAGGGATGTCTTTTTAATTCGTTTGATTATCTTGTTTTTATGCGAAGTTGGCACAATGTTTATTGGTAACATCGAGGACGAATGCTTTGGCATACTCCCCATCTGTGAAGGACACACAGCAGAACCCTCCCTCTCCACAAAGGCTGTCCATTCTTGTTGAAAACTTAGGTACTCACAGCTGAATCCGCCATGCAACTTTTTGGGCACTCATTGGATGGCTCGACAAAGTATGGGCTTCCTCGACAACCAAAACCATCCTTTTGGGATTCAGTAAGGGTGGAATAGGCCAGTTGTAACGCAACCGACGATGAGTCTGACGTAAGCGAAGTAGAAGAGGAAGCGGCGCGTTATCTACCACTGGAGTTGGCAGACTTGTTTATAATTGACACAGAGGATTTCATTGGATTTAGTTACCGGATATTTATCGGATGGTTTTAGTAAACTTCTGAGTATGTTATTTATGCTATAGTTATCGAAATAACTCTCAATATTTTACGTTAACATACCAGGCACGTTCTCAGTTGTCATGTAACGTAAGCATACCATGCAACCTGTTCTTGCCTCTATTCTATTTTTATTTTAAATTGTTCATTTAAATTTTAAATATGTCTGTTCCTGGTGTTGGATTTTATTAAATTTCACTCAAAAATGCAACTCATACTCCAGTGCGACTTATATATGTTTTTTTCTTCATTTTTATGGATTTTATGGGTGGTGCGACATGTACTCTGGAGCGGTGTATAGTCCGGAAAATACGGTAATATGTAAAGCATTTTGACGGACTGACACGAAATGAAATTATTGAGAATATACCTCACCATTTCACTCATTGTGGTTGCTGTACAATGAGTTTTTTCTGTTCAATGAGCTGGGCACTTCTTGGGGTAATGGACAACAGTTGGACCTGAAATGTGTTATTTACAGTGGTTCTAAAAAAATTTCACACCCCTCTTCAAATGCCAACATTGTGTGATACAAAACATAAGACCAAGATAAATCATTTCAAAAAAACATTATTCATTTCAAAGTTGAAATATGGTTAATTCTCAACATAGCCATATCCCCAGTTATAGGAGGTTGTGCACACTTGTTCAACCACATTGTATTTTCTTTATTTTTGCTGTACTTTTTTTCAATTGCTGTCGTGGCCGTGGTAAGGATTGTAGCGGGTCGCGGTTTATTTGAATAAGCTCAGGGATTGTAAATGACATCAAAACACATGCGACAAGACTAAAACTAAACTAGCTTTGGAGTTCAAATATTCTATAGACAATGGCAACGTGCCGTAAATGTCTATTGTGGATCCGATCAACGACAGGCAAATTATGACATTAAAGCCCATAAGCCAATCTGCAAAAAATCTAATTATCGGCCAATACCAATCAAGACAATCAGATCGGTGTAAAGTCTACAAAAGTTTGTGGTTTGAAATTATTTGATTTAGTGATATCACAAAAAAGAGCCTATTATAACACAGAAGATAAAAACATAAAGCCAGAGGGCTTAATGTGATGGTCTAGTATAGTTTATGTATAACCTGTATTTCCTTCCGTTGAAATTCACTTTTTCACTTTTTGATTTGCTCTGCAATAGCATATTTATTCAGTTAAAGCCCTTGGTAAATTTGAAAATCTTATTTCAAATTTTACACTTTGTTTTCAGTTTTCCGTGAAAACTGTGTACATATTGTTTGTTGAAAAGTAGTGCAGTGAAAATACAGATGTTTTCCCTAACAAGGCATAATCGTGATTTCAATACTGATAGAAAAGTAATTATTAGCATTTTGCCCATAATCATGCATCCCTATTTTTCACGTTATCTTCCATGTGTTTCTAAAATCCTCCTCTTTTACTTTTTAGGTCTTTCCTCCTCAGTAAAGATGGAAATCCTAACAAACGAAATGTGCAAAATGAGACTTCTTTGCACCTTCTCTGCATGGGGCCACAGATCCTGACCTTGGAAGGGGCGCTGCTACCCCGGATCTCACGGCCCTATGAAGACGAGCTGCGTCGTGCAGAGTGTCTACAAATTTTTTTAGGTTGGACTGGTGCAAAGCTGGATCATGGAGAGTATGAAAAGGCTGATATCAATGCCACAGACAATAAGAAAAATACTTGTCTGCACTATGCTGCTGCCTCAGGAATGAAGACCTGTGTGGAGGTAACATGACACTGTGCTTTTATTTTTCATTTTACTTAATGGAATAAATTCTCCCATGTATCAATCAAAAGAGTAGGGATGAAAAAAACACTCAGATTAAACAAATGGAGATTAAAACTACAGGAATAACCTTGATGTTTGTGGCATATTCAGACTATTCATTTTATTACAATAAATGAATATTTGTAGACAATTGGCGAGTGTGTTGCCCAGGTGTTACAGACAGAAAAGAAACAATCATTTGAATGCTCATTACTACTATTCAACTATGTTCAGAACTACCTTTTGCGTGCTATGGTGCTAAAAAAGTATGCTGTATGTGGTATATGAACGGAAAGTCATGCTGAATCTGTCTTTGAAATAACGTAGTATGTTCAAAGTATGAAATTGAAATATTAATTACATACCTTTTTAAATATTTTGTATCTGCTTATAATTGGCCCAGAAAGAGTAGTAGTGTGATAGAAACTCTATACTGTATTAACATTGTACCTCAGTATCATCACATTTTAGGAAGCTTAAATTGACCTGTCGTGCTCAGAAATTCTTTTTGAAATTTGTTCAGATGTCTTTTTTTTAATTATTATTTTAAAATTCATCATAGCACGATTAACTAACCTTTTATACATATCTGTCAGGAATAAAAAAAATAATAATCTATCCACATAAAGTTGAAAAAGTCCAGAGAAATGGGTGGCAGTATAACTCCAATCATGACACATTTTTATGCAGACAGTTGAAGAAAATAGGAAAACACAAGATGAATAAGAAGCCACATTTAGTCTGAGATTGGTTTTAAAAATCTCTCCTTGTTTGGACATGGAATCAAACCAACCTCACACACTAATCAAAAATAACATTCTGTTGCACTAAAGAATATTCTACATAAAAATTTTATGATCTTCTAAAAAGCCCCAAATATCCTTTTTGTTTTCACTTGTTCAGTTTCTAGTGCAGAGAGAAGCAGATCTTTTTGCAGAGAATGAAAACCGCGAGACTCCATGTGACTGTGCTGAGAAGCAGCACCACAAGGAGTTGGCTTTGTGCCTGGAGTCACAGATGGTCTTTTCACTCGCCCCTGAGGCAGAGGGTATTGAGGCAGAGTATGCAGCTCTCGACCGAAGAGAGGTATACAATATATCAACCGTAGGTTGGTGTACACACATTTTAATATGGGAGACTCAACTGCCTTACTTGTGTATTCTATCATCTTTCCCAATAAGTCTCTGAAGTCCAGCAGGCCAAATAGATTTGATGGAAAACTGATAAATAAGCATTTCTCACTTAGAATCATACAGTGCTGTGAAAAAGTATTTTCCCCTCCTAATTTCTATCACAAGCAAAGGTTTCAAATCATCAAACTAATTTTAATATCAGTCAAGAGACAAACCAAGTAAAAACAAAATGCAGTTTTCAAATGGCAATTCAATTTATTAAGGCATGACAAAAAAACGTAATTGTCCCCCTCCTTGTTAAATCACAAAGTTACTGTAACTAACCACAAATTTGAGAAAAGTGAGTCTGGAAAAGGTTACAAAGCCATTTCCAAGGCTTTGGGGCTCCAGTGAACCACTGTCAGAGCATTTTCCCACAAGTGGAAAAAACTGGGAACAGTGGCAAACCTTCCCAGGATTGGACGACTAACTAAAATTAATCCAACAAAGCGATGACGACTCATCCATTAGGTCACAAAAGAACCCCGAGCAACATCTAATGAGCTGCAGGCCTCGTCAGCCTCAGTTAAGGTCAATGTTTATGACTCTACCATAAGAAAACACTGGGCAAATATGGCATCAATGTGAGAGTACCCAGGTAAAAAAAAAAAAAACTGCTGTCAGCAAAGAATACAAAGGCTCGTCTCACTTTTGCCCAAAAAGATTTTGACGATCCTCACGACTTTTGGAGAAACATTCTGTGGACTGACAAGTCAAAAATTGAACTTTTTGGAAGGTGTGCGGCATGTTAAATGTGGTGTAAAAATGGCACAGCATTTGATAAACGGAAAATTTTGTCAACAGCGAAGCATGGTGGTGGCAGTATGATAGTCTGGGGCTGCTTGCTACCTCAGGACCAGGACACATTGCTGTGATTGATCAAACAATTCTGTAGGAGAAAATCCTGAAAAAGAATGTCTGGCCATCAGTTCGTGCTCTCAAACGTAAGCGCTCTTGAATCATGCAGCAGGACAACAATCCGAATCACATCAGCAAATCCACCTCTGAATGGCTAAAAAATAAATGAATAAAAAAATGGAGATTTTGGAGTGGTCAAGTCAAAGTCTGGATTTAAATAGAATTGAGATGCTGAGGTATGACCTTAATGGGCAGTTCATGCTAGAAAACCCTCCAGTATGGCGGAGTTGGAATAATTCTGCAAAGAAGAGTGGGACAAAATTCCTCCAGAGGGATGTGATAGACTCATTGCCAATTATCACAAAAGCTTGATTTCTGTTCTGTATGCCAAGGGTAGCACAACACCTTATTAGGTTCAGGGGACAATTACTTTTTTTTTTTTTTTTTTTTTTACAAAGGGTCAGAAAAGTTTAGATTTTTTTTTTTTTTTTTTTTGGGTGCATTTTTTTGTGAATTGTGATTTGAAAACTCCAATTTGTATTTCCTTGGGTTGTCTCTGGGTGATATTAAAATTAGTTTGATGATTTGAAACCTTTTTGTGAGATGGGCAAAAAAATAAAAATGAGGAAGGGGTGAATACTTTTTCATGACATTTCTCTTTTAGCTCACGACTTACATAATTTTTTTTATATATATATCTGTATTTTCTCTACTCTCCCCCGTCTTTCCTCATGCTTAAACACATTCTTTCTAACCACATTTGTTTGTTTTCCTTTTTATTGGACCCCCCCTTCCTGTAATTCACATTCTTCCCTCTTGTCTCATCATTACTGCTGCACTGACCACCCGTCCAGCTATATGAAGGCCTGCAACCTCAAGATCTGCGGAGGCTGAAAGACATGCTGATAGTGGAGACAGCCGACATGCTACAAGCTCCACTCTTCACGGCAGAGGGACTCCTACGGGCCCATGGTACATTAAGAACACACACTCACAATCTTCTAAACCTAAAATTATTTAACCAAGACTGAATTTTCCCATTGTATTACATGGATTCAGATTTGATGAGTGAAAAAAAATCTTTAAGATCAAAAGTTATATTCTTATGATAGACCGTTATGATCTTTATTCTTTAGTGATGTTACTGTGGCATATACAGTAGTATGGTTTTGTGGAACATTCCATCATGACTAAAAAAAAAAAAAAAAAAAAGAATGATTGCTTGCAAACATTCCACTGGGTCTTTATTTGGGCCAACAATAATTATTTGTTTTCACCATTTTTGGCCTCTTTGCCAGTGTATTTAAGCGTGAGGAATGTCATTTGGGATTTAACTTTCATTGAATGTAGAGACATTTTTGCTGCTCATTGACACAAAACCTATCAGGCTCCCTATGGTTACACACTGATACTGCCAAAATTTCCCATTGTTTCATAAAGTATCTGTCTAACTCCTTATCTCACTAGCACTCACTGTTTGGAGTGGATGCTCTGTCTCACTTCCTGCCATCTAGTGGGCCAAGAGAGTCTGGTGTGGTCTGTGTTCTACATATGAGACATACTTTTGGGTGTCGATTGGAACAATGACAACGAAACCTGGATTATATTTGCCTCCTTCACAGGACTATGGCTGTTCAACTGGGATACAATATCTCCAGTTGCTTCTTGCCTGCCTGCCTAGCTGCCCCACTGTCAAGCCTTCTTTGATTTATGACCACTTGGGATTTGCAAGCCAAGTTTTAATATTTAAGGCCAAATGTGAAAACATTTAATTTCTACCCCATTTTTTTGTCTGAATGATTGAGATAGGGTGATCCTGAGTGAAGAGTTTTAATTGAACGGTGATGGGAGAAAATGCTGCAATATTCGTTATCTAAATGAGGACATTTAGAGTCTGGGCTGCTCGACTGGTGGTGAAGCGTGTCTTACTTGTGATAATGGCCTAATTGCACAGTTGACCGGGTTGTGTTCCTTATTTTATAGACATTTTGAAAGACTGACATTTTCACGAGAAATATTAGCACTAAAGACTGTTCACTTGTTTGCATGCCTGTATGAATAAGAAAAGCTATTCTGAAAGAGGAAGGCAGGTGGCAGCAGGTCTACAGCATACTGTTAGCTTGGAATCTTGGTTGCTATTGAAGTGGGATGTGTGCGGACTGTGGTGGATTCAATAGGTTGATGGACTAAAATAAGACAAAATAAATCATAAACTTGCCTTTATAAATTTTTACATTGCTACAGTACAGTTTATGTAGACCTCTATGTCAAGGTGTAATTGTATGTTTTAAAATTTCTGTCTTTTTGGCATTAGACTGGGACAGAGAAAAACTGTTAGAGGCTTGGATGACCAATGCTGAGGATTGCTGCCAGCGTTCAGGGGTACAGATGCCTAACCCACCTCCAAGTGGCTGCAATGCCTGGGACACTTTGCCCTCACCCCGAACACCACGAACCACCCGCTCCTCTATCACCTCACCAGACCATATCAGCCTCATTACTGCGGATGAAGGTTGTGTTCTGGTGAGAGAGGTTCGATGACCAACTTATTAATGTAATCTAACCTTTTTGCCACCATTGTAGAAATAAATTGAAACTCTGCTTTCATCATCAGCACCACTCTTTGCGTTCACAGGCAAAAGGTTATTTATTACCTCTTGAGCAACAACAGATAACAGATGTCATATCACTAGTTCTTATCAAAGGTTGAAGGTTATGTTTGTCAGAGAGAATCATCATTTGACGTGTCTCTAAGAAGATGCCTTGAAATGTGCCAAGAGTGCCAGTCGACTAGTGGCTACTCAAGCAGCCTATTTAAAGGTTACAGTTGATTAGATCACATTCTCCTCTTTGTCAAACCAATCGTGACATTGTTAAAGTAACTTTGTACTTAATATTGCCAATGTAAGGGTCAGTCTTTCTGTTAACAAGCCCCATTTCTGTCCCGTGTTTTTTTGTGTATGTGCGGGTGGGGTGGTTAGGAAGGACATCTGATTTAAAAAAAAAAAAAAAAAAAAAAAGTCACGTAAAAAGAAGTCTTTGTCTGGTTAATTTTGAATTAATGGGATTGTGTATTTCTGAGGTTACACTGAGTTTCAAGATTTTTGAATAAAAATGTTTTAATTCTTTTTATATGCTATTCTTCATTTGGTTCTTTTGTGCCCTGTTACTCATTGTCTGTGGAGTTCTGATATTAAACAATTTTTTTCCTCATAGTGTGGTATCTGCATGTCTTCCATTTCGGTCTTTGAAGAACCTGTTGACATGTCCTGTGGCCATGAATTCTGCAGAGCGTGCTGGGAGGGGTATGTGACTTGCAGATTTTTTGGACAGAACATGAAATGGCCCTGCTTTTACTGCCCAACTTTAGTTTGCAGTTATTGTGTCCATCAGGTTTCTGAATCTGAAGATCCAAGAGGGTGAGGCCCACAATATCCTCTGTCCTGCTTTTGACTGCTTTCAGCTAGTTCCTGTGGAAGTCATCGAGAGTGTGGTCTCCAGAGAGATGGACAAGCGCTACCTCCAATTTGATATCAAGGTAGAGTGATGAGTCTAAGTGGGTACTTCTCTTTCTCTCCAAAGACCATCGTTTTCAGAGAAATGAAATTATATATTCACAAAGGTGGCTAAACCTGTTACTCCTACAATATAGCTGCAAGGGAGGATAAATATGACTTTCACTGGGAAACAGTTAATGGACATGCATACAAAGCAAACATTGGAGTATTCCACTTGAAGGGCAAGCTATAATATTTAGTATAACACATCTTAATGTATGTTGGGGTAATACATGACCTACAATTATTATTCTTTACTAATTTGCAATGCTTCTATATTCAACAAGTGAAAGGCCAGTTCCACACAGTTTGGAAAAGACTCACTGATTGAAATGTTGAAATTGTCATTATCATGTTACTGTGACTTGTTTTTTTATTAATTGAGTACAGTACAAAATACAAGTGCTCTAAGGCAGTGAAGATGAGGGGAAGAGGGTACCTGTTCTTCACCATGATGTCGTTAAGACCCTGGTAATCAATAAAGGGTTGCAGGGTCTTGTCCTTCTTCAAAGGATGAAAAAGGGCAAATGATTCCATCTTCCATTGAGTCTTCCACATACTCCTTCATAGCCTTGTGTTCTGGTCCTAAAAGAGAGAACAACCTCCCACGTGGAGGTGTGGTTCCAGGCAGCAAGTCAATAGCACAGTCATAAGGTCTTTGGGGCAGAAGGGATTTGGCTTTGGACTTAGAGAACACTTCTTTCATGTCATGATAACTGGTGGGCACTTGAGACAAGTCAGAATCCCCACATAGGGTCTGTTGAATTTCATTCAGACTTGGCTTTGAACATTATATGGAGGCTTGAAACAGGTATGGGCACAGGTGCTGCCCCATGACATTAAATGCCCGGAAGACCAGGCAATATGATGGTTATTTGATTTCAACCAACGATTCCCTAAAATAAGGTCATAATTAATTACATCAAAAACATGAAAAGGAATACATTTTGAGTAAAAATCAGGAAATATCAGGGTGAGTGTTTGGGTGTGGTGAGTAATGCTTCCTAAAAAAACTACCATCTGGAGCGTAGGTATTGCGTTGTCGTTTGACTTCAAAAGTTCTAAGGCGCATTTGCCTAACAAGGAGAGGGTTGAATAAATTTGCGTGGGAACCAGATTTAATGAATATGGATGTATTCATTAAATTCATCAGTTTCAGACTCACTGTTCCCGTGACTTAGTTTGAGGCACTGGCAACTTTGACATGACAGTTGCTCACGTAATGAACCCAACTGCCCACAGTAGAAGTGTGGGAAGCACTGTCCTTCCCTCACCAGCGTTGACGTTCCTCAGGAAAACTGAACCTACCCAGTTGCATGGGTTCATCTGTGGTGGCGCCGGCCAGTGGATTGAGGCTGGGAACAGGGGTTTTGCTTTTGTTCAGCTGGTCATCAAGGCTTGTTCTTTAAGGGCACTGTGACACATCCCCCCACGATCTCTGTCCAGCTCGCGATCTAAGAGCCTTTTATATATCTTGATGGCGAGGGTGGTGAGCATGTCCAATTCATTTTGGGGGACGGGGGGGTTCTAGTGGGACCAAATCATCTTTGATGGCAGGGCATATTCCTCTTATTGACTTACAATGACTCTCAGCCCCTAGGATGTTAAATTCAATCGCGTAATCTGACACCTTGTGCGTGCCTTGTTGTAAAGTGATCAGGGTGCTAGCCGCCTCATGCTTTGGGGTGGAATACTGGAACACTTCTCAATTGTCTTATCAAATGATGTCCATGAATGACACGTGACAGAGTTTTGGCTCTATTCAGCAGTCGGCCAGGCCTCCGCATAGTTAGTCAGGTGGGTAATGACGAAAGTGGTCTTCCAGTTGGTAGGGAAGGCAGCTGCCTGCATCTCAAATTGCAGTTTGCACTGACTGATGAATTGCTTGATTTTCCCGGATTCTCTCAAGAACCTCTCTGGGTGAGAGAGCTGTGGGCAAACAAGAGCAGAGCTGGCAGATGGCGCCATGGTGACTTATTCGTGAGGAAATTGTGGTACAGTGGCGGAATCGGGTGCTGTGCTGGTTAATTCCTTCTTCTGAACCATTTTGATTGAACATCAAACTGTGAGGCCACCTGTCTCATCATAGTGTCCTGCTGCTCCCTTAAGATGTAGTTGGAGGGCTGCAAGGTGTTCACACTGCTTCGCGATGTGTTTTCCCTGCGCCTGAAGGGCTTTATCCACCAGGTCTGAGTCTGCTGGGTCCATGTTATGGTGAGTTTGTTCTGTCATGGGCAGAACAATGGTTAGGACACAAATTACACCACTGCAAATGGAAAGGATCGTAAAAAAGATAATTTTAATCCGAGGTAGAGGTCGATACACAGTCAGGCAATCCAAAAAAGGCAACAGTATCCAAAAACATGAGGCAAAAGGCAAGGTCAATAATCAAAACAGGGTCAAGGCTTACTATGAGTTAGTGACATGGAAACAAAGAACGTTGGAATGCGACAAGGTACAACGAACTGAAACCAGCCAGAATGACACACAAGGTTTAAATGCATGGTGTAACTAGGGCAGACAAGGCAACGGTGGTCTCAGAACCAGGAACAGGTCCAGGACTTCAGGAAAAGGTGCATTCAAGGCAGGTGGATGAGAACATCCATGACAGTATAGTTCATCTTTATTCCACTATTTAGCAATACACTCATTATTTTTTAATCAATATTTTCTTTGTAATCAAACCGCCACGATACTCTTTGCACAGACGGAGAGATGAGACCTTTTCAGAAAACGAAAGCACCAAGACAGACCTCTTTGAAAATGTTCAATCTTCATGTCTTGTGCTGTTGTTATTGCCTTCAGTTGAATGGCGACTGTAGAGATTTTCTCCCAGCTGTTCTTTCTTCAAAAATACATTTTTCAAGTATGTCTTCTAACTTTGGCCACCTTGCTTTGTTTTCGCAAAAAGTCTTTCGCCGTCTTAACTTGACTCATTTTGTTTTCTTGATCCCTCCACTTCCGAACCATATTTTCACTAACCTTGAATTCCTTCGCAATTTCTCTATTGGCATTTACAACCACAAAGGCTGATAGCCTCTCAGGTGAATTGTGCCTTGTGAGCATGTCTCTTCGATGATGCCATTTTCTGGGGTCTTCAGACAAACAAATATTATTTTGCAGCATACTGGTCATATAACTACTTGAGGCGTGGGTGAGGTCAACGTACATGCTGTACGTATTACCTAATGTTGTCCGATTGGTTCATCACTGTCATCGTATGTAGTGTATGTACATTTTAGGTAATGTTGTTTAATTAGTTTATCGCTCCCAGAGTATGTAGTGTGTGTATAACATCCCTGTGTCAGCGAACAATGGTCTGACGGTCAATCAAGCACAGTGCTTACCAATGTCGTACAACAACATTTTTACAGATTTTGGAACTCATTTCACACATGGAAAATTAGATTAAAAGTTTTTTTTTTTTTGGAAAATTAAAAGACTTAAGTGGTCCTTATAGTGCAGAAAATATGGTATGTGTAATGCCGTTGACTTAAATTAATTTAAGGAATTAGTTCATGAATTTATTTATTGATTAAAATGTTATCTGTTGTGCTGTTGCCAGGCATTTGTGGAGAACAATCCAGCAATACGCTGGTGTCCAGAGGCTGGCTGTGAAAGGGCAGTGCGGCTGAAGACACATGGCTCCGGGTCATCTACCTCAGATCCTTTAAGCTTTCCATTGCTTCGGGCACCTGCTGTAGACTGTGGCAAGGGCCACCTCTTCTGCTGGTTAGTAATCACTGCTCTACCAAATTATATGATATGATCAAGCATTTTTTTCCTTATCGTTAATCGCAGAATTATAAATATAAAATAAGTATATATTTAACTCCAGATTAATTACAAATGAATGATTCATCTTTGCTTGTCAAAGATTCTGGAGCTGAGTCAGCCTTTCTATCCAAGGAACAGCATGAAAAGACCATCTAGACCCACACATACGTGCCATTACTTCTGTTCACTGTCCACTACTGTTAAAGTTAAAACTTGCTTTGCAAATATAAAGCAATTCGGCTGCCTGAGCATTTGATTTAATTGCCCTCCTTTTGAAGTTTCCTTACATTCAAAGCTTGAAATGTGATTTCAAGATGCAAACTGAAATAGTTACAGTGGATATTGGGCTTTGGTGTTTTCTTTCAAGTCCCAAATAATTTCAGATGTTTAGAAATGTAATTTCAACTGGGTTTCAACAAACAAATGCAACATAAATGTTAGACTTTACACTGATCTGATCACTATTTGCTGATAATTGGCATTTTATGCTGATCAGCTTTCATGTCATGATTTGCCAATCCAATCAATGAGTTTGCATCTCACTGGGGCCTCTACTCCCCTAGAGGGGTTGCATCAGGGCGGGCATCTGGCGTAAAAACTGTGCCAAACAAATATGAGCGTTCATCTGATATGTCACGCTGTGCCGACCCCTAACGGGACAAGCCGAAAGAAACTTACTCTTAAGAGTTGTTGCGCATTTACAGTATCTGTCTGACAGCCATTAAGTTCTTTTCAATTGTGTTCGTGGGAAAAAACACGTTGCTGCTGTGGGACTATGTTGTGGCATCTCTGACAAACAACCCCCAAGTTATTTGTAGTGCATCCATAACTGAGGTATGTTATGGGGAATGTCATCATTCTAAATGTTTCAAAGCAATATATTTGATCAGGCACCTAAAGAATGTACAAGTGGAGTAGAGTGCCCCATTCAAATAATGCAGTGTGGAGAGGAAAAAACAAAATCAAAACTCCAAACTAATGCAAACTGTGGACAACATACGTCCATATAGCTAGGACAGTGAGAAAATTGAAACACATTATTGTTTTTTTACGATTGATGGGGGCGAGCACTAAAAATTGTAAAACCTGGGTGGGTGGTAGCGCTGAAAATTGGAAATTGGGGGAATTGATTGTCAAGGGGGGAGGGGATGCTGAAACAATCTATGCCCCCTCTTCTTCAGGCGCATCCCCCACATTGAAAACCATTACTCCATCTTGTGATGGGGATCGGTTTTGATTATTTTTTTTTTTTTAAACTTGATCAGTAATCACCCCAAAAATCCTGATTATCTAAAAGTTGCTTGGGCACTACAGTATTTGGATTTAAATAAAAGAAATGATGGGAAACAAATGATTTGTCACTGTGGAAAAAAATTGAAATCTTAAGCACTTAAACTGGCAATCATTTTTAAAGTGCGAAACAAGATGACAAAGGTAGCTCATTTTCGTGATTATGTGGATATCGCAGTATGTCATTATGTATTCCAGGGAGTGTCAAGGTGAAGCCCATGAGCCCTGTGATTGTGACGTCTGGAAGTTATGGCTTCAGAAAGTCAATGAAATGAAACCTGAGGAATGTGAGTATTGATGGTAATTTAATTTTGACATCACATATGGTTTAGATGCCTGTGTTATTGTTGTATTTATTCGAAAGTGACATTACGGTTGTCTATACCAGTATCTACACTCATGTTGAAAGGTATTTTAATAGTGAGGCCAGTTCCTTTTTTTGTGTTGTAGATGAAAAACATTTGGGTTTTACATAAAAAAAATGAAGAAAAAATTAAATCATGTGTTCCAAACCTAAAAAAGTTTTTTTAAGCATTTTTTTTAAGTCATTTAAGAAATAGATTTATTCTTTGCTTAAAATGTATGCTTTAGCCTAGTAGAATATGCTAGGCTGGGAGTGCATTGCCGTATCTGTAGCGACTCGGCCCCCAGCCTTGTAAACCTTTTTTTAACAAAAGTGCTGAATAACTTTAAACATGCAATAATGAGGGGGAAAAATCAAATTGTTTTTTATTTGTACAGAAAGTTCGTAACGTAAAAAAAAAGGGTTAATGGAACAAAAGAAAAAAAGCTAGGTAAAACAACAGTTTCAGATGTCTTCGGTGGGGGTGACTCGCCCCTTTTTCACAAAGAACAAATCTGTTTGTCTCTGCTGTCTTTTAAGCACTTTTATGAAGTGGCTCATCACAACATCATTAAAATTTTGCAGTGCTCTGCAACCTTCAGCTTTATTTGGGTGATGAAGTTCTACAAAATTATGCATGTCGTTCCATTTAGTGCAGATAGCTTTAATATCGGCACTTGCGACATCCTTCCTGCCTTCAGCCTCATCAGACGACATCTTCTCCCTTCCTCGCCAACACTAGCCCCAGCTAACTGCTGCTCGTTCACGAAAATAAGAAGCACCTTTTTGACTTCCTCCAAGATCTGTGGCCTCTTCTTGGTCAACACGGTTGCTCCTTTAGAAACATCACTTGCTTTGAGGGCATCCTTGTGTTTCAGAATGGTGTTGATGGTCGTTTTCGCCATGCCATACTTCTTCGATAGCTCAGCTATCAAATCCTTCTTGAAGTTGACAATTTTACATACCACTTTCCTTTTTTCAGCACCAGCAGTTTCACTTGCCTTCTTTGGAGCCATGATCGGGGGTTAATGTTGCTCAATCTGAAGAAAAAAAAGTCATTACATTACTGGGAAAGGTCCGTGAGCAGTGTGAGTCAACTGGTTTAGCACGCGGTCGCACGCGTTACGTCTTTTCCATTTTTTTCGGGGGTGCATTCGAAAGCACAGTAACAAATCATCGCACGTCAGCTGGTCGGGGTGTTCGAATAGCGATTTTCGTTCGAACACCAAAGCAAAATAATCTTGAAATTTTCGTTGGAAAACCGATCTGAACGAAAACCAAGACGTTCGAAACCGAGGTACCACTGTACTTCAGAGTTCTTTAAATGTGATTGTCTCATTGCTTGTTTGTTCTAATCACCATGCTCTCATCTTGTTAAAGTGGCTGGTGTGAGTGAAGCATATGAGGATGCGGCCAACTGTTTATGGTTGCTCACAAACTCTAAACCATGTGCCAATTGCAAATCCCCGATTCAGAAAAATGAAGGGTGCAACCACATGCAGTGTGCTAAGGTAAGTTGGTTGCTCCATAAACCTACACAGACAGTTCAGTTTGTGCTGTTTGAACCCCGAGTGGCAGTCGACAATTTCCAATATATGTAATATTAAAGTTGAGAATTATACTTACATGCTCTTCAAATGCTGTTGCTCACGCCAACAGTCAGCAGATCTTTCTTGGATAAATAAAAGGCTAAAAAATAAACAACTTCTAAGCTATGGTATGGTAGCTTTACTGTCGATCTGCAATATGTGTGAAACATACAGAGAGTTCACATTTCTTTCTCAAGGGCCCAGAGTTAAAAAAAAATATATATAATAAATAAATAAATAAATACAGTAAAACAAGAACAATAATCTTAACTAAGCATCAAAATCATTATCTCTATTCATACATTCTGAAATCTTTATTTTTGAGAAATCTTAGATACATATGTGGACAAAATTGTTGTTTTAATTCTAAGAATAATGAACATTTATACTATAATATTGAATAATAAATAAAATATCTTGGATAAAAAATATAAATAAAATGGACTCGGGCTCTGTTCACAAAAATAAAATAACATTTGGCAGAGGCATTAACAGTCATCAATGCATTAATAGGCAATGCACCACCAATCAACTTAACATTTCGTGAAGACGAAAGTCCCAAGGAGCAAGAATCACAACACAAATTGTTCAAAGCAACTTCTTTTGTATCAAGGTTTGAATTACTTTTTAAATCTGAAGGTATTTCTCTAAACACTGCTTTGTCTACATGTTCAATAGCTACACCTCTTGCAATAATAACACTATACTGTATAGAAAGTGAGAATATGTGCACCACATTCACGTTTGTATTTGCATTGTTGGACAAGGGGTTCCATAATTCCAAAATGATGGGAAGCATGAAATAGGATGTAGCTGTACAAATTGGGTGGAATGGTTGTGTTGAAAATGGACTTTGTCCCTTTGAGGTTTTAAATTTGTTACACTCCTGTGACATAGAAAAATGCAAAACCAATAGATAGATAGATAGAGTGAAGATACAGTGAAGAAAATAAGTATATGAACACCCTGCTATTGCAAGTTCTCCCACTTAGAAATCATGGAAGGGTCTTAAATTTTCATCGTAGGTGCATATCCACTGTGAGAGAGATAATCTAAAAAGAAAAATCCAGAAATCACAATGTATGATTTTTTTTTAACGATTTATTTGTGTGATACAGCTGCAAATAAGTATTTGAACACCTGTCTATCAGCTAGAATTCTGACCCTCAAAGACCTGTTAGTCTGCCTTTAAAAGTCCACCTCCACTCCATGTATTATCTTGAATCAGATGCACCGGTGTGAGGTTGTTAGCTGCATAAAGACACCATTCAGTAGGAATAGTGTTAATGTCCCAAATGTGGGCTATGAAATACAGTCTTGACGTATTTTTTATTGTCCTCCTTTCTTATGTACATGTCGTATTTCTGAGTAGGTTGGCATCTCTGTCTTGGAGTTTGTCTGACCAACTTTCGAAGATATTATTCATTCATTCATATTCCATACCGCTTATCTTCACTAAGGCCACAGGTGTGCAAAACCCTATCTCTGTTCTCTGAAGGGCGAGAGGCAGGGTGCACGCTTAACTGGTCGCTAGCCAATCGTAGGGCACGTATGAACAACCTTTCATACTCACATTCATAACTACGGGTAATTTAGAGATTCAGTTAACCTACCATGCATGTTTTTTGGGATGTGGGAAGAAAACATAGTACCTGGAGAAAAGCCACACAGGCACGGGTAGTACATGCAAACTTGAACCAAATTTGAACCCAGGTCCTCAGAACTGTGAGGTGGATTTGCTAACTAATCACCCACTGTGTCGCCAGAAAGATAATGACTTACTTTGAAGTAGGTAAATGTATTGAAGTATTCAATACGAGTATACGTGAATTTTAGTTCCCCTTTCACATGTCACTTGTGGTTGTTTTTTGTCCCCCCCCCCCCACACACACACACAAATTCATTTAAACCTATGAAGAACTCTGTAATATTATATTAGCTTTTACATCCTTAAAAAAAAAAAAAATGAGCACTCTCTCACTTTGAACTCCGTTTTTGACTAGCTGCTTTAAAAGACGTATTTTTGCATTTCCATTTTCTCTTTTAGTGTAAATATGACTTCTGCTGGATCTGTCTGGAGGAGTGGAAAAAGCACAGCTCATCCACCGGAGGTTACTATCGCTGCACCCGATATGAAGTAATTCAACAGGTGGAAGAGCAGTCAAAGGAGATGACTGAAGAAGTATGTATACCTACTGACACACTGACTTGAATTCTTTATATATATATATATATATATATATATATATATATACACAGAGAGAGAGAGAGAGAGAGCTCATAAAATCACATAATTTTTGTTAGCATCACCATATTGCCGGTCAAACAAAGCTTTGTTCAAAGTTAATTCCGTTGAGACGAAATGAAAGTCTCACCACAACACCCAGAGTTAAATATTTAGAAGGTGATAATAAATGAGGTCACGTGGAAAAATTGGAGTCACTTGGCATAGAGGAACCATATTTAATGCCGAAGTCGATGTTTTCGCCAAGAAGAAATTTGACTGTTATTTCGCTTCCCTGTCATGGACAACTGGATCTACACATGTATCTGGTGAATAAGTCATCGAGATTTACACAGAAGAGTTTAAAAGTGTATAAAGGTCTGGATGCATACAAATACTTCGTTGCTGGATCTTTTCTCAATCAGGAATAAATTCCACATAGTAGGATGGGACTCACTCAGATTTTTTTCAATACAAATACCAATATTTAAATAATTGATCACCGGTTTTACACAAACTCACATTCATTAACTATGATTGGAAAAGCAATGTAGGACAGGGAGTCGTCTCCTCCGTACACGGAAGCGTATTGCTGCCACACATTAACCTCAGTAAACCTCTCTGTGACAGATGGTTTATTATTTTTTTTACATTTATTTAAATTTTTCATTATTTATTCACGCATTGTTCTCAAATGAGTCAACATGCCATTATAAATACTTCTTGATAATTTGAGATCGAGAATAATAATAAATCAGCTGGTATTCTATAGAATGATCTATTTTAAAAATTGTCTCGTCTGTTGTGACAACCAACACCACAGCAGGTCTTGGGCATTGTGAAAAATCTGGTCGGGTTCAATGACTCCTGTACTGCCGAGCAGCTTTGTTTGACCGGGAATATGGCGCCGTAAAAACAGTGACGTCACATGCACTATCTCTATATAACTGGTCAGATGCTGATGAAAAAATATTCAGAGATGTCATCAACTATATGTGATGTTTTATTGGGGTTTGCAGGCAGAGAAAAAGCACAAGAGCTTTCAGGAACTGGATCGGTTCATGCACTACTACACGCGCTTCAAGAATCATGAACACAGCTATCAGGTTAGCAGGGCTGTGTTTCCATTGATGTGTGTCTTGACAAACTTCTAGTTAATTCTGGTTCATGTGTGTCCATAAATAGAGACAGTATACTTTAGTAAGTATATATGATATTGTTTTTTTTAATGTATATTGTAGACTTATATTGTACATTTTAAATCACCAGAAAAGTTCATTTTATGTTGTCTTCCTCAATATAGCTGGAGCAGCGCCTCTTAAAAACAGCCAAGGAGAAAATGGAGCAGCTAAGTCGGGCCCTACGTGGAAGTGAGTTTGCAGTCTATCCATGCAATTTCTGATCATAGTTTACCAGATACGTAGCCACGCAGAAGAGCGACAAATTTCAGTGATGCATGAATAATAGTGGTGGTTGTTTAGAGCAGACTATGCACAGTGTTCCCCCCGTTATTCGCACGTGTTACGTCCTTACACCTCCACGAAGAACTATTATACAGACTAAAGTGGTTACATTTCTACAGGGTTTTTTATGTGGAAAAAATTTACCCCCCCCCTAGCAGGACTTCGCACCTTCGGCGCTCACATTTGTATTTGGAGGAATTTCAAGGAAAGTCAACTTTCATCTCTACTCCAAAAATAGTTAGTGCAATTATGTGCAAAAAAATACATTTTGGTCTTATCTGACCACAAAACTTTCTCCCATGACTCCTCCGTATCATCCAAATAGTCATTGGCAAACTTAAGACGGGCATTGACATGTGCTAGTTTAAGCAGGGGAACCTTCCATGCCATCCATGATTTCAAACCATGACGTCTTAGTGTATTACCAACAGTCACCTTGGAAACGGTGATCCCATCTCTTTTCAGGTCATTGACCAAGTCCTGTTGTGTAGTCATGGTCTGATTCCTCAGCTTTCCAAAGATCATTGAGACCTCACAAGGTGATATCTTGCATGGGGCTCCACTCTGATTGAGATTGACCGTCATGTTTAGCTTCTTCCATTTTCTAATGATTGCTCCAACAGTGGACCTTTTTTCACCAAGCTGCTTGGCAATTTCTCCGTAACCCTTTCCAGCCGTGTGCCGTTGTACAATTTTGTCTCTGGTGTCTATGGACAGCTCTTTGGTTTTGCCATGTTACAAGTTTGAGTCTTACTTATTGTTGGGGTGAACAGCTGTCTTTATGCAGCTAACGACCTCACACAAGTACATCTGATTCAGGATAATACTTGGAGTGGAGGTGGACTTTTAATGGCGGACAAACAGGTCTTTGAGGGTTAGAATTCTAGCTGATAGACAGGTGTTCAAATACTTATTTGCAGCTGTATCAAACAAATCGTTAAAAAAATCATACATTGTGATTTCTGGATTTTTCTTTTTAGATTATCTTTCATAGTGGACATGCACCTATTATGAAAATTTCAGACCCCTCCATTATTTTCTTAGTGGGAGAACTTGCAATATAGTAGGGTGTTCAAAAACTAATTTTCTCCACTGTATACGTCATCATCTGCTTGTACCAGTACTTAGCAAGTTGGGAGCTGATTTGGATCCATTTTTCTTTCACATCAAGAAGTTGACGTACAAGGGTTTAAGTCTTTTTTTCCCATTACAGCTGCATGTTTCCCTTCTGAGCCATGCTGTACATAGCTATATATAAAAGAATAAATTCATTTCACTGTGAAATCTGTCAGGTGGCGCAGTTCAGTGTCATGCTGTATTAGCAAGCAACTCGCCACTGTGTTGTGGCCTCAACATCACTTCCGATTTGCAGTTGTCAACATAATACTGCCTTATGCTGATTGTTTTTAATTCTTCTTCTTTGACTGCAATATTAATCAGAGTACGTTGGTTTTTTTTCTATGTGCTTGGGTATACAGTGAATGTATTATTCTTGCTTTAAATTTTTCAGGGTTAAGTTCCCCTTCAAAAGTATCTCTCCTATCCTCATTTCCTATCACTCCATATTTCCTCATTTTTCTGACAGTTGTACTTGGAGTTTGAATGGAAAGAATCCATTCATTTTTCAATTGTAGTGAATGGAGCATAAAGTTATCGCTAACCGGAAAACTATCACTTGCAAGATTGGAAGTACACCACAGTTGTGGTGCATTTAATCCAATATGAAAAAAATTTACAGTTTTGAAAGTTGAAAAACTTGGATCAATATGATAGCTGCCTGCTACGTTCCCATACTTGAAAGTAACAGCGAGGTAGCGGAGACCTTAAGTGCAGACTGTAGTTTATTGAATTCGATCATTGATCCCATCTGCTTTAATGAGTAACTGACCGATTCAGTTATTTCACTTTGCATTTCATAGTTTTTTTATGTCATCTTTAATAAGACTTTTCAACACAATAGAGCAAAATCTATGCAGTCGTGGATGTCATACATAAAAGCACAGCTGATATTTGTCATCCAACTGTATTCCAGGGGAAGGAGGACCACCTGACACTACATTTATTGAAGATGCTGTCCTGGAACTGTTAAAGACTCGCCGTATCCTCAAGTGCTCCTATCCTTTTGGGTTCTTCTTGGAGCCCAAAAGCACAAAGAAGGAGATCTATGAGCTCATGCAGGTTTCAGTCTCACTTATTAAGAAAAAGACTGATGTTCAAAGCAACATTTAAATGGGTCATAACAAATGGGAGCTTTGTATCCCAGTGATCCTTCTGAGATCCACATGCATCTTATTTTTAATTAAAGGTCTAATGTTATAATCTATGACTCAATATAAACGATAACAATACCCCCAGTTTTCAATACGGTATTGTAAAATGAATGTGTAAGATTTACACAGGCCTTACAGTTTTCCCAGATGCATTTAAAATCAATGCACTTTCCCCAGAAAAAAATACATTTCACTGGAAATATACTTTATAAAGTCTTACTCTTTTCTAAACATGCCATTGTGAGGAAATATATTTAAATTGAATTTTGTTCAGTGCCTATCCCGGTTA
Organism: Syngnathoides biaculeatus; assembly: GCF_019802595.1. Lineage (NCBI taxonomy): Eukaryota > Metazoa > Chordata > Actinopteri > Syngnathiformes > Syngnathidae > Syngnathoides > Syngnathoides biaculeatus. Next base: position 25,131,160 of record NC_084644.1, on the reverse strand, counting down.
CTCAAATCACTAGTATTTCAAATCATGAAAATGTTGTTAATCCGCTCCGCCTCAACGCCTCAAAAAAAGCAACAAAACAATTTTGTAATGTGCTTCTGAGAACATTAGCACCCTGCACTGTACTGCATTGTACTGGTTAAAATCCTACAGTAATAACAATGACTAGAATGTACAATATTTTTAAAAACCTGTCACTTTTTCTGAACTTTATTTTCTTTCCATTTTGCATGATGTTTCATCATATTTTTCTATGATTTCATCTAATTCACTGATCATCATTTGGTTCTCAGGACTCACTTTCTTAGGGCCCATAGTTTGAAAAAACTAGGCCTACAAAAACAAAACAAAAAATTCTACCACAAAACACAACAGAGACATACTGTATCCTTTCACTTTTATATATGTGTTCAGACGGACCTGGAGATGGTAACTGAAGACCTTGCCCAAAAAGTTAACCGGCCTTACCTGCGGACTCCACGCCACAAGATTATTCGTGCAGCATGTTTGGTCCAGCAGAAGAGACAGGAGTTCCTGGCCTCAGTAGCGAGAGGAGTGGCCCCCAATGATTCCCCTGAGGTCCCCAGACGCAGGTAACAGCATACAGTAGCTTTCATAGTTAAACTAAATGTAACATTGCTACTTGAGTACAGAATACAGAACTCATCAGAAGAATTACATTTCATCAACTCTCTAACAGCCAACATTTAATTTTACTCAATTGCAGCTTTGCTGGAGGAACATGGGACTGGGAATATTTGGGCTTTGCATCACCTGAGGTAATGCATACTCTGTTTTATTTCCACTAGTTTTTTAGCAAAAAAATTCAAATGTTAATGAACATTGGATGGGTTAATATACATTTTACTAAGTTATGGTGGAATAGATTCATCATCTATTCAGTGGCTTTTCTTCAGGGATGGGGTAAGTGAGAAGGGAACAAACCCGTTTTTTTTTTTTTTTTTTTTTTTTTTTTAAATCCCAGAACAATTATAGTGGTCATCAATTCACTATGTTCACTATCATATTTCCCCTGGGCTACATTCACCAAAATAGAATGGAAAAAAAAATCCATGGAAAAATGTGAGCTAGATTTTGTTGTATGAAAACCACCAAGGTGTGCTGCTAAATGGACCTGATAATTCACACAAGGAGAGGGTAAATTATATTCCATGCATTGCATTGGCAAAAACATTTATGAATCATCTTAATTATATCACGCTTAAACCAAACTTGGTTAAAAAAAAAAAAAAAACTGAGCTATTTAGGTCTGATTATAACCAGATGGTTCAGTGTTCCCCTGTGCACACCCTAGAAACCACCTCATGAGGTTGGAACCTGTAATTGTTTTATAAGAACATGTTTATGTAATTAATAATTAGCCAACAAACTGTGGCATAACATTGTAATTATTGTTTTGACCTACTAAATGGATCCACCCATAGTAATGACTGCAATGTATTGCTCTAATACAGCACTACTGGTACTGTTTATTTTATTGTTTAGTTTATTGACTGTGACAAAATGACAGTGACAGGAGGTTTTTAACTTCTGCATTTTTGTCTCCTCAAGGCTCTTGTTTATGCTTTTAGTATGAAAATATACACAGCACAATTCAGGGCTGCATGATATTGTATTTTTTTTTTTTTTACAGTTGTGATAGATTATTATAAATATTATAAATTAATTTATATATTGCATTTCATACACAAAGTAGCTCAATGGGCTTCATATAATTAAAAACAAAACAAAATATGAAACAAACAATAGCTTATAAACAAAAAAGAGAAAAAATAAAAGTACATTTAAAACAGCATACAGTGCAAGAAATAACATTTAAAAGTCGAAATGCTCTAAAAAGCATAAGAAAAAAAAGCTTTTAACCTTGACTTAAAAACATTAACACTTGGGGCTTATGTAAAGGTTTGTTCAGAACTTATTTTATTTGTGTGCAGAATAATCGTTAAATGGTGCTTGACCATGTTTGCATTGGACTCTGTACTCCACAATTTGACCTGACTGTCAATCTCAGAGCCCTATTGGGTTTATTTTCTATTAGTGTTTCTTTCATGTGTTCAGGACCAAAACCATTTAGTGATTTATAGACCACTAGCATAAGATTAAAATATATTCTAAAGCTGTCTGGAAGCCAGTGTAAAGAGTTTAGAATTGGAGTGATATGCTCTGACCTATTCTGGTAAGAACCTGAGCTGCATCATTCTGAATGAGCTGCAGGTGTTTAATGCTCTTGTTAGGGAGTCCAGTCAAAACACCATTACATTAGTCATGTCTACTGTAGTACAGTAAAAACAAAAAAATTTAAAACAAACCCGGAAAAATTACAAGTCCAATTAAATCAGCATTTTTATAAATACAAATTCTCCAAAAAGCATGAGAAAAAGTTTTTAACGTACTGAAAAACATTCCCACTTGGGACTGACATCACCTCTGTTGGCAACTTATTTCATTTATGTCCAGCATCATAGCTAAATGCTGCTTTATCATGTTTGCTTTAGACTCCAGTTTGACCTGAGTCTGTCAATCTGAAGGTGCCTCTGTGTTTATATTCCATTTGCGTTTCTTTCATGTATTCAGTACTTAAAGAATTTAGTAATTTTTAGACCAGTCGTAGAACTTCAAACTCTATTCTAAAACTGACTGGGAGCCAGTGTAAATATTTACCTATTGGAGTAATATGTGCTGACCTTTTTATTCTGGGTTAGAGTTAGTTGCAGCATTCTGAATGAGCTGCAGCTGTTTAATGCTCATTTAGGAGAGTCCAGTTAGAAGACCATTACAATAGTCAAGTCTGTTTGAGATTAAAGCATAGATGAGTTCTATTGGTCTGCAAGCCTTCATTCTAGATATTTTTCAGGTGGTAGAAGGCAGTTTTAGTCCTTTTTTTTAGATTTTATATGACTGTTACTGTGATAATATAGCAACCAGTTCAGGGTGTTTTCCTCCTCCTGCTCAAAGAGAGGCTGGATGGAGGATTGTTGAAACTCTGGTCGAAATGTTATCAGTATACCAAGATTTTGGACTTGGTCTTTGTTTTTTAAAGAGTGACAGCAGGAATTTAACATAACATAGTTGTTACATAAAAAACAGCACACATTTCTCATGTTCCACTCGATTTTGTTTGAGCAGCTTAATACTTTCAGTAGTAAATAAATTGGGCAAAAAAATATATTCAGTCATTTGTGTGTAGTCTTCCAGTATTTAAATACACTGTAGAATTATGGAGTTAACATTCCAGACATGATGTTGAAATATTGTATTTTCATGTCCATTTATACTGGAACCTCGATAAACTGGACCCCGATGTAACAGGTATCAAATAAATCTGACCGTGGGGTCCAATCAATGTTTCCAAATATAGTTTTCTTTTGTCAGTTAAACTGCTGTTGACACTCTTTTAGTTCCAGAATTGGCTCCTGTTGTTTACTCGCAATGTGGGCACCTAAGACCTATGCAGCTACTTTTAAGGGTAGAAATAAAAAACATATGGGGTTTCCTAAATTTGCATACCCTCAAGCTGATTCTTTGTTTCTTTACTTTGGCCTTTTATTGCAACAGTCTTTTCAGGAGCAGTGTATATTTGGCAACAATTTGCCCCCAAAAACACTCAAAATCACTCTGACTCCGAGGGCATTTCCCATTCACAGTGTGTGCTGTGCCATACCAAAGATGATTTGATCACATTTAGGGTTGGACTCTGGACTGGTCCATTCCAAAATAATTTAAAAACATCTTCTTCTGAAGCTTCTTTTAATCTCAATGTGTGCTCCTCGTCATTGTCAAAATGAAAGATGAAGTTCTTTTTCATCTACAGCTTTCCTGAAGGTTTTGTACTTATTTTGACCTCAGTTTGAGTTTAAGCAAATCCGTTCCAACCCTACGTCATTACAAGTATGTTTCGGTCACATTGAGTGTGGAAAGTATTTGAAATTATTAAACTGGTCTCATTTTGTGGATAACAAAACATGACATTTGAACACCGGTCAAAGGACTTTTTATATTAACTGTATTTTAAAGAGGTGGCACGGTGGATCAGCTGGTAAAGCGTTGGCCTCAAAGTTCTGAGGACCTGGGTTTGATCCTGGACCTGCCTGTGTGGAGTTTGTATGATCTCCCCGTGTCTGCGTGGATTTCTCTGGGCACTCCGCTTTTCTCCCACATCCCAAAAAAATCCACCATTAATTGGACACTCTAAATTGCCCCTAGGTGTGATTGTGAGTGCGGCTGTTTGTCTCTATGTGCCCTCCGATTGGCTGGCAACCAGTTCAGGGTGTACCCCGCCTCCTGCCTGTTGACAGCTGGGATAGGCTCCAGCACATCCCGCGACCCTCGTGAGGATAAACGGTAAAGAAAATGTATGGATAGATGAATGTATTTTGAATAAGTGAGGTTTCCTCAGTATATGACTCCAGTTCAAAAGCTATTTTAAATTTTTCAACAATTAATCTTTGGGAAATGTGCTTTTTTTCTCAAATGTGTTCTATACAATTTACTTTGCTCTAATTTACTCTCATCTCAATGAAATCAAAGGCTCATCAGAAACAAATTATCACAAAAAACATTATGGTTTTACCTGCTCTAAATTGTCTATGAACATCTCTGATATGAGAGGAAACTATTATAAATCGGTGTTAATTTAAGTCCTTATTTCATAGAATCTGTCTCTGCAGCAATAGTTAATGGAAGAGCATTATGATCAAAGCCTAAAGACACTGTCTCGCACAAACACCCACAGATGGTCCACTTCATGGTTCTTACTGTGTCTGAACATCAATTGATGGCACCCTATTTTTAGGGTGCCAGCACAGACATAAAAATACAGAATTGCGTTCAGAATGTGGCACAAGCTATGATGATTAAATGTAAATGAAGTTAATTTCCCCCAGATACTTACTTACCTAGCACATATATTCTTTGTATTTTTTTACTACACCATAAATTCAGTGTTATTGAACTGTTGTCCCCACATAAACTACTTTTCAGTTATTTGTTGTTCCCAAATATTGTTGGTTATATAAGGTCAGAGGGAATTACACAAATACTACATACGTACTTACTTGGTTGAGGAACCAACGCTCTTTTTCATGGAATAAGAAAACAATAATCAATGACATTCAGTTTGGATGTATTACAACTATTGAAACTTTTTTTTGTTTAATTTTGCAATGTCTTCTCAAGGAGTATGCTGATTTCCAGTACAGACGGAGACATAGACTGCGAAGGCGAGGTGACATAGCTAGTCTCCATAGCAACACACCTGACCCCGATGATCCCAGTGATAGCACTATCGGTAATGCGATGGACACGTTGGGCTTTCTATTAGTTTTTTTTTGTTTCATTATGTAAGAGATTCTGATTTATCTTACAGTATTTTTCCAAATCACATTGTTGACTGCCATGGGCCTACTGCCCACCAAAGTTGAAGTCATCAAGCTGCTACTTCATATCCAGTCATGTAGTTCTGTTTTAGGTTCTTTTGGCTTTGAAAAATATGTAGAATGTGTTGTTTTGATGCAAACTAGTGAGTTCTGTTGTGCATTTAATCGATTGCCAAATTTGTTAATTTACTGTCTGCTATTTATTGATCTGCAGTATTAGCTAACAGCATAATCTTTGTCAGTAATTGAGGCAATTAGCAAATTGTTTTTTTACACACTTGTTGTCTCTGTCTTACTGCAAAGATACCCAGGATGTTGGAGATGGACTAAGACATAGTCATTTGATGGTGAGTAATGTTTCGTCTATTTTCAGACAATGTTAGAAAAAAAATCATCATATGTCTGACTACTGTTGTACAGACTCACTTATGCTTCTTCACGAGGTATATAGTGTTGCTACCATAGGTTATGTTGTGGACTAAAAAAACCTCACCCCTGTTCAAATACTCGTTCTTTGTCACATTAAGAAAATGTCACCAAGATGAACAATTTCCAAATGTTTTCCACCATTATTGAAACCAATAAACAGTACAACTATTTTTTTTCTTTTTTAATCCTTTCAAGAGCAGAAAAAAAACTGGATTAATTGGTTGCATAAGTTTGTGCACACTATTAATTTTGATGTGGCTGTCTCAAAATTTCTCTCTGTGCCTGTGTGGCTTTTCTCCGGGTACTCTGGTTTTCTCCCACATCCCATAAATGTGCATGGTAGGTTAATTGAAGACTCTAAGTTACTTATAGTTGTGAATGTGCATGTGAATAGTTGTTTGTTTCTATGTACCGTGCAATTGACTGGCAACCAGTTCAGGGTGTACCCCACTTCTTGTGCAAACCTATCTGAGATGGGCTCTACCACACCTGTGACCCTGGTGAGGATAAGCACTTTGAAAAATGGAAATAAAAGCACTTTAAATCTGTGAAATTTTGTGCTGACTGGCATATAACATACTGTATGTGTAATTCTAAATTGTGCAATTTAAGATGGTCCAATTTAGTCCCCGTTGCTCATAGGCCCAAATATGAAAAAATAATGTGTCTCTGAACAATACCCACGTCTTCTTCAATGTGGCTCTATGTTGATGCATTTTCTTGCAGGGTGTTGGTTCTTTGGATGATGAGGATGATCCTAACATTCTACTGGCCATTCAGCTGTCACTTCAGGAATCAAGGATGCCACGGGGACAGTCCAATCATGAAGTCCTTGCTAATGAAGCATCACTCGGAGCCATTGGGACATCTTTGCCTTCTAGGCTTGAACAGAGTACTCCAGGTGTAGAGGTTCTCCCCAGAGTGTCTTTAAGCAGCTCAGAACTGTTAGAACTGGGAGACAGCTTGGCTAGACTTAGCAACATTAACATCAGCAGCCATTACTCTGTAGCTACTGGTAATCCCACCTCTCTTCAGCTATATGACAGCCACAACCGAGCCAATGGTTCCTCTATGCCAATACCAGTAGCTCCGGGCGCTAATTTCTCACCAACAGGTGTCTTCCCATCATCCATTGACACAACAGACTCGACCACTTACAGCAGCCATGACCCGTCCTCTTCCTCTGCAATCGCAGCAAATGCCAATCTGCTGGGTAACATCATGGCTTGGTTCCACGACATGAATCCTCAAGGTATTACCCCAGACGCTACAAGCTCTTCTCACACAGACACAAATGTGGACCCACTCCACGTAGGTGGTGAAGAGGGCCTGCAGGATGAAGACAAAAGCCGGGTTGTCATCATCCGTGAGACTAGGAAATCCCTGGAAGGAAAGGTGGAAGTTGGTTTTGGTTCCCCAAGAGTTTGTGACATGGAGAAAAAGGAGTGCACTATTGTGGAGAGGCCAACTCAGCTCCACCTTGTGGGACTAGAACCCATGCCATTACCTTATATGCCCACTCGTGACATGAAAGGGGTCCATGAGGACCGGGTAGATACAAAGGTCTGCCATGTTGACACACCGCAATGTGCACCTGACCAATTTCCCAGCAGCAGCTCCTCAGAGTGGGAGGAACAAGTACACTTGGTATGATCCTTTTTTTTTTTTTTTTTGTCAATGAGCATTTTGGGCAGGTCAAATGAGTCACTCTGGCTATAATTGTTATATTAATTTGTAAATTAACCCAGAAAAGGCTTTACTCTATTGAGAGCTCCTTACTAGAGAAAGCTTTATCAAATGACAAAGTAGCAACTGAGAATATATTTCTTAAATGGATCAAGTGGCAATTTTTTGCTTTTCCTGCAATTAGAGGCAAATTGACTGTGATCTCCACCAGCTTGTGTATTCTACTTTGTCCACTCGAGAAGTGAATGTGCTATGGTAAAGTTTGATAGAGTTTTGACAAACAACACGTAACTGTAGCCCGTACAATTTTTCAAGACGACATTGGATCAGCCACATAGTCGCATATTGTCAATCTACTTCCAGTGGTTTTATGTCACACTGGAGCACCTTCTGATTTTTCAAGAGCGCTGAACCAAGGCACTCCAGGTAGTTGGTGTCAAAGGCCATAATTTTTTATGAGTGCTCTCCCAGCACATTTTCCCCTCATGCTGGTCAATCTCAGCATTACAGGGACAACACGCTGGCATCTGAAGCCAGTTTACTAGTAGTTAGTTGTACTTTTCCTTTTGTAGAGTACATAGAAATAACTGTCCATGTCCACCTACTTCATAGTGACTAAACACTAATTATTAAGAGCACAGTTTACGGTCACCAAGTGGATTGTTCATTTAAAGCAATTTGTGCCTGTCTAATGCCGCCCTAGCAGCAAGATTTGATGTGAAAGTGTCCAACCACTGACATTGCTTGATAAAGCAGCTTTAAGTGATAACCTTTTAAACCTCACTAAAACTTTGTGGTGAGCTCTTCAGGTAAGATAGTACAATGAGAAAATATTAGTCAGCTATTTTAGTATGTGAGAAACACACACAAAACCTTTTTCATTTTTTTTTTTTTCTAAAGAAAAGGTATATCCAAGTGAAAAGCAGGTGGAAAACTCAATATAGACCTGACTGTGAGGCAGTGTTGATCTAAAGCCCTTTCAATTATTATCTACCAACTGCATAATATCATTCTTTTTTTTTTTTGACAACATCCAGAATTCTATTGAAAGCTGGCTTAATTTGTGGCTCTGTTTACTGCAGCTGCATTACATGAGGAGACTAATCAGGAAATGGTCTTATTTTGGACTGCAGGAAAGGGCCAGTGAAAGATAAAGGTGGTACGTCTCATTTCACCTTTGACAAATGGGACTAAATCAAGCGCCCTGTAAATTATCCGTGGTGTTGTATTTATATTTCATAAAAGCCTTCATGGCGCTGCGCAGATGTCCCTGACTGCAGGGTAATGCATTTAGAAGTAAAATGTAGATGTCTGTTATTACATTTCAAACAATCGAGAGTTTATGATTCTTGAGCAGTTGTCTACACAAGAGAGAAAAAATACTGTAGTGCCTTTATTTGAATCGCGGTTTTTAAATTATCCAGTTTATTTTTGCCCAGTATTCCAGTATTCGGTGTAAGCAAACACATACTGTAGTACTTAGTTTTTTTTTTCTTTCACGTCATCTTTCAAATGCATAAATATAAGTACTTTTTTGCAGCGTTATAATTTGGAGGTTTCATGAGTTGACATATTTTCAATTGTGCCCCCCTATCCTTTTCTTGTTGCTTAAGAAAAATGCCACAATTGATTTTTAAGTTGAGCTACTGTAGACACTAAAAGGAGGAAAGTTGCAATATAAAATGGATATTTATTTGAAAAATAAATGTATCCACTGAAGAAAATAGTGTGACTAACAATTATGAACAGAAACACATGATCAGTGTTTTAGCTTTTGAGACTTTTTGTCAGCTTTATGCCTCACTCATCTGAAGTTAATTTGATTTTGTTTTCAGTATAGAAGTATAAAAATTACTTTGGTAGGTTTCTTGAAGTTGTTAAACTGTGAGTGCCATGTGATCTCTGGAGCAAACTTACTTAAGATTTGGTTAATGTGTGCTAGACACAGATTGACCTGCGTGTGTTTCCCTGTATGTTGTGTAAGAGTATGCTGTGCATTAGATCTCTATTTGACCAGGTGATTTATTTTAAAATAACATTTTGTAACTCATTGAGATTTTCTATTGTAAAGCGACTAATCCTTGAAATGCTATTTGCACTTTCATAGTCTATACTTGATACATTCCTTCTTTATATGAATTGTTTGGTGTGTTATGCCAATAAACTATGTGTTGAGTTTATTTGTGTGATTTTTGTTGATGTTATTTTGGGGGTGGGGAGTGGGTCCTTTTTGCCTGATGCTAAATTTAACCAATGTGGTTATTCAGTTACACATTTAAAGTCCGACCTGCAGATGTTAGTGATTGTAACTTACTACTCAAGAGTCTTTCTACTGTGGAAAAGATTGTAAAAAGAGGTAAAGAAAGTGTTTTTGGCACACATTGCAATTGAGACTGAAATCCACTTCTCACTAAGGCCCACATGCCTTAGTATTGCTGATGGAAATAAGGCAACTTGGTAAAATAAAAGTACAAAAATCCTGACAGAAACTGTCAATACAGTCTGCGGTGAATTCCCAAACAGCTACAATATGAAACCTGACGGAAGGAAATAATCAAATATACTGTAGGTCGAAACATGCCTGAATTGAACATCATTGCCTTATGATTGAGACGACTATTAACGAACATCTAAGGTTTGGTAGTTCTGTTATATACTATTACGATAATTAAAACAACAATCAATAGGGCTTTACAAATGTTTAACCAGGGCAGTATGGTTGAGGGAAAAATTGACTGTGTAAGTGTGAATCCAAAGTGTATCTATTACATTTAAATTTAAAGGAGGTGGATCCAAAATCTGACCAAACTTATATTGACTGTGATCTCGACCAGCTTGCGTTTTCTACTATGTCCACTCAAGAAGTGAATGTGCTATGGTAAAGTTTGACAAGCAACACGTAACTATAGCCCGTACAATTTTGCAAGACTCCATCGGATCAGCCACATAGTCGCACATTGTTAATCTACTTCCAGTGGTTTTATGTCCCACTGGAGTACCTTCTGATTTTGCAAGAGCGCTGAACCAAGGCACTCCAGGTCATTTTTCCACGTCGGGGACACACATAGGCCCTTCTGATATAGGCCAATAGAATCATCGTTTTCTGCCGACAACTGTTGTGAATTGACAGTCCTATTTTATGTTTTGTGAATTGTATATATTTCTGACCTTAAATTACCGCTACCATCTTTTGGTTACCAAAGACGATAGTTAAAAGCTATAAATACATTGGTGTTGCTTAACTTGAACATGAGTTTATTACTCCATGCACACATTACAATATTTCAGACCAGTGTAAGAGCCCACTCAAATTCCAACAAAATGTACTATCGTTCTAGACTGATGGGTGGACTGGATGCGAGGTCTATGTGTATAAAGTCACCTGTCAGTCATGGGGAAAGCTGACACCTAAGAGACAAGCATTCATGCTCAGCAATTTAGTCTGCAGTTGACCTTTCGCCAAGTCTTTCATGCCTTAGTTACTTTTGCTAAGAGAAATGAAGCAACATGGTTTTGTGGAAATTTCAAAAATCCAGACAGAAACTGGCAGAAGGGACTGTGGTATGCCTTTGAAGGTTATATCCATGATCTCAAACTGACAAAGAAAAAATTACATAAAGGTCAATGCTAAAGCATAAAGTAAAACACTGAGGATGGAGATGGAAAACAATATTAAGGAACAACACTTTCTGTAAAGTTTTGTTACATTTACAATAATTAAAACAATAAATTGCCTGTTCTTGCAATGTTTTGAAAATGCTGAAAGTTTAGTTTAACAAAATTGGCATTAATGGCAACAAGGTAGCGATACATTGAAACGAACATTCCTGTCGGCAATCGTAACGTATTGTTGGGGGGGGAGTCACGCACCATGTGACTAACGTAAATAGGAGCACGGTTTGCTAGAACGCGCCCTTATTTGCATGCGCTCGACGTATTGGCCACACCTGAATCAAGCGACGAGGTGGATGATAGTCTGTTTTTTTTTTTTTTTTTTTATTGTTTTTTTTACGCCGTCACACTGCCTTACGATCGACGCAATGATCATCCCTGGTGTAACTGAATTTCCTTTGACATGATGTTGATGACTTTCGACGTAAATGCGCTTGCATTACGTGAAGCAGTTCTGAACATGCGCTTTCGTACATGCTCAGTACTTGCAGAACTTGATTTCCTGTTTCCGGGTGAATACTGGTTGTTTTGACTTGTTTAGTGAACAACGTTTATGAAAGAAACACGTAAATTAATGTGAAGACCACACAAAATACGCAACGCCTTGAGAGAATGCGAGGGCAGGGGTATTACTGTTACTACTGTTATTGCCTCAACTTGGCTACGCTCGTGAAAGCAAACAACGAACTCAAACGCATGTTCTTTCAATGTTGTCAACTAGTATCCGGATTAATTTTTAGCAATTTTCCCTCAATTTTCCGCAACACTTCTCGTAAAAATTTAAAAATCCGGAATTCCGGGAAAATCCGGAGGATTTTCATCACTGCACTCTATACTCGAGTTGTTGTGTTTGCAATCCCATTTGCTTTCATCTGTGGCCGGGTACATTTTTTTTTTTTATCCTCTCGGCAGGAACCCTCATTTAAAAGTATGTAGTCTAATTTCATTGTTTATATTAATTTCAATCTACTTTTCTTGTACTGAAGTTGAAACATTTAGACTTGAAATTAAGAGTTAAAAGTAATCATGTATTGATTAGTGATTTTGAAAGTTAATTTTCCCTGGATTTTTTTGTTTTGCTGTCTCTTGAGTGGTGAGTGATGGTTTCGTCAGAATGACGACCAGTACACTGAAACTTGTAGGACCATTTCTGACATCTTTTGGCTGTCTCCTCTTCTGCCTTATTTGGCAGCAAGTTGAAGCAGAGCCCAAATTGGGGTGGAAACAAGTGACTGCACAAAATCATGAAAGCGTTTTCGTTGCACAGTGATAAACTGACAGACACAACCACGTCCCTGCACTGTCAACAACTTTACGGAGCAACCAACTAAGTCTTCAAAAGCTAATATTGATCGAACCATTATTTAACCATATCACACACACACACACACACAGTACATAAACACTAAAAAGTCAAAAGTTCAAACAAGTTATTTTTAAACAGCTAATAGGAAACAGAGTAGTGCAGTGAGTGGTATGCACTGCAAGTTATGTCAAGAGTATGTTCCAGCAAAGACTTTCTTTTTTTAACCTGCTGAGGATGCTAAAGCAGGCTCAATGCCAGACTGGACCAGTGAGAAAATGAGCACTAAGCAATAACTTCTGCTGCTTGTTTCAGAACCACACCAAAACTCTTATGTGAAACCTTGTGTATAAAAGAAAATGTTAACCGACCTTGCTATACTGTATGCCTGCTTTAAAAAATAATATATATATATAAAACCAGAACAAACTTGGTAAATGTAATATTTATAGTGTGCCCCTCTCCCACTAAAATTAACAGCAAAAAGGGGAGAAGTAAATGTGCACTCTAACTTGTCAGAGACAGTGTGACATAAATTAGTGCAATTGGGGTCCACCCGAAAATAAAAATTCCCCAATTTCATAAAACATCTAATCACATGAGGTTTTGTTCATTAAATTTAAGTGTTTTGTGTAGTTGTAATACAATCAAATACATATAGCACAAGACACAATGGTCCAAAAAAAAATATAGGATTCAAAATAAAACACGTATGTAATCATATTAGCCCTGAAGAAAACAGCAGAATGGCATAAAACACTATTATGATAATATGACTATGATATCCTATCTAAAGTATTAGAGATATTTGTTTGGCCCCTAGCAAGAACTTAGACTAGGTGACTTGCCGTACACTGTATACCAAAGACCAAACAGTGTGGCTGTATAAAAATGAGATATCTATCTGGTAACATAGTGAACTCAGACTGCAACCTAAAGAGTACCTCAGTAAAGCTTTTCTAATGAATTTACCAAACAATGAAGTAAATTGACCATCTTCAGCTGACACAGATTGGCAGGTACTGATTGTAGTAGAGGAGCTAGGAGAGTCATACGGAGATCCAAAGAGTAGTAACGGCACTGACAGTCAGGGAGGCTCTTCAGGGGAAGGCAACAGGTGCTCTGAACCATCAACAGAGGCCTGTATCAACACTCAAGAGAGAACAGGCAAAGGATGGCTTAACCATTGAAACTGCGGTTTTCAAGTGAGACATCACCAAGTAATAGGATTCAGATGTAAGTGGAACATTGGTCATGCTAGAGGCATGTGTAACCACAGTAGCAGCCTAACCTCATCATTCAAAGCTCACTTCAGCCCCAGGAAGTTGACGAGGAACAGTAGGTCACCCATAATTCCCCTCTGGATCTTGAATCCAAAAGATCTGCTTGGGATGTTTGGAGCCCACCACAATGCGTATAAAAGGAACACACTTGTCCTAAAGCTTTCCCTTGCTTGACACCAACACCTGGTCACAGAGCAATAGAGGCTGACCTTTGACCCATGTTTTGTATTAGTCACACTGATGCTTCTGCTCACCCCAGCAGTTATTCTGAGTCAGTGTAATGGCACAGTGCAATTTTCCCGCTAGGGACATCACAGAGGCATCCAAGTTGGATATACTCACATTGTAGAGCACATTCTTGGAGAGGCTGTCAACCGGCAGCCTCGAGGATTTCCAAAACATCAAACTAAACAGTACAAATCCAGTCTCCTCATGCACAGTGCAATTACACGCAAGTATTCGTTTGGATCATCTGTGGCTGTTTAATCCTGAAGTGAAGAGGTGTCTTGGGTGTGGTTAAACCGCACTATGCCATCGTTCCCAAAAGGTCAACTACATCAAGAGTGCAGCAATCAGCTTGCTTTTAAAATTGCACCCAAGTCAGAGTGGAGGTGCTGGGGGAATCTATAAATACAGAGGTATTTTTCGCAAAACTTCTTTGCTGTACTTTTGGCTTACTCCCATTTCGTAAAGTGATCAGTGGCCACAAGAACAAGACTGTCTACAGCTGACCATAAACGAACACACACGGCATCCAGAGAGGCAGAGCTCTTAATACCTTCCAGTGGGGGCCTTTTCGTATGGTCAGAAATTTTGCTAAAAACACATCTATGGTACAAAATGACATGACATCCTTCTCTGTCCTACCAGACGAAATGCTGGTGAACCAGAGAGTGTACGTGGCTGACCTTGATGGCCAGGACAGTCATAAACACTGGGTGACACTTCTGCATTTAGGGATTCCAGCAAAATTAAATGAAAGATTTTTTTCTTGGTCAAGGGATCCTTTGTGACCCCAAAGTGGAGGCCATCCCTAAGTGTGAGGCTATAGCATGTTTTAGGACTCGAAAACTCTTTGCTGACTTTCATCACAGCGTTCGTGTGTGGAAGCCCTGCGTTTTTTTTTTTTTTTTTTGTCACCATAATGAGCAGCTCTTCAGATGACTGCTTGCTTTTCCTTATTAAAGTAAAGCAATGTGTCCCGGTCAGCAGATTACAATGTGGTGAGGTGGTGGCTGCACTATGCCGAGGAGCATTGTCCCGCCCCTGCAAAGAGGAACTGAGAGGAATGACATTATCCTCAGACACTGACCCCTCAGCAAAGCGAGAGGTACACCCCAGAGACTGGCTTGTACAGCAGCTGCTCCCTCAAAAATGTCATGAATGGATTCTGCTGACAGCATCTGCGACTGAGTTATGCCTGCGAGGAAAATGCTTGATTTTCTAAAGATATGGAGTCACTTTGAAAATCTGACACTGCTTACAGGCATAAAGTTTTGCTTGTGAAAGGGAAGACTGTTGTCAAACCCTTTGGTCAGTGGCTAAACTTACAGTATCTCATTCCGTTCATTTTTTTGGGGCAAACACTCCAGTCTGTGGGAAAGAGAGTTGGTTTCACTGGGACTGACAAATTTGTCTGTTCAAGTGATGTCTTCCTGTGCACAATCCCATTTTTTACCCCTTAGCCCTTTCCTTTAACACTTTATTTTCATGGGCATGATGAAGGGAAACGAAGCAGGACAACACATTATCACTCCTCCTGGTTGTGTTGTAAGCAGAAGTGAGATGCCATCTTGGGTCAAATTAATATTATTATTACGGTGGGTACATTTCTACTTTTTATCTCTATTTATTCTCAAAACATTTTTATTGAAGGAAAATTTTGATAAACTAACTTGGTCTAACGTCGGCCAATGAACAGCAACTGTCATCGACAATAACCAAACATTTGTCAACGCACAAACCCGCAAAGAAAATGTCGCCAAACACAATAGAAAAGAAATGTATTGTCACTGTCACAGGACTAATGAATATCAGTTGGGCATCTCAAAACTTGCAGGGGTGAGGTAAAACATACGCAAGCAATTACGAATGAGACATAGTCACAGAATATTGCATACACTTTTCCCATTTGGGAAAATGTTCATATCATGATGTGGTAGTCTGATTATTTAATTGACTAATTCTTTCTCACCATGGATGAGTCACTGAAGTCTGACATTAGATGCGCAATAACATAAGATCTCATCATTATGAGGCATTTAACCAACAATTAAAAAAAATTCCTTGCATTTTTATTTAATAACATGATTGTCATTAGTATATATAGCAATCATTATCCTCACTTACATGTATGTACAGCAGTCACTCGCATTTGACTAGCACGATCACACTTGCGCACCATCACACTTGCAAATCTGCACAGTCGAGCACAAAAAAATCACGTGCCTAAAATTTGTTACAAGTAGAAAAGATAGTTTTGTTTCATAAATGTTGATAGCTAAACAAGCCTTCTCCTAAACAATCAGTTTTCACCCAGAAACAGGAAATGCAAGTTAACCATACTGAGCATGTACGGAAGTGATGCCAAAAGCACATGTTCCGAGCTGCTTCACGTCCTGCAATTTACGTCCAAAGTCAGCAACATAATGAGCCATGTCAAAGGAAATTCATTTACACCAGTGGTGTTTAATGCACCGATTGCGACATTAGACTATCATCCACCTTGTCACTTGATTCAGGTGTGGCCAATAAATTGAGTGCACGCACATAAAGGCACGTTCTAGCAACCTGGCCTCCTATTTAGGGCAGTCGCGGCTATGCGCGCATGCATCCGCCAATCCCCAGCCACCCCCCAGTCGATCGCAAGAGGCTGGCTGCTTGAAAAGTAGATAGTAAGTAAATAAGTTTCTTTCGGCTTGTCCCATTAGGAGTCGCCACAGCCAGACCTCTCGGATGAAACACTCATATTTGTTTGGCACAGTTTTTACGCAGGATCTTGGGGAAAAAAGATCTGGGCACCCCTGAGTTAAATTGAAAAAATTTCTGAGATGTAACACAGGTAATGTTTCAGTATGTAAATATAATAAGTATGAGATTGTGATTTACTTTGACTTGATCTAAGTTCTAATGTCAGACTAGTCTGTCCATATCATTTTCCCCCGTGGTACTGCATTATCTTGAAGTTCTTGAACTTTTCCCTTCTCCATGCTTTAAGAAGATATAGATAATCTACTGCTAGCTTTCATCAATGGATTGACAAGAGAGAGCACCGTAATAACAATACATCATGATGAAATAAAATGATTTGATTATATGAATATTTAGTTTTGAATTTGAATGTCTATTGTCTATTGAATGTCATAAAAAATGTCTGTCTCAGTCTGCAGTGTCAATAAATTATGATGATAGTATTAGGTAACAACTACATACTGTACTTGTGTATAACAACTTAGTAAGTTATTTTAAGGTCTTGAGATTCCATCCCTAATCACACCCGCAACATTATATCTGCGGGCATGGCTGGTGGACCACACCCATAACTTTATATCTGCGGGCATGACTGACCACATCTGTACATTTTTCAAATGTGAGTTACTGATGGACAGTACTTCCTTGTCTATTCTGCCATCTTGTAAGGAAGGTCCTTGCCTGTCACTTTCAAGTGAGTTCCCGACCACACTCAGTTTCAAGGCCCGTGCACCTCTTTGTTCTAGCCCTTCCTCTAGGAAATGGTATCCCCCTTAATTCTCATGCATGGGCAAAACCAAGGGCTGAAATGGAAGTGAAGGGCTCAGATGTAGCATCGGGATTGACCATTGCTCAGTCCTTACCAGCAGGTATTTTTAACAGGACCCCACCCAAGCCATCATAGCAAGAATTGGTGCAGTGGTTGAAGGACCTAGCAAAGTTTGACTGTGTAAGCACCACAATGTTGAGGTGGCACCCTTTAAATTCCCAAACTTCTCACAGGCCGCAATCCATTCCTGAGGCCTTGGTTCTTTTTTCCGTCCGAAGGAGCAGTTCGTACTCCTCTGTCCTACAGTAAAATGGAAAGTGGTTTTGAAATGCAAGGACAGCCAGAAATTAAATGCTGGTAGTAAAACGCCTTCTAAGAGTGGACTTCACTTTCTCCCGTGTGTGCCGTATTCATCTTTCATGAGGTCCTCTTTACTGAAAGATGAGAATATATTAATTTTCTTCTGATTGACTAAGACACGACTGCTGTTCACCACATTGCATTTTTCTGTGCAAGCTTCAGGTTATTGGCTATGAGAAACAGAAAGACAGTCTGAAGCCTTTTCTGGGTTTTCTCTTAGGATAGAGAAAAGTTGGGGGGTCATCCAAACAGAGGAGTTTGGGGAAGTTAAACTCTTTCTAGACAAGGAACACCGTTGAAACATATTTACTGAATGACTTCCTGATGATACCTTTAAACTCTGGTACAGTTTATGGTGGTGTGCTTGAGGGACATCGCGATAGGAAAGGATATCCTGAACGGGGAATTGTGAGTAGGTGAATTAGGTGGACACATTCCTTCTTACAGTTCAGCTTTCCTTTGGAAAAGACATCTTGGTAAGTGTGCACAGGTTTAGCCTCCTGTTTCTATTTATCTGAATTCTTCTTCTTTTCCTTTCGGCTTGTCTGTGAGGGGTCGCCACAGCGTGTTATCTTTTGCCATCTTAGCCTATCTTCTGCATCTTCCTCTCTAACCCCAACTGCCCTCATATCTTCCCTCACCACATCCATAAACCTTCTCTTTGGTCTTTCTCTCGCTCTTTTGCCTGCCAGCTCCATCCTCAGCACCCTTCATTCAATATACTCACTCTCTCGCCTCTGTACATGTTCAAACCATTGAAGTCTACTCTCTCGAATCTTGTCTCCAAAACATTCAACTTTGGCTGTCCCTCTAATGAGCTCACTTCTAATCCTATCCAACCTGCTCACTCCGAGTGAGAACCTCAACATCTTCATTTCTGCTACCTCCAGTTCTGCTTATATTCAGACTTCTAGGTTGACATTCATCAATCAGCTGTCCTTAAGTGACTGAAAGAGGGTACAGTACAAGCAGCATCTTATTTGGGGACTGGACACCCTCGCTGACTGGTCTGTACCTACTCATTCTCTGAGACAAGAGGTCTTCCTAAAAAGAGTATTAAACAGCTACAGCTCTATCGGAATGCTGCATCTCGAGTTTTGACAAAAACAAAGCGGTTCAAGCACATAATTCCAATCCAGTCCTACAGTCCTTGCAATGGCTTCCAGTCAGCTTTAGAATAGATTTTAAAGTTCTCCTACTGGTTTATATATCACTAAATGATTTAGGTCCTGAATACATGAAAGAAATGCTTACGGAATACAAACCCAGTAGAGCTCTGAGATCGACTGACTTGTGTGAAATCGTGGAGCAGAGTCCAAAGCAAACATGGTGAAGCAGCATTTAGCGATTATGCTGTACACAATGCCAGCAGAGGTGAGGTCACCCCAAAGGGTGAATGTTTTTAAATCCAGGTTGAAAACTCTTCTTTTTTTTCTCATGCCTTTTAGAATATATCCACTTTTGATTCATATTACGTGCACTGTTTTAATTTATTTATTGTTTGTATATTTTGTCATTTTTATTGTTTTTATTCCATTTTAAATGTTTTATCTCTTTGTTTTCAAATGCTTTTAATCATTTAAAGCACATGGAGTTACCTCGTGTATGAAATCTGATATACTGTACAAATAAATTTGCTTTGCTTTGCTTTCATAGTTACTAAGGGAATGAAATATACAACCTTAGATTGGAGCACAGTTTCATGGGTCTCTTTTTTTGGGGGGTTCAGGAACATCATTTGGACTCAACAATGTCCTTACATGGTGTCACTCAACTATGATGTCTTTAGGGGCTGAATGGGAAAAGGTGGACTCCACAATGACAGTACTTTTTGGTCCACCTCCCCGACATGAAAATAAGCAATCCATCAGTGCAATTGAAAAAAAAAATGCTAACACTCAGGCTCCGAGGTGTTGGACCTGGAAAGCAGCCATTGCCTCTTATCAGATCTTCCAATAAATATATCTCTCAAGAAGATCAAAGTAATTCATCAAGGAAAGCCGTCACAGTGAAGTTAGACCCATAAATCGCAATTGCCTGGTCCTAGATGCACATTAATTGTGTCCTAAGTCCAGCACAGCTAACAAGTACCATCTTCTTTGGTAGGAGCAGAGGACTAAAGAGAACACCGGCAGCTCGCTCTTTGATTGAATTCTGCTGCCACACATCCCTCTCGAAGCAGATTGACTCCAGACAGATACTGCAACCCAAAACAAATCACTTGCACCTTCCTCTCCTTCTTTTGAGCCTACAACAGTCACTGTTTTGTCATCAGGAAGACTACAACAGCAGGTTGTATTATTGGTTGTTACTTGAGATGAAGGTGTCACTAGCGAAGCCCATAATAACCCTCTGACGGAACAGGTGGGCCACTTTAAATTGGTACTGTAGGGAAAAGATTCCCACATGACCAAGGGTTATGTCTCATGTGACTTGGTCCAAAACATTTGAGGCAGTCTGTAAAACCTACAGTGTGCATGAGTTGAGTGGTCAATGGAGCCGCATGCTTTTCCAGTTGAAGGCATCATAACCCTGATATCAGTGTCTACCAGGTAGACGGCCACATGACTATTGGTTTCTTGGTCTTTGCCTGTTTTCAAGGGAAGCATTGCACAAAGCTATATCCATGTTAGATTTCCCACAACCTGTTGAACTCCAGGGTTGTAAGTTGGTAAGTCAGTGGCAGCCCGGGCCACAGAAACAACGGGAGATAAAGCAGCTAGATGATGTGAGTTATCCATAACAGTATTTGATTCGGGCTTACTTCGGGGCAAGGTAAGGACAGGTAGAGAGATACAGTAGGAGGTGTCACCTGCTGGTGTGCAACTGAGGCAGCCTCTGACATAGACGCATCAGTCCACAGCTTTAGCTGTAAGCTGACAAAATCGCCAGTCATTGAAACTGAGCTGCCGTTTTTCCAACAGTTCTCACATGAGAATCCAGATGCTGCTGAACCCCAGCCGCAGTCCACTGCTCAGGTGCTTGCAGTTGAAACAAAATAGCTAGACAATGGTTATTCTAGACTGATTAGTGACAATACAGTAAGTCGGGTCCTAACAGATTTGCTCTGTTTGTGAAGCTGAATCCAGGAGTCTCACCCACATGGGGAATAGCAGCGTCACACCTGAACTAGTTCAATGAATGAAGGTTTATGAACTATTTAATATTTTGTGTGAGCATGCAATCAAGTTAGTTCATTTCTCCAGGAGTTATATAATTGAAAAAGTATTCATTCTGGTGTCAAAGACAGGCTTTTGAATGAAAGTAAATTTTTCATCTAAGTGTGCCAGGTTTTCTTCAGGACATGCAGGAAAAAATCTATCTGAACATATTATATACGAGCCTTCATATGTCAGTGGCTATACGCTGTATTTGGCAACCGATTTCATGGCAGCCATTAATGCCAGGCACGCTGGAGCTGTGTGAAAGCGCATACTTAATAAATGCAGTAGTTGATCATAATGACACTCTACAAAACTACGTGATCAGTTGCCACACCGGCACTTTCCTCGGCACCAAAGAGAGTCGGGAGCAGCAGACTTGAGCCATGTGAGTCGCATAAACTCAATAAAAAAATAAACATTGGTTTGCTCCCTCATGTGAAGATCAATGGTAAAAAGTCGAGAAAGGTCCCCACCTAACTTACAGCGGGGAGTGTCACATCAGTTATTGCAATACGGGTAACAGATTGACTTTGAAAAATAATAAAATCTATTATTTAGAAATTACATAGAAGAAGAATCACACAAAATTTTTGGCTCCAAAGTAATCCATCATATGGACCTAAAAAGAAATTCAATAGCATACACCAATGATATAATCTCACAAACATTTTTTACCTAAATTATACAGGAATAAATACCCCAAAATACAAGACATGTAGACGATCTTAACTGACTCTGTTCCATGTGACCCCTTTAAAAGAGGAAGGATACACTGTACCTAAAACTGAAACAATTTTTTCAAATGTATCATTGAATACCATGGAGTGCCACCATAAAGCTGTGTTTCTGGAATGTGGCTAAGTCAAAGGTTAAAGGCGTTATGCACGGCAAGGCATTAATAAGCATTTCTTGCTGGAAAGGCCAGAAGGCCTGACAATTTCCACTGCTCACATTTTACAAGCTACTGGAACACCACGTGACTGAAAAATAGCCTGGGGTTGTGTAATTCAGTCATTCATCTTCTATTGCTGTTTATCTTCACTAGGGTCACGGGGATGCTAGAGGCAATCTCCTCTATCTTTGGGAGAGAGGCCTGAATTGGCCGCCAGCCAATCACGGCATGCATATAAACATTCGCAGTCACATTCACACCTATAGGCAATTTAGAGTCTTCAATTAAACTAGAATGCATGTTTTGGGGGTGTGGGGAAAAAAACAGAATGCCTCAAGAAAAGCCACACACACACACACGAGGAGAACATGCAAACTTCACACAGGCGAGGCTGGGGATTTGAACGCCGGTCCTCAAAACTGTGAGGCAGACGTGCTAACCAGTCATCCACCATGCCACTGGGTTCAGTAATTGGTATATTAGTTTGATGCTATTACTTTTCAAGGTCGAAATGTCTTGTACCTCTTGAAGACGAGACTAATGTGCTTCCATGCTCAGCATCAACTCAGTTTTCCGTTTTAACATGTTACTCACGTTTGTTAACTTACATGCCGACCGTAAGTTGACATGCCACCGTCCATTGAATGGCGTTGTGCTGCTTGCAGAGAGTCTATCCATCTTGCTTTCATTGAAATCACCAAAATACAGCAAATACAAAGTAATTAGAAGTTAAAACACAGCGGTGCTTTACATTAAGTTCCAAAAGTATTGTCGTCCGGCAGATAAAGAATGACTTGACACTTGTTCAATATAAATCTAGATGCATAAGTGCTGAGTCATCACATAAGTTTTGCAAAGGCCTTGTCATGGAAGCTCAGTGTCATCGACAGAGATTGATGAGTTTCAGCAAGAAAAGGAACAAGACAACTATGTCCAGGTAGAGGCTGAGAGCAGCAAACACATACTCCTCAGGAGAGATCTCGTATTTTCTGTGCTTGCCGCCCACGATGCGCTGGGTATCAAACACCAGGTACTGCAGAGATAGAGCGAGAGAAGATGCTTCAACAGCAGCAGTGATGACAGCTTGTTTGTGTGATTAAAGACATATTGTGCCAGCAAGGGGAGGAACTTTGAAAGAAACTAACAGGGCAGAGGTTCTTTTAGCGGCGGTCTAGTACTCATAAATAATTCCGTAGATGTTGTTGCACAGCTGTAAATAAGCGGTGATTTGCTCCTGACAGCCTGTTTGGGCTCTGTGAGCAGTCCGATAGCACCCCTATTTGACAGCAAGGGGTGACCAACATTTGCACTTGGCGCCAAGGGCATGCAGGGAGATGGCTGGGAAAATTAAGCCCCCTGTTGGTCAGAGGTGTCAAACTGAAATAAAAGGGCATAAGGACATCAAAGTGTGATGGCGCTAAGTACATACTCAAACTAGCACTGGAGGTATGCGGCTCAGGCCTTTGATCGAATCTTGCATCTCATTCAGACTGGTGACATTAAGCCCTCTTTGATTGTGATTTAGTTCACTTGGAAAGGTCAGTGTTGGAAAGCGTATTTCATTCCTGACAGGTGCGGAGTACTTACCAGGGAAAACAGCAAGGTGCCCAGGCAGGCGTAAGCAATGTACGCAAACTGTTCAAAGACAAAATCAACAGAAGAAGTTTCCATTTTCAGTTTAAAAATTGTGGAAATAAAATGTTCTGCAGCTGTCTAAGTAAAATGCCTTCTATCAGGAGAGCGGTGTTTAGTTTTGGCTCTGGAACATTTGTTGGGTGAAAAATGGCTGTTTAAAATCAATGCCTATTGTTTAAAATGATGCAAAGAAACGTGCTGTTGTTAGCGTAAAGAGCTGTGTGTACTTAAGAATTTCAGTGTGCGATCAGTGTGCATTGTAACATTTACCTGTGATCGGAGGATTGCACAGAGCAGTGCAAAGGAAAAGAGAGTCCAGCCAAACACCCACAGGCTTCCACTTGCCATGGTGAAGTCCCACTGGGGTCACAGAGGGGAAGTGGAGAGAGAGGAAAAACAGAGCAAGAGAGAAGAGAGTCAGAGAGAATGTGACCAGCCTTGAAAAATACACAACACCGGTGCAGAGCATCTTTCATTTATGCTCATTATTACAATAAAGGCCACTCAAGGTCGTCGAACATTACAGCCAGGCTGCAAGGCATTCCAGATTACTGAGTGATTAAGACACATTGCAGTTCAACACATGAATATACTAATGATTATGGGTATAATGATCCTGGATAATTAATCAACCAGATGCAATGCTGGCACACAGGGAGGGAGGCGGTATTTTGGCCTGCCTGCCCTTTTCAGAGAGACAGAAAAAGATGGCAGCTACCACAGGAGAATCACTATCACTGATTACCTGACCTGCAACTGCAAGATGAATCTAAAGTCTAAAGCAAAACACACAAAGGAGTCACAAGCTCTATAAACCTTAATCTATGTAGTTTAGCCAGTATGCAACTTGATGTGTCCTTAAATCTGTGGAATTTGTTTATTCCACAGATTAGTTGTGAATGAAATCCATAGATTAGTCTTTAACAGATATGTACTGTATTTATGACAGATCCTTCTGTTCAACTCACTTAAACAAGACCGAAAATATTTTTACTTATTCAGATCAGTAAAAAAGATTCCTTAAATTTAAAATAGTATCTAAATAATTTAAAGGCAACACTCACTGCCTTTTCCATTTTGCTCACATCTATTACAGTATTACACTGCATACTAACATGCACCCTCACATACGATTGACCAAAAAACTGCTTCAGCAGCTGAAACCATTAATGAGCTGTCTTGACTCAATACCATCTGACTTTTCCAAAGGTATTGCGAGGTCTGCGCTAGCTGATTTGCAGCAAATCATTAATTCCTCAATTGAGTTAGACAAGTTTCCTAAAGCTCTTAAAATAGCTGCTGTTCAGCCTCTTCTAAAAAATAAAACGCTGGACGCTTCCATGTTAGTAAGTTTTAGAGGCATCTCAAATCTCCCTTTCATTGCCATGATTGTTGAGAAGTAATTTTTAATCCGCTCAGGTGTTTCATCACAGTATAGAATCTGCTCTTATCAAATTGCTAAATGATATAAGGTTGAATACTGACTCGAAAAAAGTGTCAATTTGGGTCTTGTTGGACCTCAGTGCAGCTTGTGATATGGAAGATCACAATATACTGCTGAACAGGTTTGAAATGTGAGTAGGACTAAATGGTCCTTAAATGGTTGGGGTCCCACTTGGAAGAAAGGAGGTACTTTGTAGCCACAGCACAAAAAAAACTGAAAAAATTGTTTGTGGCAATGAAGAAAAGAGGACTGCTGTTAGTAAATAGCTGGACACTTTTTTTTTTTAAACAAAGTCTGAAATTTTGGCGTTCTGATAGATTCCCACCTAACTTTCAACAGTTATATAAAATCAATCGCCAAAACTGCCATTTACCATATCTAGACTCAAGGCTTGCATGGGTCAAACAGACCAGGAAAAGCTCATCCATGCTTTTATCTCAAGTAGACTTGACAATCGTAACGATCTTTGGACTGGACTCCCAAAATAGAACATTAAACAGCTGCAGTTCATTCAGAATGCTGCATCTTGGGTTATATCACGTATCACTTCAATTCTAAAGTCCTTGCACTGGCTTGCAGTCAGCTTTAGAATAGATTTTAAAGTTCTTATACTGGTCTAAAAATCAGTAAATGGTTTTGGTCCTGAATACATGAAAGAAATGTTAATGGAATATAAACCCAGTAAGGTTCTGAGATCGACAGACTTAGGTGAAATAGTGGAGTCCATAGTCCAAGGCAAACATGTTGAAGCAGCATTTAGCTATTATGCCACCAACAGAGATGACATCAGCCCCAAGTGTGAGTGTTTTCAAATCCAGATTAAAAACGCTTTTATCTTCTCATACGTCTCGAGTACTTCCACTTTTAAATGTTTTCTTTTTTTGGTTTGTTTTTTTGGACGAATATTTTTCCCCTCTGTTTTTCGAACTCATGCAAGAATCTGTGAAAAAGAAGTGACTTTTGACAGACTCCTAAATAAGGAAAATGACCATCTTATTTATGGTGATAAAACCCTTGTTGTTGCTGTGGCAGCAATATGCTTCCATTGGCTGGAATACGTAACAATAAAAAAAAAAAAAAAGAGTCAGAACAGAGAAAGGATTCAGGCTTCTAGCATTACATATGCATGGGTACTCCCTGCACATTGCAGTGCCGTTTGACATTTGCCCATTTTTAATTTATTGGCAGGTTACACTGTGCCTCACAGGTATGATGTCACTATTTGCACACCTAATACATTTATCACCTTCTGACTTCTGTGTCTTGCAATTCGGATCAGGGTTTTCCACTTTATACCATGCTATGGCCAACTGAGCCAAAGTGTGTGTAATGTTAGTGGAAAGAAGCTTTTATAATGGGATTGGATGCAGCAGATTGTGAGCGCTTTTCAAGGTCATTAACATTTTGTTTTGAGCTAGGAACAGGAAATCAACCTGATTGACAAAAATCCCCCCAATTTTTTTCTCTCTCACTAATCATAGAGATCCAATCCATGTTTTAAGCTTTCCTGGTGACTGCATGCTCAGCTTAACACCTTTGACTGCAATATGGATATTTAGCCCCGAGCCCGAGCCAAGTCACTGCGGTGTTGTGACGACATGCCTTCTGCTGCCAACTGAAACTAGTGGATGACAGACCTCACCTTTGACTGCATCGCAAATACACTCAGGGAGAAGGACACTAATGCTGTCGCACCCACGGCCCACAGAACAGCTTCGGCGGAGAAGAACCTGCAGATAGCCAAACCAAACTCAATGAATGCAGTTACACCGGCTCCCCCCTGTCGTTTCATAACTGAGCAGCATGAACAGAAGGTTTCAGCCTTACATGGTTTTCAAATAAAAATAATGTGCTATTATTTCCTTTGTGTCTTAGGTAGTGATGGCACCCAAAAGACATGTTACATAATGGATTGTTCTTCTTCATTTTATATCAGTTTCACTTATGACAGACTCATGAATATGATGGGTGCAATGCATTATTCACACGAAGCCTTCAACTGAAACAGTGCATCATCAAATCACATTGTTTTGGAACCACGTGGTTCTTTATTGTGAAAATGTGTGTGTTTTTTTTAACATGATGTACTGTATTTTGTATTAAGTAGACTTGGTACGTCCTGTAGATAGTGAAGCACTTTACTTCAGGTAGGTCAGGTCAAGTCGGTACGTAAGTAGTTGTCCTTAAGCAGGTAGATGGATGGATGGGCAGTATTTTTTTATTACTTTTTTTTAAGTTAAATGTTTTTGGACCATTCATTTTTTTTACATGAGTAAACCTTAGGTTAATTTGTCAGTTAGATAGCTCAGTAAGGTGAGTAGATCACATTAGTGTAGTACAGTGAGATATGCAGACACATCATTATTGTGTCTATGGATCAGCATGCGATTGAGGAACAAATACTCACACTGCTATGGATCCCAGCATTAACCCCTCTGCAATAGTCTGTGACAGATATGGAGGTGGGGATGGGGGGCAAGGGGAGGGGGAGAAGGAGAAAGAATATGTAAATACACTCCAACAAACAAGAGCAAAGGCAGTAAAAGAGAACAGGTGAGCTGGGGCTTTAATGGCGGCTGTGTGCCACTCACAAATAGGCCTAGAGTGATGAAATTGAGGGGGACCCCACGCCGAATGTTGTCACAGCAAGACAAGACCACGATGAGTACAGTCACCATCCCCCTTTTTCCCAAAGAACACAGAAGGGCTGTTGTAAGTAGCAAATGAAGTGAGTAGAACCAGTAACAACAACAAAAAATTGAACTTTTGTTACAGATGACTTCACTAAAGGGGATATTTATTCACAGTGAAGCATTTCCATCTCCTGGGACTCAGTGTTGTGACAGTCTGCATTACTTTTATGGTTTTTATTAGCAACGTTTTCATACCAACCGGAGAGAAGTGGGTATCCAATGTGTTGAAACAATCGAAACGAATATTTTTCATCGCTGACTTACATCATGGCATAGGAGAACCAGGTGTTGGTCAATGTCCATTCCTTTAGAGTGTTCCTGTTGTTTTAAGAAAAACGGGAGAGGAAAGTCACGTTTAATAGAGTTGCTATTTCTTTGACAGAGCCACTAGAATCATTGCATTAAATATTTACAGAGGATAGCGTATCGTGCACAAGGAAGGTGAATGCAATTTATGAAAAGAAATTACAATTGCAGCGTTCCACCATATCAATTATCCAACACATAAAGCTCTCTAACCACTGCAAGATAACATATTGGGAGGAAGAAATTGTATTTTGCTGCCTACCAACTTGCATCATATTATTTACCTCAAAAAGCTTCCTAACCAAGACCCCCAGAGCTCCGTGGAGGGGCTTAGCATGGGTCAAGTAAGAATCCACTCAATTATGCTGCACAAGCGAAAGGTGCAGACCCAAGTCTGTTTTTAATTTCAGTAACATGATTCCATGGGAGACAAAGACATGATTTTTCTCAGTTGAAAAATTACAACGAATAATTATAATAATATATGAATGATAATACAGTCATTTCAGCTATTTGGAACTTGATTATAACTGCTGGAAAACTTACATTAGAGAAGAATTGGGGGATGTCTCATGGGATACGTTGTCCTTAGATTTGGAGTTTTCTGTACTGCATGCTAAGCATCAGTCAGATTGATTATCTTGGGTTATTAGCTTCTTAATAATCTTAAACAGAAAAACAACAGGAACCTACTAATATACGACTTTTTGTGGTAACACGTCCTCGGTATACTGCAGCAACTGTGGCAAATAAGGCTGCAGTCATCTTTATTTATTTATTTATTTATTTTTGTAACTGTCAGTTAGCTAACTGACCCCGATTTATCTCGAATGGAAGATGTCCCTTGGTGTCATGTTGCTTTACCAGTAAAGAAAAGCACAAATGATCCCGACAGTCACCAGCAGCTGAATCATCAAGGTCAGGTACACTTTTCTTATGAAACCTGTAGACAAAAAAAAAAAAAAAAGGAGTTGATATGTACATGAAATGAGCCTGGCTCCCACTGTCAGCATGAAGGTCGGCGTGTGTTTACAGAATGAATACCAAATGGTTGCTCAACATTTCACTATTGTTCCGCATTCTAACCAATTATTTCCGCATTTGAAAAGATTTTTGTGTGGGAGGTGAAGAGATGAGCTTGATTGCAGCTGTGATCAGGGAACAATTTCCAGTTTCAAATCAATTTCAAGAAAACACTGCAAAGCTGGCAGCATGGTAGATGAGTGGTTAGCACATTCGCCTCATCTTCCTGAGGTTGAGGATTGGAATCCAGGCTCCATAAAATGTGTGGACAGATGATAAAATATGAACATTAAATTAGACTATAGATTTTACACACGACACAGTGGAGTAACTGATTAGAGTGTCAGGGTTTAAATCCCAGCCCCGCCTGTCAGAAGTCAGCTGGGGTGGGATCCAGTTCACTGATGACCATAAGCGCTATTAAACGTGGATCGATGGCATTGCAAAGCCAACTCCACATTTTTTCATCAGCGCTGTCCTTATTTAGCTCTGAACGTTACAGTGGGAACAGTCAAACTAAAACACCTCACCTCTCCGTATTGCAGAATCCGCAAAAACACTGTCCTCCAATCCATGAGCGTAGTCAGGTGGCGGTTGTTCAAATTGGTGCCGGTCACCAGCTGCTGCTTGTTCTTCCGAGTGGATTCTGTTTTCATAGATGCCAGGTGGGGTCACCACTGCAATGCCCCCTTTACCCACCTAGTTCACAGAAACATTGTTGCTCATATAAAGAAAGAATAGATGTTTGAGATAACTGTGGTCAATTTTAAAATCAAATAAAACTCAATTGCAGTGTGTTACTGCCAATTACAGTTTTCAAATGTTTATACTAAAATTTCCTGGGCTATTGTCCTATGTTACAGAGAAACCCAAATGATTTGAAATGATATCCTAGCCAAGCTACTTGGGCTAGAAATCAGTTATTAGCCATGACCATGAGGCCCTGTAACATTTTTTCCCTCTCAGACTAAAGTTTACATTCCATGTGCATATGAATTATGCAGTATTTTTAAGGGATTGACAGATGATGCAATATGGGTGATATTTTTGTGAATTTAATGAAAACATTTTCATTATGTATGCCAAAGAAATGTGATGTCTTGTAACGGCTCCACATGAGAAAATACCAGCCTTTATCATCATAGTGACGAAGTGCAAAAAAAACGACAACCTCGCCCTCACACAAAGTCTCTTGTTTGAAATCTAGCACAAGATAACCAAGCAAGCAGAGGTCAGATGTTTTACTTTGTACTTGCCACATTAAATAAATTATCGTCAAACTTTTAGGGATTAGTCTATTGTCTCATGACAGACGAGTAGCAAAGGTTTGTGGTAGCTCAGATCTGAAGTCCGATTGACCTAATCAGCGCAGTGACAGACAATCTTGGAACTTTCCGGGCTTGTTGGGATTCAACATTTTAAATTATATCGAATCACTGCCTCGAAGGGACAACACACAGTCGTCTGCTTGTCCTTGTCAACATATTGTTGTTGTCATTAGCAGAACAACTTGACGCACTTTCAGGTAAATTTAGGTGTAGAGCTGCAAGTGTAATTTATCATTTGCAGTTCAAGTTCTTGAAAGAAAATGTTCATCTTACGCGTAGGAGGCCACACATTGAGGACAGGCAAACAAATTCATTATTCTGTAAAAGTGTAAAAACATTTTTTAACTCACCGCATAGGTCTCTCCTTTGTATAAATTCTGCTCACAGTCGTGAGGATTGTATGGTGGGGGAGTTGGAGGTCCATATCTATTGTTATTGCTGCCGGTGACCTCCTCCATTCTTCTCAAAGTTAGCAAATATTTATTTTCAAGGGAAACACAAAAGAACATGTAAAGCCATATGTGTGACATCAAGTTACTGTTTGGACTAGGATTGACATTTTCATCAATTATTTTCCTTTGGCCTGGGCCTGGGCCAAAGACAAAGTCGTTCATCCATTATCTGAGCCGCTTATCCTCACAAGGGTCGCGGGAGTGCTGGAGCCTATCCCAGCGATCTTCGGGCAGGTGGCGGGGTACACCCTGAACTGGTTGCTAGCCAATCACAGGGCAGATGGAGACAGACAGCAGTCACACTCACCATCACAACTACGGGCAATTAAGAGTCTCCATTTAATGCATTTTTTTGGGGGAGAGGGGATGTGAGAGGAAACCCGACTGCCTGGAAAAAAACACACAAGCACTGGGAGAACATGCAAACCCCACACAGGCGGTGCCGGGATTTGAACCCCGGTTCGCAGAATTGTGAGGCAAATGCTCTAAGCAGCAGAGCACCGTGCCACTGTTGTACTATTATCTTAAATTAATTTATCATGAATGACAGTTATTAATACTTTCATAATGACTAATTCTCTTTGATCAAATCCTACTTTAAAGTGGTCTTAATGACATTTACTTTGGGTACACTTGCATAATCCTTTTGAGATCCATTATCAAAAATGGATTAGATTTGTCTGGTAAGTATCAATTCAACAATGTGTCTAACTTTGTAGTACTGCTCTACAACTTTGAGGGAAGATGTAAGATGTAATTCATCATCATTGGGAAAAATATATTAGAAACATACAATATGAGGAATTTCAGTTCTTCACCACCACAATTCACAACAACAAGAATCGTATGCTTTTAAATTTGTGCTGTCAAGCAAAGACAAGCAAAACTGAGCATTTGTGACAGATTGGTTTTATGTAGATGTAGTGAATGAATTATCAAGACTCAACAATATGTGGTCCAATGTCACCATTGTAATTCATGAAAAATAGCTACGTTCACCTTTTTATTACTTATTACACTCATTCCTCTGTAATGATCTTTGTTAGGATTGTTTGTTCAAATATAAAGATCTTAATAACATGGGAATCACACGTCTGTGCTGTAAAGGTCACGTACATAATATGAGATAAAACAGAAGGGTTTAACTGCTGATAAAGTAGCTTTTCTGATTTTCAGTCCTTCCCAAAAAGTTTGACTTTGGTCTTTTCATTGAAATCAATTAGTGAGAGTTAAAATGAGACTTACCTACGACAGTGCAAGCCGCAATTTTGGACTCCTTTGCTCTTCCTGTTTTGTCAGCACGCCTCAGGGCAAAGTCTACCCGCCCGCTATCTGCACGTTTCCATAGTGCGAGGACAGCCCTTTAGCTCTAGGCGGAAAGGATGTATCCTTCATTAGGCTCTACGGGATGTTCAGATGATGTTCTTAAAATGCCATTGCCCGAACTAACTTTTTTTGTGTGTGTCAGTGGATATCACCTTTTCTTTCCCAATTCTTATCAGCAGGGTTTCAACACATCCACACTCATATTAGGTCCGTCTGAAATGTCAATTTCCTCTCTTGTTCAATCAGTTATTGATGATGGTTGAGGAGGGAAATGGCCTCCTTTCTCACCTTTGGTAGCATTTTTGAAGCCATCGAGTTACAGTCCACTCTCAAAGCCCCATAAATGGATTACGTGTACTTCTCTACTGTGAGGTAGCGTCGCCCAACACGCGGCGAATGCTGAAAATACATGAAGCGATGTAGGTCAACTCAGTCTTAGTGCGTCTCCGTGGAGAATTGTAACTGAAGGGGATACAGTCACAACCATTAAATGAGAATCCAGTCCAGCAATGAGACTGCTTTATGACGTAAAGATGACAAATTGTGCAAATTTATGTATCCGCATCTTAAATATTTCTGATAACACTAAACACGATGTATTTCTTAACGTACTACTTAATGTTACACATGACAAGCGTCCCGATCGAACAATGCTCTTCCGCAGAGGACAAAAATGTTTCATGGTACGTTAGTGCTAAAAATCTAATCCCGAATGCATTAAATTGGCTGCCATGGAAGGGGATTTATTAAAATTCATTTTAAGTCAGACTGTTGACAAGCCGCATAATATTTAAGTACTGCACCAAGGGCAGCCGGAACAACTTAGCAGCCTCCGCAAGCCTACATACAAGACATGCGTACACCACAGTGGGTCCAACCTTTAGTCATCTTGCAAAACAAAAAAACGGCCCCTACAAAAGTCACAAAAAGTCTAAACTTTATACTGATGTAATCTCTTGATTTACTTACAAAATAACTAGCATGAAATGTGCGCCTGTTTGGCTGAACATGGCTGTTATTGTATTGTGTGTAGTAAATGCAACAGGTGAAACCATCTAGCTGTCGCGGACAGTCATTGTTCTGTCACTATACGTAGCTGGAAAAGGCACAAATTTGTAGTAGGTAAAAAAAAATAATCCGTTGCAGACCGATTAGGTGAAACTGCATCAATTTGCCCAGCATGGCTGAACATGTCTGACGCTGCACTTAAGCATCATTGCGCAATGTATGAATTCAGTAACTGAGCAGGATTGGAAAAATATGGAAATGGTTCCCAAACCGTAGTGCGCTCCAAAGATCCTTGCTCACAATTTCCTTTCAAGGACTTCCCAAAGTTGTTTAATGAGATGAGGACAGGGCTTTTGTATTTCTCTGAAACTCACTCAGATAGGCCTGCTTTCTTGGACCTTGCTTTGCACACTCATCCTAGGCTGCAATTATAGGGCCCTCTCACAACCTGCTGGAAAGAAAGGCATTTTTCAAGAGGTCTTTGGATCGTGAAAACTCGAGATTTAAAGGGAGACAATAGATAAAGTTTTGCCTGACTTACTTGCTGAGGCTTTTTCACACCTCTTCCATCCTCATCAAAGCATTCAAGCGTAGACACGTCTTTTTGCAATATGTTTCTACTCTCAGTGATTCATTTTTTTTCCTTTTGTCCCAGCACCATGGCGGGGACACATACAGTACATCTTTCTAACACTGGAGGTCACTAGACCCCTTTGCTTCCCCCCCCTCCCAATTGCCCTTATTTGCTTGCAACGACCACAGTTGCATCAAGAGACACAGCATGCGACACCAACAAACTCGAATCAGAACTTAATAGCCAGGTCATTTTTTTTATTTCTTTTACATAGGTTACAAGTCTCGCACAATAGGTTTATTTCTCCCCAAAGGAAAGTTGATCATTATAAAGGAATTACTGCCTTGTTTCCAGTTTCGTGATACTGTTAGCGAGCACAATGGCTGAGGGGGCATGCAGGCGGTTAAACAGATTCCTGCTCTGCTCCCTGCTGATTGGTGTGTCAGTCAACACAGGCTAGATTTGCTCTGCCTGCTCAAATCGGATGAGATTGCGCTCACCTATTCATGAGATCTCAGTTGGATTTGAAGCGGCTGGCACTACAAACATAGTCACATTTGAGCAAGCCGTCCGACGCCAGCCTGTGTTGACACACCAATCAGCGTGGAACCTAGTTTAGGGAAGCATTCACCACAGAACTGATGGCCTGGATGCTATTCAAATAAGAGCGACACATGAGGCCAAGCCGCTCGTAGCAGGACGTGAGCCTTGCGCTGACCTGCGTTCAGACCCTCACGCACAACCTGATGAATAATGCGGGGCGACAGCGAGTGCAGATCAATATACAGACAATCCATGACCACACAGAGATCAAGTCAAATGCCCTCGAGGTTGTACAACTTGTAATTTGTCCAAAACCTGAGGAAGATGGGCATGGATTGAGGCAACAAAAACAAAAACAAAAAAAACCCACTTCTTCACTTATGGGTGTTGTCATGGCAGCACGGTAGCGCAGCTGTTGAGCATTGGCCTCACAGTTCTGACGACCGGGGTTAAAATGCCGGCCCCTCCTGTGTAGAGTTTGGATGTTCTCCCCTTGCCTCTGTGGGTTTTCTCCGGACACTCCGGTTCCCTCCCACATCCCAAAAACATGCATTCACTAGAGACTCTAAATTGCCCCAACGTGTGATTGATACTGCAACTGTTATCTGGGGGGGTTGTGTTGATGATGCTCCCAAACCGTTTTAAGTTTGTCATGTTGCCTCCTATATTTAAAATACAGAAATAGGTTTTTATGCACTGTATTTGTGCTTTCATCCTGGATCAGGCTGTGCCAAGGTGTCATTTTAAAATTACAAACCATCTCATCCTGCACTTTCTACTTTGGCTTCAGACCAGACCTTTCCCACTCGGAAAAGAGAAAATCTCATTCATTAATATCGAAAGTAAACATGAGCAGCATATCCAGCTCGTCTTTGCGCTACGTTGCCCAGACTGTGTTGCTAACTAAAGCAGCGGTAGTGGACGCTGTCATTATAAAACACATTGCTGGACTGCGTAAATACTGTAACATTTGTAATTGTGAGTGTACGTCTTTTTGAGTGAGGGGGTGTAAGGTAAACTAGGAAAAAGAGTGTATGGTGGAGCCACTGATCTAAAAGAAAAAAAGACAGGATTGTTCATTGGCCGCCAAAACTGAAGTCTCTATCCGCCATCTTGATACTCCCAAAACAACCATGCTGACCTGTGCAGCGACAGCAATCAACTGCGTTAATCGGCAGTTTCATGGCTGTGAGAAAACATTCCACAGGTAAGTTATAAAGATTTACTTTGACACTGTTAAAGTTTTTTGTAAAGGGTTTCTTATTTTTTATTTATTTTTTATTTACAGATGTAGTTGTTCACTGTTCACTCTCTGCTTCACCTTCATAGGCCGACGGCTTTTCACGAAAAAGCGATGTAAATATTTTCCCAAACTTCATCAGTAGATAAGCAAGAAAACACATTTTCTGTGAAATTTTTGATGAATTTCCGAATACAGAACTCTGCAAATTGAATTTGATTTTCAAATATGAGGCAACGTTTAAATTTTCTGTCTGAAATAGGACGTCGCAGAGACAACAAATGAACAATGCGTTTAGCGTGTATTTTCCCATTGCTAGTCCTTATTTCCAAAAATATATCTGACTGATTGACTTAAAATGTAATGTTTTTATGACAAAAAATGCTTAGGTTTTATGGTATGTTATGATGATAGTGCTTCACAGCGTATTTTGGGAAAAGTTAACATGTCACGGAAATCGGCGCCCACAGGCGTGTGCTTCATTTGTGTTTCTCCAAGGCATATGGATCGATATTGTGGATCAAAGCACACTTCTTGTCATAACGGTTTCTTGAAACAACATCTAATCACCACCGATAACTTTCCAGGCTTTTTAGTCGTATGAACATTTGTGTAACTCCGGTCGATATGCAAAATATTACAGTGAACAGCGTGTCAGTAGAGTGAACCCATCCAACATGGCCAGGTGCCATGGAGTCACGTGGTTGAAAACAGTCTATATGCAAGGTTTCTTGGTAGTCACAGTGTTATGTGTCTTATCTATGCACTTAGCCTTTTTTGGCTTACCAGGTCGAATTAAAGATCCATCATGTTACCAGAACTGAAAAAAATGTGAAGCTCTCATGACCAGTTTTAATTCTACATGCCAAACTTTGAGAAACCCCCCCACCATAATCAATCTTGTAAACCATGTCCTCCACATGTTTTGGGAGTTCCAAAAAGCCGGCCAACTGGCTTCAACTAATCGACACACTGCTCGATGTGTATGCGCTAGCCAGTCGTTTTTTTTTTTTTTTTATAGCAATGGGCGGAGCAGCGTTCATTGTTAGAGAAAGTTCTGTGTGCTGCCTAAAAGAAACTAGTGGTTTCTTCTTTTTTACAGTACGTATGTGAATTGGACGTAACGACCAATCATCCCTCACTCATTGAATCATCCATCCATCCATTTTCTTCACCACTTATCTTCACGAGGGTCTTAGGGAATGCTGGAACCTAACCCAGCTGTCAACGGGCAGGAGCCGGGGTACACCCTGAACCGGTTGCCAGCCAATCGCAGGGCACATGGAGACAAACAGCCGCACTCACAATCATGCCTGGGGTCAATTTCAAGGTTCCAAATAATGTTGCATGTTTTTGGAATGTGGGGGGAAACTGGAGTGCCTGGAGAAAACCCACACAGTTATGTTATACTTTCAGTTTGCATTGGATTATTATTTTTTGCGGGCAACACAGAATATCTGCGACGTGCAGTTTAAAGGGAACTTTTTTTTTTTTTGTCACGCTGTCCTGCGATCGACCACAACTGCCTCTCAATCGACCGGTCTTCAGACATCAAAAGTTCAACTTTGGAAAAGGTCTGGATCAGTAGTAAGATTGCATTGCAACTTGACGAGTCCATTTATGCCCATTTTGCGCAAAATGGGCAAACTAATCAAGTTTAGCGGACATGCCCAACTCCTGGCCAATGAGAGGTTGGTGATTGGATTAATTTTTGCTCGCCATTGCCAGAAAAAACAACAACAGAAAAGCTCAGATCTGAATATCTTGAACAAAGTGGACTTAAATGGGAAAACTGCACGGGAGTCTGCAATGATGGAGAGACAGCCGTGTTTTTGTAAGCAGAGTGAAAGATTGAAACTGTGAGGGGGAAAAAAATGAGCATATATCCCAGCTATCTACGGGCAAAAAGTGGGGTACACTCTGAACTTGTCTCCAGCCAATCACAATCACACCTGCAGACACTTTAGAGTCTTCTGTTTACCTTCCATGCATGAATTGGATATGTCAGAGGAAACCGGAGTACCTAGAGAAAACCCACGCAGGCACGGGGAGAACACTCAATCTTCACACAGGTGAGGC
The DNA here is from genome assembly GCF_019802595.1 of Syngnathoides biaculeatus. Lineage (NCBI taxonomy): Eukaryota > Metazoa > Chordata > Actinopteri > Syngnathiformes > Syngnathidae > Syngnathoides > Syngnathoides biaculeatus. The sequence continues at coordinate 25,093,588 of NC_084644.1, read as the reverse complement.
CGTACCCGACTCCTCAGAACTGTGTTGTTCATCGTGCCACTCTTATTTCAATCCCTTTTAAAAATGCTTATTTCCTGGAGTGGGTTAGAAGAAAAAACATGTTCTTGTGTAGACAGTTGCAGACACACAAAGAGCGACATGCAGACAGATAGACAAGTGGAAAACGGGTGTTCTCTATCTCGCACTGTGACATCTCTGTTTTGTCAGATTCTTACAATGTTCTTGGGGCTTCACGAAGGGGAGTGGGGGAACAGCGGGGGTGATGTTATGGTGTCACTGGAGAAGGAAATGTACTTGTCATGTGTGTGTTTTCAAGCACACACAGCTGAGGTCTACTGGCTGGCTGCTGTGACCACAAGGGGATTTATTCCGTGTTACCGCAGAGAGCCCCAGTGCAGGCGCATACACAAAATTACACATTGTGTTGGGGCACTTTGTTGCCGTTGTTGTACCATTAATAAAATCAGCTGGTCCAGCAGTATAAAACAATAAACATTGTTTCAGCAAAATATAATCATTCCATTCTGTCACAGCTGCAGTCAAATAGAGTCAATGAACAAAGAAACAAATAACTGTTATCCAATGTTGATATAATACATTATGACTGGAGCAGAAAGCATATGTATTTATCTTAATGAGAGTTGGAGCGTCATTAGCAAAGTCTACAATGAGCACTAAATTACTGAATTATGAATATCTCCATGAAACTTCTTGCCGCATATATTTAATGAGAAGCTATTTTCTGTTTCCCAAACTGACCTCATATGAATATGCTACCAGAAATTTAATGGGCCTTCCTGACATTGATACGGCAAAATTGAAAATATTCAAATATTTTGTACTAATTGTTTTAGCAAGACATTTGATATGTGATGGGAGCATGAGTTGAAAAATACTGCAGCTACTACTAACTCCTTTCAGCATTTACATAGATATTTTCAAGTAAAATCCTTTGCACATTTGTTGATCATTCAAATCTCAATATGGAATACTCACAAATAAAAGGTACAATTTTTCTCATACAGTAGATCATTTTCCGTCTTTTAAACATCCACAAAAGCAATAAAACTAACAGATTTTCATGTCAGTCAAAAGGATGGATGGATTTACTGTATAATATTATTAGCTATATTGTACAAATGGCTTTGTCTTTTCACTTGCAGGCACCTAAGACTGTGGGTACTGTTAATATATCCATCCATTATCCAAGACGCTTAAGCCTCACAAGGCTCGTGGGAGAGCCGAAGCCTATCCCAGATGGCTTCGGGTGAAAGGCGGACTACACCCTAATTTAGTCGCCAGTCAGTCGCAGGGCAACTGTTAATATAACTCTACTATTATTTGTTTATCGTACTGACGTTTGACCTCAGCCAACTTACGCAAATTGACAAGTTGAACCATCCAACTTGAATTTTCTTCCCCTGCTCAGAGTTAATAAGTAAAACGGAGCTGCCTGTTTTCATCTAAAAATGTTTAATTGATGTATAAATATTTTTCAAAGTCCGTAATGTCTTTGAGTCCTTTGTGTCTCTTTTTTGGGGGATGTTAGGGGTGATTCATAGAGGAGTCTCATGAAGTCACGAAGGATTGAGGAAACGTTGCTTGAATACCACGGCGGCATGTGACAGGCTGGCAACACGCTGCCAGGTTAGATATCTGAAGAGCTCTTTGAAATCCCTCTTGGCCACAAGCAAAAGTCTGCGCAATTCCTTGTGGAGTCCTGTGGCAGACGTGCCTAAAAACATTGACATTTCATATGAAGGAAACGTGACGGATTCAACAGGATCCAGTCAGACTAATCTGCGGCTGAGATGAGATCGTTGCTCAGGTATTTGTGCAATTGACAGCCAACATGGATTTTGCAGCAAAGACCAAAGTGAGGATCTTTAATGATGTTTATTCCTTTGTAAATGCCACGCATAGTGAATCCGAATAAGCGCGATAGTGAATCATTCATGTCTCTCTCTGACTTGATGGACCACAGGGCCAGAAATTGTACAGGCGAGCCGGCCAGCTACATTTGTGTTGACAATAACCTTAAATGTCATAATTGCTAGGTTTTGAAATAAAACAGCAGTTTCAAATAGTTTGTCACTGGTCTACTTTAATGTTTTTACATGGATTTTTGATTAACCCTCATGGATACATCTCAAGCATCAATGCTTACCATTTGCATAATATGGATAATATTATGATATTTGTGAAAAATAACAACAACTACATTGTCAACTTTGGTGTGAAGAAAGTAAGAGTATCGAGGCAGACTGTTTGCAGTCAAATGACAAATGTTGAAATGCCCAGAACTGTCACATGGGCCATGTCAAAAAGAAGCCCCAAGAGATTTGATTGTGGGATTTTCCTTGCCTGACAGAATGTATTCAAACGGAGAAAATGGATTTCATATAAGCCCTGACAATGGAGAACAATAAGCGACAGTGGCATTTCACTGCTTGTACCGGTCTTGACAAGAAGGAGCCCCTGCTCCCACCAACCAGTGGTCAAATGTCAGGCTCGTACTTTTCCAACTCAAGTTCAACACGAAGCCCTAAAGAATCTGGTTACGAGTGTATTTTTGTCATGAAATACAATGTGACAATGTGTCAGTAATATTCACTTTGTAATACTTGGCACCTGTGTGAAACACAGTCCAGAAAAAACATTTCACCTCATAAAATAGAGCTCAGATGTTATTGATGTTCTCCCACTGAGGGCGACTCAAGTGGAAAACTCTGAAGTTGCCATTATGAGAATTATGAGGTTTTTAGCCACAACCAAAGTAGCCGGGCATAAAATAAGAATCTTTGATTTGGAATCTCAAAATCAAAGGGCCAGAGCTACATGTAAACATCACTGCTTTGTGCAAGGTAGCATTTTGCACAATCATCCGCAAAGGTCCAACCAAGGTAACTAGACTTTTCTTGTTTGTTGAAGAGTTTCCACCTTTTCATCCAAGAGGTTTCTTCAACTCAAGTTTTTTTTGCAAGTGTGAACTCATCTTATTTATGTGTCTGGTGGGTGTGGCCCCTGGGGATAGTAACAAAAGCATTGTTGTTACTGTTGTGGCCAAATGAGGCTGGTGAATGAACAAGTTGTTCACCTACTCGTTAGTGGCCACTCTTCTCCTGGAATGAGAAAATCGTTGCGGAAGAGATGTCAGGAAATTCCTGGAAGCAGATGACGTGTGGCAGTCCAAATGTCCTGTGTTTAGAAAGGGTCTTTCTAGTTTGACATTGATGGCTTCTTTCAAGTTGGCCACCCTCCTATCATGAATTTGAACATTGCTCTGATCAAAGGAATGTCCCTTCTTTTTGAGATGCAACAGAATTGCTGATTCTAAACTACCCTTCGTTGCGCTGTGCGTTTGTGAAAGGTCTCCCCAAAATGCAGGTCTTGGCTCTCCTCACTGAACTGCACTGCATAAACAACATTGCTGAGTTTTCTTCTGGAGATTTTTTCATTGGGGTGAATCAGATTCTGTCTGAGGTTGTTCACAGGTTTCAAATTCATGGGTAAGTTAGGTATAGTCAGAAGGATTTTCTTCAAAGATAACTGCCGTTTCTATCCTCAAGAGTAGGGATGTTATGGGCTGTGTTGAGGGTCCAGGGCGAGTAATGAAGCGGGCGTGTCCGTAAAGTGCATGCCGAGGCTTACTTCACTTGGGGTAGACTGCACTAGAGCCTTGTTGCACTAGATCTCTTATTGATTCTGTTTTCACAGTAGTGAGGCTTCATGTGAACTGCAAGTTCCCATCTGATGAAACCATGGTTTCATCTGTAGGATGTCTCAGGTTCTAAAACCTTGCCGGTGAATTCCTAGGTATTCTTTATGGTGTAGGGTATCGTCAAGCAGTGGAGTGGTCGTGCTTTAGCTGTGGAAGTAGAAGTTGGTGACTATAGGGCTAAGTGGAGGTCATTCCCTGTGAGTTTTTGGAAATCCAGAAATTCAAGCCGCATCCCTTGGATACCTACAACATTGAATGCGGTGACAATTCCTTTCTTCTTTTCTAGCTTCTGAAGACTGGTTATTTTCTTGTACCCGCTTGTGAAATCCCTCGTAAGCCTTTCATATGTGATGTTGTCATCCAGTAGAGCAGTCATCTTTATCGTGTAGTCCGTTGAGGATCACAGGACATCCTCCCTTGTCAACTGGTAGAATTGTGATGCACTTGTTCTTTAGAGATGCTACTGCTTTCTTTTCTTGGGTGGGGGCTACTCTGCCTGTGCTTCTGATTCAAACAGTAGGTAATGCTAAAAATCATCGTCCTTCACTGTGGAGTGGAATGCTTTTGAAATAACACTGAAAATCTCAGTCATACTCATAAAAGTACATAAATCGTGCATCAAATCAATGATGAGATGAAATGGGACCTTTTCCATGCAGTGATAATGGAAAGGCCTCCTGTGGAGATTTAATATCCAGAGGTTTTCATAGAAATCTTTATTTACTCCATCCTTGACAACATTTGAAATTATGACTTAGTGGTGGGTGAGCATTGAATCATCATTATAATAGAGGGCAGTAGGCGGGGGACAAGACAGTAGTGCATTGAGGTAAAGGGGAAAAGGGAGCCATTCATCAAAAAGTCCTAAATGTATTTGAGTTTGATAAAAACGTGGATGAAGATATAATGTTTGATGATTTTGTGCATGACCAGGCTAATTTCTGGGTCACAAAGAATGTCCCAATATCTTAGAATTACACGGATTAGACTACCGGTACATTTGGCTTTCTCTCCCATTGTGAGTTAAATACAGAACTGAGGGTGTTGAACCTCAGCACAGAATTCCAATACATACATTTAATGGAAATGACAAAAACTGATGTTATTGTGCCTAAATCAATTTTGAATTATGTTTTGGTCGGCTGGTTATGTTCCCCTTCTACTTTCAAAATACATAGAATGATACAATTGAATTATGAATTGTTTGATCACACTATACTTATCAAAGTTGATTTTGTTATCGAATATGGTTTTGATTTTCCGTGCAGGTCTAACTACCGAAGACAAATTCACCCTGTTTTTGACATACACTTGGCAAATAAAGAGGATTCAGATTGTTTTAAAACTGTTTATACATTTTTTTCATGTGTTATGCATTTCTTTTACTCTCTCTAAATACATTATGTTCAAATGTGTTTTCATGGGCCAGCACGGCGACACAAATGGTTAGAGAGTTGGCTTCGCATTTCTGAGATCAGGAGTTTGAATCCTGCTCCCGCTTGTGTGGATGTAGTTTGCATATTCTCCCCGTGCCTGCGTGCGTTTTGTCCGGGCAATCCGGTTCCCTCCCACAGCTCAAAAACATACAACATTAATTGAAGACTGAATTGCCCCTACGTGTGGTTGCGACTGTTGTTTGTCTCCATGTGCCCTGCGATTGGCTGGCAAATAGTTTAGGGGGTACCCTGACTCCTGCCCGATGACAGCTGGGATTGGCTCCAGGACTCTCATGACCCCAGTAAGGATAAGAGGCTCAGAAAATGGATTCACGGGTGTTTTTATTGTTTTAGGTGTGCTAATGTACCTTTAAGAAAAATGTAAATGCCGTGAATGCAACTATTACATATCCAGTGTGTATTTAAAAGGGATATTTCTTTTTCACAAAATTCCGTTATCAATGAGGTGGACTATAATGTAACACCTCCCATGAATGGGGGATTACGTTATACAGATACCGGTAATCAGTTTATGAATGGATAACAAATTTATTATAATTTTAACAACTATGAACAGATAACTAGCAGATGAAAAAAATTACCCGCTTATTCATACTTTTACACAAAAGGACTTGATTTACATCAGGAAATACGAAAAATTCTCAAATTCACAGTTTCTAATAAGCAACATTAAAAGTGAAGTAAGCATTTAGGTCAAAAACATTTATTGTATGTGTTACAGTTCCCTTGCATGTCCTGATTGTAAAAAAAAAAATACTTTAATGATCTTCTGGAAACTCACCTCTCTGGCCCCATCTAATGCTTCTAATCTGATTTTCATTATTAATTTATTAAAGCGTCGGTGTAGTGGTACACTGAGTTTCGAGCAGGCAGGGTGTGTTCATTTCCCACTCAGTGATGATGTGAAGGTGAGTACAAGCGGTTGTCATGTCTATATGTGCGACCAGTTCAGGTTCTAGTCCACATTTCGGCCAAAGTCACCTGGGATAGGCGCCATAGCCCTGCCACACTGAACAGGATAAACGTTGTTGAGAGTGAAAAAAATTCTTTTTAGAAAGTCTCTTTGATAGAGAGAATTCTACAATTAGACAGTATACAGACTGGAGGCGTGGGCCAGGAGTGCATCAATCATTTTCTCCTCGATGTGCATTTATTCCAGAAGCAAGCACTGGGTTGACGGATGACTGTTTAGCACTTCTGCCTCACACTTCTCAAGAGTGGGGTTCAAAGGCCCCGCTTGTGTGGAGTACTCCCGTTTCCTCCCACATCCCAAAAGGCAGCATGGTAAATTGATTGAAGACTCCTAATTGCCTGTAGGTGTGAATGTGAGTGTGAATGGTTGTTTGTTTATATGTCCCCTGCATGCAGTTGGCTCTTGACCACTTAAGAGTGTATCCCACTTCGTTCCTGAAGATAGCTGGGATAGGCTCCAGCACGCCTGCGACCCAAGTGGGGATAAACGGTATGAAAAATTGATGAATGGAAGCTCTGGGAACAATGGCAGACACGGACGTGGAGGCTTTTAGCAGCTATCCCATGTTTGCCAACAACAGGGTCTTCTAATACAAGTAAATATAAGCAAACCAAAGAGACCAGAAAAGCTAAGTGTGATACAGAAAGAATCAAAACCCTAAAATATAATTTGGAATCCAGAGAATTAGTCTTGTACAGCTGTAGTCGTGTGCATCACTTGATGACACGAACTAGCTGAATAGCATTCCTCGTGAACAATACACAAGCTAGCATTGTGACAAGTCATAGCGGTTATATCGGAATTACTTTGTCTACGTTTGGTAATTCAAACTGATGCTCTCACTACGCTCTGAGAGGGCAGTGTTTAGAGAGGCAGCGTGTGCTTCGTTTTCTGTGAATTTACAAACGAGCATGTTGGCCATTGGCGGGGATACATCAGTGCGTTCGCCGTAATGAATGTGTCAGTTCTCCCTGTAAACATCTCCTCCTGGTTGACGCTCTGGCCGCTCTGTCTCCTCAGTCAGAGCGGCACTCTGAATAACCGAACGGCACACTCGGACAATTTCCCAAACATTCTGGAGTGTAGAGAGCGCACTTGGGGTGAATTTCCAAACATACCCTTTGTTAATTGCCGTTATTAGCAGCCTGGAGCCATAGGAGATTTGTCCCACTCGCGTAAAAGCAACTTGTGGGTTTGGGATGACGTACTTTGGAAAAACCTTTTTTTTTCCAACAACAAAAAAACACAACAAAGGCCCGCTGAGGCCATTTAGCACAGCAATAACCCCTGTAGGAGCTCAAATTGAACAGTAACAAAAAAAAAAAAAAAAAAAAAAAACAAGCAGCCTACAGTGTGAATGAGAACAACCCAATCAGGACTTCATATGTACTGTACGATGAAGACGTAGGTGCTAAGCTACACTGAACAATCCTATTTCAATCTTATTTTAGTGATAAAGTTATGAATCAACTTTACAATGACAGAAAATATGAATGAAGCTTAATCGCATCATGCCTGAAAGCCACATTCATGCGAACTATGTTGTACTTTGTTGTAGAAGATTTGTGGATAAAAATCACAGGCAATTGTAATCATCATCACAGATAACGCTGAAAACATGCTTGCTTCTGCACACCTGTCGTTGTTTTGACTTCAAACTGAAACTCACGTAAAACCATGGAATGAAAATTGCATTTGCCGTGCAAGTGGAACAACAATAACAACAACACTGTTGTTACCATCCTCAGGGGACATGTCCACCACAGACATAAATAGAATGACTTCACACTTTAAGAAATTGTCCATTCCATTCCATATAACTTTAAATGAACTGAAGTTGACGATTGACAATGTCTGCATGCTGTATTTTCAATGTCAGACCATTTTGGGCTTGTGCTCATGTTTTTTTTTTTTTTTTTATATTCAGATTCATTTATATGACATGATATAAATAGAGATATGTTTTTTCCATCTGTGATTATGTTTTTTTGCGTGTTTTGCAGTAATGAAAGGATCAGCCGTTGTGGCTGGAATGCAATCACAAATGTGTGGTAAACTTTATCCAAGTTTTGTAAGTTATTTAAAGTTGTTAAATCAATATATTCTTCACCCGAAGTAGTTCAAATTTACCAAATTAAAGTGGTTGCAATTTGTTAGACTGAAATTAGTTGGCAAACTTCATAGGTTCTAGTTTTTACACTGTAGCACAACATTAAAGCGTCTTCTACAGGTGAACTATTGTAAATACTTTTGAATTGGAGTAATATGCTCTGATCACTTCCTTCTGTTCAGAACCCGATGCTCTTTTGGGGGAGTCCAGTCAGAATACCATTACAATAGCCAAATCTACTGGAAATAAAACGATTGATGAACTTCTCTTAGGTGGCTTGGACCATGAAACCCTTCATTTTGGATTCATTCTTCATCTGTTTTTTTCTGATTGATTAAAGATGATTGCTGAAATCTATCAGGAAACCAAGGTTTTCGGAGCATTTAATCATTCTGCCCGTCAGAATATGTCACTTGCATAGAGAAATACACGACAAGGTACTTTTATTGTCAATTCTACAACATGTGTAGCACATACAGATGATTAGGATTATAGTACCATACTTCCCTGTTCTCCCCAAAATATTTTCAAAAAGTGTCAATAATAAGCGGCGGCATGGTGGATCAGCTGGAAAGATTTGGCCTCACAGTTCTGAGGTCCCGGGTTCAATCCCGAACCCACCTGTGTGGAGTTTGCATGCTCTCCCTGTGCCTGTGTGGGTTTTCTCCGGGCACTCCGGTTTCCTCCCACATCCCAAAAACATGCAATATTAACTGGATACTCTAAATTGCCCCTCGGTGTGATTGTGAGTGCAGCTGTTTGTCTCGATGTGCCCTGCGATTGACTGGCAACCAGTTCAGGGTGTACCTTCCCTCCTGCCCGTTGACAGCTGGGATAGGCTCCAACAGTCCCCACGACCCTTGTGAGCATAAGCAGCTAAGAAAACGGATGGCTGGATCGATAAATAATAAGCATCAGTCACAAGAAGCTAAATAAAACAATGGTATATACGGTGCAAAAAGTAACAATTAAATGTGAGAATATCAAAGATTAGGCGACGTGCAACATCGTCAAAGTCTGAGTACCAAGGCACGTTAAGATATTTACAATTAGAATTAAGTGTGTGGAGGGGTGTGTGTGTGTTTGGGGAGGGCCGGGGGGGGGGGGTATGTGTGGATGCTCATGTGGGTTCTGAGTTCAGGTTGGCAAAAGACACGAGAGGTAGAGAGAGTTCAGCTTCCTGACAGCCTGATGAATAAAACTTAAAGTCAGCTGGTCCTGGTCTGCAGATGTGCACATACAGGGATCTTAATACTGTGCACCCTTTCCACCACAGCACTGTTGAGGTTCAGGGGAGAAAAAGGTAAACATACAAAGATCCATTTCATGTTGTAAATAATTTTCAGACCAAAAATGTATTATGCCCTGCGGTACATGGATGTGCCAGGGCACGCTAGTTGAGGCAACTTGACATTTTTTCCCATGAGGTGTTAAAACAGCGTACCCTCTATAGTACCGTGGTTCTAGAAAAATTTGGAATTTTGGACATTCAGGCGATGTTAGACGAGGTCTGGCTCTGTTGTACGCATGAGTGGGGGAAGGCTGCCAAAGCAGCTGGTACGCTGATATTATACAGTGGTTAAGTTCTCCTTCTATTTGTCTGACAGTTAATAATGTTCAAACTGTTACTTTGCCTGTACACTTTATGAAGTTTTATGATTAATAACAGTTTGCCTAGAACTAATACATTAATCTTCCATAATTGTGGCAAAATGAGTGAATCGATGCAAGTCAAACATTTCCATGGAACAGATGGGAGCTTTCACTGTATATCTAATTGCCCTACGATTGACAGACTTTGCTGCTGTACCTCTTCAAAACAGTTTCTATAAGACATATTTAGTAGCTCCTCACAGTTACTGTCATATGGTAGCTGGTTAACTACTGGGTGTCATGCTCCTGGTTTCCTGCCCAGGCTGGCGTGGCCAGCCAATCAGTCAGAGCACACCTGCACCGTGTTACAGTTGATGAGGCCCAGTATAGATGGGACGTGGAGGATGACTTGTCCTTCGCTAGATCGTCGTCCTTGATGCCTCGTTCCCGCACTCCTGTTTGCCTGACTTCTGCTCTCCGTGCACCGACCCACGCCTGTCCACTGACCACCCTCGTAAGCCTGCCGTACTATTACTTCTGATTGTTTGGACTGTCTGCCTGATCTCAGACCTTGGACCGAATAAAGGTTTCCTCTGTACTGTCTGCTGTCTCTGGAGTCATGCATTTGGGTCCACCCTCGAGCCCCGATTCGTGACAGAACGATCTAGCCATAACATGGACCCAGCCGACTCCGAAGCCATCCGCCGTGCGCTTTAAGTGCAGGGCAAATGCCTGGGCGATCAAGAGGCTGCTCTCCAGGGTACTAATCAACGGATCCATGAGCTCTGCGCCCGGCTGGAACCGTGGCTAGCTTCTCAAGCTAGCGCGGCTGCTACTGAGCTTCCTCGTCCCGGCATAACTCCACTCTCCCGACCAGAGCAGTTCTCAGGCGACTCCGGCAACGTCAAGCCCTTCCTGGGGCAGTGCGATCTCCACTTTAAGTTTCAAGCGTCCGCTTTTCCCCACGGACCGCTCCCGGATCGCCTTCGTCATTTCCCACATGACGGGGAGGGCGGAGGCGTGGGCCACTGCCGAGTGGAGTCGTAACTCGGAGATCTGCTGCTCATGGGCGAGGTTTGTCTGCGTGCTCAACCAGGTTTTCCAGTACGCGGCTCCGGAACGCCAGGCGGCGTCCTCGCTCATGACAATTCGTCAGGGAAGTCGCCACGTGTCCGACTACGCCATTGAGTTCCGGATCCGGGCTGCCGAGAGCGAGAATGAGGATGCCCTCCATGACGCGTTTTACCAGGGACTGTCCCCACAAATCTGTGGCCACCTCGTTGCCATGGATCTTCCGCCTTTGCTAGACTCCCTCATCGCATTGGCCCTCAAAGTGGACCAGCGCCTGACCGTGCAGAGGCAGATGGATGGCCTGAGGGAGGAGGAGACGGAGAGGCTCAGCCCGGTCGCTTCTCGGCCACCCGCGTTGTCTGCTACATCGGAACCCATGCAAGTGGAGGGGCTTGGCAGCCCAGCAGAGGAGCGCTTACGTCGGCGACGAGAAGGGCGATGTTTCTACTGTGGTCGTTTGGGACACGTAATCGCCTGCTTTCCGACTCTGCCGAAGCGCCCCGACCTGGGGATCTCGATGCCGGTGAGTGTGCGGTATACTGGCGCTGAGTCGGCGCGATCGCTGTTGCACCTCACAGTCGGGACAGACGCTCATTCATGCGTAGTGACCGTGTTCATTGACTCTGGTTCGGATGTGAACCTCATACATCCGCGGATAGTCGAAGCGTTGCGGGCGGCAACCTTTCCCACACAGCGTCCTCGTGTTGCTTACGCCGCCAACAGCAAGTCCCTCTGCCGCTTAACACACCGCACGCAAACTATATGTATGGACTTTCCGGAGGGGCACACATAGCGTATTAGTTTCCACATTTTCAATTCTAGTAACAGTGACATAATGCTGGGGAGCCCGTGGCTGAAGAGACACAACCCACACATTGATTGGGTCACGGGTCGGATTAGGGCATGGAGTGAGGACTGTCGCAAGCAGTGTGGCGTCGCCGGGGAGGACGGAGGGATCGAAGTTTCCGAGCTTAGCACCGCCGCCGAATTAGTCACAGTACCCTCTTGCTACCATGATTTGAGGGAGATTTTTTCGGAGTCTAAAGCAGGAGCTCTGCCGCCGCATCGGCCGTATGACTGTGCCATCAAACTCATCCCGGGTACCTCACCCCCCAGAGGAAACTGTTCTCTTTGACAGGACCGGAGCACCAGGCAATGAGGGAGTACATCAAGAAGTCCCTGGCAACCGGACTTATTCGACCGTCATCCTCACCAGCCGGCGCGGGTTTTTTTTTCATTAAGAAGAAGGATTCCACCTTGCGACCCTGCATCGACTACAGAGGATTGAATGACATCACGGTCAAGAACAGGAATCCCTTGCCCCTGATAGCTACAGCCTTTGAACTCCTCTAAGGAGCCCGGATCTTCACCAAGTTGGACTTGCGCAGCACGTATCATCTGGTGCGGATCCGGGAGGGTGACGAATGGAAGACGGCTTTCAACACTCACACGGGGCATTACGAGTATCTCGTGATGCCCTTCGGACTGACCAACGCTCCGGCAGTCTTTCAAAACTTCATTAACGACGTGCTTCGGGAGTTTTTGAATAAATCCGTCTTTGTATACCTGGATGACATTCTCATCTTTTCGGCAGATCTAACCTCTCACATTCGACAGGTCAGAGAAGTGCTCCAGCGTCTGCTGCAGCACCAATTGTACGTTAATGTGGACAAGTGTGAGTTCCATCGGGCATCCGTGTCCTTCCTGGGCTTCGTCCTGGCCGAGGGAGAGATACGTATGGACCCCGGGAAGGTCGACGCGGTGCGGCGTTGGCCTACCCCCGCCAACAGGAAGGACGTACAGAGGTTTTTGGGATTTGCTAATTTTTATAGGAAGTTCATAAGGAACTTCAGTTCCGTGGCCGCTCCTCTGCATGCGCTCACCTCTCCACACACCACCTTCTCGTGGTCCGGGACCTGCCAGGAGGCCTTCAGCAGACTAAAGGCAAGTTTCACTGCTGCGCCCGTTCTAATAGTTCCGGACCCAGATAACCAGTTTATAGTGGAGGTGGATGCATCTAATTCAGGAATTGGAGCAGTCTTGTCTCAGAGGAGTCCCAGAGATGGTCGGATCCACCCGTGCGTGTTCCTGTCTCGGAAGCTGACCCCGGCAGAGAGCAACTACGACGTGGGAGATCGGGAACTGCTGGCGGTCAAGAGCGCATTGGAGGAGTGGCGGCACTGGCTGGAGGGCTCGCAAGTACCGTTCGTTGTCTTCACGGACCACAAGAACTTAGAGTACCTGAAGACCGCGAAGCGGCTGAACACCCGACAGGCCAGGTGGGCCTTATTCTTCACCCGCTTCCACTTTACTCTGTCCTTCCGCCCAGGCTCCAAGAACGGCAAGCTGGATGCACTCTCGCGGATCCACGAGGGGGAGCGCAGGGAATCAGAGGCCGCGCCTATTCTGCCAGAGGTGTGCTTCGTGTCCGGCTTCACCTGGCGGTCGAGTCACGGGTGAAGGAGGCCCTGAGAGAGACACCGCCGCCCGCGGATTTTCCGTCGGGCCGCCTTTTCGTCATTCCATCTCTGCGGGGAGACGTCGTCAACTGGGCCCATACCAACAAGACGCTCTGCCACCCGGGTATGGCAAAGACACGTTCAGCGGTGGAACAAAGGTTCTGGTGGCCCAACCTCAGCAAGGACGTAAGGGAGTTCGTCAACGCCTGCCCGGTGTGTGCGGCCAATAAGACTTCCCGCCAACGGCCCGTTGGTGAGTTGCGACCACTGTCCACCCCCTTTCGTCCGTGGTCACACATCGTGCTGGACTTCGTCACCGGCCTGCCGCCCTCCCAAGGAAAACAGTGGTGCTATCCGTAGTGGACCGTTTCTCCAAGATGGTCCACTTCATGCCGCTTCCGAAGATCCCGTCGGCCAAGCAGACAGCCCAGCTGGTGTTAGACGAGGTCGTCCGTTACCACGGGCTACCCCAGGACATCGTTTCGGACATGGGTCCGCAATTCAGCACCCGTTTCTGGAAGGAGTTCTGCAACCTCATCGGCGCTTCAGCTTGTCTGACATCGGGTCATCACCCGGAGTCTAATGGCAAGACTTAGAGGATAAATCAGGAGTTGCAGACCGGTCTTCGATACCTGGCATCCAGGGACCAGAGCACGTGGAGCCAGCACATCAAGTGGGTGGAGTATGCCCACAATTCTCTACCCTCCGCCTCAACAGGTATGGCCCACTCCATGTCGTGCATGGTTATCCTTCGTCCCTGTTTCCTCCACTGGCCACAGACTCCGTGGTCCCGTTGGCCCTGGCCGTGGTGCGACGCTGCAAACGGACCTGGGAAGCAGCGCGGAAGACAATGCTGCGCATGAGCAGCGCCTACAAGGCCGCAGCGGACCGCAAGAGGAGGGCCGCGCCAGAGCTCAGAGTGGGACAGCGAATGTGGCTCTCCACCAAAGATCTCCCGCTGCGGACGGAATCCCGCAAACTGGCTGCCAGGTTCGTTGGCCCGTTTCCGATTTCCAAGATCATTAACCCGGTCGCCGTCTCGCTGAAACTGCCCAGGTCGATGAGGGTGCACCCTACGTTCCACGTCAGCAGACTTCGTCCGAATCGCACTTCATCGCTGGCTCCTCCGCTCAAGCCCCCCCCGCATGGTCGACGGTGGGCCGGTGTATACTCTGCGCCGGCTGCTGTCTTCCCGCCGCAGAGGAAGGGGGGTCCAGTACCTGGTGGACTGGGAGGGATATGGCCCGGAGGAGCGCGCCTGGATCCCCTCCCGCTTCGTCGTGGACCGCTCCCTCATCAGGGACTTTGACGCGGCTCATCCTGATGCTCTTGGGCTGTCCAGAGTCGGCCGTTGAGGGGGGGAGGGGTAATGTCATGCTCCTGGCTTCCTGCCCAGGCTGGCGTGGCCAGCCAATCAGTCAGAGCACACCTGCACCGTGTTACAGTTGATGAGGCCCAGTATAGATAGGACGTGGGGGACGACTTGTCCTTCGCTAGATCGTCGTCCTTGATGCCTCGTTCCCGCACTCCTGTTTGCCTGACTTCTGCTCTCCGTCCACCGACCCACGCCGAGCCCCGATTCGTGACACTGGGCCCAACACGCAACAGGACTCGGAAAAAGTACGAAATACATAACAAGAAATTAAAGCTGTGCTTGTGTGTTCCATTTAGCTGACAAATCCCTGCCATGCAGAACTAGGAGTTCTTTTAAGCGTGGCGCACAGAGGACAAGTTACACGACGTCAGCAGAAGACCCGTTAGTATTCTTCACAGGACAAATGTGCTCAATCATAGGCTTAGATAGCATCATCTATTCTACCCTCCACCCCTCCCACCGACCCCTCCGCCCCCCTTCTGTTTTAGGCGGAAACGACTTTCACTTCCTGCAGAGCATGCATGATAACAAATCCCAAATGTCAACATCCTGTGATTTATAAGAAAGTCCTTAACTGAGAGCATGTGTATCAAGCCCAAACATTGTGCTGACAAGTTTAAATGTCACATAATAATTCTCAGCTCATAACAGCACCAATTTAAGGGGTAGCCCTTATATTCTCATGTCTCAAAATATTTTGGTGTAAATATTCTAATCCAACTGTAGAGTCAAAATGTCCAGCATGTGTGTCAGGGACTTGATGTTGGGGATGTAAACAGCTGATTGTTCTATACATTGTGTAACTCACGGTTCTATAGCTTCCCTAAGTGGGGCATTATGACTATGAACCCATCCACCCATCCATCCATTTTCTGAGCCGCTCATCCTCATAAGAGTCGCAAGAGTCCCAGAACCTATCCCAACTATCTTCAGGCAAGAGGCGAAGTATATCCTGAACTCGCTGCCAGCCAATCACAGGGCACGTAGAGACAGACAACAGTCACACTCCCAATCACACCAAGGGACAATTTTGAGTCTCCAATTAATGGATGCTTTTAGGATGTGGGAGGAAACCAGAGTGCCCGTACAAAACCCATGCAGGCACAAAGAAAATGTGCAACTGTCACACAAGCGGGGCCAGGATTTGAATCCCGGTCCTCAGAACTGTGAGCCCGATGATCGAAGTAGTTTCTCCATTGTGCCGCCACTGTGAACCCATATCCCTTTAAATGAATTATAGCCTTAATGTTAAAACTGCTAATTATTTTTTTTACAAAGAATCATTGACTTGGAATTTTATGGCTGCAACACGTTCCAAAAAAGCTGTGTCAGGCTCATGTTTACCAATGTGTTCCATCACCTTTTCTTTTAACAATAATTAATAAATGTTTGGGAACTGACGACACTAATTGTTGAAGCTTTGTGGGTGAAATTATTTCCCATTCTTGTTTGATGTATAGGTTCAGCTGTTCAACAGTCCGGGATCTCCATTTTTTTTTTTGCTTCACATATTTTCAATAGGAGACAAGTCTCATACCTGCACTCTTTTACTACTAAGCCACACTGTTGTAAGGTGTGCTGAGTGTGGTTTGGCATTGTCTTGCTGAAATAAGCAGTAGCGTCCCTGAAAAAGAGCTTGCTTGGATGGCACCATTATGTTTCTCCAAAACCTGTATGCATCTTTCAGCATTAATAGTGCCTTTACAGATGTGTGAGTTACCCACGCCTGGCCTTTGAACTTTGCGTCCATAAGAGTCTAGATGGTTCTTTTGCTCTTTGGGCCGGGGGACACGATGTCCACAATTACACAAAACAATCTGAAATGTGAACTCGTCGGACCACAGAGCATTTTACCACTTTCCATGAGTCCATCTTAGATGAGCTCGGGCCCAGAGAAAGTGTTTGTAAAATTCTGTGCAAATACGTCTGTGTGCGCTTTTGGCCTTTGGTTATTATTGAGATAGCATTAAGGGAGGGTGCAAAGCTTAAAGATTCCTATTCATTTTTGTTCACTTTCTGTTGTAGATGTGTATAGTGACAATAAAAGAGATTCTATTCTATTCTCTTGTTGCAGTCCCCTTCCCAAAAATATTTTGTGTGATATATTGCTTGTGATGTCCAATTACTCGGTCCGCACTGATCAAAAGCAACCGCCTTTGTTCTCTTGTAGCCTTCCTGTTGCTCTTAATTGGAAATAGAAGGCATGTAGGAGTGCTGTGATTGAGGTTTAGAGAGCGGATCAAATGACAGGAATGGCACTGTGTACATTTCGATTCGTTAAGACAGCTGTCACATCCTTTATCAACTCCTTTTTCCTTACCAGCTTGAGTTTGATATTGTCAGAATTGGCTCTACAAGTCAAGTTTTTCCTTGGTTAAGAATGTTAACCTGGATGTATACAGAAGAAAAAATTAACATAAAACACTGTTTTGTCCGCCTGTGAGCTTGAGTCTTCCTTAAAGCCTGGAACATGCAGGAAAATTTCTCAAGAAATAGGTAAGGACAAAAACCTATGGCCTGGCCATGCCGTTAGTATCCATCCATCCATCCATCCATCCATCCATCCATCCATCCATCCATCCATCCATCCATCCATCCATTATCTGAGCTAGTTATCCTCACAAGGGTTGTGGAAGCGGTGGAGCCTATCCCAGCTAGCGGGCAGGAGGCGAGGTACACCCTGAACTGGTTGCCAGCCAATCGCGTGGCACATAGAAACAAACAACCATACACACTCAAAATCACACTTAAGGCCACTTTAGAATGACCAACTAATGTGTATTTTTGGGATGTGGCAGGGAACTGTAGTGCTGCAGTGCAGATGCTGAAACCAGTTGCATCACTGAGGCGACACGTTGTTAGTCCTGCCATCCAAAATGAAACACTTGTAGTTACACTTTGATAAAGTACCGGTACTCATCCTGCCTACTCTCAACTGTATGTCAACTTAACAGTGAGTAGCGAATAACAAGTAGGTCACTGTTAAGCCTTCTGATTCTTCTATGTATTATTTTTATTACTTCATGTTCTCATCCACTGGTAAAAATATCTTTCTTTGCCCATCATGCACTGTCTCACATTTTAAGGGCACGATTTATATCAGCCTTTCAACACCACAATGCATTATAAACCGTCATTACTTGTGATTCAGTGTAAATACTGCCGGCCATTAAATGGCGGTCTTGACATGTAACTTGTCATCAGATCATTTGCTTGTTTGTATAAGCCCACTATTACTAATAACATGATTTACGTGGACTGATCATGGAGGGTTACCTTGGTGATGAGAGAAGCCAGAAAGAATCACATTTTTCAAAGCGATTGTAACTCTTTCAAATGAAGGCTATAAACTTGACTGTATAGATAAACGGAGAACATAAGTCATTTACAATCAATATTTAAGCAGTCAAGCATTTGATAAGTGGACTGACTTTAAAAAAGGAAGAATTGTTTTCAATGCATCACACACTCATATGTACACACCTGCTAAAAGGGCTTTTATTGCATCGAACTTGACTACCTTCAAGGTACTCAGGACCTTTACACGCAATCTCCTCATCACCTCCTGATGATACAGGATCAGGAGCTTCAGGCGGTTCAGCATTTAGTTAACAGGCATTTCAAAATGGTCATGGGGATCAAACAACTTTTGATTTGGTTGGGAGATGACCACTCTACCAACTGAGGAATGTGCTGTCATGTGTTGGGGCAAATATGCCTCCGTTGATAGTGCATAATCACATTATTCATTTATTTATTTATCTATTGCATATTGACACACAAGGCTGTGGAGTGAAGCCTTTAATGTTCCAGCTCGTGCTAGATCATTAAACATGCCTCTTCCCATTATTGTTTCATGTCTTAATCTGAGATCAGTGTTTTCATTTCGTTGTCTTCAAGCCATTGTCTCCAACATTTCCTGTTCATGCTCAGGCTAGAATCTGTCTGAACTGATAAAGAGGCGAAGTAAGGTCTGAACTCCGTGATCACCTTCCACTCAAAGAAAGGACTGATACATAGAAACATGAAATGATTCACATCTAGTATTCGGTGACCATTAAGGTTAAGAATGTTGAGACATTGGAGGAAGCTCAGGATTGGCCAGCTAGAGCCCAGACCTAAATCCAAGTGGAAATCTGTAGTCAGGCAGAAGACGTGCCCTCACAATCTGACAGATTTGGAGCACTTTTTGCGAGAGAGAGTAGGAAAGTATTGCTAAATCAAGATCTGCCTCGTTGACTGATGCCCCACTATAATCGAAAGTCTTTAGTGTGTGCACATCTGTGAAACCACATCTCACTTGCACTTGATTCATCTGAACGGGACAGATACAGTAAAACATTCGTCTTCTGCCTTTCTTTTCTTTCTTTTTTTTAAATCATTGCTTTATACTGTATCTGTTTATTTAACTACTGTAAATCTTAGTTTTTGATATATTGTTGGATAAAGAAAAGAGACATACAGTTCTCAAGCGGGAATGTTATGAGCACCACATTGGTCCATATCATAATTTATTAGAACTACTTGAAAACAGACCTTTTGCCCAACATTTACGAGACACCACACAATTCCCTACCCTACATTTGTTAGATTCGAGGCAGTGATTTTGACTGCAGTTTAACATCTTTTGGATCATATCCATCACAGACCCTCGGATCCACTGGAGGCCATTTCCCAATAACCACGGGATTTAACAGTAGGTTAAATATTCATTTTGCTGAGATGGTAATGGAGGAATTTACATTATTCATTCACTTAAAGATTAAAAAGAGTATATTAAACTGTATAACTCTCCTAGGTCCTGCTCTGCATGGGAGACTGCACCGTGTAATACAGAATTACATCCCATTCAATCTTCCCGGACAGGATCTTACATGAGTTTCACTGCAACCTCCGTACAGAAGAACATCAGGGTTATTACATATTTGTCAGTTAATGCATGGAGGGAATTAGGGATGTACACTAACTTTGCTCTGACCACTGAGACAATTCAAGTTCAAATAACTGTACCTGCATTTGTACTGTATGTCTGTGCGTAAGTGCGTGTGTGTGCTTGCACGCCCGTGTCAATAAATAATGTTTCCTTGGGGCTTTCATTCCTCGACATGTCATCCCGTCCAATCGAGTAGAATCCAGCACCCCGAGGACACACAGCCAATGAGAGCACAGCGTCTGTAAATGGCTCATTAGTAGAAGACTGAAATATAGAGTGCGGATGCTTGTTAGTCAACTGTCAGTTCCACACATCACAATGCACGCATGCACGCACATGAACAAAAAGATCAATAAAAGGAAATTTTATTTTACGTCGTGAGAATGGATGAAAGAAAAAACAAAACCTCCACTTCTTCCTTTTGTATCTATCATGCATACAGTCAATAATTCTGTCCACATTTAGCGCTTTGATGGAAGCAGAATGCAAGGTGTTTAATCTACAAAGTCTGCCAGGAACGTTCTGTCATTGTCATCTCATCATGCATCTCTCTAAATTGATTTTTCTCCCACAGGCACGTGCGCATGCCTCATAACAACGGATAAGTGAGCAGAATAGTAGAAATTAACATACTGTGCTAACCTGTTCCCTCACAATAAAATCAGACATGCTAAGAAGCTCTGTAACGCAACCTCCTTCAGAGCCTCTGTAAAACATTTTCTACATTTTGCTTGCCAACAAAACAGGATCAAGTGGCTATATTTAGGAGCTATTATTAGTGTATTACACTGAACAGCCAAGACAAAAAAAAATCCTTGTCTAGAAATATTTCTCATAACATCATCACTTTTTAGCTAAAAGCCGCTTGATGAGGCTTTGACGTGGCCTTCATCAAAAAACCCTCCTGGCAAATATTTATAATCCATACATAAACCCGAAGCTTAGACTTAAAGTACAAGCTTAACCCGAGCAGGAAATCCAGCCAGCCTCTGCCAGTCAAGTGCACCCTGTGTGATATTTGGGAGATTTGTTCCTACGTGTGTTAAGTGGTCCATCACACTTCCTCGCTGAACTTCTCCACTGCCGCGAAAGCTACCTCGAGCTCGTCACTTCTTTTGCTGATAGACTGTCACATTGTATGGAAGCTAGCCGCCCACTTAATCACAAATGGACTAAATTAATGATTGAGGAAACATGTGAACACTGAACACACGCTGAAGAAGCCCAGCCAATGACTGCATGGACTGAATGCTTCACTTGAATATTCCATTAGAACTATTTTATCTCGAAATAAACATTGCACGGACAACAACGCTTAAAGGGACTAATAATGGTGAGAACATTGGCACTTATTGTCATGATCCTGCCGCTTCAGCATGAGCTGTGCAGGTGCCCGCGCGGCTACGCTGATTGGGAGGCGCACACCTGCTCCTCATGCGGGCTGATCATCCCCTGTATAGATAGGACCCGGTGACGACTGGTCCTCCGCCAGTTCGTTGAGCTTTATGTCCCGTTCCAGCACTCTCGTACTCCTGACTGAACCTGTGTGTACCGACCTCCGTCCGTTCTCTGACCAACCTTGTAAGCCTGACTCCTTGACACTTCTGCCTGCATTGTTTCCCCGTGCACCGGACTGCCTGCTCGATCCCCGAACTCTGCATACAATAAACGTGTCTCTTCTTGAACTACCTTGCGTCTTCCGAGTTCCTGCATTTGGGTCCTACCTCTCGTTCCGATGGGACGTGACAGAACGAACTGGCCAATACAGGACCCAGCAGGAAAGACCCGGTGTCGCCGGGACCGACGCAAGGTAGACCGTCTGCCGGAGGACCAAGCCTGCCCAATCCGGGTAGGCTCCCTGATGTCCTCCACTTCCGTGTCTTACGCTCCGCCAGCGAGGTATGAATACGTCCCGAACACGACCCGTCCGGCTCCTCATATTCTTCTGGACTCTGACTTTTCGGAATATGAGGAGGACCACGATTTCTATGACCGGCTGCCTGAGTACGACTCCGACGAATTTGAATATGAATCTGCTCGTCCGATCTTTCACCCCAGTCAGTTTGCGCCGCCTCCCCGCGTTTCCAGCACCCGAGCGACTTCGCCCGGTAGATCCAAGTACACTAATCGGTACGAGGGAACCCGATTGGCCATCTACCCGGGACCTCCGCGTGGCGGACAGAGGAGACGCCCCGGCCGGGCGCTCCCTGGTGTCTCTCGCTGCGCGGCAACGAAGACACCGTCCTCCCACTCCTCGCTGGCAACGGTGAGACCGGCAGACCCGCAGCTGGTGGCGAAGCCTCAAGCCCAGAGGGAGGAGGAGCCGCCAAACCACGAGGCGTTCTGTCGCGAAATGCGGGCGCAGTTAGAGAGGCAGAGCGCTGAATTGGCGGCTCTCACGGCCCAGGTCCGGCAAGGATTGGCGAACCAGCCGACCTACGCTGACGTCGCAACGGCGACGGACTCGCTGCTGACTCAGGTTCACGTGGCAGTTGGAACTGACCCGCTCCCGAGACACGCCCACGTGTCAGTTTCGACTGACTCTCCGCCTGCTCAGGTTCACGTTGCCGTGGAAACCGACTCGTCCCCTTGCCAAGGGCACGCCACAGTGGGAACAGACTCGCCACCTCAAGTGCACATCGCAGTGTTGGCGGTTCCGAGCAGAGCTCACGCGGCAGTTGGAACTGACCCGCTCCCGAGACAAGCCCACGTGTCAGTTTCGACTGACTCTCCGCCTACTCAGGTTCACGTTGCCCTGGAAACGGATTCGCCACCGCGCCACGCCCACGTTGCTGTTTCTACGGATGCACTGCAAGCTCACGTGGCGGTGGGGACCGACCCGATGCCGCCTCACGTTGCTGTCCAGAAGGTGGCGACGTCTCCACAGCCGCTTCTCGTCCGTGCTCTGGAGTGGCAGTAGCGACCGGCCCGCGGACGCTCCACACTCCTGCTCTGTCGGCGACGGGCACGCTCTCACGTTCCTGTCCAGGAGGGGGCGGTGATGGCGCCGCCTTCTCACGTTCCTGTCCAGGAGGGGGTGGCGATGGCGCCGCCTTCTCACGTTCCTGTCCAGGAGGGGGTGGCGATGGCGCCGCCTTCTCACGTTCCTGTCCAGGAGGGGGCGGCGATGGCGCCGCCTTCTCACGTTCCTGTCCAGGAGGGGGCGGCGATGGCGCCGCCTTCTCACGTTGCTGACCAGGAGGGGGCGGCGATGGCGCCGCCTTCTCAAGCTGCTGTCCAGGAGGGGGCGGCGACGGGGTCGCCTTCTCAAGCTGCTGTCCAGGAGGCGGCGGCGACGGGGTCGCCGTCTTCTCACGTCCCTGTCCAGCAGGAGCTGGAGAATTCTGTGGAGCCACCCAGGAGCTGGAGAGACTTCGGGTGGCGGTCATGGCTCTGGTCCTGCTCTCCATCATCTTCTTCACTCCTGAGTTCGCCCAGCCGCTCCAGGACCTGGCCTTGTTGGTGACCAATCCCTGGTCGTCTTGCAACGACGGCGTGGGAGGTTCTCGTCCGGAGCAGTGGCCTGCCTCGTTCTGGTTCCTGCCTCGCCGTTTGGTTCCTCACAGAGGTCGTCCGCCCGAATCCCCCCGTGGGGACCCTGGTGCTTGGCGTCCGGGTCGTCCTCCTGACCTGTCCGCCCGGACGCCTCATGTTTGGTGGCCTGGATGGCCACCAGTCTGGGGTTCAGGGGGGGGGGCGTGCCCTCCTCTGGACCCCCTTCCGCCCACCCCTGCCTGTGTTATTGTCTGTTTTTTCGTTTCGGCACGTCTGGGAGCCGTGCCTTTGAGGGGGGGGGGGTACTGTCATGATCCTGCCGCTTCAGCATGAGCTGTGCAGGTGCCCGCGCGGCTACGCTGATTGGGAGGCGCACACCTGCTCCTCATGTGGGCTGATCATCCCCTGTATAGATAAGACCCGGTGACGACTGGTCCTCCGCCAGTTCGTTGAGCTTTATGTCCCGTTCCAGCACTCTCGTACTCCTGACTGAACCTGTGTGTACCGACCTCCGTCCGTTCTCTGACCAACCTTGTAAGCCTGACTCCTTGACACTTCTGCCTGCATTGTTTCCCCGTGCACCGGACTGCCTGCTCGATCCCCGAACTCTGCATACAATAAACGTGTCTCTTCTTGAACTACATTGCGTCTTCCGAGTTCCTGCATTTGCGTCCTACCTCTCGTTCCGATGGGACGTGACACTTATTCCATAGTTCTAGACCTGAAAACTGTCTGCAGAAACCCCCCTCCCAAATAAACTCAGTAGTCATTTGAATGTTTTATGACACGGTTCATTCACAGCCAGATTTTGGCCTGCCGATGTTCAGGTTGAAAAGATACCAGATTGACAGCAGCAACAGAACGACAAGCACATTTTCTTATACTGGTACATATTCTTGGTTGCTTTACTAATCAATATGATTGGTCCTTCCACACTTTGACTTTTATTTTTACAAAGTGTTAAATTTAAACTGAAAACACCTTAAGAAAAAATCTTTAAACACTCTTGAATGAATCTCAAATTGTATGAAAAGGGTTTTAAAACTGCCCGTTTCTTTTTTTCTGTGAAAGACATGGCACAGTTGTCACCTTTATTGAAAATCTTCATTTTTCTTGGAGAATAAAATAGTAAGGTGAGATACGTTTGAGTTGGCTTGTTTTGTTAAAATCGATCGCGACGTTGCATAGGAAGCCACATGGGCCATAGAGATAAGTTTGAGATTGAGATTGTTTAGTCAGCTCTTTGTTCTATTTATTGCATTGCTCATAAGTTTAACACCTTTGAAAAAGAGTTTGAGATGATGACGCACCACAGGTGCTTGCTTGCTTTTGTGAGGCTGAAAGCTTTTTCTACTGCCGGGGGCTCCGTGTAAACGCGTATATTGATGAGGACACCTGCCGCAGTGTCTTGCCGTTTTAAACATTGACAACAAAATTAACATTTGAACATGATTTTGGAGTGGTGTTTTGTGGATGTTAGTGTGCAACAGTAAATGCTATAAACCAATGCAATGTAAGGCAAACTTGAACAAAGAAGTGTTTGGGAACTCATGCAAGATGGGAATTATTATTTTTTTTTAATTTCCAGAAAATCACTGATTTGGAGGTGCAAGGATTCTGCCCGACTGTGACGATACAGTATATAAATATGGTTAAACACTGCCAATTTATAGGATAGGACATGTTTTTGTCCTCAACGCCTCTGCAGGGAAGTAGTTTCCAGTTCCGACGCAGATGTCACACCAAGACATGGCGCTATATTGATTTTGTTGATGAAAAAGGTGCGTTTTTGGGGCAATTAGTTATTTACCTATTGCTTTAAAAAGAGTGATTATTATTAGAAATGACTATCAGTTTCTGATTCTTCAGCAAAAAACAAAAAAGAAAAAAATAACAATTTTGGCCATCTGAATGTTTTAAGTCCTTTAGCAACTGAGTATTGCATAACATTATATATCTGGGCTGGTCCACAAATGTCACCAAGCCCTTAAAATGGAAAATCAGAGGAAGCTGTTCCAAATAAACACACACAAAAAAAATCTATTCACCTCATTGTTAATATTTCAAAGTTGATTTAAAAAATGTATTCAACTTATTAAAAATACAGTTCAATGAAAAAGTGCCATCACTTATTAAAAGCACAATTCTTACATTCTGCTGCTAAGTAAAGTCAGCACGGCACAACCGTTTTTATAAACTTACACTTTTAATAGTTTACCGATGGCACCTCAGGCCAACACAAAAAATATGCACGGTGGGAATAAAACCACGTTACCATCAATTGTTTTAATGGGTCGCAAGTATGTGCTGAGCATCAGCATTATTGTTCCTATGAATTATCGGTACCACTCATCTGTTACAGTATGTAGAGGGTCCCTTGGACAGTGATAACATCAGTGTTGAAGTGAGCAGTGGTCAGCATATGGAAAACCCGTATAAAAAAGAAAGATGGGCAACAGTAGCTGAATAATAAAACATTTTGTTCTCGCTCAGCGCTTACAGTGCAAAAGGCGCAGCAAAGTGGACCGTTTCACACAACGAAACTCTGTGCCAACAAGAAAAGAAAACAGAAAACATGAACGTGATTTCATATTTTATATATAAATTAAGGGTTTATACATTGCTCATAAAGAAAAAAAAATACAAAACATTTTATAATCTTACATGACATTTACATGTGAATTTTACACAACATTTTCAATAACTTACAAATGTTCTATTTGAATAAAAAATATAGCTCTTTACAAAACATCTGGATATGTACATATTCATAGATAACATTTCTGTTGAGTACAGTAATGTTTTAAGGTTATCTCTGATCTGAACTTACTCGCCCTCCGCTTTCCCCAGATGCGTCTTTTAAATCCTCATCCATAAGAAATATGCACTTTGCAAAATATATTACATATTGATAACACAAGACATCTCACCAAAGAATTCCATCAAGTATCAAAACTGTATAAATGTACAAAATGTAACAGCAATGACAGAGGTGCAAAGTACCACAGTGGATCAGCTCTGAGCCAACATGCAGTCATGAAAGTATGAGCACACGCGTGCACGCATACGCACTTCCACTCAGCGTTTGTTTTATTATTACACGGCATACAGTGCATGTTTACTAATGCGGTAAATGTGTCTTTTGAAAACATATGCCCATAGAGTAATAAAGGCACTGCTATGATGTAGAAAGGATCAAACAGATGTCAATTCTAATACTGATGGTGGCTCACGTTCGTGCAATTCTTCTTCGGTCACGTTTATTGTACATTTGTTGGCAGGAGCTGATGACTTAGAGGCGGTGGGCAAAAAAAAAAAACAAAAAACGAACCAGATGAAGGCCTTGTATTCATCAAGGGTTTTAAAATATGCATGTTGATGGAGAACACGAAGTGACAAAAATAATTGCTTGTTTAATTAGCTAGGTAAACTGTGCTGAGTGGGGCAGGAAATTGGAAAAAAAATCAAAACAGTCAATCAAGCTGCAGTACTTGTGTGTGTGCTGTTTGCAACTGAGTTGAACGCACACACATACACACAAAAGGTCGTTGGACGGTGCCAGCCGTGGCCACTCAGGACCAACAGGGTGAGTGGGAAGTTATAAAATTTGGCTGCGTCCAATGAGTGTGCACTGTAAGGCACAGTTTCACCCCAAAACAACAAACACTCCTCTGAGTTTGTGGTAATCATAACCTCTACACCACGACGACGATACGGGTGTTGTAACTTGTAAAGTAAGAACTAACAAACAACGTGTTGACACTTGGCCCCGGT
This sequence comes from Syngnathoides biaculeatus, assembly GCF_019802595.1. Taxonomy (NCBI): domain Eukaryota; kingdom Metazoa; phylum Chordata; class Actinopteri; order Syngnathiformes; family Syngnathidae; genus Syngnathoides; species Syngnathoides biaculeatus. The sequence continues at coordinate 25,066,627 of NC_084644.1, read as the reverse complement.
GTCTTTTGATCATGGAATAAATGCTGAAACTTGGGTATCATCACACATGCATGAACATGACACTCAATAGACCCTGTAATAATTATGCAAAAGATGCTCTACTTTGAGATGATGTGTGCCGATTTCACGAGAGGCTTTATTCATCTGCAACAGTTATTTGGGACACAGAGAAGCAGATCCAACTACAACTCATGACTGGATCATTTCCATATAGATACGTTGGCTCCAGAGAACCAAATGCACTGAAAAGACTCGACTTCTACAGACCATTTGTCATTTGAACGCTCACATTTAAAGACATTTCTGAGGATAAACAAATTAATGGCACACAAGCCAGTAGTAAACAAAGGAAATTGTTGTCTTAGAATACTGGACAATAAAAGTAAAAGCTTTCCCATTGGAACCAGAAAAATGGTACTGCACTTCAATAATTAAATCCAGTCCCATATAGTTTGTCAGTAGGAAGCACCAACCAATTAAATAGCGGCCATATAACTTGAAAAAGTTGGGTGGAGTGACTGTATGCTGAGAGAGGGAACTTCTTTTTACGTTTTCTTTTTCCTGTCTCTTGAAAAATGCAGACGATCACATCGGTGTTGAGGTTTAAACCAAAAGAGAAGATGTGGGCGTGAAAATCTAATTAAAAATGTATCATTTGGCATTGTGACGTAATTACCCCAAAGAGCATAAAACTATTAGACCAGAGGATCTTATACCAACACTCACAGAGTGCAGCGAGCCTCCCCCCCCACCCCCCAGCCTCCCTTTGTCTTCACCAACCTATAAGAAGCCGATGAGGCACCTCCTCTTTCTCATTTCCATTTTTACCTTTTGTGTTTACACCGCAAATGGCAAGGGACCTCAGTCTTGGTGAAAGTGTGCTTTTTTTTTTTTTTTTCTGAGCAGCTCTCTGACTTTATTCGGCGTCAACCGGAAAAAGTCTAAATATGTCAATATATATTCATGTTAAATAAACAAACAAAGTCTTTCTCCCGGATGCTGCAGGCATTAAACCATGGTGCAGATGGTGTTGAGATTGGGGTCAAAGCGGACGACTTTCCCCTCGGCAGCTTTTGTGTTGGTGTTGTACATGGGATTCTCAAAGGTGGCCTGTCCGTTGTTGTTCTCGTGCACAGAACATCCCGTGTACTGCGCTTTGTCTGTTTTCCTGCGGATAAAGGAAGGGCTTGCAAATTAGTGGAAAGAGAGCGTCCCAATTATCCTCCCTATTTCCGAACCAATAAACGTGTCCATTTGCTTGCTGTGGATAGCTGTAGTAGGTAGATGAGGCTCAGTGGTAATTCATGTCGAAAAGAGCTGTGCCCCTTTCACTGTTAATTAACAAGCTACGTAATGCAAAGACAAAAATTCACACGAGAAAATATTTCGGATTCTGACTTCATTATTATTGCGTCATTGCTTTAATGATTTTTGGGAAAAAAAAAAAAAACAAACAAAAAAAATAACGTATCCAGTGAGAAACCATGCTCTGGACTTACCTTTGCTTGTAAAGATAAAAACCGAGTCCGGCCAAGATGAGGGCGAAGAAAGGCACGAGGATGGCGACAGCAACAGAGCTGCTGTTGGTGGACGTGTTGGTTTCGGCGTCAGTCAGAGTAATATTCTCTCTCACACTCAAACCTGGAAAAAAAGGTGATTAGGATAAATAAATAACACTGATACCAATCTTGTGTCACAAAAGGGTATTTGGGCCACACTAAAAAGAAAAAAAAACATCCATCAAAATAGAATCTGTCTTAAAAACAAACATGCAGTATACCCGCAGGGTTATGAGGACTGAGTTTCGAACAAAGAAACGATGCAATGGTTTTGGCACATAACGGAATCACCATCATAATAGTTCTGAAAGAACACACGCACTTAAATCCTCTCTTTTCCAGAATTTTTTCGATAATCTAACTAGAAGCGTTTATCACTGCAGGTCCCTCATGATGGTCTGGATTTTATGTTTTGGCAAATGTACCCATTAAAATTAAGATTTTTTTTGTCTTATTGTTGTAACATTGCCGCTTCATTCATGCAAGTTTACAGTTTATAATCTTTTCCTTCCTTTCAATATGGCCATACAATTTTTAATTATGTGGGAAATTGGTATTTTAGAAAATCATTTAAAAATGGCACACAACAAAACTCGAACATGAATATGAAATTGAAAAGAAAAAAGTTGAGTTCGCCGGTGATGGCGATGATGATGATGACTTTGATGACAAGCAGGAAATGCGCCTGCCAGCTGATAAAGATGAAAACTGTAATGAGCACACAGATAATGATCGCCGTGACTTTGATAATCGTGTCGAAGACAATCACAAGATGATGAAAACGGTGACGCAGAGCAAGAAGAAATGAAGGACAATGACATGCAGGACGATTATGTCCCTCTCGCTCATTGTTCGCAAAGGGAGGGGCCGAATAGAAACAGATTATAATATTAAATGGATGATGAGACCTTAAATTTGTTTTATATACTCAGCAGACACTTCATTAAGTCTACCTGCACAATATAATGAGATCCAATCTGGGAGCTGTCTTCAAAAATCTGCCTTCAAGTTTTGCCGTGCTTGAGGTGACACTGATATCATTAATGGCTGCAACCACAGATTTCATTAGCATTCGATCAATATGTCTATTTTTTTCTTATTGATTGATGAATCACAATTCAAATAGTCTTTAATTTCCATCACTTCAGATATATTGAAAGACGATTTGAAATTGACTGCAGAAAATGCACAAATATAAATTTATTATGTTACTGGCTTGATCTGTTAAATGTCAGAAAACAGACAAATATATTGATCATTGTTTGCAACAGTAAAATCTGATGTCGGCAAATGCTTTATTTTAACAGAAACAACAACAAAAGGAATCAGCTTTCATGAAGTAATCAGGAAAGCTGACAATATTTACTGCTGAGAGGGGGACATTCTGATAGTGTGGACACCTTTAAGTCAATGTCTTGAAACGATCCATCGATTATCAAAACAGTTGCTGATTAATTAATTAATTGTAGACTTGTCAATTCATCGATTAATTGTTGCGGCTCTATGTATAATGTTTATTTTTGTGGTTGTATTTGGCAGTGACATAGAACTGTACTGCAGAGGCTTTTCCAACATTTTTTTTACCTTTTAAACTAAATACGGTTACTACAATATTAGAAAACCCTCAGCATGATGCAGTTTAGCTTTACAAAAGTGCAAAAAAGATAACTAATAATTTTATATTATATTTTGATTAACATTAGGTAAAGTAATGAATTTTGATACATCTGTACATATACACATTGTGGCTTGTGAGCATATGCACGCAAACATCATTTTTTTTCATATTGTTTTGCAAAGGTTTACAGCAGAAAATATTGCTCATGTGACTTGTTAATAATAGACAATATCAAATTAGAGTCCACAGGAATGTCAATGTGTGTTCTCAACATCGCCATTGAAGTTCTAGTGTGAAATGCCTCCGAGTGAAAGCAGAATAATTTATGTCACGCAGGAGGAGGTAAACGGCACATTTATTTTGATGACCGTCAGGGGAAAATCTGATTCCATCTCCATATTTCCACCATTTTGACTGTGTCATGCTGAAGTAAATCTCCAAAATAGGATGAAGCTATTGCAAGTACATGCATATCAGAATCCTCACACACATTTGCAAAAACATACCAAGCCTCTGGAGTCCAAACTGTCCGTAGTCTTTACCCTGTATAAATCCTTGGCACACAAAGCTGCTGCCCTCGGGCTCAGCTGAAACCTGGAGGAGAAAGAAAAAAAAAAAACAATGTTTGCTTTCAACTGCATGTGTAAAATTGTGATTTTACTTGGCAGCTCAGACAATGCTGAATCTGCGGCACCCGAGACGGCAAACACCAAAGGTCCGGTATTTAGTACAGTCAACACATCCTTTCATGATGCAGCGGAAATGACACCTATTTTTATGGAGCTTGAGGCAAAACAACAGACTATAAATATATGTGTGGTGTGTGTTCAAAGCGTAGACACTCGTACTATGTAAAACATAACGCTTTACTTTAAAAAGAAATGAGCAGCAACTTTGGCACACGTGCATCATGAATTTGGGAGCTTTCTCTGGTGATTGACGGAGCTTATTTAGCAAGTTGTCACCGGGGAACACCGACAAACCACCCAGTGTAAATGTATGCAAACAAAAATAGACAATGCGTGAGGAAATGATTTGTTCCTTTGTGTGGTCATTGTTCCTACACATGCAGCTGTTGTTCGTTGCTGTAAGTAGGATTAGCAAAGAAAAAAAGGGGTTGGCAACTGTGTAAATCCAGCCCCATAGCACATAATAATACACTATCGGGAAAAAAATAAGATGAAGACTGTAATATTGTTGTGAATATTTTTTTCCTAACAAAATCATAGTTTTTGCAGCATTATCGGGGCGGGCACACACTATTAGGAACACGGTGGGGTCCCTAATCGTCTCTTTCCAGAACACATTCAGCGTGCTAGTTAGGTGCCTTGCTCAAAGGTGCCCCAGGGCTCTGCTGCTCATTGATGTTCCTATCAGTATTTCTACAGCCAGATTAAATAGTCATCTTTCCAAGCTGCTTTTCGAATTTGATGGTTTAGCTTCTGCTGATTGGTGCGTAAACTTACAAATCCGTCCATTGACCAGGTCTCCTCTGTAAGCCGACTCAAGGAGCTGTGGGCCAGCGCTCTCATGTGGTACAGCAGAAGCGTCAACCTCGCCTCCTCGTGCTTGTACACCCCTTTGGGAGTGAGAAGGGGGATGAAACCCAGGAGACATATTTGAAAAGTTGCCATCTCGTAATCAGCATATTAATTCAGAGCCAAGGCCAAGAAAGATGAGCGGTGAGGTTAATACGCCACTCGACATATAAAAACACATCACTTCATCCACGAGCCCAAATAGAAATTCCTCCCGAGGCGTTTCTCAGGGCCGCATGGCAACAGAATGGCCGACGTGAAAGCTTTAACGCTCCTGGCCAGAGAGACATTTGCATGCCTCTGTGAACAAGGCATGAAAAAGGAAAGGAAAAATGAGAAAACACTCGAGGAGAGGAGGAGACGGGTGAACACTTGAGTGAGCAGTTTGTCAGTCATTCCATGCGGACTAATACATCTGTCTTTAAAGCCAATAAGTAATTTCCACTCTCATGCATGAGATCATTTGGTGATTGACTGATTGACATTGGGCCCCCTCAAATAAATGGAAGTGACACACAGATGTAGTGATGGGAGGGAAAGGCAGGATGGCGGGGACGGATGCTTTATAGATGGCTCACCAGAGAGCTGAAACTCCAAGCTGCTGTCGTTTAAAGTTACATTCACTTTTCCCGTTGTGGTATTAAGGCTTGTGACTGTCATCGTCATCGGCTGCTTCTGTCCCTTGTAATCGTAGGAGCCTTTCCACAGGAAATCAGGAGCAAAGACATCCTCGGGAACTTGTGGAAGAGAGATGGATGCATTAATTATGACAGAAATAACAGGAGAAACTATTACTCTGAAAGAAGTTACAATGCATGAACCTGTGAACGTGTTTGCTGTCACCTATGTCTAATATACTCTACATAATAATGACATGAGAGAAAATTGAAAGATGACCAGATAAGCGGTTGAGGCATCATAACTAATTGTTGACAAGAGTCGATTCATCGCCTTTCCTCCTCCTTTGCTTTCTTTGCTTTAACCATCTTTATGTAGCATAAATCCACTACGGAAGAGATTATAACTCCAAACCTTTCTACACTACACACAAGGCCAGAGCTCACAAACCAGAGTCTTATTTCTTAGTGATTGTAAATGACTGATTAATGTGAATGGCTATAAATTGGATCGACACTTTGGAAATAGGTTGTTCACTTCATGTTGAATGATGTCATTATGCTATTGTTGAAAATTAATCACATTCACTTCCACGGATAGTCATACCAATCATGTGTTTTAACACACACAGATACACACACGCACGTACTCACAGACATGGCATTTGTATACATCAATCAGTATTGAGTGGCTAAAGGTCAAATGTTGCTCACGAGACCCAGCCATAGTTTTTAAATGTACTCATTTACAGTACGTGAAGGATGGTAGAAATAAGTGTGTGCAACTCACAGTCATAAAAGAGGCGGGACACACTTGGACCCAAATTGAATCTTTAGCTTACACACAACGAAACAGAACCGCTATGTTGTGCCAGATAGATTTTACATTTGAGACTATGTGAGTACCAAGGAGGCGGCACGGTGTTGCAGCTGAAAAGTGTTGGCCTCACAGTTCTGAGGTCCAGAGTTCAAATCCTGGCCCCACCTGTTTGGAGCTTATATGTTCTCCCTGTGCCTGTGTGGGTTTCTCTGGGCCCTCTGGTTTGCCCCCACATCCCAAAAAACATGCATTAATTGGACATTCTCAATTGCCCGTAGGTGTGATTGTGAGTGCTGCTGTTTGTCTCCATTGCCCTGCAATTGGCTGGCAACCAGCCGGGATAGGTTCCAGCACTAAGGAAATGAATGGATTGAGTAACAAGGTGCGCATGTCTGGAAACAGCGAGTCCCAGCCCTAAAAAAATGAGCCCTTGCAATTTAGCATCATAGAATACAGATACAATAGAGCTTGTGCACTTAAGTCATCAAATCACATCACTGGGTGGAAGTGCCGGTCAAACAAACCATTCTTCAATGCGAAATCGGTTGGAGACGACGCGAAAATATGTCTTTTAGCACGACGCCCAAGTGTTTTGTCTGATACCGTTAAACATTTAGAAGGTACGTGGAAAAATGAGAGAAACTTGGCATAGAGGACCCATATATAATGCTCAAGTTTTTGCCGATAAGAAATTGGACTATCAACCCACTTCTGTTTGTCTTGGACAACTGGATCTACACATGTATCTGGTGAGTAAGACGTCATGATTTAGATGGAAGAGTTTCAAAGCATAGAAACGTCTGGACGCATACAAATACTTCGTTGCTGGATCTGTTCTCAATCAAGAATAAATCTCACAAAGTGATGGAGCCACTCAGGTTTTTTCAATACAAATACCAATATTTATATAAATGACCCCTGGTTTTACACAAACTGGCATTCATTAACTATGATTGGAAAAAAAAAGACAGCGAGTCGGCTCCTCCGTACATGTACATGTATGTGTTGCAGCCACGTTAAACTTCGGTAAACCTCTATGTTTAAAAAAGAAAATAAACCGCTGGGATAGGCTTCAGCCCCTGTACACAGAAGCATGTTGCAGCCACACATGAACCTATGTAAACCTTTGTGTGACTGACGTTTTTTTTTTTTTTTTTAATACGCATTGCACTCCTTTGAGAACAATGCATATTTGAAAAAAAAAAAAAGTCTCTTGGGAGAGATTTAGCGAAGATTGACGTGTGGCTGCAACATACTTCCGTGTTCTCAAATTAGCCAATTTGGCATTATAAATACTTCTTGGTAATTTGAGATTGAGAAGAATAATTCCTACCTGAAAGGAAGTGATCGCTACACAGTCGTGTGTATTTGATTGGGCACCATCCATCACATTTAATTGCCGAAATCCATCGATCTTTTCTCATCTTTTCAGCTGGTATTTCATAGAATGATCTCTTTGAATATCTGTCTCGTCTCTTGTGACAACCAACAGCATAACAAGTCTCGGGCACTGTGAATATTCTGCTCCAGTTCGATGTCCCCCACACTGTCGAGCAGCTCTTTTTGACCGGCAATATTCTGCTGTGAAAATGGTGATGTCACGTGCACGAGCTCTGTGTGTATGGTTTTTAACTCGCAGTCCCACAATACCGCACATTTTTTTTTATCTTTTATGCTCTTTGGACAATATTTTAGTGTCATTCATTGCACATTGTGTACTGAGGAGCATTAGGATGGGGCCTCCTGCGGACGCGGGGCTTAATTGCCCAATACATACAACCGGCCCCGAGAGAGCTCGTGGTTGCGTTCGAATTCCCTTTGTAAATCGTCAGTATATATTGCTCCTTCTCTTGGAATTCTAATGAATTGACATTTCAATGAAGTTACCCTCTCATAATTACCAAACCCCTGCAAAGTGGATCCCTGAGTATAACCATTTGCTTGGGCATAATTTAAATTTGTTCCCATGAGAATTTATCATGATTAGTGATGAACTGTAATTAGTTAAAAATGGTAAGAGTAAAGGAATATATATCATTTATGAAAAGCATAGAGTCATCTTTGAGATGAGCATAACATGGAAGAAGGACACCCAATATATTCTTATTTATATTCATATTCTTCAAGAGCAGAGACACATTTTTGAAAATCAAGTCAAGTGTAGTGCTTAGCTTCCCACAAAACTATTATGAATCCGTAGTTACATTTTCTCCTTTATTGGACAATTAAATTTTTTGACAATGGATTAATAAGGTAAATTAAACCTAAAGAGAATACACACTGAATAATGCGCACCAAATTGACCCAGTAAATACACTTAACATCAGTGCAAGTTCATCCATATTTTATAACCGGGTGAACAGACAGGAGTGGTTTTGTCTCCCAGAGACAAGATTTCATTCGAGGACAGATGAAGTAGATGGAAAAGGTGGTACAATTCATGACTCACCATCTATTTTAGGGCTTGGCGTCCACGGTATTAGTTTAACGTTTTTTTCCTGTGATTTGGATCCAGCTGAGGAAAAACATAAATATGTCAAAAAGATGGAGTGATTCATTGCATTAAAGTATCACAGCCAGAAGGGGCAGGAAAAGTAAACATGCTGCCCACCTGACACTTTTCTTGTTAACTCCTTTTTTTTCAATTTGGCATTGTTGCGACAAACTATTTACAAAACAAACTATCATTTTAAACCAAACTGAACATGCATTTCATTTATAGTAATGATATTTTGCAAACCAACTCAGGACATGAAACAAGAATCTAGCTCTATATATCTTTTCTGTTTTTACACCACACTGCATTGGCAAAAAATCTAAAATCTAATAGTTTATGTCATCTCTGTTTGGTCTGATTAAACGCCTCAACTTGACCGTTCACATTATACGTTTGAATTGTTCCACTACTATTCTGTAGGTGATGTTATATTGGACACTATAACAATCAAGCAAATCAATTTAGAATAAGATAATGGACAATAATAAGACATTTCCATAATATGTTGTGGTATAGTTTCCCAATTGACAATCAATTTATTCTGTAACATACAGCACCTACGTGGTGCGGTTTTGCTCTAAAACAATGCTGCATTTAAAAGATAGTTCTGAGAAATAGGGATAACAGTCATATAATGAAAGGACTGACACTGTATGTTTATACTCTTTGTTGATGAACATAATACTCCTTTGGATAGTTTTCTGCTGAAACTGCTCAGTGGCATCATCTCCATCATCTGCCCTTGCAGACCACTGGAGGAGACTCACCTCTGCACACGGGCACCTTGCCAGTCCAGCTGCCATCAGAGCGGCAGAAGCGGTGCTCCGAACCCCCGGAAAGAAAGTATCCTGGCTGACAGGTGTACACCAGGGTGTAACCATAGGAGGCCAGGTCCAGCCCCAACACATCAGAGTTGGCCGGGCTGCGCGGCTGCTTGCACGAATGAGCTGGAGAGCACAGGCAGAGGGCAAAAAATTAACACGCGCACACGAACCCTGTGATACATACAGTATATAAAAATGGAGCAGGATACACACTTGTAGTAGTAGCTAATCCAGAGCTCAGTGGGGGGAAAAGGTGGGCACCTGGGGGAGGCTTATGCAAAACTCACGAAAAAAGGAAGCACTAACATTCTAGTATTTCATTAAGCCCAGGGAGCTATTACGAAAATAGTATATTGATAATTAGAAATGTTTAATTTCTTTCATGAGAGAAACTCAGCCCATTAGAAGCATCGTGACTACAGACTGGAGATTGAAAGTAATGTGCATCCCGTTGGACGTTGACTCTATTAGCAGGGCCTCAATTTTTATTTTTGGAATATGGCCGGGAATCTTGTGAGCACATTTTATTGAAGTTGTCATCCATTTTCTATATTAATGGAAAAGCAGCCATGGAAAACTGGAGGTGAAGTGCTTACGGTAAGTGTGACATTGAACCATCAACACAAACTTTTGGAAGACCTGAATATATGTCAAAATTTTCTTTGATAAACAAAAACAAGTTGAATGCGCCTCGGAGGCAAAAATAATATTGTGAAAGTAGCGAAATAAATTTGCAGCTTGTGATTAAACATGTGTATATGCCAGCTGTCAAATGAGAAACAGCTGCGAGACAGTCACATTCGCAAATTGCTACTTGATAGCTCCCTAATGACAGAAAAAAAAAAGGCAGTGGATTCGATCCAGGATAAATCCCGTCTCAGGATCTAAATAACATCAAAGTTCAAATGCAGACAGTGTTAGACCTGATTATATACGGTATGATAGGAACCTATATACTATTTCTGTAGACAACGCTTTTCTTTTCTCATACAATATTAGAAGTTATAACATCTGCCATAATGCAGTAAATGCTTGTCCATCAAATATAATTAGTACAGTTGATCACTACACCATCAGAATCTAGTGATTTGTAATCTAAGATTTTGTCTTTCGAGGTGTCTTTGGTGTTAAATTCAGTTTTGTCATGGTAGATATTGTTGTTACAGTAGAGGGCTGTTCTGATGACTAATATTAATATTATACTGGCTCATTTTATTACATATCCAGTACAAATGTGTGGAAAACTTCCCTTGAAATTAAAAGTCATGAAAATGTTTCTTCAACTATTTAATCTTTTTAAAATAATGTTTTGAGAACAAAACCACATAAAACATGAATTATACACACAGGCAGTCCTTTAGTCAGCCACATAAAACAATGGGGTGGGTCACCTGGGGCCATTGTGTTTGACATCTGTCCTTCACAGGAATAACTATTCACATTTTTATTTACTGAACTGTATCATAGTGATAAGCACAGAGGCTAAAACTAAATAGGGCAAATGTTGGAACCATGATGGGAAACGTTCCCGAATTGGTTAAGATGATGAGAAGGAAAAGAGTGGATATATTAGGTGTCCAGGAGAGCAGGTGGAAAGGCACGGATGCTAGACATTTCAGGACAGGGTTCAAATTACTTTACTATAGTGTGGCTTGGAAGAGAAATGGAGTAGGGCTTATTTTAAAGGAAGAGTTCGTTAAGAATGTCTTGGAGGTTAAATGAGTGTCAGATCTACTGTTCAGGCTGAAACTTAAAATTGAAGCTGTAATGTAATTAGTGGCTCTGCCCCACAGGTAGGTTGTGACCTTGAGGTGAAAGAGATTTTCTGGAAGGAGCTAGATTACGTACAGTGAAGAAAATGAGTATTTGAAGACCCTGCTATATTGCAAGTTCTCCCACTTAGAAATCATGGAGGGGTCTGAAATTTTCATCGTAGGTGCATGTCCACTGTGAGAGATCATCTAAAAAGAAAAATCCAGAAATCACAACATATGATTTTTTAATGATTTACATGTGTGATACAGCTGCAAATAAGTATTTGAACACTTGAGAAAACCACTGTTAATATTTGGTACAGTAGCCTTTGTTTGCAATTACAGAGGTCAAACGTTTCCTGTAGTTGTTCACCAGATTTGCACACAGTGCAGGAGGGATTTTGGCCCACTCCTCCACACAGATCTCCTCTAGATCAAACAAGTTTCTGGGTCGTCTCTGAGAAACACAGAGTTTCAGCTCCCTCTAAACATTTTCTATTGGGTTTAGGTCTGGTGACTGCCTAGGCCCCACCAAATCTTGATCTGCTTCTTACGGAGCCAATCCTTGGTTTTTCCTGGCTGTGTGCTTCGGGTCATTGTGATGTTGAAAGACCCACCCACGACCCATCTTCAATGCTCTGACATATAGGTAAAGTGGTTGTTCCCCAAAATCTCACAATACAATGGCCACGGTCATCCTCGCCTTAATACAGTGCAGTCATCATGTCTCACGTGCAGAAAAACACCCCCAAAACATGATGCTACCACCCCAATGCTTCACAGTAGGGATGGTGTTCTTGGGATGGAACTCATCATTCGTCTTCCTCCAAACACGGTGAGTGGAATTATGACCAAAAATTTCTATTTTGGTCTCATCTCACCACAAAAATTTCGCTTGTGACTCCTCTGTATCATCCAAATGTTCATTGGCAAACTTAAGACGGGCCTTGACATGTGTTGGTTTAAGCAGAGGAACCTTCCGTGCCATGCATGATTGCAAACCGTAACGTCTTAGTGTATTACCAACAGTCAGCTTGGAAATGGTGGTCCCAGCTCTTTTCAGGTCATTGACCAAGACCCGTCGTGTAGTCCTGGACTGATTCCTCACCTTTCTAAGGATCATTGAGACACCACGAGGTGATATCTTGCAATGGGCTCCACTCCAATTGAGATTGACCTTCATGTTTAGCTTTTTCCATTTTCTAATGATTGCTTCAACAGTGGACCTTTTTTCACCAAGTTGATTGGCAATTTCTCTGGAGTCCTTTCCAAACATGTGGCGTTGTACAAATTTTGTGTCTGGTGTCGTTGGACAGCTCTTTGGTCTTGGCCATGTTACAAGTTTGAGTCTTATTTATTGTATGGGGTGGACAGGTGTCTTTTTGCAGCTAACGACCTCACACAGGTCCATCTGATTCAGGATAATGCATAGGGTAGAGGTGGACTTTTAAAGGCGGACTAACAGGTCTTTGAAGGTCCGAATTCTAGATGATAGACAGGTGTTCATATACTTATTTTCAGCTGTATCACACAAATAAATCGTTAAAAAAATCATACATTGTGATTTCTGGGTTTTTCTTTTTAGATTATCTCTCTCACAGTGGACATGCACCTATGATAAAAATTTCAGACCCCTCCATGATTTCTAAGTGGGAGAACTTGCAATATAGTAGGGTGTTGAAATACTTATTTTCTTCACTGTAGTCTTGGGCATCCCAGACAGAAAGAGGCATGATGGGTGCTGATTGTGACGGACATGTTGGTGATGACGAAATTATGGGTAATTTTGCCATCCAGGAAAGGAACTTGGGGAAACAGATGGTGGTAGACTTTGCTAATAGGATGGAAATGGCTGTAGTGAACACTTTTTTCCAGAAGAGGCAGGAACGTGGGGTGACTTAAAGAAGCAGAGATAGAAGCACACAGGTGGATTATATTTTGTGGAGATGATGCAATCTGAGGGAAGGCTACCGACTGTAAGGGAGTGGTGAGGGAGAGTGTGGCTCGAGAGCCTAGGATGGTGTTGTGTTAGATGATTCTGGTGGTGGAGGGGAAGATTAGAAGACAAATCCAGAAAAGAGAACCATATGTTCGAACGTAAGAAAGGAAGTGCTGTGCTGCTTTTTGGAAAGAGATGAGATGGACTCTCGTCGGACAAGAAGAGGTTCAAGAAAACTGGACCACTATAACCAAGGTGATCAGTGAGACGATCAGGAGAGGACTCCGTATATCTATAAGTAGGAAAGTGGAGGAGACTTAGTGGCCGAACCTCAAAGTACAGGAACTCCTACTAGAAAAGATGTTAGTGAAGAAGAAGTGGTATACTGACTGGATTGATGAGAGGAAAAAGGAATCCACTGAGATGGAACGTAGGGAAAAGGTAGTGGTGGCGAAGGCTAAACAAGTGGCGTATGACGACATGTACACCAGGTTGGACATGAAAGAAGGAGAAATGATCTCTACATGTTTGCCAGACAGAGGGATAGAGATGGGAAGGATGTGCACCAGGTAACGGTGATTAAGGATAGAGATGGAAATGTGTTGACCTGTGCCCGTAGTGTGCTGTATAGATAAAGAGAATACTCTGAGGAGTTGATGAATATGGAAAATGAAAGTGAAAAAAAGAGTATAAGAGGAGAGTGTGGTGGACCAGGAAGTGGCAATGATTAGTAAGGGCGAAGTTAGACAGGCATTAAAGAGGATGAAAAATGGAAATGGCGTTTGATGATATACCTGTGGAGGTATGGAAGTAAATTGGAGAGGTGGCTGTGGAGTTTTTGACGAGGGTTAGTTAACAGAATTCTAACACGTGAAAAAGTGCATGAGTAATGGAAATGTGTGCTGTTGCCCATTTTTAAGAACAAGGGGGATGTGCAGAGTCATGGGAACTATGGAGAAATACAGTGTGCCTTGCCCACTAGCGGTTCATTTGCGCTCAACGTTTCTTTTTAAAAAAAAAAAAATCATAATGTAATTATTTTCACACCCCGATGATGCACTTAGAAGTCTTAAATTCTCTCCTAAATAGCTCCTTACAAGCAAGGAATGTGATGCCCGTGAATAATGAGGGAACATGTTTTGATGTTTTGGAGACAAAGTTAGTGAGAGGAGACTTTGATGGTTTGGAAATGTCCAGAGCAGAGTGAGTGAGTATATTGGTACAAGGGTCATGAGGATGGAGCATCCAGGCAAGAGACCAAGAAGAAGACCAAGGAAAAGTTTGATGGATGTGGTGAAGGAAGACATGAGGGCAGTTGGTGTTCGAGAGGAGTGTGCAGGAGGCTTACATGGAAAAGGATGACAAGCTGTTACAAGTGGCAACCCCTAACAAGACAAGCCAAGATGAAAAGAAAAAGAGGAAAGGTGTATCTACAACTTGCCTGACATCATGGCAAAATTAAAATGTTCTTTATTATTGACTGCTCATGGAAAGGTTAAGAGCAATGGGAATCCCAAAATGATAGTCATAATTTGAATCAAAGTCAATGGATCATCACGCTCCGATTCCAGATAAGAAGCAATGAAGACATGAAAATTGAAGTCGGCTCCTGATCCAGATGGTGGTTGACTATGACATGATGAAGTCCAAACAGAAATTGGTATCACTTCAAGCAAGCAGACACATGCTAAGATAAAAGGTCTGAATATGAACACCCCACCCCCCACCCCAACCTCCGTCAAGTGTCTGAGCGCAAGTCTGTGCAACCCATTTAGAATGACAAACAGTCAGGACATGTCCAGAGCACTTAGACAGTTTGTAGAACATGAACAGTAATGAGTCTTATGAGACTCATGTCAAAACTCTCATTAAGTGCCAAGTTCAAGTAGATGCACTGTAACATCAGGTTATGCAGGGCCCACAAATCAATATTTTTGAACCGCTGGCAGTGCATGTACATCTCACTAAACTATACTATAGTAAGAGGAGTCTATTTATCTCATTCCACATCCATTATATAGTTTCCATGAATCACTTTGGAAAGTACTTTTCAGAGGGCAATTTCTAGCCCAAATTCTACATTAAAGTGCCACTGTCATGAAATGCATGATTTTTAGTGTATTAATGAAAAAACGGCACCCGGTATGGACCCATCCATTTTTTCACCACAAAACATGATTTTGACGTATATGGCTTTTTGTAACTCCCGCTCCTCTCGAGGGATTTTTTTTTTTGAGAAGAAGAAAATGACATACAGGACAGTAGCGCATCCAAGCGGTCTCGTCTGTTCATACGAGTTTTACCTGCTGGAAGGTAGCCCGTTGTTCCTTCGTGTTAACCAAAATGCCCGCTCGTCGTATTGCTGGCTATTGCGTGAACACTTAGGAGGATGGATTCATTCTTAATACTTTCAAAAAGACTTGGTTCGTTGTGAAAAATGGATTGCATGGGTGCAAAGGATGAGAGATTCGTGGGTTGCAAATGACAGGTAGGTGTGTATACAGCTACTAATAAAAAAAAAATAATAGTTTGGGTGTGGGGGGACATAATCCTCTTCGCCGTGCCTCGTCCGCTGCGATCACGGCTTCGGCTGGGTTGGCTCATTCTGGCGCCAAGCTCGGGTGGCTCATTGTGGTGCCGGGCCGGGGTAGCTCATCGCGGTGTCATCGTCGCTCGCAAGCGGGGTTGTTTTTTATCATCGTCGCGCAGAGGTAGATCAGGATGGGGAAGCGGTTTGGCCGCGGTATCGTCGTCGCTCGCGGGCGGTGTTTTTTTTTTATCACCGCCGTTGGGAGGTGGTTTGGCTGCATGCGGTTTGGCCATAATCCGCTCATAATCTAAATATGGCTCGAAATGATAGGCTAATATTGCCCCAGTCACTTCACTTGGTTGTCGAAGATGCAGCCAATATGATGACCACTTGGATGTCGAATGAGACTTGCACAACTTTGCGCATGGATGATGCGCTCTCCGCTCACATTTATTTTTTCGTATAGACATTGAAGTGAATAATGTTATATGTATTTTTCATTACAATATCTATTTTAGAATGTCTATGGGGATGACACTTGCCCTTTAAGAATAATTTTCATTCTTTCTCGCTTTTTACATAATAAAGTTTCAGGAGATGGTGAATTCTGGGTTTCTGTTTGCTGTAAGCTATAATTATTGAAATTATATATGTATCTATATCGTGAAATATTTCACTTTGAGTGTCTGTATTGCATCTCTAGGGGTTTCATTTTTTTACCTGAACAACCCTGCAAAAAAAAAAAAATAAAGAAAAAAGGCTATTTCATTTTGGCTAGCGACACCATTCTAATTTATTGAGGTGTACTTATTTGTCACTGCTATTGTGTCTGAGAGATGGAGTGTAGGGATATAGACAGCAGCAGATGGTGAGTGCCAACATTATCGAACAACTCAGTTGCACATGCAGTATATGCACACATTGAAATAACCGTTAGAAACAAAGAGACACAGACGTTCGTGAGGCAATCAAACTTAATTTACTATTGTGGCTTGGGTTTAAGATGAAAACAGAGGTCCTATCGACTCATTGGTCACAGTAATATTGGTTTGGTTCATTGTGTTTTGTTCACTTGAAACAAAAACAGTTGCAAGTGCTAAACTCTGGACCCCGGAGCTCAGAGAAGGAATGCATTTTAAAGAATAGATTTCATTGTGCGTCCAGTAATATTAGATTATTTTTTTTTTTTTTTGCATTCCTCCTGCGCAGTATGATCTTCCTTTGTCTGTATAGTCCTTGTATGGCTGTTCAGAATGTTAAAATGTTCCCTCAAGCTTGATGGAAAAGACTGTGTCTGGGCTTAGAGGGTATAAAGAAATCAACTTAACTGCAATTGGCACACGTGAAAAAAAAAGGGTCGCAAGTGAGCAGTAGCAGACAGCAGCTGACTTGCGCCAAGAGGAAGGGAACACCCTGGACTGGTCGCTGGTCGATTGCAAGGCACATTTAAGAAACCACCATTCACTTAACATTCACAACAAATGCAGCCCTATGGGGGCACAAACCAGTGCAATCTGTAGGCCGGTCCCAAGCCCGGATAAATGCAGAGGGTTGCGTCAGGAAGGGCATCCGGTGTAAAAACTGTGCCAAACAAATATGAGCGTTCATCTAAACTTAACATTCACAACCTACGGACAATTAAGAGCAGGGGTGGCACATTAATTTTCCAAAAATAGAATAAACTGGAATGATTTTCAGTGGCCACACCAACATGATAACCTCAGTTGTGAGCAATAACATGTTTAAAGTTAGGATTGCAGTGACTACTAAAATCTTTTGAGTATTTATTTTTTTTGTCTGAGGGATTTGGCTATTTAAACTGTGAAGCAGATGGACTTGCGCAAGATGTTCCATAATCATATTTTGCTTTAAGGAGCGCAAAACAAATGGTAACCACGCAGTACTTTGCAAGCCGCCATTCACCACAGAAGAGGAAGGTGAGTATGGCGATGACGTTAGAGAAAACAAGACAAGAAAAGATGACCGAATTCTGAAAAGTGCGGGATCTTTTCAAACTGAGCAAAACGGTGAACATCTCTCAAACAAGACAAACAATTCAAAAAGCCAAAATGAACATCGCGCAAATCCGTGAGTTTAACATGGATGGAATTTACTAGCATAACGTTAGGCCTGTAGAGGGCTAACGAGACATACTATGTCCAAAGTACAAGCATCGCATCTATAAGTGGCTACATTTCAAGTAAAGCCCTGTAGGTGAAAAAACCCGCTGTATTGCGTTCTCATCGTCAAACAGGCTCCTTATGCCTTTTGTCATTAATAATTGTTTTGTTGTTTGTTTTATACTTACAAGAAATGCTAAATTGGAACTGAAATTATTCGTTTGAAATTTCCTAATTGAAAATATTTGACAGCTCCAGCCTGACCTACAATCTTCAGCAATTTTTTTTTTTTTCACATTTCAAAAGTGGATAGAAATTATGAGCATAAACTACTAACTTATTGGCTGTTCCGAGACTTCCGGACTCCCAATATCATTATTGGAGTAGATCTTACAATTTTCTTGAATGGAAAACTCAATCATGGAGTATTTGGAGCATAACTGATTCTGATTCTGAAATAGTTTTCCACACAAACACTAGCTGGTGTGATCTAACTGAGGCTTGTTGCACGAACTGATGAATCCTGCTCGGATGAAAGGCCAAATGTCTCCTAAGATAAACAGAAGAGTCCAGTTGCGATCGATTAAATGCCCTGAGAAAAGATTTGGCCACCAAACCTCAGAACTGTGAAGCAAACATGTTAACAACCACTTGCACACTAGCTGGAGCCCTGCGTGATATTGGGAAGAAAAATGACATTACGACTTTTTTTTTTTTTCCCAAACCAGCGATACACAGTATAATGCAATGTGAAATAATACTGAATCTGTGTTGGGAAACGTCATTTGCTATCAAAACTGAATCAAAGTTCTGTTTATCATTCCAAAAATGAACTAGTTCAGTAAATAGTTCATTATTCCTAATTTTGAGTTCGTAAGTAAGTTTACGGGTTGAAAATCAAACAAATCACAGTAATAGTCCTCCCTCCCCCCATTCTGTTGCCGGTGGGGTATTACCATCAAAATACTGGCATTGTCGAAACCATTCAGTCCAAAAAAGGTGTCAGCTACAGCTTGAAGAACAGAGAAAATCTACTCTAATATAACAAAACAAATTCCATATTATCACAGTGTGATCATACAGTTTTTAAAGTGAGGCTTTCTGACAAAAATAATGATTTTTTAATCTATGATTACAACTATGTACTTTATTAAGAAAAAAAAAACATCGATCCATATTTTTCCCCCAGACCGCTTAACCTCACAAGGGCCACAGGAGTGTTGGAGCCTATCCAAGCTATCTTTGGGCAGGAGGCGAGGTACACCCAACGGGTTGCCAGCCAGCCAATACCAGGGCAAATGGAAACAAACAACTGTTTGCATTCACACTCACACCTACAGGCAATTTAATATCTTCAATTGACCTACCATGTATGCTTTTGGGGAATGCAAGGAAACGGTAACACCTGAAGAAAACCCATGCAGGCACGGGGAGAACATACAAACTCCACACCGATGGGGGCAGGATTTGAAGCCCAGTCCTCAGAACTATGAGGCAGATGCTCTAACCAATAACCAACGTGCTGCTCAAAACAAAACGTTCACTCTCAATTATGCAGTATCCCGTAAGGTATAAGAATAATAAGTATTTAAATAAGTATTTGAACACCCTAATATATTGCAAGTTCTCCCACTGAGAAATCATAGAGAAGTCTAAAATGTTCATCACAGGTGCATATCCACTGTGAGAGAGATAATCTAAAAAGAAAAATCCAGAAATCACAATGTATGATTTTTTTAACGATTTATTTGTGTGATGCAGCTGCAAATAAGTATTTGAACACCTTTCAGTGAGAATTCTGACCCTCAAAGACCTGTTAGTCCGCCTTTAAAAGTCAACCTCCACTCCATGTATTATCCTGAATCAGATGCACCTGTGTGAGGTCGTTAGCTGCATAAAGACACCTGTTCTCGCCATACAATCAGTAAGATTCAAACTTGTAACATGGGCAAGACCAAAGTGCTGTCCAAAGACACCAGACACAAAATTGTACAACTCCACACAGTTGGACAGGGCTATGTAGAAATTGCTAAGCAGCTTGGTGAAAAAAGGTCCACTGTTGAAGCAATTTATAGAAAATGGAAGAAGCTAAACATGACGGTCAATCAAAATCGGAGTAGAGCCCCATGCAAGATATCACCTCGTGGGGTCTCAATGATCCTTAGAAAGGTGGGGAATCAGCCCAGGACTACTCAACAGGACTTGGTCAATGACCTGAAAAGAGCTGGGACCACCGTTTCCAAGGTGACTGTTGGTAATACACGTCATACCACGTCATGGTTTGAAATAATGCATGGCACAGAAGGTTTCCCTGCTTAAATCAGCACGTGTCAAGGTCCATCTTAAGTTTGCCAATGACGATTTGGATGGTACAGAGGAGTCATGGGAGAAGGTCTTGTGGTCAGACGAGACCAAAATCGAACTTTTCGGTCATAATTCCACTCACTGTGTTTGGAGGAAGACGAATGATGAGTTCCATCCCAACAACACCATCCCTACTGTGAAGCATGGGGGTGATAGCGTCATGGTTTGGGGGTGTTGTTCTGCACATGGGACAGGACTGTATTAAGGAGAGGATGACCATGACCATGTATTGTGAGATTTTGGGAAACAACCTCTTTCCCTCTATGTCAAAGCATTGAAGATGGGTCATGGCTGGGTCTTTCAACGTGATAATGACCTGAAGCACACAGCCAGGAAAACCAAGGAGTGGCTCCGTAAGAAGCATATCAAGGTTCTGGCGTGGCCTAGCCTGTCTATAGAACCTGAATCCAATAGAAAATCTCTGGAGGGAGCTGAAACACCGTGTTTCTCAGTGTCAGCCAAGAAACCTGTCTGATCTAGAGAAGATCTGTGTTGAGGAGTGGGCCAAAATCCCTCCTGCAGTGTGTGCAAACCTGGTAAACAACTACAGGAAACGTTTGACCTCTGTAATTGCAAACAAAGGCTACTGTACCAAATATGAACATTGGTTTTCTCAGGTATTCAAAAACTTATTTGAAGCTGTATCACACAAATAAATTGTTAAAAAAATCATAAATTTTGATTTCTGGATTTTTCTTTTTCGATGATCTCTCACAGCGAACATGCACCTACGATGAAAATTTCAGACCTCTCCGTGATTTCTAAGTGGGAGAACTTGCAATCTAGCAGGGTGTTCAAATACTTATTTTTTTCACTGTACCTCACACCCATCCAACTGCTGTGTGCCTGCCTACAATACTTTCATTCTGGAGAGTGAAATAGGAAATGCAGCCTGTACATTCTTTCTGTTACCAGGTCCCTCTGCTGGTTGTTTGTTTTTTAAATTATAGTTTATTCAATATACACAATATTACAGAACATCAACATCGCAGCAGATCCTGCAATGTGACTCTTACATACATGTACATTACGATGATGATGCTCAAATAATAAATGAATAATCTAACTGAATTTCAAATATTTTCTGTTGATATGAAGTCCCATGTAAAAAAAAAAGGGGAAAAAAACAGCTTCGTGCTCATTTATGGAATACTGGGTGGCCATTTATTGAATATTGGGAAATTAATGTTTCAAGCTATGTAAATGAACAAAGCAAAGTTGGATTGTCTTTTGTGCAGAGAGGTCTTCTAGAAAATTTATGAGGGTGTAGTGTCAATGATTAGGCACCAATGCATTATTATTATAGTTCCCATTGGATCTTTGTGTCTACCTTATTGGATGTAGATGGAAAGTTTGAAAACATTTAATACGTATGATTACTATATCTACATCTTAAATCTGAAAAAGTTAAACTTTCAATCCATAAACCTCTTCTACAGAGATAATGACCTCTTCTAATTCTGCCAATATTATTACTTTTTTAAATCCATTTGCAAAACACTGTAAGGTGTTTGAATAAATCTAATTTGCATTGAGGTTGTAAAGTGCAAATGTATTTTTTCATCCATTTGCAATACCATGAACCCTGGTTAGGGTCGCAGGGTGCTGTAGCCTATCCCAGCTGACTTTGGGCAAAAGGCAGCCCTACACCCTGGACTGGTCGCCAGCCAGTTGCAGGTTACACCATTTGTTTTTTTTTCGTTTTTTTTACAAAGCAGAAATGCATAGATGATACACAGAACAGGGATAAAAAAAATTAACTCCAAAGAATGTGTAATATTATTGAGTATGATTTAAAATAACTTAAGCAACACTCAGACAACAGGATGGTCATTGTTTTAAAGTCTCTCCCTTGTGAACGTAAAGCGCTACATTGATCCATTCTACTCCATCGATGCTTTCTATTCTCTATTAGGCCTGTAACAATGACAGGATGAGGGCAGATGAAAATCAATAAATTTTTCAAGGCACCGCAGGTGATGGATGAGAGCCAGAGAGCTACTCCTGCTGGGATGCAGCTTTAGCAGATAAAGACAAACCTGGCAAAGAAAGTGAAGCTGCTTAACACAGGAAGTGAGGACATTGAAATGCTTCAAAGGCTTTTGCCTCTGAATGATAAGTAGGTCGCCTGTCAGACAATTTCAGGTACTGGCAATACAATGTCATCATTATGTACAAAAGGATAACATTATGTACCTGCAGTTTGTCATTATGTGATATATGATGACACAGTGATGAATTACAATGCACCTTATGCGTACAGTTCATGAAACTGTTGATATTTGTGGCATCAGGGCAGGTCCCCCTGGTCCTTTTCCATAGCACGTGCAGAAAATGAGAATGTTGCTGACATGAGGACCAGTTTTGGTATTGTGGCAAGTCTTGTTTTGAAGAAATATTCCCTCAAGGGGTGAAAGAAGTCACAATGTTGTTAAGCAAGCAACACAGCAAGCGCAAGTCGTAGCTCTGGCTCACTTGTACTGTCCGTACATGTGCAGATGTACAGTATTTTACATGCTGCCTGTCACAGGTCAGTGTTGGTACTACAGCAGACATCTGGTTTGGGGAAGCGATATTCTGCGTAATGTGTGAAGTTTTATGTTGGGCATCTTGAGCAGGAAACAACACAATGAAAGAAATAAGAACTGCTTTCCTCTTGTCTCACATTTAAAAATGTGGACTTTCAAATGGTTATGTGTGTACCTGTCTTAACTCACATACCCACCCTTGAAACACATATTATAGATTTTGATTATGCAGACAATGGGAGATTGAAAAAAAAGTTGAAGTGTCTACCACCTCAGCACAAATGTCTCCAGGAATGTTAAATGGGTGGGGAAATTAAGATTACACAGTACCACGCAAAAGCCTTTATCACTACACAGCTCTCACTACTTCCACTGTGTGTGCATAGTGAAATAGTGACAGCAGTCATAAGAGGCTGTAGCTGAAAGGGATGCCATGGAGATATATGAATTCAATCACCTGGTCACGCCTGCTTGGGCCCATTTTGACAGAATTCAGTTTATTCACACAGAATGACTGCAATTACTACAAACAGTATCTCACTTGGTGAGGAGGACCACGTGTGGAGGATGAAACCTCCATTTGCAACAAGTGAATAGAAAACTAGGGTAAAGTGTGGCCAAATCAATGATAAATAAAACAACACATTCACCTATTTGGCAACAGTAGGCATCTGCTTTTCAGATGCTTTAGCTCTGCCTGTGGTCATCCAACCAACCAACCATTTTTTGAGCTGCTTATCCTCACGAGGGTCACGGGAGTGCCGGTGCCAATGCCAGCTGTCATCATGCAAGAGGTAGAGTACACTCTGAACTAGTGGCCAGGAGACAGACAACAATCACACCCACAATCACACCCTGGGGGCAATTTAGAGACGCCATATAATGTTGCATGTTTGCTTGTGAGATGTGGGAGAAAACCCACGTTGGCATGGGGAGAACAGACAAATGCTACACAGGGGGCGGCTGGGGTTTGAACCCCGGTCCTCAGAACTGTGTGGCCAATGCTTTACAGCTGCTCTACCGTGCCACCCTCATGGTCATCATGATAACAAAAGATATACAACACAATGCCACCCCCAACCCAAACTGATTTTGACCACCGCGTAACAAGTGAATATTAAGTCTGTAATTTGATGGAAGAATGTCAGAGACCTTTTTAAGACCTTGATTAAAAGTAGTGGGAAGCACAATTACTTACGGATACAGGTAGGCTGGATGCCAGTCCAAGTGAGATCGGGTAAACATTGGCGGGTAATGGAGCCCTGGAGGATGTGTCCCTGTTGGCACTGGAAGTCCACTCTGCTGCCCACCTGGATACAAACACATAGAAAACTAAGTGATGCAAATTACCCTTTAGGTGTCATGTGAGGGTAGCAGATAACGACAAGTCTTTGGAATGGTTTCCCACGTTTTGTTCTCAAGTAGTCCAAGTACAAAGCTCAACTACTTGTGGTTTCACTTCGAGATCCATGTCTTATCAGATATCTTGCTGAACGCCGGGAAAAAACAAACTATTTTCACTTATCTTATAAGTGACACTGAAAAAGCAACATGGAGGACATTAAGTTGAAATACACTGACTGAACATATCTCACGCCGAGAACTCAGCTCATGGTGGGGGTCATGGTATAAATTATCGAAACTGAGTTTAACATGCACACACTCACAAGGTTACCATCTCGCCTTAAAATAAAAATAAAAATTTCCCTAAAAAATTATCCACACTTAAATTTTCAACCCAAAATTACCAAAATTTAATGATAACATTGAGCAAGCATTTTTGTGTTACCAAACATATTTAATGGAAAATTATCAATTTATTTGAAATAAATTATATTCTAATAATATAATATGATATATATTTTTTTACATATTTATATTTTACATTATGTAAGAACAAAAATCTCAATGAACATGACATTTATAAAAGGTAGCTGCTTCCCTAAAATATTAACCTGTCCCTGAAAATGTGAACAACCTTGCATATAGGATATCCATGCCTATTTTTAATATTTTTTGGGGCAAGTAAAAAAGGCCCATTTTCCATATGAGGTACACCCTATTATATGTTGCAATGTCACTCTGAAAACCCCCTCCAGTTTGGAAAAGATAGGCTAGGCAGTTCTAACTTACATTATTCAGCCATGGTAAGTTTATTTCATGCTGCTGTAATGTTTGGTGAAGGCTCTCATTGTGAGGTTATACTATTGGATTCGGGCACAACATTAAAAAAAAAAAAAAAAACAATGTTACAAAGCACAACAACAAATAAATAAATTAAATACGTAAATTGACGGGCCTTACTACTGGCCATAAAACAACCAAGCTTGCCTCATACTGAAATTAGCATTAAACACTTATGTTTAGTGACATAAGGCAGTTTTGATTATCAGTCATGTTAGAGACAACACGATAAAATGTTAAGGGTGTGCCTGAATTTGGAGACATGATTTGGAGTTAAGGTAAGTTGTATTATTTAAAAACTATTGAAATTTTTAGGTAAATTCCAGTCCATGTGTGATGTGTGACAGATGAAGAAAGAACCTACTCCCTGTAAACTTGAAACTAAATTTGTTCATTCCTCAGTGACTACTATACATGCCAATAACCACATTTCCGACATGTTAGCAAGGAGGTGGATCACCCTGAATGTGTACTATTTGGAGTGGATCCAAATTTGGTGCAAACTTAAGTGCTATTGGAATTTCTGAAGTTGTATCAGGAGATCCAATGTCTTTAAATCAGCTAAATAAAAAGAAAAAAATGCAGCTCAACTGACCAATATGCACAACACAAGAAATATAATGTGTTTTCTAAAACATGATTTATTCATTTACCTTAAAACCAGTTGTGTAATTCATGAAACCATATTCGGGAACCCCTGGATTTTCACATGTGGTTCTTGTGGGCTCTGAAAAATAAAAATAAAAATGAAATGATGTGGATAAGGAGAATTATCAGTAACTGAGACTAAGAATAAGCCAAGAAACCAATGCCCGGTTAACAAACTACCCAAATGTTGATATGCTTTATTTCTTGCCGACTAACTTCTTACACTACTTTTGTGTTTTAATCTCACTTGAACTATGTGAAATTAAACAACAGTCAACACAATCTTTCCATACAAACGAATATACATGGTTGAGACTGTTTTGTACCGATACACCAAGGCTGAGATCCACTCCAGTTGCCGTCCGCCTGGCAAATGCGTGTCGTTGATCCAACCAGCACATCAGGGGGGGTGCAGCCAAAAGTAACCTCTGACCTAAAGATGAAGCTACGCCCTTCCCGCCATCCTTTGGAAGGTGTACCTGGATCTCCACAGAACTTGGCTGCAAAGGCAAAAATAAAATACACAAAGAAATAACTACTGTTGGTAAAAGGATGAGCAAAGGGAAACTGTCCAACATATATGAGCCATTGCAAGTGTGCAAGTGTGAAGCAAAGTTTTGCTGTCTGTAGATGAACAAATTCATTCATTCATTCATTCTAGCAGCAAGGTAATATTAAATGTTGAGCAAGTGAATACTGAACACAAGCAATGATGCAAAAGAAAAATGGAGGCAATTGCGGCTACTCACTAACAGCAATATTTGAAATGAGGTTGTAGCAACAGCTTTAGTAGATCAACACAAGCCACTAACAACTTTCAATTTTGCTGCTTATGTACATCCCGTATGTGTTGATGCATCTTTATTGCATTTTTTTTTCTAGTTTCGGGATGCTTTATTTAATCTACCTTAATAAAAATGATCAGGAACCACTCGGGAGATGTTTGAAACCAGAAGCAAGACCAAGAGTCACGAAAGGAAGTCAGAAAGTTAAAGGAGTGTGTGATTAAGCCAATAATGAGACAAGCAGTTGCGCCAGCCGAGAAAGTGAGAAAGATCCTCTAAGTCCAAACCGCAACACAATTGTTAGACAACAAATAACTTTACATACACATTTTCAAAGTTGGAATAGAGTCCAGTCTGGAATAGTTAATGAGTGTTGATTGAAAGACAATTAATATATCATTGATATCATATTCCATTTCATTTCAATATGTATCTGTTTGTTGCTAAATATCAAATGAATTCCAAAAGTAGCCCTTATTTCTTAATGTTGTTTTCGATTCCAAAACCAACCTATATTTAACAATATAGGAGAATCTCATTAGTCATTAATTTCAAGCGTGCAGTTATATAGCAAGAACACCGTATGTATAGGAAAAAAAAGTCCGCAGGCAAAAAGCAAGCTCAGCATACTTCGTGTGTGTCTGTCTGCATGCGTGTGGCTGAATGAGCATATGAGAGGAAAGAGTGAACACTCAGCCAAACTTATTTTCACTAGCTCTCCTCGCGCTCTCTCCTCGCCTCTTGCCTTCCTTGATGAATTATCAATGCCTCTGAAGTAATCAATATGCAGTGGCCACATTCAAAGTTGCCGTTCCTGCAGACACGCACAACCTCAGAAACTGTATTTTCCTGTTTTCTGTGTGTCGTGTTCGGGAATACGGCTGTGTAATGAAATCGTGATTTGCCACCTGTGTTCATTTATGTTCAAACGCTGGTGATTACATAATTTTCATGACTGCAGAGTCGCAAGTCAGCAAAAAGGGCAAAGCAGAGATCCTGATCTTATTTCTATCCCACATGCAGCTCAAACCTTGGTTGTGTCAGAGAAAAAGCGAAGGCATTCAGTTTGAAATGGCATCAAAATCTCAAGTTGATTCAATATTAATAATGTTTTGAAGGTATTTACGCAATGCAAGTCTTCCGATCCAAACTGAGGGGAAAAACTACATTATGTGTAGAGCTTGTGCCAAACATGATTAGAAATCCTTGCGAGTAACTTGCCATTTATACTTAAGAGTGTACAGTACATGCAATGATGCTGGCTCTGCAGGGGTCTGTCCTGCAAATACATCAGACTAACATGAACGGAGGTGGATTTACCACTTAATAATGACCTCAAAATTTACGAGGACCAGTACCAAAGACTGTTGTACATAATTCTGTGCTGACATTTTAATGCATAGATAATAGCTTTTCTATACCCTAGATCAGCTCTTTCTTCTCAATTTCCATTTATTTGCCTTCGTAAAACGTGGTAATTTATCACTGAGTTGCTTCCCCTTTAGAGTACTGGAGCAGGAGGCTGGCTTTGACTACATGTTTACGAGAGTCAGTTCATCTATTTATTTATTTATTTATCTATTTATTTTTTTACCGGAGCTGCTTATTGATCGTAATTGTAAGCAATAAAAGTTTTAAAAAAACTACTATCTGGTCGGACCCAGTCAACAATATTGTGACTTTATAGAACATAATGTTTTGATGCATACTTTGATTTGCAGTGGGCTGAAGTTAAAATATGATGGTGTGCTGCTGCCTCCAGCTTGTCCATGTGTTCCTTGTTGCCTTGTTGTCTCGTGATTGATTTTTCTTGGTTTTATTTTTTGTACATGACAAAACCTGACATTTCATTAGGGGTGTGGAGACTTTTTATATGCAGTGTAGCGATGAAGGGTCATCCTAGTTTTATTAGGTTAAATAAATTATAAAATATAATGAAATGTATTAAGAATCCTTAATAGGTTTATTATTGACTGTGTTCACAGAATTACATAATCCATATACCACTGGCTTTATCCATCCATCCATTATCTACCACTTTTCCAGGTCGGGTCGCGGGGGAAGTAGCTTCAGCAGGGATACCCGGACTTCCCTTTTACCAGTCATTTCTTCCAGCTCTTCCGGAGGGATCCCGAGGTGTTCCCAAGCCAGCCGAGAGACATAGTCTCTCCAGCGTGTCCTGGATAATCCTCAGGGTCTCTTTCTGGTGGGACATGCCCGGAACACCTCACCAGGGAGGCTTCCGGAAGGCATCCGAATCAGATGGCCCAGGCACCTCATCTAACTCCTCTCAATGTGGAGGAGCAGCGGCTCAACACTGTGCCCCTCCCAGATGACCGAGCTTCTCACCCTATCTCTAAGGGAGAGCCCGGACACCCTGCAGAGGAAACTAATTTCGGCCGCTTATATTCGGGATCTTGTTCTTTCGGTCACGACCCACAGCTCATGCCCATAGATGAGGGTGGGAACGTAGATCGACTGATAAATTGAGAGCTATGCCTTTCGACTTAGTTCCTTCTTTACCACAACGGACCGATACAAAGTCCGCATCACTGCAGACACTCCACCGATCCGTCTGTCCATCTCCCACTCCATTCTTCCCTCACTCGTGAACAATTTCCCTCATCCCCGATCTTGACCTCTCCAGCACTCCCTCTAAGGAATCCAAAAAGGGTGGGTACTTTGCATTGCTGTTTGGCACATAAGCACAATCAACAGTCAGGACCAATCCCCCTACCTGCAGGCGGAGGGAGGCTACCCTCTCATCCACCGGGGTAAACCCCAATGTACTGGCCCTTAGCCGGGGGGCAACTCCACAGTACAACAGAGCCCAACCCCTCTCAAGAGGAGTGGTGCCAGAGCCCAAGGGGTGCGTAGGCGAGTCCAACTATATTGAGTCCGAACTTCTCGACCTCACGCACCAACTCGGGCTCCTTCCCTGCCAAAGAGGTGACATTCCGTGTCCCTAGAGCCAGTTTCTGTAGCCGGGGGTCAGATCGCCAAGCTCCGCCTTTGGCCACCGTCCAACTCACATTGCACTCAACCCTTATGGCACTTCATACAGGTGGTGAGCCCATAGGAAGGGGTACCCATATTACCCTTTCGGACTGTGCCCGGCCAAGCCCCGTGGGTGCAGGCCCAGCCACAGGTGCTCGCCTTTGATCCCCACCTCCAGGCGTAGCTCCAGAGGAGGGTTCCAGTGACCTGCGTATGGGCAAGGGAAACTAAGATCCAATTTTTGTACTCATCATAGGGGTTTTGGAGTTGTACTTTGTCTGGTCCCTCACCTAGGACCTGTTACCCATGGGTGACCCTACCAGGGGCATGAAGCCCCGGACAACTTAGCTCCTAGGACCATCGGGACACACAAACCCCTCCACCACGATAACGTGACGGCTCGAGGAGGGGTCTATTGGCTTTATTTTCTCATAATTTGAAGAACAATTTTATCGATGTGTCCCCTTTTTAGCCTTGAGTACACGTCCCCAATAATGACTAGACATTTGCCTGGTACAGGCAGTGTACAAATTGTTGCAGATCCAAATTAGAAAATACGTATACTCCACCCCAAAAACTATTGTAATACATGAGCCAGTTTCAATTTTTTTTCCTTTTTTGCTGTTGAGAGAAAACAATTTGAGATGACAGGAGATCAACATTTCAGCTTTTATTTACAGGTATTTAGATATGGAGCCTTTGTAGTTTGTTTCATGAGGTCGATGGAAACAACTTTGTTTTTACCTCCTCAAATTTGTTGCTGATATCACTAGCAGTTATTTTATGTTCTTCACAACTTTTGCAATGATTTTAGAATCAATTGCTGTCTTGCCTTCCTTGCCTCTGTGTGTCCACGTGCTTGTTTTCATTCAATTCCACCAGTAGTTTCGTTCTTCTTTGGGACATTTCAAATGGTTGTTCTTGCTAATGTTTGTGAAATGGTGGTGATTGATTTTGTACTCGATCTAAACTTCGTAATTCCTTTCCACCCACTCTCACTGATTTTCATGGTTCATGATGCTAATGTCTCTGACTATTGGAAATGTAATATACACAGGCAAAAAACAAATCTGAAAGTCACCATAGACATTCTTCTTTGGGTTACTAATATAAATTATTACACACCCAGGTAACAAAACAAGTTTCAATATTGATCTCTTATCTCATACACATTTAGGCAACAAACCAAAATGTTTTTACTTCAGCAAAAAATAAAGGAATATTCCACTACTTTTACTGGGGCGTGTATTGTGTTTGATAATTTTCAAAATTGGTAAATGAGTATCGATATAATTTTCTCAATACTGTAATGTATGTGTCAGTGAGACATTAAACCTGCTGCTGAGCCGGGTAAAGAAACAGAGACATTTCCAATCTAATTTTCTATCCCACTTATTCTGTTCAAGATTGCAGGGAGATGGAGCCTATTCCAGCTCACTTTGGGCAAAAGGTGGGCTACCCAATGGACTGGTATACCATATACAGTATACTGTACCTCTACTTATGAATGTCTCTAGTAATGAAAAATTCAGGTTATGGAACACCTCCATGGAAAAATATTGTCTCTAGAAGAAAATTCAGGATATGAAAGGAAAAAATAGGTGCTGGATTCACAGCCCCAAATTTCACTAAACGTAAACATCCTGTATCTTAGTGTGTGTGGCGAGATAGCGTTGCTCTCCCATTGGCTATCACATACCATCCTCCTCTTATTTTTGTGGTGGATCTTGGAATGCATTAGGCTATTTACATGTAAAATGGGCTTCTACTTACGAAAAATTCACGTTATGAAACAACTTCCGGAACGGATTAATTTCGTAAGAAGAGGTACCACTGTATACAGTACATGTACTGTACATACTGTATCACAGGGCAAATACACCTTCACTGACTGGGAATAGAACCAGCAATGTCTACACAAAAGTCTGTACACAATCACTCAGATAGTGACTAACAGATCCACAATTCTAGACAAATATAAACAAAAACTTTGAACAGTCTACACTGAAAAAAAAGCCCAAGTAAATTGATGAATTTAAAAGATTTCAGCTCTCAGGTTGGTCTCAACCTGCACCAAGCAGATTGACTCTTGTCCAAACAACACACCTTGTCTCTGGCATTGAGTACTAAGAGTTTGCAGTTAAATGTAATTAGTTTTAAATGGGCAACGAGATCTCACACATATTTTTATGGGACATTATAACTATGAGACAGTGCAAACCATTCCATTTTATAACCATTTCACAACCTCTTACTTTGAGTCAGCAAGCAATACAGCGTTGTTGTTGTATGCACAATTAATTCCACTACATCGTGCATTAAGGCAGCCTATTACCTTATACTTGATTGCATGACCTGTGTATGAGTGCAATGTCTGAAATTGTACAATAATAACAAAAAGGACAAGGTACGTTCACTACTTTAAATGCAGGTACTTCTAAAACAGCAGTTAACACAATTCTCCCTGCAATAAACAGAAATTTGAATCGTGACTGCACTCATGCCATAATAATTAAGTTATGGCCTTTTTGACCGGAAAGATAAAAGTCCAGTATTTGTCTTGGCCATGAAAAAGACGCTGTACTGTTAATCAAAATTGCAGTGCATTTTCACTGTATTGTCTTTGTTTCCTCCCTAAATCACTGATTGTGCAACGAGCCTCATGGTCAAACTTCATAAGTTATTCATGACTTTCACTGATTTTATTAAGTTGGAAAACTTCCAAAGGAGTGGGCAGCAAAGTCAGAGTGGAGTTTTTCATTAGAGAAGACAAATTGAAACTAGTCCAAGTTAAGTTTGAAAAATGTGCTTTGAGTTTAAGTCTAACCTTGAAATATTTTGGGACATACATTGGAAATATAAATACAAGAAACACGTGCAGGATGAAACTCTGAAATTAAAGTTGTGATGCAAATTTTCTGGACTGTTCAAACAATCATCATTTGAGGTGATGCATCAATACCACTCAGACTTTCTACACCTACTTGACGTTAAACAACATGGCAACCCGCATGATGCCAACTTGATACACAAAGCTGGCAAAAGTCCACCCCAATGTGTGAAGTTTACAGTGTGAGCTGGCGTTCCCAAACAGAGGTGTCACAATGCCATCTGTGTTTCCGATGAGCCTAGTCAGTCTTTCCGCTTGTCCTGTTTACACACAGTGCTGAAGCGCAACAACAGTGTGACATTTCTTTCCCGAACCCCCTCTGGGAACATCTAAACGCATCATGTGATAATGATTGGGTTATTACTCACGCAAGCACTGAGGCAGATCTCCACTCCACGTCCCGTTCCCCGTGCAGGTGAGCACAGCAGGGAAGGAGAGCTCGTAGCCCGACAGACAGCTGTAACTCACACTGGTGCCCCATTCCCACACCGAACCCTCCAAAAGGCCGTTAAGGATGGATGGAGGCGCAAGACATGTCACCACTGTGGGAAACAAAATGGAACACGCTTAGTTATAGCTCACAGTGTTTACGGTTAAAAGGTGCAGGGATAATTAAGATGTAAATCTAGCAGAAGCAAGGCTGGTGAAAGTAACAAGATGTGTGAAGGCGTAACATTTAACTCAAACATACAAACTAAAACAACCTCACATGTGCATGTTGAGAGTTAAATCCAATAGTGCTCGAGGCAGAAGTGCAAAGTCTACAGCATGAAACTGGATCATTTCTTCAGTGTGCTTATATAAATTATTTTATTAAAGTACCACTAGTGGTTGAAAAAAAAAAAAAAACAAGTACTAAGACTATACAGCTTTTGGCACAAGCGCAAAGAAAAGATTAGACAGAAAACCCAACATTACAAGTTTGTTAAAATCTTACTGTTGCAGCTGCACACACACAAAAAGTACACACGCAAAGGCATGACAAGTATATTTTTTATGGCTTGGATATCATTAAAATGATTTAAGTAAATATACAGAGTCTATACACAACAAAGAGTGCATAAATCAATACGATGGATGTGGTACATTTACAAGCTGTTTGCCTGATTGTTATTTTTATGGTACATATGCATTATACATTGTCATAATTCTGGTCAGAATCATTTCCAGAATGCCAAAGTATTTTAAGGTCCTGGGGATGCCTGCACACTGCTAAACTAGAAGGCACAGCAGAAATAAGGTGAGTTGCATTATGCATTATAATGTTTGTATGACTACAATGCTTGTTTTTCAATTGTTGAGCTGTTGTAAACCCAACAATGAAGGGTTTGACAGCACACGTTAATGTGTACAACCTACATTATCTCGCATGCAGCCAGTACTCTTTAAAATTTGTGTTTTGAATCCAAAGTATGATGTTCAGCCTGGGGAACATGGTCTGCTCTGAAAGCCCTTTCCTGTAGAGGAAGCTATGATTACATGAGAAATAACTTCATTGTACGTATGCAAAGAGCCATCATTCTGCCATCATGCCGCCCCCAACCCTTGAAGTCTGACAAAATTACTTAGTTAACCTATTGACTGTTCAGGCAGTTCAGGTGTCGTCTTTTGGCAATATTCATGTTTTGGTACATGCTGGAAATGGCAGCAATAAAATGATGTGGCAATGTGGCTCGGGGGGGGGGGGGGCTTTTGCATTAAATCATTACATAAGGCTCACCACAAGCTATCTATTCAAATCTAATC
The DNA here is from genome assembly GCF_019802595.1 of Syngnathoides biaculeatus. Lineage (NCBI taxonomy): Eukaryota > Metazoa > Chordata > Actinopteri > Syngnathiformes > Syngnathidae > Syngnathoides > Syngnathoides biaculeatus. The sequence goes on along the minus strand of NC_084644.1, from coordinate 25,032,669 downwards.
TGGTGAAAAACCGAAATCACATTTGGCTTGATTATACCGTATATGACAGGCAAATGAGAGACATTTTTCCTGCCTCAGGACATTTAGTTTCATCATTTTAGCCTCAACAGAATAACCGGAAATCTGGAACAAGCCACTGTGGAATTTTCAGGCATTCATGCCAGGATGGCACCCACCTTTTGTTCTAGTTTGGCAGCTGATCCAAAAACATTTCCATCTGGACATGTTGCAGCTTTATACAACATTAAAACTTTGAAAATGTGTGACATACTGTGAAGACTAAGCAAATGGCAAAAGCGTACTGATGTTGCTGCAGTTGTTCTTCCTGCTTGTTTTTGTTTTGCTATGCAATCTCTCAATTGCAACTGTTTCTTGTTCATGCTAATGAGTAAGCAAAGACTCTTGAGATTCAGAATCCCATGTCCTTCTTCTCGAGGCAGATGCACTTCACTTTGGATTGCCTCTCTAAAATACCCAGCTGGAAGCTGTAAAGTAGAATGCTGATCTGGTTGTGAACTGGTGGTAATACCCACTGTATTCCTGTGGCAATCTAAGAGGCAGATGGAAGGGATGGAGAGAAACATAGGTCTAATGAAAAACAAAACAAAGACTGGATTATGGATTCACTGAGAAGAATGTCTTTTGCACAGCCTGTGAAAATCTCTGTTCTGTGTGCAAGTATCCTGATTTTATTATTTTTTTAAGTATTTTCATTTGTGTTGGAAAGAGGTAACATTCTTTCTTTGGGAATAACACCAAATAAATGGGGGCAACAGTGTGTGATTTCAACAGAATTCTTTATTACCTTTGACAGATGCTGCTATCACTGATTTAACAAATACTAAACACACAGTGGAGATGGAACACTGAGTGCTTGGATACACACTTCAATGTCCTATATCTTTGTAACCATGACTGTTTCATTTTCTATCATTTCAAAATAAGGTCACGTAATTACCATTTGGTTTGAGTGTCACTGAGGTGTAGGAGACATTATGTAAGTTGCTTTTATAGGTACAACCAATTATATTGCTACATCTCCTACCTTTAAGCAAGGGCTATTGTTAGTCTTGTTGCTTTAGATCAGGGAGTCGACCTTTAAGGAGAGGTTATCAGCAATTAATGTGGAAAAAAAAACCAAAAAAATAAATGCATGGTGAATTAAAGGGTATCCCTATTTTCCTATAGTTGTAAGCAGCGGTAGTGCCTTAGTTAAATACGTCAAGAAGCGATTCAAAGAGCCTGCAGGACTTAGAATGTGTCATCTGTTTTGTGTGTTTGTGTGTGTGCCCATGTCTGTGCCGCAACAACAGCATGAGTACTACTGACTAGCAAAAGGATGCACAAGTGAGCCTCCTCATCTCTTTTAGTTCTCATTTCTTTGCATTACAAAATATACTGACTCCTGCTAAATTTTAAGATGATCAAAGAAAAGCAGCATAAAAACATGTGGCAGTCATGTCTTATAGTCTGAGTGTCTTCTCATCCAAGACGGAATCAAATCTCTGGTTTCACCTGGAAACGCTGAAGAGGAAGGAAGAGGAAGGAAATAGAGGGAGCGGGTGACAGATATTTAAAAAATGAATCCGCGCTTCTTCCTAATGACCCATGATGTAGAGAAATACCCAAATTAATATAAAGAATTCATTTAGTAATCAGACTTCGCTCTTTAGTCTGTCTTTTATTCATTTGCCCCTTGAGAGAATTAAGTGCTGTTGCAGAAGTGAGAGCAGTGGAGTGAGTCAGAGGGATCCTCTGGCTGGCTGACTAATGCATACAGGTCAGCAGGAGCTGACAGCGCTCTGGCAGCCGCCTCGGCCCAAGCAGACGCGAAGGTGTGCTTGCTTTAGTGTCTGCGTGTGTACCAGGGAGACAGCTGGGCAATTAAACGCTCCCGTGTGGGTGCATGCGTGTGCGGTGTGCAAGCATCTGTGCACCGAAGAAGGCTAAACTCTTAGGCTGCATTTACAAGGTGAACAGTTATTAACTGTCTGCTGCAAAATATATGAGAAACACAGAACAATTTAGAAAAGATTGAAGTTCTTTTGAGAAACTTTCATTTTAAAAAGTGTGTGTGTGTGTGTGTGTGTGTGTGTTTGGGGCGCTATCTCCCGTAGAGTCTGGCATTTAATTGCTGTTGTTTATCATGAGTTAAAGTCAGAAATGGGTAGAGTAGCCAAATATTGTACTCAAGTAAGACTACTGTTACTTTAAAATAATATGACTCAAGTAAAAGTAAAAAGTTTACTTAAGCGTAAGAAAGTAAGTACTCATTGAAAAAAATATTCAATATCGAGTAATTTGTGAGTGACGTGTGATTATTATTTTGTTGAATCAGAGCATGTACATCAAATTATAAAAAAAAGGGATTCAACACACCTGCCACAACCATGTATTGGGCCCTACCTACAGAAACATAATTTTCTTCATTTGCTTAAACAAAGCTGTCTGCTGACCAGACTTAGTGATTGAGTGCTAATTTTGCCATATCCATTTCCCAAACAACAGCAAAAACATTTGCAACTTATCGCAAGGTGTTTTTTCAATTTAGAAGTGGGCTGAAACAGTCACAGTTCAAGAGCTGCAGGACAAACCTGTTTTAAATCAGGAAGAGGGTTGGGGGTGGGTTGGGGGAGTCACACAGGGGTTGGTATAGGAACTGTCAGATGCTCGGCGTAAAGAGGAGTGTTGTCATGATGAAGCATCAAACAGCCAAATCCCACATGATCTGTTTTTAGACCTTCTGATTAATGTTGTTCTGGCTCAGTTTGAAGGGGAAATGAATAGGGCTCCATTTTTGGTGAGACGAATAGAATTTTTTTGTGTAGGTATAAAGGTGAAACTTATTGCCACTTTGGCAGACAGATCTACACCAAACTGGATGGTCTAGGACTAAATGGTGGTGCAGGCTAGACTGCTGGTCTAATGCAAGTTTTGTAAATTTTCTCAAGGCACTGGCAGACAGATCCTGAGGTTTGCAGACATACACAAGTGATTATCACCAGCTCCTTCTGCATTTAATAAGGTTATCTGCTCACATTGTCTGTTGCTACACCTGCCAAAAGCAGTATCAGTGTTCCATTAAATCATGGATTGCTGTGATTACGCATCGCCCTCTTTCGCGGGGATATGTCTCCATGTGAGACTCTCATTTTGAAACATTTAATTGAATGAAGGGAGCCAATTTGATTGGTGGCGAATGAAGTCGGCTGCAAGCACTCCCATCGTGGTGCTGTCCACCTACTCGCTGATCCACTGGGCTGCACTGTTCTATAACGTAAACCGACACTGGTTTGGCTTATCTCTGGCACATAGTTCACCCGCCATGCCAAATCTATGCCTTTCATGAAGATAGGGCCCATATTTTTGTACCTAGAAAATATAGCTATCAGTCTTGCAACCTTTCTGACATAGATAGTGTGCAAATTAAATTGGGTTTTTAGTGTTAAATTGCTTCCAAATACCCAAACTGAATAAGAAGAATAGATCTCTTACAAAAATAAATCAGCATTTGTTATCTGTTATTTTATGACATGATCAATGTTAGGTTTCTTCTTCAACATGAAATTGATTTTAACAAGTTGGGAGGTAGCATCTGTATTGGAAGACACACATGTATCCAGGGGTTTTACATATTGCAACTCAGTCACGACTTTGTTTTCAGCCTTAGGTTTGCTCCCTACCAGACCATCCCCAAGAAGCACAAACAGAGGTTGGGAGCTCTCTACACTTTTATAATAACCGTGCAGCGCTATCGAATGTTGGAGGGGGCTAGAGTGCAGGCCCCAGAGAATGCGCATATCACCCATATCAGAAACTCCCCCTGCATGCATGGACACAAGCATCTTCATCATTCTTTTGTTCTCTATTTCATCCGCCTTGGGTAACAGTTCGACAACCATGAGTGCACCCAACAACGTCTACACATTCATGGGCCGGCCTATAAATAATTGATCACTATCATGCATTTCATGTTAGGGTCAATTTCAAAGTTCCACATTGGAAGACGGGTGAGAGAAGAGTATCCTAAAACAGGAGCTCCCGGTTACACCAATTAGTCATTGCAAATGTTATATCACACTGATTAAAACAACTCGAGAAAAGGTCGTGGTTCAGAAGAGCTAAACCTATGTGCCTGCAAAAGACCTTTTTGAAATCTAATTTATTTAATTAAAAATACTAGACAGAACATCCAACATAGCAGATTCATAATTTAACCTTGATCCAAAAATAAAAACAATATTACATCTTGACTGAGACTGTAAGTATCGTAATAAAACTGAATGATCGAGTGGGAGCTTAATTTATGACTGCTCCAACTTAGGGCTTTTCTGAGTTATCAGGTGTTGCTTGGTTGATTTTTTTTTTTTTTGCCGTTTATTATGAGCTAAAATTTGACTTATGAGCAAAAAAAAAAAAAAAAAGAACCAAAACAAAACCACAAGTGATGGTCTTTCCATTGAACGCCACAAACAAACTACCACAAAAAAATAAACTGAAAACACTCGCAAGGAGAACGGAAATTACTCCACCATAAACTAACTGCATGACAGCACTCACTAGGGCCCTCCCTCTTAAAGGCACAGAAATCACACACAAAGGGCTCTATTTTCGTGATTGCTGTAACTGGCGTAATTTCGTGGAGGCATGTTAGACCGTGTGTTGGTAATTTTGCAGACTGGTGTATCTGCTCTCCATTTAAAAAGGGGGACCTCTGCGGTGGTTTGGGTGTGTTGGTAGCCAATTTCAATTGTGTCCAATTGAAGTGCCTGTTATTATTGTTTTTAAATGTGATGCATCGTCACGCATGTACATGTCTTTATCTGGAGAAGAGGATGCAGTGGTCTGTGCATGACTGCAGCATTGAATATTAGCAGGTGCCCTTATTAAATACAGAATGAGCTGGTGAAGACCCCTGGTGACTTAAATGACCTCATTGATCTATATCCCCTCAAGCAATCATACATTATTGTGTTTCACATGTGTATATCGAAATGCAGTGCAACCTTGCTTCATGACTAACTGTGGTGTTTTGGGGGGCTAGTAGGGAGAAATGTATTCCAATTCATTTCAATTGGATAAACATCTTGTTTCGAGCTTGGTCATGGAACAAAGTAAACTTATAAGTCATGGAAAAAGTGTATGTTTAATATTGTTATTCTCTCCGAATCCCTCCTTGATCTGTCACACTTTTGTGGTGGAGGGGTTTGTGTGTCTTAATGATTCTAAGGAGCAAGTATGTCTGGGACTTTTTGCCCATGGGAAAAGGGTTGCATCAGGAAGGGCATCTGTCGTAAAAATTGTGCCAAAACATATATATGCGAAAGGGACAAGCCGAAAGAAACACACAGGGTCACTGATGGCAAACTGGTTCTATACCATAGTGATGAATACAAATATTGAATTACATCTTCCCTTGCTGAATGGTTCTTCGGACGGAATGACTCAAAGTCTGACGACCGAGTTCTGGCGGGGCTGCGAGTGAGCTCTGGTGAGCAGCGGGGTCACGAGCGAGCTCCGGCGTGCGGCCCCCGCCGGAGTTTGCTCGTCAGACTCCGTGTCATTCCGTCCGAAGAACCATCCAAATATTCAACATTATTTACAACCACAGGTTCAAATCTGTATGGATGTATTCCTCTGTCTTCCCGATCAACCAATACTGCTATTTCTTCATCAGATGAGCATAAATCTGAGAAATCAGCGCTGGCCACAATTGCTTCCCAACGTAAGCGAGCCTTTGTTGCCGCGCCTATTACGTCACATCCGTGCACATAAATTCAGTTGCCAATAAAAATGTTCTCAAAACACCACTAAATGGGAGAGGATTAACTTCGCATTGTCAACGTACAGTCCATATGACATGACCCATTGAATACATTGTTAATCCAAACCATTTGAATTTCCCTTTAAAAAGAAATTAGAAATGTCTTTGGAAAGGCTGAACTTTTAATATCGCTCCTGTATTGGAGCTCATATTTGCCTAATGAATACGCCCATAAAACTGACTTCTCTTTAGAAGCACACTTAAAACATGGTGGTGTGGGTACATCTCAATGCAACCTGACATAACATTCTGTAGACAGAAAGAATGATATGTTACTGAGCACTACAAAAGAAAAGAGATTGGTGCTGCAATAAATCTAAACAGGTTGTCTGAGACAAAAGTATGGAAGTACCTTGAGATGTGAGTTTAAATCATTCCATGACCATCCTTTTAATCTTATAAAACTCACGTCTCAAAAGACAGTTGCCCATTACAATAATGCAAATAATCTGTTCTGCTCCCCAAAAAGACAACAATGTTTTAAACATGCCTTTTTTTAAAGCAAGTGGCAGCATATTGTAAAATGTAGTTATAAAAATAGAAAAGAATGTAAAAACATTAACTGGTTTTCTGAATTGTAATCAAGCCAAAAAATCTCATGATGAACTGGTTTCATTTGTGTGTCTAAACTGAAAAGTGCACCATCTAAAAGTGTAGCATCTCGCTATTCCCCCCCACTCGCTCGACTTCTGCCACTGGCCCCTCTGCTTTTGTTATGCAGCAGGGCTGTGTCTCAACAGTGGTCCAAAACCATTTTGTTCTCCATGTCATAAAAAAAAAAAACAAACAAACAACAACCTAGCACTCAAAAGTAAAACGTTTTGTACTTTACACAGAGGAACAACATTTGCGCCACACATTACATTAAATTCTTATTTAATGTTTTCCGTGCCTATACATCTGCTCTGAGTGGTTCCATCTATCCATCCATGTTTTGTCCCGTTTATTCTCACTAGGGTTATGGGTGTGGTGGAGCCCATCCCAGATATCTTCAGCCGAGAAGCGGGTTGCACACAGAACTGGCCGCCAGCACATAAACAAACAACCATTCACACACCCACGCTGACAGGTAGCTCTGAGTCTTCAATCAAACTACAATGCATGCTTTTGGGATGTGGGAAGAAACCGAAACCCACACAGGCATGGGAAGAACATGCAAACTCCACACAGCGAGGCCAGGATTTAAATCCTGGCCCTCCGACCTGTGAGGCAGATGTGTTAACCAGTCATCCACAGTGGCACCCAGAGAGATTCTTCATTATCAAATGTTTGTCAACGTCAATCCGTGACCTCTCTGGTGAGCTCTTGTTCAAAAATATTAAAAATGTTTTATCCACTTGCCTGGCATTATTGTATTTTATTTTTATATTTATGTTAATTGTCAGGGTTGGCTTCCGGTTCCCGAACTGGTGCCAATAAATCGAGGAAGCTCCGACATGCACAACCGCACAATAAATAAATCCGGCTGAATTTGGACTGAATGTTGTGAATACTCGACGTGGGACGCCCCTGGTGACGACTTCAGTGGATTAAAATCATCATCTGTGTAATCTTAGTACCCAAATTGGAGTCGTATTTGTTCGCGTTGAAGCTGTGTGGCCTAGCCTGGCCTAGCCTAGCCTAGCTCGACAATATCAAGTCAAGTATGTAATCAAATATTTGCTGAGGAGGTAAACATCAAATGTCAGTACTAACACGACCTGCAAATCCTATGTTTCTTTTACGAGGACCGTGAGTACTTATTAGGAAGTTGGGCAAGTTATCAACTTTTACTTGCTTACAGGCCTAGACTACCATTAGATTAGCTGGCTAACAACGAGATGCGTTTGTGATCAAACCATGCTGTTGAAGAAACATCGAATATGAGTAACTTCATAACTTGTATGACCTAAACAACTTGTACAACAAGGGCCGTGAGGGCTTATAGGAAATTGAACAAGTCATATCTTAGCATATCTTAGGTCCCAAATTGGAGCCGTATCATTCGCGTTGAAGCTACTCGGCCTAAGTTAGCCTGGCTTAGCGCGCTAACAATATTACCTACTTAGAGTATACAATGAGGAACAACCTTGAACTACCAGAGTGAGGGCCATTGTGGTTTGAATCCCTTCCATCCAGATATCCTTTAAATCGTCATATCGTTTATATTTTCACACAGGTAGTATGTGATTGGTGTACCTTATGTGCACAGCAAGAAAATGGGAGAGAAGGTAGAGTAGAAGAGGCAAGCGTGAATGACCAGGAAGTGGCAATGATTAGTAAGGGGGACGTTAGAAAGGCACTGAACAGGATGAAAAATGGAAAGATAGTTGGCACTGATGACATACTAGTGGATGTATGGGAGCAATTTGGAGAGGTGGCTGTGGAGTTTTTCACCAACTTATTCAATAGAATACCAGTGGGAGAGAACATGCCTGAAGAATGGAGGAAAAGTGTGCTCGTCCCCATTTTTAAAAAACAAAGGCGATGTTCAGAGCTATGGAAACTAGAGAGGAATAAAGATGATGAACCACACAATAAAGTTATAGGAAAGAGTAGTGGAGGCAAGACTCAGGACGGAGTAACTATCTGCGAGCAACAGTATGGTTTCATGCCTAGAAAGAGTACCACAGATGCATTATTTGCCTTGAGGATGCTAGTGGAAAAGTATGGAGAAGGGCAGAAGGAGCTACATTGTGTCATTGTCGCTGTGGTGACCCCTAACGTAACTAGCCGAAAGGAAAAGAAGAAGATGATTTATGTTAATTGTCAGGGTGTGTGGCTCTGGTGTATGCCATCATAATCGCCATGGAGACTGTGGTTGTTTCAGATCCACAGTGTGTCACTTATAAACGCCAACTCATAGTTGCAATGTGCAGGTGAAGGCTTCTTTTTTTAAAAAAATATTTACTCATTAAATAGGCCAAAGTGCTGCCTTTATCAAGTGAGTGAAGCCCCCTGCTGGCATACAGCACTCTTTTCCTACGTTTGGGCTTGCAAGTCAAAGAAAAGACTCGTCCAGTCGATGGCTCTTATTTTGAAAAATGTGTAAACTTATATCTCGAGGCGTCGCTGTGCGCCGTTAGTGACAGTACCCCATGTAACACATATTTAGAAATAGTAAAGGCCATTATTAATATGCACGATACTTGTTTTGATTCAGTCAAACAGTTTACATTTACACATAATTTTCATTCAATTCTTTTCTTGTGTCTGCTTATTATCATGGTGGAAGGATGATGCATTCGCATCCAGGATTATTGACCATGAAAATCACTTCCTGTTGTTTCTGATTAGATTCTATAGCTGTACAGTATGTTCCATAAAACCTATTCTTATTGAAAAAAAAAAAACCCTCACATTGCCTTCAGGTGTGTAATTGTGTGTCAAAACTGTCTTATTGCCTCTGTTTGTGTGCATGCCAATCTCCTGTAATCTATTTTTCTCTCACATTTCATTTGTTTTCCCCCATTCTCAGGAGGCAAATGCAACACTTGCTTTGTTCTGCATAACTGAGGCAGCAGCTTGGGAACAGTTTCATAGCAACAACGAGGCTACCATCTGCCTGGCAGACTTTTCTCTTTGTCGGATATGTTTGTTACACAAATTTCTAATCTTCCGTGCAAATACTTACCGGTACTTATGGGTTGCGACGGCAGATACAGAAATCTAGGCATCATAAATCATAGCGTGATGTCTTACTCATGGACCAACAGTCGCTGCCTGGTGTGGTTGGAGTCCAGCCTACTACCATGATATGAATCACAGCGACAAAGATACTCCAAACTTGTACAAATAACTTTAGGAGAGTGATTAGTTGTCCTCGTTGTGATAAAGACGACTGGCTGGTTGTCCATCAACAGGTGTCGAAGGTACTTTCAAGTATGACTTAGCGCCACACAAGTGGACGTGGAACTCTTGAACTAATGGGTTGAGGTCAACAATTGTAACCTTCATTCAGTGCTATAAAATCCATATGCTTTGTCTTATTGAGCCACAAATGTGTTGGTTGCCAAGAAATGTAAGGTGCTGCATTAATTAGGCGATGAAGAGTATGCTTAAAAAAAGCAACACAAAATGTATATGAATTAATATGCCTTGATTAGAGTGCGCATTCCTCTCACAGGCCCACAACCTTGTGTTTCGTTGGCACGCCCGCTGGCAGCAAACTTAAAAGAGTAATTTGACTGTGCGTGACCACATAGGAAGTTCTGAGTCACCTTGCTTGCTAATCTCATTACACCCCAGTATGTAAGCAGCATGTACTTGTTATTGTACATGACAGAGTGGCGACATGCCAAGTTTTTTTTTTTTCTTAAAACTCCACATATTACCAATTTTAGTTTGAGGATCACATTGCCTTTAGAAATATTTTCCCCATGAGACTTTTTTTTTTTCTCAACCAGAATTGGTTTGCTTTCCTACTTGACAAAAACCTGTGTCTCGTCTGCTCCTTCTGTTCTGTCCACCTCTGTCTGCCTTGTTGCCCTTTGGTCATCCCTTGTTCTTTCACAAGTTCTGTTGCATCTAATTTCTCAGTCTGAGGAATTGAGGAATCTTATTGAGCTCACACACACACAAATATAATATGTTGCACGAACACACTCCTTGGTGACCACTCCTATAGTGAATCTCGTTCTTCCTTTTTTGATATCGGTAGCTGATCCCTAAAGACTTCTTCATTAGAGCTACAAGGCTGTGGTTGTCATTCTCGAAATTATTTATCGGCGTTCTAAAAGGTAAGTACTTATTTGGATGTCTTAATACAGTCCAGTGGACCATGGGCAGAGAGAATTACCATGGGCAATCAAGAAGTACCGAACAGCAGGTCTGCTCCAGACTGACCTTCTCCACCCTTTATTTTTGTTAGTATTTTTAAATCAGCCTTAATAACATTTGGTATGTTGAAATGACAAGCATCATCACATGACCTTTTCTTTTTCATATCAACGTAGCTCTTGTTGGCTTCACGACTGTAATGTGTCAATCAAAACTGTTTTCTTTACTGAATGAGATCTGTGGGCTTGAAGACACAGAACGCTGACTCAGAAAAGCAAGTTTTTAAAAAAGTAATGGACGGACCAGTACTTTTCTATTCTTACAGAACCCATCTTAAAATGGTTTCTCTCATAAGTTGCCAGACCATGGCTTTATCGACATGAAGCAGCACATCCAAATGAAGGCTCTATCCCTTAACCAAAAATATCTAATGAACCTAGTAGCAAGAACTCTGAAGCGCAAATGAATGATCCCTCTGGATAGCGTAGATTTTGTGACAATGTAAAGCAGCTATTAGGAACAGTTCAATTGTGCCATTGCAACTTCAGATGTTACTCAAAGGCAAACAAAACGATTTTTTCAGTTAATGTGTGCATTAACCTGAATTACATCCTACAATTCTTGTGAATGTTGGAAATGACGTAAAATGTAAAAAAACAAAATATATATCTTGTTCCCTCACTACAACATGGTTCACTTTATCTGGGTGTGCTGTTACATGTATTTTTTGGTTTTGTGCCGTTTTTGGCTTTATTTTTTTTTTTTTTACAAAATAGTGTATCAATGTGCATTGTGTTCTGTATCTTGATTGGCGACGAGAAACCACACATTGTGTTCTGTGTCCTGATTGGCTAACGGACTTTAGACCATTGCGGATCAATCTACCCCATACCATGTGTGCTGTTGTGTACAGAATGCACTCAGCTAGCCTGTTTTTCAATACTAGCAGTGTGGCTCTTTAGTGCTGAAGAGGAAAAAGACCACACAAGTGTTGAGAAAGATGATTAGGATGGACTAACACAATTCAACATTTTTGTCAACGAAGATTTGCGTCACAACCTGTGACACGTGCTTTTTTTTTAGCTCGGCGTGGCAGGTGGCTGTTGCTATCTGAGGAGAACAGAGGATAGAACAATTATTGGACTGAATCATTTGCTTCCATTGCCGATGCGGAAGGTTTGCCTACATGTCTGCTTTGTAATGAGACGTTGTCCAATCCAAAAAACAGTAATGTGGAAACTCAGAAAGACATTTCTAGGGAAGGCATGCTACATCTGCAGCTGAACACACAGTATGGAGTAAAATGTCACTTGCCAGAAAGCCCAGCTTGCCCAAAGCCACAAATGGAGTGAAGTTAAAAGCCTCGCAACGCAAGACAAACTTGTGTATGAAACATGGAATGCTGTTCCTGCCAGTTATAGGAACATGAACAAATATGCATTTGGAATCTTACCCATCTTTGGATCAACATACCAGACGTGATCAGATATTCTTAAACATGAACTACATTAAACCCAAATACCGCAAATCCCTCACAGATGAGAGCTTGTAGTTCTGTCAAGATTAAAATTATTTCTCACATGGCCAATGTTGAGACACTGTCCAGGGATGTCTGATAACAGAAGTCACACTAAACGTGTAAGAATACAATTCTGTCATAGGCACATATTTAGCAACAAAGTGTCTGTGTTTATAAAGTGGCTTCTTTTTTATTAGTATACATTTCGAATGACACTGGGTTATTGCTGTGTTTTGTTGTTCAGGTCCAAGGATGGCTGCGTTCCCTTGTACGTGACAAAAGAAGAGAGGATGATGCTTTTTTACCTTGCACTGACTTACTTAGTATTTATTGTAAACTAAAGAGGATAATAAACAGAAGATGAACCAAAACTGTATTATATTAATTTGATATACTTGCCCTTTCAAAATGCTGCTGTTTTATTATATAAGCAAAATGCATTTTAATTGCTGACTGATTTATCATACTCATGTGCAATTGTAGCCTATTCATTTGTGTCTGTTGCTGCCATTAGGGAGAAAGAGCAGAGGACTGTGCATTATTGTATTTTATTAATTGAAATGAAACTGGCTTATATTCATAGTACTTACCTTTTCAAAAGGCAGCAGTTTTATTTTTATAATTGCAGGCTGCATTTTTATAACTCTGTCTGTTGCCCAGATAAGGGGATAAGAGAAGAGGACCCATTTTATTTCCATAGGGAGGTCTGAAATTACAGGAGTCACTTTTTTTTATCCTAAAAATAACTATGCTAAAATTTATTTTCTTTATTCCATCGATCCATTTTCTTAGTCGCTTATCCTCAAAAGAGTCGTGGAAGTGCTGGAGCCTATCCCAGCTGTCATTGGGCAGGAGGTAGAGGACACCCTGAACTGTTTGCCAGCCAATCGTAGGGCACATGGAGACAGACAACAGTCACACTCACAATGAATCAATTTAGAGTGTCCAATTAATGCATGTTTTTGGGATGTGGAGGAAACTGGTGTGCCCAGAGAAAACCCACGCAGGCACGGGGAGAACATGCAAACTCTACACAGGTGGGGCCAGGATTGAACCCAGGTCGTCAGAACTGGGAGGCCAACGCTTTCCAGCTGTTCCACCGTGCCACTATTTTCTTTATTATATTTCTATCATTTTGCCAATGCAATGAAAAATAACAATAAAAATGGGAGCTAAACGAAAAACCCCATCATACAGCAGAGTAGTCACGTGAATGCGCTGCAAGAAAAATAAACGTTGATTCACGAATGTTCTTTATGTCATTTGGCTAGTGGGCTAATATCGACACAACATGTGTTGCCTTCATCATAAGCCTTATATAAGACTTTGAATTTTTGCTGCTCCACCCAGATTTATTTTTAGTTTTTTATTTGGTCCAATATGGGTCTTTTAACACTTTGGGTTGTCCTCACAAGGGTCACGGGGAGTCCTGGAGCCTATCCCAGCTGTCAGCGGCCAGGAGGTGGGGTACACACTGAACTGGTTGACAGCCAATCGCAGAGCACATCCAGACAAACAACCGCACTCACAATCACACCAAGGGTCAATTTAGAGTGTCCAATTAATGTTGCATGTTTTTGAGATGTGGGAGGAAACCGGAGTGCTCGGAGAAAACCCACGCAGGCACAAGGAGAACATGTAAAACTCCACACAGGTGGGTCAGGGACTGAACCTGGGACCTCGGGAACTGTGAGGCCAACACTTTCCAGCCAATCAACCGTGCCGCCTCGAGGGTACATGTGTCCCAAAATAGTTTTCAGTCGGCACTGACACCTACGTTGACAAAGTCCGTTAGTTCCAGAATTGTCCATTGTTGTTGAGTGGCGGTGTAGCACAATATAGGCCGAGACTGGGACGCACACATTTCTGGGTTTCAGATGTACAATATGCCTGGATTCAATTCAAAAAATGCTTCTTATGCCTACATGGTGGCCATGTTGAATGTGGCATCATTCCCATCAAAATCAATTATTGACATGTTGCGGCCATGTTGAATATGGCACGATTTCAAGGCTGTGCATCCATGTCGTGGCCATCATGGCAGTAGTTAGATCTGCAAAGAGCTCTGCACAGAGCACGCACCATGACCTGAGGCTTTTTTTTTTTTTTTTTTTTTTAAACAGATGGTTCTGGAGTTGTCCTAGTATCTGGATCATGACATTTTTGGTGCAGTAACTTTATTTTTCTTTGTCGAGTCATTCATCTACTTGGTCTAATCTTAAAAGATTTGGAAACAGAACCAGACTAATTTCTCAGGACTCATGAAAGGCTGAAAACAAAGAAAAAAAAATCATCAGTTTGAACATTATACACCATGTCTGTAGTGTATTAAATTGAATATAGGTCGAAAATGATTTGAAAATTATTGTATTCGGTTTTTATTTACATTTAGACAATGTCCCAACTTTATTGGAATTAGGGTTTGTACTTTAGGGTCGACTTAATTTGCATGTTTAGCAGTCACTCTCATTTGACGAGCCTTCTTGCTCGCAAATCTGCACAGTCGAGCACGAAAAATCACATGCGTAAAATTTGTTACGAGTAGAAAAAAAAGATATTGAAAGACATCATTTATTTTGTGTAGTCTTGACATTAATTTACGTGTTTATTTCATAAACGTTGTTAACTAAACAAGCCTGCTCCCAAACAATCAGTATTCTTCCGGAAACAGGAAATGCAAGTTAACTGTACTGAGCATGTCCGGAAGTGATATCAAAAGCACATGTTCCAAGCTGCTTCACGTACTGCGAGCGCATTTAAGTCGAAAATCATCAACATAATGAGCCATGTCAAAGGAAATTCAGTTACACCAGGGGTGTCAATGCGTCGATTGCGAAGCAGTTTTGGCTGATCATGTGATGGCGTGACCAAAAAAAAAAAAAAGATGTTCGACTATCAATCACTTCGTCGCTTCATTCAGGTGTGGCCAATTCGTCAAGCACACGCACATTCTCGCAAACTGGGCTCCCATCTATGGCCGCATGGTGATGCACGCGTGCACCCCAACTAACTATAATAAGTATGAGATTGTGATTTACTTTGACTTGATCTAAGTTCTACCGGTCATTATCCCCGTGGTACGCGTTATCTTGAAGTTGAAAACGTTTCCCCTCTACATGTGTTAGGAAGATATAGATCATCAACTGCTAGCTTTCATCAATTGATTGACAATAGATACCACCGTAAATTACACTAGATTATAACAATACATCACCATTGCCGACAGAAATGTTTGTTTTAATGTATCGCTAGCTTGTTGTCACTAACGCTGATTATGTTGAACTAAACTTTCAGAATTTTCAAAACATTGGTGCTATAGACCGTTCGTGTTTATTTCTTGACAGTCCAGTGCATTTAACTTTTTTTCAGATAAAGTTTGTCAGATCAAGAATTTTTATTGATGAAAAGTTTTAAATACCGTTTTATATCATGTTCTACCAATATCAATTGAAATTGGAAATGATCATTTCTGAGTTAGTTTTAGGTAATTTTATTTTCTATTTTAGTTATGTATTTTTTATTTTATTTTTAATTTAAAGTTATGTTATGTAAATCCAGTAAATTATTTTAAGGTCTTGAGATTCCATCCCGAATCACACCCACAATTTTATCTGTGAACATGACTGACCACACCCATACATATTTCAATGTCTGATGTTCAGTGTTACTTGAAATTCAAAATTTAAATGCCTGTGATGCTTGTTTTGAAATGTTTTCAAGCCTTTATTTTATTTTGTTCTTTTTAGTTTCAGGCATCAAAATACAATGTGTGCTAGTAAAGAGGCCTTGCTGTTTGCGAATACATTTTTTTGTACTCTTGTATTGATGTCCTTTCGTAGGATCAAAAAAGTAGTTTCATTTATGGTGCACAAAGAAGGTAGTTTTTTCATTGAGAGACAAACATTATTTGCAACATAAATCAATGTGATAAGGGAATGGATTTCTTTATTTAGTTTTACAGGGGGTCACTGACGATGTAGTGATACACACGCCTGACTTTGAAGCGGGCAGCGTGGGATCTATTCCCGCTCAGTGAAGGTGTCGATATCGACTCTGCGACTAACTGGCAACCAGTTCAAGGTGTAGTCCGCCTTTTGTCCGAAGCTAGCTGGGATAGTCTACAGCTTTCCCGTGACCCTTGTGAGGATAAGCGGTGTGGATAATGGATGGATAGACAGTTTTACAGGTCATCTTGGTATGTTTTGTAGGTTTGGACGTTCATGCTGAGTAAATCCTTGCAATTGCACCCCTCCAAATTTTAATCCAAGAACTCTCCTATATAATTTCTACACAGAACCATCTTTTCATAAAACGGAAATATCTTAAATGTATGGCCGAATTCGGCAAATGCTTATACTTGTAATCTGTCATTATCCAGGTTACCCAATAGTGTAAATCTTTTACGATAGTATGGAGTAGCCTGTATAATGTCAAAGCCACCTCAATCGCACGGGCCATGTGCACTCTACACACAGCTGGATGAGTGAGTAACCTGAGTCAGTGTAATACATGAGAGTTATCACTAAAGCGCCTGGATTGTCAAAATCTTTAGGCTGTCTTTAGTTTATGCCACATACATTTGGAGACCTAAAATGACTACAACAGTTTATTGGTCAGTATTTGGGGCTATGCTGTGTGGCTTTAGGAAAAAAAAAAACGCGTCTGGCCATCAGTCATGCTCGTCAAGAGCCTCTCCATCTCAAATTCCTGGGATAAATTTGGGGCTCAGTACGTCCTTGCAGTGAACCCCCGCTATTCGCGGGACAAAGGTCCAAATGTGAATCACGAAAAGCTGCATTTTAACACCCATTATAATTGCATTAAAAAAACATGTGTTTTATATAAACTCCCCAAAGTAGTTGAGTAATTGGACATAAACCACCAAGATGTCAGTGGTTGCCCCCCGATATGTAAAAAGAACATAAACAAAATAAAATGATGTAAGAATTAAGGGAAACGTTTGAAAAAATTAACAAAAAAAAAAAAAATCTGCAATGAGATGAATATGTGAGTGCCGGACTGGGGAGATAATATGATATGTGATGAGAGCAAATGATAAAAATATTTCAAACAAAATAGACGTTTTTAGCAATGCATGGAAAGATTATTTACAGATGGCCTAATGAAGCCTTTAGGGAAAAGAAGACCCAGCCATGTCAGATGGATCCATTCAGCTGCGGGGCTGCCTTTCTACATCTGGTATGGAGGCCTTGACTGTATCATAGGTATCGTGACAAATGAGAATTATCAAGAGGGTTTAGATCAAAATATCTTAACCAGTGTAAAAAAACTTGGCTTGAGGCGAAAGTAACGGTTTCTTCAGGAAGACAAAGAGGGGGACCTGAAATGTGCAGTTGAGGAAAAGAATCCTGCAACTGTTAAAGAGCTTGAACAAATTGCAAAGGAAGAGTAGGAGAAAACACCACAAGAAGTGCAAAAAGCTTATAAATAGATACAAGAAATGTTTGTCACTGCCAAAGTGTGCGCCGTAAAATATGGATGAGGGGTGTCAATGTTGTTGCACATTCTGTTCAGTTATTTTTCTTTGAAATTACAATACATGTTGGGGGAAAAAATATTTCCTATATTACTTTGGAGGCTGCATGCTAAATGAATAGTTAGCACATCTGCCTCACAGTTCTGAGGACCAGGGTTGACATCCTGGCCCCACCTCTGTGGAGTTTGCATGTTCTCCCTGTTCCTGCCTGGGTTTTCTCCGGTTGCTCCATTTTCCTCCCACATCCCAAAAACATGCATCGTAGGTTGACTGAAGACTAAATTGCTTATTGTGTGAATGTGAATGGTAGTTTGTTTCCATGATTGGCTGTTGACCATTTCAGGGTGTACCCCATCTCTCGCTCGAAGATAGCTCACTCAAATAGGCTCCAGCACACCCGCGACGCTAGTGAGGATAAGTGGTGCGGAAAATGGATGGAAGCTGCTTTGGACTTCCTTTGAAAACATCGTGATGATCTAAGTTTGGTAGATTTCCATTTATTTCTGAAGATATGATACACATCATGTAAAAAGTGAAGGCGTGCCAATACTGGTGAGTACGACTGTAGTAAGACAATGTATGCAAGGCCTAAATAACAATACAGTACAGTATTTTATTGGTTGAATATACAGTCTGTATCTCTAACCCAGACATGTATACATTTGATTCAAACAGAACATATTTTCAAAGTCTTGTATTCTTAATGTTAGTGGGCAAAATGGCAATATTAATTAATATTGATATCATACTGTGAAAAATAAAATGTATTTTCATTTTCTAGCAGAAAGCAAAGCTCTAGCAGACACAGATTTATTTGATTGTAATTATCGTACATCATCTACTCCTAGTTTGGCTAATTCATGCCTTATTCGCACGTTTTCTCAGTCACTGTCTGCCTATAGGGTTGATATCAATGGTATTGTTAGTTTTATTGTAGATTTTTAAAATGACTGCACCATAACTGCACAACGCGATGAGAGTGGAACTTACCCTTGCATGTTGGCATACTGCCACTCCACGTGCCATTCTTAGTACAGGTCCTGGTGATATTGTGGTCCCCTCCAATCATCATAAAACCCGGCTGGCACAAAAAGGCTACATTGTGTCCCACGGTGGTATCATCGCCAAATTTAAGCCCATTTGCTGGAATTTCTGGGTCACCACAAGTGATCACTGTCGTTTGGGATAAAGCATAGGCATCAGGATGTGAAATTTCACAAGAACAACTTGAAATGCTACTTACAAAATGATGAAATTGATTCATCACTGCAGATTATTGTTTATTACAATACCATTTTAGTATTGAGTGGGTTCAAAACTGAGACAAATACCTTTTGACAATCATGTTTTCTTTCACGTTCACTTCTCAAAGCAATCTCACGTTGTGAAAACAGGAGAGGGCAACTTTTTCCAACAATTTATTGTTTGTCCTCCAATTTCACTATCTCTTTGTGCCACATAAAAAGATAATATTCTCACATGCACATTTATTTAAAAGGTTTGTGGGGTTCAACGATACACTGGTGCACCATAAAAGTTGCTAACTATAATGCGAGGGATATAGAGGTACGCCCACTAAAAACCTGAGGATTAAGATTTTGGAACTGATGACAGAATATACAAGTAGAACAAACTTGTACTTTTGATGTACGAGGGGTTTGACAATTTCACCACCTGCTTTTGTAAAAGTTGCTTGATAGTATGCTAAAACACTATCTCATGGCTGTGTTGCCCATTACGATGCCAGGTATTGACTTAATTCTATATGATGGGTATTAAGGATCCAGCCGGCATCCATTTATTTGCTTTTCGCAGCCCCTCTTTCAACTTTCAGCCTTCATCTGCTCTCATTTACTCCAAATCTTTCCTGACTTTTTCACCCTCATGTAAGAGGCCTGTTTCATGCATATGTTTTTCCTTGTTACTGATGACACAACTCATGATATTAATTAATCTTTTAAAACATGTAAATCATAAATTATTGATTATCAGTTCCTGCCAAGACCATCAAAACTCTGATGTTAATTAAAATGTTGGATGAAATATTTTTATGACCCAATAGATCAAACATTTTTTATCTGTATACTGTTCTTCCTGTAGGACTTATGTGCATCTGTCATTTTAAAAGAACAATACCTAAATTCATAAGCATAAAACATATTGGCCAGACTGCAATTCATTCCAGACCAACCAAACAACATTCCTATTATCTAGCCCTGGAGATACTGGATATATAGTATTAAACAGGGCATTAGCTTCCATTATACTGTGGCAGCATTGGGTTAAATTAAAGTTTCAAATCGTGTACATTGCAAAAGACTATGGTTAACATACACAACAACCACTCTGAGGTGCTCAAATTATTCTGCTCCACATTATCTTGAATCAAACATTATATATTCCTCCAAAGAAAACGCAAAGGCGGTTAGGATGGAATGAAAAGTCAGTTGATGAAGGCAGTCTCAATTAGTATGAACTAAAACACCTTTGGAAAAAAAGCCTACATAGTAGATGCTAAGGAGGAAAGAAAATATAATCACAAACCTATTTCGTGTGAATTAAATTCCTCAGAATTCAGAATGACAACACAACAGTGGTGTTCTAAATTACAGCAGTCCAATGTGACTAACCAGATTAATACACATTTTCAGTATATTTTGTATTCCTACATGTCAAACAAATTAAGAGTAGGTGCGATAGATTTTCAATAAACCAACAAGATGCAGCATTTATGGTATGCACACTCTAAAGGCTATGCAATTGGCCAATTTGTTGAAAGAGGTGTGTTATAAAATAGCAGTGTGGCATTCAATCAGTGAAGTCATCAATTTTGTGAAAAAATGATTGATTGGAGAGGGGTAAATAAATTATTGGTTGTTCAGCTAAAATGATCTTTAATGCCTTAACATGGAGAGCAAAACCAGAGACACGTGGCAGAAAACGGAAGACAACCATCCCAATGGACTGCAGAAAAACCAGAATGGCACAGCCAATGATCAGCTCCAGGATGATTAAATACAGTCTGGTGTTACCTGTAAGTACTGTAACAGTGAGAAGACGTCCGTCTGAAGCTAATCTATATATGAGAATCCTCCCCCAAAGTACAGTACCTCTATTAAATAAAGACATGTTCAGAAGAGGCTACAATTAGCCAAAGAACACATCAACTTCCCTAAAGTTAAATGGAGGAGCATTTTGCGGACTGATGAGAGTAAAATTGTTCTTTTTGGGTCCAGAGGCCACAGAAAGTTTGTGAGACGATGCCCAAACTCTGAATTCAAGCCCCAGTACAGATATAAAACAGTAAAGCATGGTGGTGTTTCTCCTACTATAGTGGTTCGGTCTATTTCTGGCATACCAGGGATCATGGATCGTTTGCATATGTCAAAATACTCAAAGAGGTCATGCCCTTGAAATGAGTCTTTCACCAAGACAATGACCCCAAACTCAGTAAACCCTAGTAAACATGCAAAGTCTTGGTTCCAAACCAACAAAGTTCATGTCAGGGAGTGGCTAGCCCAATCCCGGGACCTTAATCCAACCAAGAATTTATTGGGTGACATAAAAAATACTATTTATAAAGCAAAACCAGGGAATGTAAATGAATTGTGGAAATTTATTCAGGAATCTTGACATGGAATAACAGTTGAATTGTCACAAAGTTGGTTGACTCCATGCCACACAAATGTGAAGTCGTTTTAAAAAAAACTGTGGTCATACAACAAAATATTAGTTTAGTGATTCAAAGGATTGGTAAATCCTAGAAACAAAAATGTTTGTACAAAATAGTTTTGAGTTTGTAAAGTCAATGGGAGACTGCTCCCCCCACCCTCTACACACACTCTTTTCAACAAATTGTCCATTTGCACAGCTTTAAAGGTCCATTGATACGTAAAACATAATTTTAAGTGTGATTTTAATTATAAAGTCAGCCGGAATGGACCCATCTGTTTTTTCACCACATGTCAGGATATTCTCATATATGGATTTTTGCATCTCCAGGCATGAAAATCCTGTTGAGGCATTTGTGTTGGAGAAGAACCAGGAAGTGATGTTTTTTGCACAGGCCCACACTGGCGGTTTCGTGTGTTTATACTTGTTTTACCGGCAGGAAAGTAGCTGTTTTTTCCTGCGTTAGCCAAAATGCCAGCTTGTTGTATTGCTAGATTTTGCTTGAACACTCGAGAGGATGTATTCACTCTTCACACTTTTCCAGAAGACTCGGTTCGTCGTGAAAATTGGATTGCACGAGTGCAAACGACGAGAGCTTTGTGGGTTCTAAATGACAGGTAGGTGTATAGAGCTGTTAAAAAAATAATAGTTGTGGGGGACTAATTTGTCTCACAGTTTATAGTATATGTTACGTGTAAATTTAGAATAAATCCCCTTGGTCAAATCGGCAAAATATAACAAAATTCTTGTATTGCGTTTAAGACAATTTAATAACACACAAAGCAAAACAAAATAGAAGTGCAAGGACAGTTTAGTAGTGTGTCACAAAAGCTAACTAGCTAACTAGACGTATCGTCACCAAACTCGAAAAATTCTCTGAAAGCAGTAATAATAAAAATTATGGAAATCATGGGTGCTAAATGTGTCGATGTGTGTGGCCTGGCATTGGGGTTGCTCAACGGCTCCCCCACCAGTGTTTGGGCACCCCTGAAGTAGTTATTTCGCCTGGCATGTGTCCTCCTGAGTACACTACATACACAAGACTTGAAGCGAGGAAATCGAACAATTGTAGGCCTGTCCTTTTGAATATTTCATCGGGTTCTCGTCCGTCTGTCGGGGAGTCTGTTGTTAGTTAGAAGTGATTCACATATCATCTAAATATGGCTCTGTATTGTTTGTGTTTTGTTTACTGTAAATACTTCACACAACAGAACAAAATTGTTGGTACCAACTGAACGAAAAACCCACAAACCTCACTAAAATAATTGACAAATGTAATAGAGAGAATTATTAGATTATGTAATGAAACTCTCGATGAAAAAAACATTTGTTCCCCTTAAACTGGAGTGGAATCCCCTTGGACCACAATGACCTTGTGATCTGCAGTGAAAGCAGGGAGCAGGTGGAGGACCAATGAGAAAGGTGGAGGCATACACTGGAATGGACAGGAATAAATAGAAGCCAATGTAAAACAGAATACATGTGCATCAATGAGAGGGGTGGAGAGGGAAGAGTGCGAGGAAGAAGGTTGGAACACCTGGTGGAAGGTGTCAGTTGTCTTATATGACAGAAAAGTCTCTACTAGGATGAAGGGCAAAGTTTATAAGACGGTAGTGAGGGCAGCAATGATGTATGGATTAGAGATGGCGGCAGTGAAGAGACAACGGGAAGCAGAGCTTGAAGTGGCAGAAATGAAGATGTTGAGGTTCTCTCTCGGAGTGAGCAGGTTGAATAGTATAAGAAATGTGTTCATCAGAGGGCAGCCAAAGTTAGATGTTTTGAAGACAAATTTAGAGCGAACAGACTTCGGTTAAGACATGTCCAGAGGCGAGAGTACATGAGTACATTGGTAGAAGGGTGCTGAGGATGGAGCTGCCAGGCAAAAGAGTGAGAGGAAGACAAAAGAGAAGGTTAATGGATGTTGTGAGGTAGGACAAGAGGGCTGTTGGTGTTAGAGAGGAAGATGCAGGAGATAGGTGCATATGGAAAAAGATGAGTCGGCATGGTGGGGTGACTGGTTATAGTGTCTGTCTCATAGTTCTGAGGACTAGGGTTCAAATCCAGCCCCAACTGTGTGGAGTTTGCATGTACTCCGTGTGCCTGTGTGGGTTTTCTCCGGGTACTCCGGTTTCCTTCCAGATCCAACAGAACATGCATCAATTGGAGATTAAATTGCCTGTAGGTGAGATTGTGAGTGCGAATGGTTGTTTGTTTCCATGTGCCCTGTGATTGGCTGGCAACTAGCTCAGGGTGTATACTGCCTCCTGCCCAAAGATACTGTAGCTGGGATAGGTTCAAGCTCTTCTCTTGACCCTTGCGTGGATAAGCTGTAAAATGGATGGATGGAAAAAGATGACTCACTGAGGCAGTTCCTAACGGGACAAGCCAAAAGGAAAAAGCTTTTGTCATAACCGCAATAAAAACCTGATTGCCAGTGAGTTAAGTTTGAATCAGTCTCTTCTCAATCTCTTGTTATTTCACATTGTTTTTTCATGATCTAACATTTTTGTCCCTGTGTTATCTTTGGTGGCAAGGGACTGTGATTTAATGCAGCTGGAATGCTCATTTACACAACATTTAGGAAACCAGGTCAATGCTAAAAGCTCACCCAATACACTGATTGGTATGCTGGCAGGAACTCAGCATCTAATCTTAACCTTAAACCTCAAACAGAGAAAAAAGAAAGGCCAGCATCAGTATAGAATGGTAAAAAGGGAATTACAAATCCACACAACTGCCAAGTACACAGCCTAGTGGAATAATAGTTAAAAAGTTAATTTTGAAAAACACTTTATGGCGTAACTTCACAGTTCACTGAGCTTGTGTCTTTTCTAGTGCACTCCAACTAATTCGGTAATTCTTCAACATGCACTGAAAATTCAATTTGTCAGCCACCAACAGTGTTAAGCTACATTTCCTCTCTCTATTTCCCTCTTTCTTTCTTTCTCCATGAGAATTTATCTCGTAACATCTATCCATGTTCTACACTGCTTGTCGTCATTAAGAATGTAGTTGATCCTCAGCCTATCCTAGCTGACTTAAGGCGAGAGGTGGCATTTACCAGAAAGCACATATAGAAAACTGAACATTCATTAATAACAACCTGTTTTAATTGTACTTTTTAAAATCTTATTTCTGTATTTGAATGCTTTTAATCATGTAAAGTGCATTGAGTTACCCTGTGTATGAAATGCGCTATACAAATAAATTTGCTTTCCTTTGCCAGTAGTTAGGCATGTCCATGTTATTTTGCAGAAGTGTGTCGAACAGGACAGCCCCACAACATCCAAGTGAATCTCATCCACCCCAGGGCTTTGCAACCAAGGAGCTTTTAACCAACCCTGTGGTGTCAACCCCAGAGATAGGAGAGCCTGCCTCAGACACCCCAGATTCTGCATCCTGATGAGAAGGCATGTCAGCAGACTTGAAGAGGTCCTCGATGTATACTCCCAACTGACTCACAAAGTCCCAATTCAAAGTAACAGTATCTCATTGCTATGGACAAAGCATGGTGACCATAGAACTCCAATAACAAAATAACAGTCGGGTTTATTCCAGTTTTGCCCAATCACGCTGTTCCAAGTCTCACTGTCATTGCCCACAAATGCATTGAAGAGCACCAGTACAGTAATGGAGTCCCCAGTGGGAACGCTCTAAAGCATTCCTCCAAAGACTCCCAAAAGAGTGGGTACTTTGAATGGCTGTTTTTCGGCACAGGCACCAAGAACAATCAGGACATGTACCCCCACTGGAAGGCGAAGGGCGGCTACCCTCACCGAGTACCTGTTTGTCAAGGGTGACCCTACCAGGGGCGTGAAACTGCAGACAATTCAGCTCCTAGGATCATTGTGAAACCCATCTATCACGATAAAGTGACGGCTCAAGTTCCAGTGAACCAGTCATCAAGTCCTACAGAAACAATCAAGGCATCTGTGTGCCTGAAGTGACCATGGAAAGTGTGATGATATTTGGCTCCTTTTTCATGCTTGATTATTATTAATCAATGTAATTGCTAATTTTGTTTGTGTGAGTCACGAACAACAGGAAAAGTAAAGCGAACATAGTACATAGAACATAGACGGCGCTGTGAAATTTGTTTCATAGTCTTGAATTGAGTCAGAAGGAGCTACGTTGTATCTTCGTAGGCCTAGAGAAAGCCTATGACAGAGTACCAAGAGAGGAACTGTGGTACTGCATGCGGAAGTCTGATGTGGCGGAGAAACATGTTAGAATAGTCCAGGGCATATATGACAGCAGCAGAACAGCGGTGGGATGTCCCGTAGGTTTGTCAGAAGAATTTAAGGTGGAGGTGGGACTCCCTCAGGGTTCCGCGCTGAGCCTCGTCCTGTTTGCGGTAGTAATGGATAGGCTGACAGACAAGGTTAGACTGGAATCTCCTTGGACTAAGATGTTCGCAGATGATACTGTGATCTGCATTGAAAGCAGGGAACAGGTGGAGGAACAATTAAAAAGATGGAGGTACGCACTGGAAAGGAGAGGAATGAAGATTAGCTGAAGTAAAGCAGAATATGTGTGTGAATGAGAGGGGCAGAGGAGGAAGAGTGAAGCTCCAGGGAGAAGAGATAGCGAGGGTAGATGACTTCAAATACTGGGGGTCAACAATACAGACCAATGGTGAGTGTGGTAAGGAAGAAGAAACGGGTCCAAGCGGGATGGAACAGTTGGCAAAAGGTGTCTGGTGTTCTATGTGACAGAAGAGTATCTACTAGGATGAAAGGCAAACTTTATAAAACTTGGTGAGGACGGCCATGATGTACGGATTGGAGACGGTGGCTCTGAAGAAACAACAGGAAGCAGAACTGGAGGTGGCAGAAATTAAGAGGCTGAGGTTCTTGCTTGGTGTGAACAGGTTGGATAGGATTATAAATGAGCTCATTAGAAGGACAGCCAAAGTTGGTTGTTTTGGAGACAAGGTCAGAGAAAGCAGACTTCGATGGTTTGGAAATGTTTAGAGGCGAGAGAGTGAGTATTTTGGCAGAAGGGTGCTGAGGATTAAGCTGCCAGGCAAAAGGGCGAGAGGAAGACCAAAGAGAAGGTTTATGGATGTGGTGAGGGAAGATATGAGGGCAGTTGGGGTTAGAGAAGATGATGCAGGAGATAGGCTAAGTTGGAAAAAGAAGACACGCTGTGGCAACCCCTAATGGGACAAATCTAAAGAAAAAGAAGAAGTCTTGAATTTCATATAATTTGCCAAACTGCCTCATTACTACAAGGCTCAGTTGCAGGGATATAGACAATAAAAAAAAAAGAAAAAGGCGTGACAGTTCAGGAGAAGTTTGCAAGGTTTATGTGCAGCTTCAAATCTGTGTCTATTTTAGCTTAATTTCAAACCACTTTTCAAAGTTGGAGACTAAGAACAATGACTTACTGAGTTAATTGAGTGTGACTCATAATCAAATCCATGACAATTATAGTGTGTGTGCGTGTGAGAGGGGGGACAGGGGAGGGAGAGAAAGGGAGAGAGAGAGAGAGAGAGCGAGAGAGAGAGTATGCGTACTGTATTGCTCCATACCCATGCATTTAATTCACAATTTTGTTTGGGGTAAGAAACTAAAAGTTAAATGAGTTATGGACTGCTGCATGGACTTTCTACTTGTATGTTCTATTCATTTGCAATGAGCACAGCTAGTCACAAATCATTTATTTTCTTTCATAATAAAGAGAATGTGCTGTCTTTTTTTCAGCTCATCATTCCTTTTTTGCGCGATATTGGGCAGCTTGGAAACCTTTAAAGTGACTTAAGTGATACAAATATTGTTCAGAAAATACTCACATGTGCAATTTGGAGCCATGCCAGACCACGTGCCATTAGCCAAACATTGGCGTGTGGGCAAGCCTGAGAGGAAATAGCCCGCCATACAAGAATAAACAATGGAGTGGGAGAAGGTTGTACCATCCACATGGGAAATACGCCCATGAGCAGGTGTTCCTGGGTTCCCGCACTGCACGGCTGCAATAAAGGTGAGAAATGAGAGGAGGTGAGCGTCAGAGGCAAAAAGTAATTGTGAATTTCCCATTTTCCATACATTGAATTCACTACTTGACAATTGAGTGCCTCTTGTGGGCCTGAGGAACTAAATTGTGGTGGTCTCCAGGTGGTTGGAGGGCTTTGAAAACATCAGTTATGTATTATATTAATATACATATTTATTGATGTGATAATTTCTGTCTTGCTTTGGACCCAGTGGAGTGTTTTTTTCCCCCCAAGTCTGATTAGGGTTCATGCAGAAAAGTTGGAAAAGGGCAACTTGATCTCGTTGGCTTGTTCTTCCATTATGCCCATTTGCCTCAAATAAGCGTATGCAGGGAAGCCTTGTTTTTCTTTCACGAGGCTGTGAACCAGCAAAGAACCTTTAATCCACAGTGTCACGGCTTTATTTAGGAATATTCGTGAGTGGAGCAGGAGCTGCGCTGAGCCAATTTCAATCAGACGACTGATAGGGCCTTAGCACAGCAAGTAGGGCCCTGGTAACGGTTAGGCTTTCATACATTTGATGTCTACAATGCTGGCTTCTACAGTTGTTCAAGAGGCAAAAACAACTATCATAAGAACTGAACATCAATCAGTGACTCTGGACCACTGTTAAGTATCAGCAATGGGCATAAAATCAAAGAAAGTAAAGTCCATGTGCATCTTTAAAGATAACAATTTATCAACAACATTGAGAATGCAGGAGAGTTCTCCAGACAAGAGCTAATCTGAGATAAAATTAAAATTAATATCATCATGAAAAGTACAAGACAAATTGTTATCATGAAATGATTATCATGACTGTCATCATCTTTATAAACAATGATATGCAGTGCCAAAATAAATGTGGTAATGAATGTATAATAGACTATACTAATAGTGTAATATAATATCAAAATAGTGTCTTTGACAACACTATCTCCTGAAGCATATAAACAGATCCAATACAAGTCATAACTCTAGAACTGAGTTTTACTTTTTCAAGATTAATAGTTTAAATTACCCCCACTAAAAAAACAAATGACTTCGACAAGAAAAATAGAATTTATAGCAACATTTTAACTCCAATACAAACACAAGAAAATATCATGCCAAATGAACTTCATGTAGGAATCCATCCATCCATCCATCCATCCATCCATCCATCCATCCATCCATCCATCCATCCATCCATCCATCCATTTTCTTTGCCGCTTAGCCTCACAAGGGTCGTGGAGCATGCTGGAGCCTATCCCAGCTGTCAACGGGCAGGAGGAGGGGTACACCCTGAAATGGTTGCCAGCCAATTGCAGGACACACGGAGACAAACACCCGCACACACAATCACACCTCGGAGCAATTTAGAGTATCCGATTAATGATCTATATTTTTTAGGATGTGGGAGGAAACCGGAGTGCCTGGAGAAAAGCCACGCAGGTACGGGAAGAACATGCGAAGTCAACACAGGCGGGGCCGGGATCGAACCCAGGACCTCAAACTGTGAGGCCAATGCTTTCCATCTGATCACTCTGCTGCCCGGAATACATACAATATTTTAGAAAATCAAGACAACATCAGAGAGAAAAAGACTGTTGGCTTTTTTTTCCCTTCCTCAAGATCGACCCTAATTAAAAAAAGTATTTTCCTTCACGATCACCTAATTGCCTGGAAAATGTGAAACAGTGATTTATGCAGGAAACAAACATGTTGTGGTGACTGTGGAGATTTGACAATTAGCACATGAGCTCAAGCACACGCTCATGGATGTTCGAGCACATCACTCCCACACGCCACCAGGTGCTGTAATCCTCATTAGACACGTGCACACACACGCTCACATTACAAATTCAGTCAGGAGACAGAGTAGGGAAAGAGGCAAGAGTACACATGGAACAAGAAGCAGCCAGACAAGAAGATTAAGGAGGGAAAAAAATCTGGAAAGAAGTGAGAGAATAGGCTGACTGGAGGAAATAAGCGATAGAGGAAGACAGAGAAAAATAGAGAGATTGAAGGGAAAACAGACATCTAGAGAGGAGTTCAGAGGGTCTGGTGCGGTGGCCTGTCATATTAGAAATGACACTGGCACTGCGCCCAGCTGGCCAACAGCAGAGGAGAGGAGAGAAAAGAACTTGAAAATGTGCCTCAAAATCTGCTCTGAGGCCAGGAAGTCACTTATGTATGCAAGATGAAGAGCTGGGGTTTTTCTCAGCTAATGTCTTAAAAATCCTTTAATCCATTCATCATTTATCACAATTCAAAACAAAAGTTGCCACCCAGCCATGTGCAGGCTTGACCACCAGGCTTCAGTTAAGCAATTCAAATGTTCCCTCCAGTGCTTTTTAATATTTTCTTGGAATTGTATATGCCCATTGCATGCAAATCATACTGTGTATATAGAATTTTTCTAAGACTCATCCACTCTCCCACCTCACTGTCGCAAACATCACATCACATCAAAGAGTCATTTGTGAGCTTTCCCTTACATTTGCAGAACGGCTGTTTTCCTGACCAGGTCCCGTTGGGAAAGCAGATCCTCTCTGCTGAGCCGTACAGTGTATGTCCCACTGCGCAGGTGAATCGCACCTTACTTCGCACTTTGAAGTTCCCTGCCTCCCTGCTGGCGTGCGCTGGCGTGCCAGGATCCCCACAGGTCCCCACAGTGTTGCCTGCAGTGAGAGATAACCACAAAGGTAGCAATCAAAGCAAAGCAAAACAAAAACACAAGATAGTGTCCTCTTCAGCTTGGCAGACGCTCTCACAGGTGGACCCTTTTGGTCTGTACCAACCCAGCGTTCCTGTCTGTCATGCAGCACAACAACAGAAAAAAAGGACTTAAGATCGTACATCTTTTGAGTTGTCCAGAAGGCCACAATAAAACACACAACACTATAACGAGGCGTTGTCACCAAGCCAACAACCTGCAGTACTAATAGTTTTTACTGCTTTGACACCAGCCGTTCTCGGGCCATAAAAACAGCAGGGCAGATATAAGTGGCAACCAGCTGTGGTTGTGAGAAATGACGCGGAAGGTTTGAGCTTCAGAGCCTGGTACACTGTCACTGTTACAAATTATCTCTCTTGTCACTTGTAGCCTACCCCTATTGAATACAATGACATCCATCTGACAGTGATTTATTACGAGTTGACACAACTGTTAAAATGACATTTGATCTAACAAGTTAAAAAAGAAAAGAAGTGCAAAGTAAAACAAACAAAAAAGGTGCACCCTCTGATAACACGCGTGTTAAGTTTATTCAAACATGTCGCTAGAAGCCTGCCAACAATTTAGGAACCTGGATGACACCAAATCAAATTCAGGTGGTCCAGCAATATTTGATTTCACTTCATAGCTGGTGTTAGCAGACAGCAAATATGGAAGCACTGCTAAAAAAAAAAAAAAATGCATACACAGAGGACGTTGACATTTTTGCACCACAAAGAAAGCAAGGACAATTCTATAGTACTCAAAAAATTTACCTAGAACTCAGAGAGAGCTGCCATTTCTCTCTCTCTCTCTACCATGGGGCAGCCACGTCGCTAGTTTTTTAATATCTTTAAGCATGAATTTGTTCAGTAAATAGAGAAAATACGATTGTTTATTTGTTAGTTTTTATTTTGTTTCAAACCTTCAGCCATGTGGCCTATCTTTGGTTGGGTTGAGGGGTCGGGAAAAAAAAGGGGTTTTGGTATTGATAGTTTCACCAGCGAAACAAACATTTTGGATTGTTAGAATTAGCTCACAAGTATGAACTCAAAGGTATGTTTCTCTGTCACCCCCCTCCCACAAAAAAGATTTACATGTAATTAAATCTCCATCCATGTTGCTATCAGGGGTGTCGCCAGGAGATAAAAGTGTAAGATGTCTTTTCTCAGCTACAGAAATGCAAATATGATTTGATGTAGGCGGCACAGTTACCCATCTGGTTAGATCATTGGCCTCACAGTTCTGAGGACCAGGGTTCAAATCCCGGCCCTGACTGTGTGGAGTTTGTGTGTTCTCACCGTGCCTGCGTGGGTTTTCTCTGGGCACTCTGGTTTCCTCCCACATCCCAAAAGTGTGCTTTGATTGGACACTCTAAATTGCCCCAAGGTGTGATTGTTAGCGTGATTGTTGTCTGCCTAGATGTGCCCTGCAAACAGCTGGCAACCAGTTCAGGGTGTACCCCGCCTCCTGCCCGAAGACAGCTGGGAAAGCACTCCCGCGACCTTTTTGAGCATAAGCATAAGCGGCTCAGAAAATGGATGGATGGATAATTATAGGTATCGCTTTTATGAATTGCAAAGCTAATTGGAGTGAGTCATGTACTTCGTGGTGTGCCATGGGTTTACGATCCATTCAAATAACTATATGGATCTTTTGAGCGAATTTACTCAGTAACTTGATGAACCGATTTGTTTCTTTCCCTGGTCAGGTGAACTCAGCCACAGCGTGCTGTTACTTGTGAATCTTCGGTGAAAAACGCAGCCAGCGTACGGGCGGGGGAGGAACGTAGTTCATTCTCATTGAATAAATCACTCAGGGCAGAATCATTCACTTAAGAGATATATGTCGCTCATTGGCAGTGGACACATCACTCAGTGAGCAATTTTTCCGAGTGAGTTTCTTCCTCGCGGGGATACATTTTCATTGAGAACCAAGTTAACAGCCAATAGTGAATCAAGCCTGATGAAAACAAACACATGGGATGTGTGTCCCCATTATCTTTACAATCTACAAATAAACTGGCGGTATTGATAATGGGGAGCAGTCTGCTTGGGCTCTGTTCAAACATTTTTAAATGAATGTTAGCTAATAATAATAATGAGAAATCTATAGATGACCATCTACATATCTCCATAATTCTACTGCAATTTTATGTCATATAGAATAGATATTATGTATTTTTTAAAAATCTCACCACCTTTCCTTGTGCACAATAGCTGGTGAACGCCATAAAATATAAAAAGAAGAAGAATCGGACCATTTCGCAATAAGTAATAAAGACCACAGAGGAATGGAAACCTCAGCGTTGAATCATGCAGTGAATGATGAAGCACTTGAATGGAGTAAACATACTTTGAATGAAACATTCAACTGATTCTTGTGATTCAGTAGTCAAAAGAAATGTAGTGTTATGGTCTTGTATTCAACATGAGAGGATATTACGGCAATTCCACTTTTGCATCTTCTGCTCTGGCTGAAACAAGGAACGGAAGTGAAATATTTTACGGCAAGGGACAATCAAATAGTATATACTCAGCTGGCAAACAGATCAGATGAAGGCAGAGGAACGGATGAAAAGATTTTCAGATAATATGCATGATAAGATGTGCTTGGCATACAAAGTGACACAAACACTGTGCTTGGCTTGACTGTGTGGCTCAGTACATGATGTCTATTTGCAAGGATCTGCTCTTTATTGGCTTTGAGATCCTGTTTCTTGAGTTGAGCATCATTTCTGTGTGTTGACTGCTTGCTCTCTGCCTACACACCAGCAAGCAGCTGCACTAATAGTCACTGTATTGACAAAGCTTAAGTGCGCAAAGCTCATATCTGCTATGCACATCACGGGGCTCAGAAGCACACAACTGGATTCGTCACGTCAGCTGGAGATGATAAGCTTGTCTGTGGCAGGGGTGAACCTAAATTGTGTGCTAACACATATGCTACCATTTTATTGCAGTAGAGTGTCTTGAGAGAGTGCTCTTGAGTTCTCCATTCATCTAAGCTTATGGTTGCAAAGACACGTATGTGCCAGAGTGTGTGCCCCTATAAAAGCACCATGTAAAAGTGCATGTTTGTTTGTGTGCGTGTGTGACCCAAAGCATATGCCAAGCCTTAATGAGACTCCTTGGTTTAGGTGGGCAGGATGGCAACGCATGCACTGTGACAGCTATAATCTCATTAATTGGGATGGTGGAGGATTTGGTTTGCATTTGACTTCATGTCCGTTCACCCTCTGTAAGGACATTATTAAAGGCCTTTGCAATAGATGAGTGGAAGAGGCGAATGACTTGGCAAACCATTTTAAAACCCCTCATTTAAATTGAACAATTGAAGAATGATGAGGGCAGGCAGAGGCATATGTGGAAACCTACTATTTTCTGGCTTGCACCGTTGATGGGACACACCCTCAAACCCTGCTGGTCCAATCATTATTAGTAATATCCATCTATCCATCCATTTTCTTAGCTGCTTATCCTTTCAAGGGTCACGGAAGTGCTGGAGCCTATCCCAGCTGTCAACGGGCAGGAGGCAGGGTACACCTTGAACTGGTTACCAGACAATCACAGGGCACATAGAGACAAACAGCCACACTCACAACCTAGGGACAATTTAGAGTGTCCAATTTATGTATTAGTAATATAGTATATAGTAATATATATTTTCGACTTTTGCGGGATTCATAACTTTAAACTGCTCCCTTTGCACAATTGGCATTGCACTGGTCTATAACAGTGAACTGCAAACAGGTAAGCGGATTCTGTATAAGCTTAACATAATGTGGGGCGTTGATGCACTCTACCTCCTCCAAAGACTGGAACACTCTGCATCTTTGCACAACTGTGACACTTCAAAGAAATAGTTCCCTATTAAATGAATGTCTCTTGTTCTTCATTCTTGTTGAGAGAAAAATTATTTGTGTGTTGTTACATACTTAGAAATTAAAGGTAATTCTGATTTTAACTCTGAACATGGAGGGGTCATACTGCACATCTGAGGAGCTTCAGGTTAGAATATAACTCTCATGCCTGCATGTCCTACAAATATTATAAAGAGCCAAATATACTCAACTAATATATAAAGAAATAATCGTGAAAATACATCATTAAAGAGTACATCTTTATATTTTGGCTATTGTTTATTTTGAAGTGTCCAAGTGTTTGCACATAGATCAGGACAATGATGTCTTTGCTTCCTTCATTTTATACAATTTTGCCTTTGGGTGCATATGATGTCAGTATTTTCCACATATTGACTACAGTATGTGTAATAAGTAATGATACAAAATAATTCATGTATATTCCATTTGTATAACCTTATTGTACATTTTGCACGAGCTCCTGAAATCGCTGTCCACCATGCCATTGTGGAGAAACTGCCCATTAAAAAAACCTTCTGATAGTTTCAGTGACACTGCCATTTCCAGGTGAGGATAGATTGTTACAGAATAAAATACATTACATGTATTTCATACAAACTCCAATTTCATTGGAGTTGGAATATTAGGTAAAACGTAAATAAACGGAATACAATGATTTGCAATTTTTTTTTCAAGTGTGTATTTATAAGAATTCACCACAAGACAAGACACAACACATTTAATATTC
Source organism: Syngnathoides biaculeatus (assembly GCF_019802595.1). Taxonomy (NCBI): domain Eukaryota; kingdom Metazoa; phylum Chordata; class Actinopteri; order Syngnathiformes; family Syngnathidae; genus Syngnathoides; species Syngnathoides biaculeatus. Next base: position 24,998,117 of record NC_084644.1, on the reverse strand, counting down.
AAAGTGATGAATATTATGTATTGTCCTTTGACAAATATGCTGTAAATTCAAATTTGATGCCGGCAACACGTCCCCCCAAAAAACTAGGACAGGGAAACTAAAGTTTGGGAAAGTTGAGGAATTGCCAAAAAAGGGGCATCCCGGGAGGCTCAGGTGTCAAAAAGTGAGGATGATGGAAGATTCACCATTTATGAATAACTGCTTGAGCAAATAGTCCATTTTTTTAAGAACAATGTTTCTCAACATACAATTCCACGAAATTAAGGGATTTTGACAAAGTGCTAAAGTATCACAAATTATGAAACATTTTTACATTTCAGAAAACAAATTAATACAAGCAAAAACACCTTAATATTTCAAAAATCAAATCCACCAAAATCAAAACAAATGACAAAATTAATTACAATTGAAGCAACCCAGAAAGGGTGTGGAATTTTTTTGAATGTCTGGGAAGTGGGACGTTCCCTTTCCGGGTTGTCTGGATTGTCATTTGTTTCGCCTTTTGTAAAAGTGTTTGTGCTTTTGTTAATGTTTTCTGAAATGTAAAAGTGTTTCGGTTTTTAGTAATTTCTCTCCTGAAATGTGAAAAGGTTTCATGTTTTGTTCATTTGTTTTCTGAAATGCAAAAGTGTTTCACAATTTGTTATATTGTTTTTACACTTTGGACCACCATAAAATAAGGTCCAAACAATCACCAAAAGATTCATAGAATTTGGGGATATTTCCGCATGTATGCAGCATAGCTGGAAAATGAACAGTGAATCCCCATAATCTTCGATCCCACAGGTGGCACTGCATTGACCCTCTGTTAACCAAGCAGGGTTCCAGGTTGTCTGAAATTGTACAACACTTGTCAATAATGGCAAATGCCAGGTCGGTAAACTGGAAAAGGGGCCCTAATGTACCATGTGCCAAAATGCAATATTTGTGTAAAACATATTGCCGCATGGGCTCAGGAACACTTAAGAAAACCACTGTCAGTTGACACCGTTCACACTACATTTACAAATGTAAGTTAAAGTGAAAGCCACAAAGAGTATCATCAACACTGAGAAATGCTGCCAACATCTCTGGACCCAAGCTCATCTAAGATAGGCTGACCCAAAGTGGAAAAGTGTACTGTCGTCTGATGAGTCCACATTTCAAGGATTTTGGAAATCCTCCAGCCAAGCAGGTAAAGGACTGTGTGGTTTGTCATGGATGCAAAATTCAAAAGATAGCATTGGCGATGGTACGGGAGTGTGTTAGTGTTCATTGCAGGTGCATCTTGCATGTCTGTGAGGTCACAATGCAGGTTTTGGAACAGCATATGCTACATCTTTTTCAAGGACATTTCTTGCTATTTCAGCAAGCCGACGCCAAGCCACATTCTGCAGGTGTTGCAGTAGTGCACCCTCGCAGTAAAACAGTGCGACAACTAAACTGACCTGCCAGCAGTCCGGTAGTGTCTCACTGCATTCCAGACCTGTCTCCCATTGAAAAGGAGTGGCACATTATGAAGTGGAAAATATGACAATGGAGAACCCGGATTATTGGGCAACTGAAGTTGAACAATAAGCAAGAGTGGCATTCTTCCACCTACAAAGCTTCAGCAATTAGTATCCTCATTTCCCAAATGCTTATTGAGTGATGTTCAAAGGAAATGTGATGTAACACAGTAGTAAAGATGACCCTGTCTCAGTTGTTCTGGAAGGTTTCCTGCAATCAAATTCAAATTTAGTGGAAAAAAGTAATATCGTGTCTTTGGGATGTATTTACTTGAATATGGAATCAAAAGGATTTTGGAAATTTTGTATTTGTTCTTATTTAGAGGTTAAACAATGTCCCAACTTCACTGGAATTTGGATTCGGGAATTTTCATCATCTGTATATAGTTTGGTGTTGGCAAGATTTACACGGCCACACTTACATAGTGAAAAATCTATTAAAATAAAAAACTATTGAGGAATTCAAAAATATGTTACATGATTTAGCTAGGTGAATGTCCACAGTTTGTTCTTTAATGGTAATATAAAATCAAAATGTTCAACTTGTTAGCAAGTTCACGTTTTGAAGTTTACATGTACCTTATCTGCTCGCAATTTATTTTATTTTATTTGTTGGACCTTGGCAAATATGCAATTCTAACAGCATAATATCGGCTTAAAACACTGAATATCAAGTTCAGTGGGAAATGTTAACATTTTTGATGAAAAGGGAACGTCTCAGTGGCACCATATGGTGATACGACTCATAGACATTCTGCATTTTATCTCAGTAAAATTATATTTGGTTAATCTCAAAGTATACACTACATGTTGCTTCATTAATTTATGCTGTCAGAAGCACAACAATGCTGTATTGAGTAATAAATATTTTCCATAACAGTATTATTATTAATAAATCATCTTAAAATCCCCTGTGTAACTCTGATCCATTAATTCCCAAACAAATTTTCTTCTCTGTAAAAAAAGGCTTCTAAACATAAAAAAGAAAAACACGATACATCTTACTTTTCAGTGATTAAATATTACATATGTCAAAGTAAATGTACTGAATCTAATGTGACTATTTCATCTATTTATTCATTTATTTATTTTTGCTGTCGTTATCCATGTTGGTGATGCACTGCAATGAATGCAGGAAATGAAGTAAAAAAAAATATACAAACTTATACCACTTCCTGGGAGGTTAATTTGTCATGACAACAGGGCGTTAATCAAATAACATAAATAACATGTTTAATTGTCTTTTAAAATTCTCCTTCACTGCCATTAGTGGCTGTTAAATTCAATTAGAGGACTGGCAGTGAAATAATGAAGGCGAGGCAAAGAGAAAATCTAATATACTGCACACACACACACGCACGCACGCAAGCACACATGCACAAGATAAATTATTGAAATACTTCTCGATTTATCCTTAGTAAGTAAAGAACAAAGAATAAATGCAAACACTCTCAAGTAGATTAAAGTAGATAGATCGTAAATGTTCTTCCCGTTTCCACGCAGGCTGATCAACTTCCCCTGTGCCGATACCTTTGAATGACTGAGACACACAAAACATTGACATTAAATGCAGGATTCACACTTCCAAGTGAAGTGAAGTGAAAACGCTGGCCAACAGGTCTGTTTATTATTATTATTTCTGGGTCGGTGAGAACAAGAAAACAAGTGACCGTTCAAGAGAAAGAGAATCCGATTAAATAAGAGGGAAGAGCACAGGAGGAACAAGGGGAGCATCCAAAAACATGTTTTCCCCTCTGGCTTGCTTTCAGATGAAGTCAAAGATGATGTCCTTCTATTTATTTATTTATTTGATGCAGGAAACAACATTTGCTTTTCCACGGTGAGGTCATTGAGGTGTAAGTGTTAGTTTTCTACGTTATTTTCCACTTTTTGCCTTCTGCAGACACATCAAGTAGCCCGCTAGTGCTTCTGGTGTAAAGTGGGAAATGCTGAAACGCTTTTGGTCCATTGGGACTCGCCGGACAGAAATGGCCCATTATTTTGACACAAAGGTACATTTTCAAAAATTCTGTAGGAGCTCCACAGGGGAACAGTTTGGGGCCAGTAAATGTGCCCAGTCAGTTGTTAACAATCCTATGCTGTAATTTGTCTGAACTTTACACACAGGCATTATCCAAATGTCCTTTTGGGCCATAACTGGCTCACCACTGTGGTGACAGTCTATTACATATTCTAACCTTTCCCGCTCACTCCCCAGGCAGAGAGTTTAGATTATATTGTATGTAGTATTTGTAAAAATGTGCAGACAATGCAAAGCAGCAGTAAAGTAACTAAAGTACTAACCCTTAGCCTCCAGGTCACCACCTACAAATGTCAAATGTGATTTATTTTTATTAAAGTGAAGAAAATCATGATTTGATCCCATGCTAAATTTGTACGTTTGCTCACTTACTTAGAAATTATCAATCACCAATTTTAAAGTTGTTCCCCAATTATCATAATAAATGGAGTATATGTTAAAATACATAAAAAGACTAATTGTAAAATATTGTACATTATAGTTGAATGAAATGAGCATTTTATCCCTACAAGTCAATCACAATTATGTCTCCCACATGCTGGTTATGCACAGCTAAGCACAATGAACCAATCACAAATGCCCGTGACATCAACTTGCCATGGGAATAAAGCACACCTATTGTCAGAATCACTTCAAGGCCCGCTTTCAGTTTTGTGGTGAAAACCTAAATGGCCAAGTGAAGAAGGCTTGGGAGAAAGTGCTACGGTCAGATCTAACCAAAGATGACCTATTAGGCGTTAGTTAATTCGACCTGCAGTGTTTGAAAGATGAAAGAAATGAAAAATCCAAGTATGACCTAAGAGAGACCACAATAAAAGTCAAGTATTAGGGTGGATTCAGTGAACAGGACGGGTAAACAAATGTGATTACCCTTAAGGGCTGCTGTGCATCAACTGATGCGACCAGACCCAACTGAGCTGAGCAACTGTGAGCTAATTACAGTCGGCAACTCCCTGCCTCACATCCATTTACTCGCTGCCATGAAAAAACTTCATCCCTGGATGTTTTTATAAATACTAACAATTATAATATTTTTGGTTTCACATGTACTGTACTGTATTCTTTTTCTACTGAAGTACACAAAAACATGTCCAGAAGATGTCAACAAAAAACAAATCTGATTGCCCTGCTCACTGTAGCCATATTATAATTCCAAAAAGAGGAATCGGCTAAATATAAGATGGAAATTGTGGTTACATGAGAGGCAATTGGGAATGATATGGCAATAATTTCCTGGACTCATGCATTTTGGCCAACAGAGACTCTCAAGGGATGGCTTTTTCCACACATTTGCCAGCGGCTGGCTGAATTTCACTTCATACCCAGAAACGGAATTTTTGCTGGGTAAGATCATGTCATACAACATCTGCAATGTCGCAGCACTTTTGGATTGCAGCAAATCTATTTGCTGAAAGTTAACCCTCTCATGAAGAAGTTCAGTACCATTCAATCGCATGCTCGGGATGTAGCGTGCTTGAGATTTTCAACCATATTTTCGTTGTTGGTACTAATATTCAGTATTTTGATGTCTGTGTTAATTTATGCTGTTTTTAATTGTGTTAATTTCCAATAATAAGGTTGGCATTTTATTTCTCCTTGTATTTGGGCATTGGGTACAGCTTTATTCAGTGTGTGTTGCTCATATGTCTGATGGAGCTCAACAGACCAAACATTACAGTAAATGTCTCATTGCTATGCTTAGAAACATTTCCAAATTAATTTCCCTCAATGAGATTCACATTTTAATACAATTTTTGACCTATCTTTGGCTAATATTTTGGCTATTACCATAATCACTAAACAACCATAATAGAGACTTTTTGACCATGAGAAAATAAAGCTAATTAATTATTTCCCCATCATATATTTATATTTTTGATCACACATAGGATAGGTGAGAAATTGTTTTAAGCTAATTCTACGTTCAAATTATTTTCCTTCTGGCCACAGCAATCAACCACCGTGGACAAAATGAGACGGACGTGGACGAGACGGATGTGGTGTGCAACATGCAGCCAAGGGATGGTCAAACGTGACAGGCCATGATTGCCAGGTTAGCCTTTTAAACTGCCCAAAAATTTGCCAAGACAGTCATTGTGCGCATGAAAAACCTATCCGCCCATAAAAAATTGACCGCAACAAAACTGAGAGTTTATAATAGCCCATGAGAAAATCTGGGCATGTCATCATTGTATTTCTCCATCATCCTCTTCCCTGTTTGGTTTTGCACATTTTGCCACTTTTTGTCACATTTTGTTCCAGTTTCTATGGCAAGCTAGGGTTTACGCTAGCCTTTTTGTTGCCTTGAATCTCGGCATGTCCTGGCGTAATGTTTTACAGTCTACAGGCTTGATGGCATGTGCTGTGTTGCGTTCCACTACGGTCTGACACAACTCACGTTGTCTAGGACGGCGTATAAAGCTAGGCCTGCAAAGGGAGCTGTGTACATTTGAAATACAAAAATACTAAAATAAAAAAAAACACTGCAAACAACTGACCAGTAGCGTAACGGTAGCGTCTGTAAAACAAGATGTATGTCCTGGTCTACCAATATAGACAAATGTAACTATTGTAAAGTTGCAATCTAAAAGGCATAGACATTTTTCTTCATATGAAAAAAGAATGAAAACATGACTTTGAGATACAATGAGTATGGTATGTAATATAATTAGCAGAGCTGTATTAAGTTTATGCTAAAAAAATGTAAAATAGCAGATGGTTGTTTTTCCAGACTGTTCTGCTTAATCTGTTTTACCTGCATGATATATGAACAATTTTTGTTGGGATGAAATGACAAAGAGTGTAGTCTTTATGAAAATTCTTTCGGACGAGACACAGCAGCAGAGGCATTGTTTGGGAAAGAGATGGCTTCAAAACAAACTCAGGGCTTTTCAAGGTCATGAAAGTTAGTTATGGAAGAATCCAGGCCAAGTATATACATTGTGCACATGTATATTTCAACAAAAATGTATGACATGCTGGCAGGATGGTGATTGTTTATGATAGCATTCATGTCAAGGCTAGAGGAAAATGGAATGGAAAGGTGGTGAAAAAGATGAATCCGTCTTGTTAATGTGTGCTTATGGAATATTGTTGGAATACTTTGTATGCGTGTGTGTGCGCGTAAGCGTGTGTACATGTGTGTACCTGAGCAGTGGGGCAATGGGCCACTCCAATGGCCATTAAGCTGACACGTGAGTGATGAGTCTCCTATGAGTTGGCGGTCTCCAGAGCAGGAATATCGCACTATGGAGCCAAAGGTGAACTTCTCTCCAATCATCACTCCGTGAGGAGGGTTACCTGGGTGGCCACACTCCACCTCTACATGACAGAGAGTGAGCAGTCAAAAATAGCAATATCAATGAAAGAACAAATGAATGAAGGAACTGGTATTACATGGCTCAGTGCCCTTCACAAAATAACCATCCAAACAGCCACTGTATGTTGGGGACACTATTTCATGCTTCTTAAACACTCATCAGATTGTTGTTATTAAATAACATTTCTCAGACTGCTTCTTTATTCGGTCCCATTGGGGTGCATGGAAAGCTCCTCAGTGGCATTTCCACTGGTAGGATTTTTTTTTTTTTGGTGTTTTCAGAAAAGTGGTCACAGTTTTACTATGAAAATGTTTGTATTTTGTCTTTTAAAATCTATACTTGGGGTCAAACAGTAAAATAAAAATAAAAATAAAAGAGAAATAAATAAATAAATAAATAAATAAAACATGCTGATAAGATATATATTGTGCATGTCTTTGGCCATGCACTTCTAGTTTTTCTGGGTTTTGTCTTGATTAAATAGCATACTCACTCAAATGCAATTAGTTTCCAACAAAGCCAAATGATCTCCATAACTATCTCCAGTTGCCAACACTACTGTATATCGCTTGCATTTGGTTTAATAAAATACATTTTCTGTTGTGGACGGAGATGTGAAGTCATTGCTTTAAGCACTGTGCACACATAATGAGCTTGGTGTCTGAGAGGAACATTAGAATCTTATACACAGCAGCTCATCTGTTGTTTGAACTAGAGTGGTTTATTCTCAGATATTTGCTGTTGTTTGAACAATTACTCCATAACACAATCTATTGATTAGATACCAATGCTGCTTTAAAAAAAAAACATTCTATGACACAAACTATTGATTTGATACAAGAGGTGCAAAGTTTCAGAAAACACTCCAGAGTTGAACCATTTATGCGTACTTTTCACATAAATAGAGAACAGGAAAGAAAAGTGAGAGACGCCAAAAGACTACAGTACATAGAACAGACGAAAGGACTGACAGACAGAGAGAGAGAGAGAAAGAGAGAGAGAGAGAGTGAGAGACTGCACACTGTATTACTGCCTGCCATACCCATGCAAATGTCACACATTCATTCATTGTATTCACAGTTTTGTTTTAAGTAAGCATGATGAAATAACAACAGTACCAATGCATTCTGGCAGAGGTTTGTCCCAGTGACCAGCCGGTTGGCAGGTGAGTACGGAGGAGCCGAATAGGTAATAGCCAGGGTTACAGTCATAGAACACCACACTGCCAAATGTAAAGTTGCCATGCTCAATCTTGCTTTCACGGATTGAATTGGCGGGAATGCCGGGATCTGTGCAGTTCACCACTGTATGGAAAATCAAAATAAAAAGGTGGTGTAGGTTATTTTTTTTCCATTTATTTAAACTTTATTTATTCAGGCCAGGCAATTAAGAACACATTCTCATTTGCCTATCTGGGGATGAGGCAGTAGACAACAAGGTAAACCAAAGCAAAATACAAACACAATTCTAATAAAGTTGGGACGTTGTGTTAAATAAAAACAGAATACAATGATATGAAAATCAGGTTAAATGTATATTTAATTGAATCAACTGCAAAGACAAGATATTTATTGTTCAAACTGATAAAACATTTGCAATTAATCATTAACTTAGAATTTTGTGGCAACACACACCAAAAAAGCTGGTAAAGGGAAAGTTGAGGAATGCTCATCAAATACCTGTTTGGAACACCCCACAGGTGGACAGGCTCATTGGGAACAGGTGGGTTTCATGATTGGGTAGAAAAGGATCTTTCCTGAATTGTTGAGTCATTCACAAGCCAAGATGGGGGCGAGGTTCACCTCTTTGTGAACAAGCGCGTGAGAAAATAATCTAACAATGTTTCTCAATGTACAATTTAGGGATTTCATCATCTACAATCCATAATATCATCAAAATGTGGAGAAATCGCTGCATGTAAACGGCAAGATGGAAAACCAACATTGAATGCCTGATGCCTCAAGTAGCATTGCATCAAAACCGACAATGTGGGTAATGGGATAATACCACTTGGGCTCAGAAAACCAATGTCAGTAAATACAGTTCAGCACTACACTACACTAAATTACAGACATTGGGGCCACAGAGGAAAAGAACAATCTGTAATGTTACGGATGCAAAGTAAAAAAAAAAACAGCATCTGTGATGGTATGGGGCTGTGTTAGTGCCAATGGCAAAGGTAACTTACACATATGTGAAGCCACTATTAATGCAGAAATGAAAATACAGGTTTTGGAGAAACATATGCTGCCATCCAAGCAACGTCTTTTTCATTGATGCCCCTGCTTATTTCAGCAAGACAATGCCAAACTATATTCTGCACATGTTACAACAGTGGGGCTTTGTTGTAAAAGAGTGCAACTACGAGGCTGGCCTGCCTGAAGTCCAGACCTGTATAACCGTTGAAAATGTGTGGAACATTATGAAGCATAAAATATGAAAATGGAGACCCCAGACTGCTGAACAGTGAAAATGTCTTTGTAGTGTGTTCAATTAAATATAGGATGAACATGATTTACAAGTCATTGCATTCTGTTTTTATGTTTAACAATGTCCCAAATTCATTGGAAGTGTGTTTGTACAAGCAAAGGCCAAGAATAGCTTTAGTATATATCCCACACAAAACCATTGCTTTATAAGATTGTAGTGAAAAAAAAAATATATTAAATCATACAATGTTCAGCATGAGGAAAACATCTCAATCTTGTAACTTTAATGAAATGATATATTACTTTGGTGTGTTGCCTTGACTACTTCTAGTACTGCCATTTTATTTCAATATGAGCATAAAACCCCCACTAAACAACATCACAAAATCTTTGTAAAATTGCCCTGACTCCCTTTTAGAAGCCTAATTTGAATAAAGGCCACATGCAAGTATGTAGGTGTGAGCAAAATTAAAATAGAATTGACACGACCTGAAGAAAATTATTTTCGACCGAGTCTAGGCTATATTAAGCGCAGTCAGTAACTGGAACACCAGACACTTTTTCCTGAAAACAAAGCACTGAAAGCATCAATTGCCAGACATTTGCAAGCATCCACTTTCAGAGAAGCTAAATCTTCAAAATGACACTGCTGACAAGGTTTTTCCGACCACTGAAATACAATGAGGGTGAAATTAAGTTCAGCGCTTCATCAAATCGCATCAGTAATGCAAATGCTCTGCAGAGTTGGCTTACTGTGAGTAATTATAGCTACTAAAAGACATATTTTGACAAAGGAAGGCGTAATGACAGATGAATATGATTTTAATATTTTGTTTACTACAGTTAAGTCTGTCTTTATGGCCTCTTTATACTCATTCCAACTTTTTAAAAAACTTTTTCTTACATCTGTCCACTAAACTCACTAAGGTAAATTGTTTTGAACAACAGTACAGAGGAAAGCAGGTATGATCTACACTTAAAAAAAAAAAAAAAAAAACACCCATAAACAAGACCAACGGTCTCTTCTCCAATGGAAAGCTGCTGGAGAAAAGAATCAGGTGGCTCTGTGCCCCGCAACTATCAAGCGGCATAATTAAGTCTACCTGAATACTGTACATAAATTTAAATTCTAGAATTTGGATTCTATGGTACGGGTGTCGACGGGTCCACCTAGAACAGGCACTGAGAGAGACAGCGAGAGAAAATAACCTCAGATATCCATATTTGTTTTATCTGCACCAAAATCATCACACTTGAAAGTACAGTATATACGTTTCATGAAAATACTGGAGTCATGATTCAGACTCTCGTTCTGGCCGGAGGTAATTGTAAATTTTGCAGATGTAGCTGATGAGGACCCTACTGTTATTCAGTACTAAAGGGAATAAATTCAATCTCATTATTACTGTATACTCATTTACAGTACAAATTTATCCTCATTCCTAAACAGTATTGGTAGGGTATCTACCTCCCGCAGTTGCACTTTTACACAAGAACTGTAGCAAAACCAAACTATTAATCATGTGCCCATGTTTTAAGTCTCACCTCTACATGTTGCAGGCTGCTGGCTCCACTGGCGGTTAGCCTGGCACTGGGCTGAAGAAGGCCCCTCCAGGGTGTAGCCTTTATTACAGGAGAAGCGCACCACGTCGTTGTAGTTATAGCCATCACCTATAGTGCGGCCGTAGATGGGGCTGCCGGGGTGGCCGCACGTGACAGCTGATATTGACAAATAGCATCCAGGGACAGGAAAGGAAGGTGGAGGAAGAGAAGAGAAAAGCAAGAAGAGGCATGGTGGAGAGAGAGGAATTTATAAAATGCAATGGAGGAGAGGTGTTCATTGACACCCATCATAAAAGAATGCCGTTACCAAAAAAATTACCTCCACAGCACAGCAGATGAATTAAAGATCATTATTTTATGCGTTTATGTGGCGAAGTAAAAACTGTTGTTCGGTTTGTCAATAGCTTAGAATCATATTATGGGGATGACACTGGCATATGTAATACCCAGTCAAATAATAATAATAATAATGAAATAAAAATAGAGGGAATGCAAAGGTAGTTCCCACATTTCTCTACGCAACAACATCAGTTTCACTTGATTTTGTTAGATATTGTATCATTGGACAGGTGGTACTTATCAAAATACATCAAATTTCTATACTGCTTATTCTCACTATGGTGTGCTGGAGCCCATCCCATCTATCTCCAGGCAAGAGGCAGGGTGCACTCCGAAATAGTCACCAGCCAATCCTCACTAGATAAATCACTATTTTCACACACATTCACAGTTATGGGCACAGAGTTTTCAATTAACCGACATGCATGTAGGAGCACCTCAGAAAAAAACAAAGCAAAACATGCAAGCATGGGGAGAACATGCAAATTCAACATGGAGGAGGCATGATTTTAACCTGGGTCCTTAGAATAGTGAGGCAGACACTCTAACCAGTCATCTACTGTGCCATCATTTACTTACATGGACCGAAGAGTTAACCAGTCAGCGACCATGCTTCAAAATAACTCATCCATCCATTCATCCATCTATTTTCTGAGCCGATTATCGTCACAAGGGTCGTGGAACAAATTAACCCAAATATCTAATTTCTTCAAACAAATGGAATAGGTAAGTGTCACTTTTTATTCTCTTAACACTGGCACTAATAAAGAAAACTATAACCAAAATCACGTTATTAATTAAGATAGACTAGACCACTGGATTGACAGAAAGACTAAGTACAGGTACTTACAGATACACACTGGGAGTTGTCCAGACCACTTGTGGTCCTGCTGGCAGATCCGGACGGAGGAGCCAATGAGCCTAAATCCAGAGTTGCACTGGTAAACCACAGTGTCTCTGTAACCAAAGTTCTCCCCAATCACCTGTCCATTCACGATCTTCTCAGGAGTGCCACAGTGACCAGCTGAAGGAAGAAGAAATGAAAAATATGTATATTTTGGAAAAAATCAAAACAAATACACCATGTTCCAAATGATATGACAAGTCTCATTTTTGAAGATTATTTTCATTAATCACCGACCACAGTGCTTTAGGTTAATCCAAACTGTTTATAAACCTCAAAGTATGTTTAAGAGTAAAGGGGACATTTAAACTTCACTTAGGAGGATATAAATACATGGACAATAATTCGGCAACTATCAGTGAGAAGAATTATTACGCAAATAAACGAAAAACAGACTCTTTTATTTTTTCTTTATGAGTGAGAATTATAAAGAAACAAAAGAAAACTTTCCAATCACAATTGATAGAAACTGATACATATAAAAAAATTGACTAATACAGCCACCTTTTTTTTTTCCAATAACAGAGGTAAACCTTCCATCCATGGATTCTGTCAGTTTCTTGATTTATAGCCAATCAGGTTTTTGTGCAGCAGAAACCTCAGCCTCCCAAACATTGCCCTGAGATTTGTACTGTTTTTCTTGACTGAGTATCTCCCTTTTAACAACTGCCCAAAACTTTTCATTTGGGTTCATGTCAGGTGAGGAAGGAAGCCATTTCATCACTCTTTCATCGTTCAAGCCTTTATTGGCCAGCCACACAGAGGAGTACTTAGATGCATGTGATGGAGCATTGTGCTACATAAAAATCATTGTCTTTCTGACGTCTGCAAACGTCTTCCTTGGATACTACCTGAAGTGTCTTCTAAAAACCGACAGAATATTTGGAAGTAGATTTTGAGACCATCCTCAAGCAAAAAAACAAACAAAAAAAGGCCCAAATAGCTCATTTTTAGTTATACCAGTTCATTCCAGTATCCCACCTCCACATCTTAGTCCAAGTGGAGCTCTGTGCTCATTAGTGATCCAGCCACAGGCCCATCCATCTGGTCCGTCAACAGTCGTTCTCTTTTCTTTTTGTGGTGGAAAATGTGTTTTACATATATATTAAATAGCAGTTCTATTTATTCTACCATCAACTTTGTTTTGTTGTGTCTTCTAGTTCTCCTGGTCATGCTGTTCATAACACTTGTCCCTAGATGCTTTATTGTTATGTAGTTCTACTGTCTCCATGTGTGTAATACTTGGTACAGCTGGGCTTAGATAATTGTTTTTTCTTTCTCACTTTGTTATAACAAAGGAATTTTTAATATCTGAAATTAAGTAAGGGGAGACAATTCGTAAGACAAGTATCTTTTAATCTCTTTGCAAAAACCTTTCTTTTTGGAAAAAAAAAAAAAAAACAATGAAATGATTTTTTTCCTTATTTATGGTGTCAAAACACTTGCTGTCAGAAGTGGGACTCCAATCCAATTAGGATGGGGGACTGCCCGGCTGCCCCTCCTTGAGAAATCTATTTTCAACTATTTCTTGGACCAGTCTAGACACTCCAGCTTTTGGGTCTTCTTCATTGGCAATCTTTTTTGAGGTTTTCTTAAATTGGCCACGTTTCTGAACACTGAACATCTTGTACTTAAAGGTATTCAAGGTAGGTTGCAAATTTGAAAAATGACAGAACTTGCAGATAATGGGTTCCTTGAACCTCCACTCTTGAGTCTTCTCAAATACTTGGTTGTTATATGCCGTCTTTTTCTCCCACCACATTTCTCACAACTTTACTGACTATTCACAACAAAACATTGGAAATGTCAAGAGTATTACAGCTTATGAGAAAACTTTGATAATTTTGGACTTTTCAAAGTCAGTTAATATTCTTTTTTGGCCCATTCAGCAGAAAGAAAAGCTGCCCAAAAAAAAAAAAAAAATCCCTCACTGGTATGAACTGTTTTTTTTCCCCTTGAGTCATCAAAGAAAGAATAGGTAAGCCAAGTGTTGGCCACATTTTATGATGAAGCCCACTTGAATTCTAAACAGGGCACGCCCTGTTGCAATATGATTTGCTGCTGCAGGAGTCAATCATTGCAGCCTGCCACGTCTTGCCTCGAACAGTAGTGAAATTCACAATACTGTGAGAAGCGGCGAAGCGAGTGAGTTTGATGATGAACCCATCAGTTACTGTCCCTTGTCAAAAAAGACAAACTTGACAGCATGAGAATTTTTGGGTTACCAAAAAAAAAACAAAAAAACAGCCAGCCACGGGTTGTAGGAGGAAGGTAAGGAACTTGTAAAATGGTCAGAGCACTATCCATTACTCTCTCCATCCATTTTTTGTGCAACTTATCCTCACAAGGGTCGTGGGAGTTCTGGAGCTGATCCCAGACATTTTGGGGCAGGAGGTGGGGTAGACTCGAATTGGTTGCCAACCAATCACGGGGCAGACATAAACAACAATTTGTAATAATCTTCACACCGATGGGAAATTTAGAGTCGTCAATTGAGCTACCGTGCATGTTTAGGGGAAATGGGAGGACACCAGAGTGCCCTAAAGAAACCCACACAGGCAAGAGAAGAACATGCAAACTCCACACAGGTGGGGCCAGGATTTGAACCCTGGTCCTCAGAACTGTGAGGCAGAGGCGCTAGCCATCATTTACTTTCATGAATAAGCTAATTTTCCAAGTTACAAGGAAAATTAAATAGTTGCATTCCTAACTGAAAGGCAGATTCCAATTAATGAACTCAATTTTAACCTGAGCTTCATGTGTAATTCCAGGCATAATTCATCTGTACCATACCTTTAAGGTTAAAATAAAAATTAATAATAAATTCAATCTTCCATCACTGGTTTATAACAAATAAAAATGATCACACATTTGAAGGGCATGTTTCTTTAAAAGTTGTGTCACTGTGCTGAGCAAACATATGAGGTGACCATGTTGATTTCCCACATGCTAACCAGAACCAGAGCAAATTGGACATATTTCCCAATTGTTTACAACCATCAGCCACAAGTGCTTGGCAAGTGAGCCAGTAAACAGCCATCCACTGGTTCCCCAGCTGTTTCTGGCCCATTTTGGCTGACTATAAAGCCCCAGCTGCTTTTGCCCCAAAATGTGACTTTGGTTTTAACATTTGTCAGAACACTTACCCAGGCACTGAGTGTCTATTCCACTCCAAAGTCCGGACAGGAGACACTCTCTGACAGTCGATCCAGTTAAAACGTATCCAAGGTTGCAGCTGAAAATGGCTGATGCTCCAAAGGTAGTCTGAGTGCCGATTTTCTTTCCATTAGGTGGAATGGGCAGGTCGCCACATGAAACAACTACAAGAGATAAAAAAATTAGAAGATGGAGGAGAAGGTAAAAACTACAAAAGTGAGGCACCGAGCTGTTAAGTATAATAACAAGTTGATTCACTCAGGCTCATAATAAAACAAATGTATGACACTGAAGCTAAGCACTTAAAGTCAGGTGGAAATTAATTTACAAACTAATCAATTCTCTTCGACAAAACTCAGTATGCAGTGTGGGGGCTGTGCACTTCTCTCAAATGTTGTACTTTTTCTTTTCTTAGTTTTTCATGTCCTCTTATTATAATACATTTGCTTATTTTAGAAAACAACAACAACAACAACAACAACAAAAACTCACTTCTGCATCGGGGCCTTTCATTCCTCCAACTCCAAACCCCATTTGCCAGGCACTGGATGTGAGAGGGACCAACACGGAAGTATCCCGGATTGCAGGTGAATATTATTTTGGTGCCGTATTCATAAGACGACCCATTAACTATACTCCATCTCCCATGGTCCAGAGAGAAGGAGCTAAGACTGGGGCACATCATAACTGAGCCAGAGTAATACAAAAAGAGAGAAGACATTTTTGAATGATTTCCAGGTAAATGGATTGACATCTGCTCCCACTTCCTCTGTCATTGCTCATAAACAGTGGAGAACTCATAAAAATACTTTAGAAACTACACAGTGTAGTGCAAATGCAAGTCATTCATTTTTTAGAATGTAAATGAAAACTTTTCTGCATTTATTCAAATGTGCTTGAGCTAACAAAGCTGTTTCTGAGCTGGTATCCCGTAAAACCAAAAGAATCAAAACAAAGGCAGCTGTGCCTTTTTCCTCCTGCATTGTAATGCACACATACAGCATAAACACTAGTCCAGGTGGTAAATAATGTTGTCAATCAAATCTTGCATTGACTTTCAAACTTGGAGCCACGCTGATGACTTAATCGGCACTAGCTACCACAGATCCATTTCCACCAAGCCATGCAATTTGTTTCAGTGGTATCCACTTTAATTGTTAGCAACTGTTTCCATTGTCATCAGTCATACCAGTGAACTAGAAAACTGTGGCTTATACCCCCAAGGAAGGATAATGACAATGTGTGTGTGTGTGTGTGTGTGTGGTTAAGTGTAGCTGGACACACAGCTATTTTGCTGAATGATAGACAATCATCACTTCCATGCAAGAATGTATGAACCTTTAAATAACACAAAGATATAATTTCAAAGAATACAATTAATTATGATACATGATGCAGCAAAAATATTTGTAGAATTCCCCATGGTTGTTAAATTAACTAGCCAGTTACAATGATGTTACATTATCCTGCATAACCCATGGTAGAAACATCAAACAACTGAACTGTAGAGTTTGGTGAACAAATAATACTCATCGTCATTCTTATCATCTGAATGTTTTGTATTGTTAAACATCTGACGCTGTTGCAGCTTACTAGTTCTACTACTTAGTACTGAAGACTCATTGCTCGATGATCTACGACTTCTGTGAAATGGACTCAAAACAATCGAATCGGTATCTCCTTGCCTCCTCCGCCAGCTGAATTTATACTCACGGATGCATCCCGGTATCTTGTTGTGGTTGCTCCAGGTACCGTCTGGGTGGCAGACTGTTGTGGTTAGCTCTTTGGAGGACAGCCGGTAACCACTGTTACAAAAGTAGGTCACCCGTGTGCCAACGGAATAATCAGCAGCGAGGACACCTCCATTCACCGGCGCACTAGGCACGCCACAGGAAACAGCTGCAGGAAGCAAGAAGACATTTGTTGACCAAGTTTTATTGCGCAGACAGGATGGATTATGCGGGGAGAAGATTCTCTCTCTAGAACAAGTCGATCAAGTGTCGCTTTCACTTATTAAATGAAATAAATGCAAGGCAATTCCTGAAGTCTGAGCACCTTTCTGGGTTATAAATATGCCCTAATTATTATGACAAATTATAATACTAGTATTTTTCATCATTATTTAATAGTGGCTTTATCGTTCATAGGGTATGGAAAAAGTAAGAGGAACTTTTGCAACTTTATGAACAATTTAATTTGCAGTATTTTAACATACTGTACTCAAATAGAACCAGCATAAGTAAAACTAGCGGCTTGAGTACCTTATGCAATTTAACTTTTATGTACATTTTTATGGAAGATTTAGCAGTGTTGAGGGATATATTTGCATGCCCCAAACCACGGCGCTTGCAGAACTCCTTCAGTCCCTTTGAACGTTCTAGTTTAGTGCCCTTTTTACCCTTTTGCACATATTTAATGACACAGAAGTAAGTCCATCCCAGGTTGATGATTGCATATAAAAGTTATCCAATCAGTACTCAACCAGTTCCCTAACCATGCTTTGTGAAGCCAATGATCCATCCATTCTCTGAGCCACTTGTCCTCACAAGGGTCACGGGAGTGCAAGAGACAATCCCAGCTATCTTTGGGCAGGAGGTGGAGTACACCCTGAACTGATTGCCAGCCCATCACAGGGCACATGGAGACAGACAACAGTCGCAGTCACGATCATACCTAGGGGCAATTTAGAGTGTCCAATTAATGTTGTATGTTTTTGGAATGTGGGAGGGAACCAGAGTGCCCGAAGAAAACCCATGCAACCCCGGGTGGAACATGCAAACTCTACACAGGCAGTGCCGGGATTTGAAACATGGTCTTCAGAACTGTGAGGGCAACGCTCTACAGCGATACACCGCACTGCCACTTTGTGATATCATATTTTCTTTTTATGTTTTGTTTTACATATGGTATATAACATATTTCAACTAGTGTCTCTCCAGCGTTTTGAGAACGAATGACTCATAAGACCTTCCACAAAGTCATGAGCCTATGCCTCTATCTACCCTGAATCTAGGCTACAGTGATGACAGTTCTTAAACAGGATGTAAATCTAGGGTTTCAAAGTGTTTATCCTTTGAACCAGGTCAGAACGATGTTACGAGAGGAAAGAGTGCAAGGAAACCACCATCTGCTGAGCCACGCTGTATGGGAAGAGTTATGCAAACAAGCAGATAATGAAATGGAGCTGCAATGGTGGCTGCAAAGTGAGAGACATCAAAAGGTCCATCTGGCAATATGGCCTGCAGCCACTACATTGCCTTTCATGACCCCAGGGAGAATCAATCAACTGCTTGCTCACAGTTCAACACATACAGATTACAAGACTGAAAAGGGTTATTCATGCCAATTTGGGGATGAGGGACTCATTCAGGGTGTAGTCAGCTTTTCGTGCAAAGTTAGCTGGGATAGGCTCCGGCATTCCCACCCCGTGTGGAGATAAGTAGCTTGGAAAATGGATGGATGGGTTGCATTTGTCCCGAATGAAATCCCTTACAAGATCAAAGAAGTTGGAGTTTTTTTTGAGGGAAGTGTCTTTGAAATCAGGAAAAAAAAAAAATCTACTTTTTATATGTTATACGTATGCTGGTGGGTACATACTGTAGCATACATGTAGAATGGATTGTAAAGAATAAAATGTAAGACACTAATCTCATTTCTCTCATGTACAAGAATGCAGATGGTCAATATTGGCAAAAATATATCAGCATACTTTGCAGCTGTTTGAGTTGATGCGTTTTGGACAAGCTGTGTGCAATTATTATGGTGTTGGAATACGTCCCAGCAGCAAAGTGGTTTCCTCACATTAAAGTCTTGCTCATACAGTACATGCTCAACACAAACGGTCAGCTGCAGTGATGCAGTCATAGTGCTGGAATGACCCCAGTCTCAACCAATAGCTATTGCACATAATAAGCTCCATTCACATTATGGTGGATGCATACCGATGCTCTACTTATGCTCACTATCTGAGGATTCAATTCATTTTCATCCATTATTCATTACAAATTTTACTATATTTGCATTCAGTCACAATCTCAGTTGTTGAGAAGATTTTTTTTCACAAGTCATATTTGACACGTTATATATCCACAAGTATCCAATTCACTCTGCTGCTGTTACCTGCAACGTGAGTGTGTATCTGTACTCAAGGATGCAATCGTCCACATCGAAATCCAAACATTCACATGTGCGGAACAAAAGACCAAATTAGTTGAGTGGACACAAAACAGTAGTGGACTCCGCATGGTAATGGCAATTTTGCCCAAGTAAGAAGAAGAGGTAGCGATTACGACAAAATGGGGTGGATTGATGCTTCTTTGCTTTCTAGCACAGCACTGGTTGAGAACCAAATGAACAGATTCAACCCTGAGCTTGTGCAGTCCCTTTCAAGCATAATATGGAGGAGCCAGGAATAAGTATAATGTTGGAAATAAATGCTGCTTTTTTTGTTTGTTAAAGAGCTCACCTTGACAGGCGGGTACCGGTGCGTCCCAAGTGTAGTAGCCATAGTTGGTCTTCTTGCATAGAGCTGTGCCCTTCCCAATTAGCTTGTACCCCCTATCGCAGGCCCAGCGCACCGTGCTGTTAACATGACCCCCAGTTTGACTGACCACAAAACCATGTTGAGGAGAGTCAGGGGTACTGCAGTAGGTCGCTATAGAGGATGGAAAAGTCAAACGAGATGGGGTTAGTAAATGACAAGGTAAAGGAGAAGAGTAGAGGGGGTGAGAATGAATTGGAAGTTTGCACAGTTAACACTGGAGTTTAAATGAGTTTGTGTATGGACCAATCAAGTCAAAGGCAAAGTGTTCTTGACAGAAAAAAAAAAAAAAAACTAACTGACTTGCTTTCATTGTAAGTGATAAATATAATGGAGACATAGCAATGAAAAATAAATATCTTTTGAGCCTTTTTCCATTATTACTGATACATCTCAAATGGAAGAGGATTCCCAATTGCTTAACACCATCTGTGTTATTAAGCAGACAATTCGGAATTTAAAGCCTGTTGAAATGGAGCACAAAACAACATGCAAGCCCACTGTAACGATCTTCTTTTCCTAATTGGTTTAGAATGTAAAAACAGTGGCTTGCATGTCACATTAGTTTCTCAGGAACTACATTTGAATGGTAACAAATAAAATACTCAATTATAGTATATCCCCATATGACAAGAGAATAGTGTGTGTGACAAATAAAATCATGCATAGTTATGATGTGGAGAAATTTGATAAATACTTGGTATATCTAATGGATGGGATAACTCAGTGATAACTCACATAGCATGGTAAAATACATTTAGTCACTTTTTAAAACCATTGGTGGGATATTTTATTGTTCGATTGTAGTTTGGCGACATTACATACTAAATGTTACTGTGTAAAAGAGAAAATAATCTTAAACGGGATACATACTTTGATACTCACCCACATATCTGATGTGGAAGCCTCGTCGGTTGGTGCCATGGTCAGATGACCAGCGTAGCAGGAGCTGATGGCCAGTGGTGGTCAGACTGAATGGCGTCTCAATGTCCCCACTAAGCGAGGCCAAGTTCTGGCTGTAGATGTTTGGACCTGAGGACGACGGTGGGAAAAGGCAGAAGAAAATGAAGTTCTGAATTACATTGTATCTTTTGTCATTTAATGTCACATACCTAGAGGACGTCGGATTTGTTTTTGTAAAAAAAGGTACAAAACAAATTTAAATCAGGAACAGTGGTAACCAGTCAAAAAATTCCGCTGTACAAAAGGTAATTTGACCATTTTTTGGCAGAGGAAACAGGATTTGTAGTCAAAATCCAAAGGTGCAAGTACACACACACACACACACACACACACATATATGTATATACATATATGTATATATATATATATATATATATATATATGAAAATGAAATCCTGGCCACAGAAAGAACAGTGTTCAGTTTTAAAAGAATAATGAGCTCACCATCAAATATTTCCAAAATATCAAACTCCTTTTCTGTCTGGAAGAGTTCGAAGTGTAGCGAAATGTTGTAACCCTTCTCAACGTTTATCAGCCAGGAGCACATCTGGAGGTTTGGGTAGTTTTCAGGGTATCCTGGGCTCAGGATTACCCCCGTTGAGTCAAAACGCACCTCATGAGCAGGACATTGGACTGAAACAGATGAACAACAAGGTAATGTTAGTGCAGGACTGATTGACAGAAGCACACAGGGCGAATTAAACACAAGGTGGGGTGAAAGAGACAAGAAAGCAAAGGTAACAAATAGTCTTTCTAGCAATATGAAAAAATAAAAAGGAAATACAGGAACGTGCACAAAAAAAGAGAACATTGAGGGAAATTCCATTGATTTCAACAATTTGTTTCTAAAAGTGAAAACATATTCGTTCACCAAATGTAAAGTGAAATATTTTAAGCCTTTTTATGCCTTTCTTCCTTCTTTACATTTTTAATGGTTGTGAGATAAAGACAAATATAAGTAAATAAAAAACAAATAAAGTAGAACCTCAAACGACTCGGGGGTCATTAAAAAAATAATAATAAAAATTAGACTTTGGCCCAAAAATCAGTGTAAAAAATGGCTCGCTGGACAACCCAATTCTCGGTGTCCAAAGACCTGACCAAAGTCGAACCCATGTTGAACGCGTAGCAGAGTCTACCTGAGCAATGCCGAATGCACACGGCGTAGTGCTGAGACAAGCCCCTGCCCGCTTCGAGTCTACCCGGTAGTCATAATGTGAGTACACACATTTGCGAGCACTTCAAGTATTTTCAAATGTTTATTTTATTTTTTTGCCATTAACCCAAAGAAAAACTCTGGTGCTACCAGCAGCAAAGGAAAACGGAAAGTTGTGTGAATAACAGTGGATTTATGGAAGGAGATAATTGATAAGTACAAAAATGGGGTTCATGTTTGTTACAGCGCTTGCTAATTAGTATCGTTTAGGTGACTATTTCGACTAGCCTAAAGAATGAAAATGTAATAGTGGGCAGCTAGTATTTCCAAAGGAGTGACGAGGATTATAAAGCAAAGGTCACAGATAATAGAAGAAATAGAGATGCTACTGGACAATTATTTGGCATAACACTTCCTCCTTCCCTCTTGAGTCCATCCGATGCCATCACATCAAAACCAAAAAACTGCACTAAATGATACACATTTAAGTTGCTTTAAGTTTATGCATTTTTATAATTGTGTAAGTACAACATATATATGTTTTTACATAATTAGGAATTAAAATGGGAATTTATGATTTGGAGTTTGGTAACAGATTAAACTAATTTACATTATATCCTATGGAAAAAAATGTTTTGGAGGTTGAAAAAATTGACCTTTGAACACTTCACAAGAACAAATTATATTTGAACTCTGAGGTCCCACTGTATTCCAGAAGTTAGAATCTTTCATGTGACCAACAAAAAAGACATAACAGAAATGTTGGCCTTCTGAAAAGTGTATTTAGGTAATATCCCCTCAGTACTTTGTTGGCCCTCATTTTGCATTATTTACAGCATCAAGGCTGTGTAGCATGGAGTTGATAAGCAGCCTTTGGCAAAGTTCCAATGTAAGTGCGAAAGTTGTTTTGGTATTGGCCTTCAAATCGTCTTCATTTTGGGGTTTCCGTTCCCTCATCTTCCTCTTGACATATCAGTTGTATTTGCTGGCCAATATAGTACTGTTATTCATTAAGTACAGAACCAAATCTTGGTAGTTTTGGCTATGAGGACAGGTACCAAATCTTGCTTGAAAATGAAATCATTGTCTCAAAATAGCTCATCGGCATGAAGCACTGGCAAATGACATGGCTTCGCAAAACATGACCAAAGACTTGTTTCTACTCCCACATCTGGCAGCTATGCCGACATCACTGCAGCTCTCCCTTGTGTAGTTTGTCTATACTACAGAGCAACCCACATGCACAATTTTGAAAATGCACTGCAGTTCTTCCCAAAGTCACAGGTGTTGCTATGGCCGGTACTAGCTAGGATACCACCGGGTGATTTCCTCAGCACATTTAGGTCATTTACAGTAGCCTTTTTTAATTTCCTTTTCATAGCAAGGAACAAAGCAACAAAAATGCCGACCGTGGAAGAGTGTCTGCTGGAACAAATGGACCTAAATGACCAGATGATACATTTAATTCTGCTTCAAAATCGATCGAGAAGGCGGTGGCGTGGATGCTGTGTGGAGCCGAGAGGAACGGTGAGTACATGATCACAGTATGCAACTTAAACGGGCTAATCATGAAGGATGAGCTGCACGGCAAATTCTTTTGATGTGGCAGGTTAGGCACAAGCTTCGCAGAGGTGCTGCGTGGGGCAATACGTAGGTCACGTGATGCAATGTCAACTGCGCGAGTATAAAATGGCCTTCACTTTGGAAACTTCGTACTGGACTTTAAACAGCTTGAAATGTGTGCTTCTCAGAGACCTTGATTTCCAAATGACATGAAAAAATTAACTTTCATGCGAAAATTGGACTTGGGAGCACTTGGCAACAGACCAGTACTTTTTTTTCCCCTAGCCAGCACAAAAGCTACACGCACACACCCACACCTCGCAGTTGTTCTCACCGACCTTTTTGTCTGGAATGGATGTTTGCATTAACCTTTTATATATGTCAGGTTCCTTCACTTGATACCCGATGACTACAGTAAGCATTTGTCTCTATCAGACAAATAGTCAGAAACTGCATTGTCATTATTTCAAGTTCTCATATTTTAGTTCTTTTTTATTTTAATTTTATTTTTAATTTTTTTTAATTTTCCTAAAAACATGTATCTCTAATTTGTTTACCTTGATAAAAATCTAAGGAATTTTAAAACTGAAAATCTCATCTGCCTCTTATATACATATGTTGATGATCAAAACTGTTGATTTTAAAAGATTATATAATCCATTTAACTGCAGCACACATCTCTTCAGGTGCACGTTGAGTGGTGGTTTAAAGTTTTCTCATCACATTTACATAACTTCTTTACTTGTCCTCAACTGGCTGTAAAGTAAGTGTGATGTAAATAAAATATTGTGCATCGACTCAGTGCTCATTGGTACTTGACTGATTGAATGCCAAACAATTTTCCCAAACTCTGCATTAATTCTGCCCGGTTAAGCCTAAACAACCCACAGAGGGGAGTAGAACAGGTTGTTTTTTGAATAATTAAAATATGTCAAACGAAACATGGTTGCCTAATTATTGTCATAAACTACAATTTTTTTTTAACTCAGACAGCCATAAACAACTTGAGAAACGGGTCGCTAAACCTGCTTTTATGAGAAGCTTTGTTCTGCATGTGTTTCACTCTTGCAGTCAGAGGTTCAGGGCTCGAGTTGCTACATGTCAGTTTGATGCTGTAGGTCTGATCTGTCTTTTTGCACTGGAGTCGTATTCCAAAATATTTGGTGAATGTTTTTATCCACATTTGAAAGAGGTGTGATTCTGAAAAGAAGATATCCAATTCTGCAGTGTTTTTTTATTATTATGTATTTATTTTTTATTATTTGGACACAACCACACTATGTATCCTAATTGTACCACTTGGGAATAACAATTTGGAAATACATCATTTGAACCCTGCGGTGTAACTCCAGCAATCCGGTGCCCTGCGAGTGACTGGCGACCAGCACTGGGTGCACCCTGCCTCGTGCACAGCCTCAGATGGGCAAAGTAACTGCACTCTAACCTAATCTCATCCATCCATCCATCCATTTTCTTAGCCGCTTATCTTCACAAGGGTCGCGGGGAGTGCTGGAGCCTATCCCAGCTGTCATCTGGTAAGTGCCGGGGTACACTCTGTACTGGTTGCCAGCCAATTGCAGGGCACATAGAGACAGACAACAGTCACACTCACAATCACACCAAGGAGAGATTTAGAGTGTCCGATTAATGTTGCATGTTTTTGGGATGTCCATGCAGGCATGGGGACAACACGCAAACTCCACACAGGCAGGTCTGGGATTGAACCCGAGACCTCAGAACTGTGAGGCCAACGCTTTCCAGCTGATCCACCGTGCCACAACTCTAAACTAATATTTAAAGATTTAAGAAATGGGACATGGACAACATAAATCAGACATTCTCATTTGTATGCTGTGTTGCAGTCCCTCCGAGTCTCTCCATCTAATATTTTTTTCTAAAATGTTATAGAAAGGTAACATTGTCTATCGCTAATGCTTGCAACAGAATGTTGGTGTGGGAAAGACTAATAAAGTTAACTTAGCAAAGTGATGATGTTTGAGCAATTGAAATAGTTCTTTATCAGATTTTCTGACACATTCAAATCATTATAGGAATGTGAAGATAGGGATCAATAAGTCAAAAATATTATGGGGATGGTCAAACCACAGTGTACCAGATGGTTCACCAAGCAAAAAAGGCAGTGAACTCAATTTCTAGCCTATTCGTGCACACAGCTACTGCACCAGCGCCTGGGGAAATCTCAAAACAAGGTGTGGTTGAGGGGTAAAGATAGCAATGTATGGAGGTTTTATTTGTGATAACCTCTACGCATAAAATGGCAATTAATTGAATTCATAACAGAAAACAAAGGCACAGCACAGGAGTGTTATCTGTTCCTGCCTGATCAGCAAGCTGCTGATAGGAAATGGCCCCTTTACAACCTGGCTCCAGCAGCCTTGTGGATGTGAATAGCAGCTCATATCATATTACGTTCACTTTTACATGTCCCAATGAGAGCAATTAGTTTTGTGTAAGAGGTGGCGCAGGGACTGAACATATCCAATAAAAGAAAGAGTAATGAATTCCTGATGACATTAATGAGGTGAACCATGAAAATGTCAAGCAACAAACAACTAAAATAGGCTTTACTATTCTATTATAAAGCTCAAAGCTGGTAGGAAGTAGGTCTATATTGAAAAATAAAATGTGTATACTTTCCTGAATTTCTCTCCCATAGTAGTATTGTGCAATTTTTTGTCCATTTCAAAAATCAATTTTTTTCATCACAGCAGATATTGTCTGCTTTGCTGTTGACATCTTATAACCTTGAAAAAACTGCTGTATGCCTTACATAGTTTGACAAGAGAACGCCATTTGTATTGTCCATCCGCAGACTGAAATAAAAGTAGATGGACACCAAATCCGGCATTTTGACCATGTTTTTCTCTTTTTTGTTTGTTTATTTGTTCGTTTTTCCTGGGTGATAACACTGCATGAGATGGTCAATCTGTGGATTGCAGCCGGACTGATTTCTTACAATTTATGGCCAAGCTCGACATGACAATCATGGCAAAAAATAGAATAAAATCACTTCTAGTTGTTAATCATACAGTTTAAAAAATTGCAGGGTGATAGAGAGACTACCACATACCACACAGAGATTTGTTCAATTTTCTCTGGATACTTCGGCTTCCTCCAAAAAATATGCTAGGATAAATGTAGAACTAATGTTTGTTTTTCCCAATCAGTCTTTGGGTTTTACTCTGGAGCAGATTTGTCATTTGACGGTGGTTTGAATTCCAACAATTGTGTACAGTTTGGACTGGAAACTACTTTTATGGTGTTTGCATGTCAAGGTTTAGTGTACTTTGTTCTTTGTTCTCATTTGTCTATTTTGTGTACTAGAAAAGTGTTATGTGAACCCAAGTTGTTGTTGTTATTAATTATTATTATTATTCGCTGTAGTAGTGCTAGTAGTATCCCATCCATCCATTTTCTTAGCCACTTATCCTCACAAGAGTTGTGGGAGTGCTGAGAGGCGGGAGTACACCCTGAACTGGCTGCCAGCCAATCGCAGGGCACATGAAGACAGACAACAGTCACACTCACAATCCCACCTAGGAGCAATTTAGAGTGTCCAATTAATGTTGCTTGTTTTTTGGGATGTGGGAGGAAACCGGAGTGCCTGGAGAAAAAACACGCAGCCTTAAGTAGAACATGCAAAGTCCACACAGGGAGGGCTGGGATTGAAACCGGGTCCTCAGAACTGTGATGCCAATGCTTTCCAGCTGCCCTACCATGCCGCCCCATCCATTTCCCTTACTGCTTATTCTCACTTGGGTCAGAGGTGTGCTGGGGCCTATCCCAGCTGACTAGGTGAGAGGTGGGTTGCACCCTCAACTGGTTGCCAGACAATCCCAGGGCACACACAAGCAAACAACCATTCACACTCATGCCCACCTGTTGCTTTTATTATTATGGCAGGAATCGGGCAAGCACATCTGCCTCGCATTTCTGAGGACCCTGGTTCAAATCTGGCCTTGACTGTGTAGAATTTGCATGTTTTCCCCGTGTCTCTGTGGGTTTTCTCCAGGCACCTCCTGTTTCATCCCACATCCCAAAAACATGCATGTTAGGTTAGCTGAAGACTAAATCGCCCGTAGTTGTGAATCTGAGTTCACATTGTTGTTTGTTTCAATGTGACCGTCGATTGTGTGGTGACCAGTTCAGGGTGGAGCCCAACTATTGCCCAGACTGAGCTGAGATAGGCTCCAGCATGCCTGTGGTCCTCGTGACCATAAGCAATATGGGAAAAGGATGGATGATTATTATTATTTTTAAAAGGTGCCACTGTACAATTTATTTAATCATCAAGTTTTAGTTGACTGTTTTGATTGCAGTCTGGAAATAACAAAAAAGTATTTTTTAACCAATAACTGTTTACAAAAGTGATATGTAGATTCCTGAAAGTAGTCTTCCGTCTATTCCCATATACAGTATTTGACAAAACCTGCTGATGTTCAATTTGATACTTTGGGCTTGCAGGTTTTTAATCTTGGGTCAGCTATATCTACTTTACAATGTGTCAATGAATTAATAGACCTGCTGATGCCACATCTTGCTAAAAGAGACCCTGGTGGTTGACTGATAAATGATGCATCAGCACAGGTCCTGCAGACTGCACTCAACCTTGGCAGGCAGGTGTCAAGTGTGTCAACACACACAAAAGAATACTGTGAACTGTAACAGACACATTTGAAGCCTTATTTGTGTCATTCATGGCGATATTTGAGATGACATATTGTTAATAAGATACTATACAGACTCATGATCTCAGACATAAAAAAAAAGAACTGACCTTGACAGACTGGTGGTGGTCCATCCATCTGTAGCCGCTCTCCAAGTCGACAGGTTAGAATCTCACTGCCTACCAAGGTGAAGCCTGGCAGGCATGAGTACCGAATAATGTCCCCTGTGAGGTCATTTACACCCACAAAGGCAAAAACACAAACATACACGGGTCAAAGCTGTGTTTGGGGGAGTGGGTGTGTGTGTGTGTGTGTAAAGAAAAATAAAAGAAGCATCCAGCTCTCACACACTCAAGCACATGCCTTCTCACCAAGACAGTCATCAAAAACACATTTTATGATGAAGATTGAAATCTACACTTCAGGCACATCATATAAAGAAAGTGACAGCAGTTTTATTTCCACTTCCAAAAACAGACATGGCCCGCCAATGAATATAAATCATAGAATTATAAAACAGAAGAAAAAAAAACTGATGAAAAACAATCAAGACATGGAATTTCAGGAACTGAGAAAAAAAGATCACAGGTCACAGAAATCACAATGAGACAAACCTATTTCAAAGTGGTCGTCATCAGTTAGAATGGTAGAGTTGGCAACAGGAGGGGGTGGCTGACATGTTCTCAGTTGGTATGCTGCAGAGGAGGGGACACTCACCGTAAGTGAATCTTGATTAGATCATAAATTGCTATCTTTCACTTTTCATGGTCATCAAAATCCAATCTCTAATTTAGCCGAGATGAGGGATATTTTATCATAATTGAGTTCAAAAGGGGGGTTTTATTCCATCCATCCATTTTACATACTGCATGTTCTCACCTGGTCATGGGTGTGCTGCAGCCTAGCCCAGCTGACTCTGGGCTATAAGCTGGGTACACCCTGAACTGGCTGCCAGACAATCACAGGGGACACATACAGTAGATGAACAACCATCCGCACACAAATTAACACCTAAGGGCAATTTGGGGTCTTCAATTAATCTAACATGCATGTTTTTGGGATGTGGGATGAAACCGAACAACCCGGAGAAAACTCACACTCGCGCCACATGGTGAGGCTAAATTTCAATATGGGTCCTCAGAACGGTGAGGCAGATGTGCCAACCAGTTTGTTAGCATGCCACCAGGCTAAACAATGACTTATTCAAATGTGAAAAATGTGATTGTTAGTATATAGAAATAATGGACTTTCTTCACTATTTTTTTTTTTTTATGAACTCTGCATTATATTCAAAGATCTAATGAATAAGAGACATTTCAGAGTGTGGAACAAGGTCTTCCCTTTTGGTAAGAAATGAAGAGCTACCGTAATAATTCAGCACAAAGAATCCGCTGGTACTGAAGTCACTGTGGAACTTTATGAGGATCTGATTGGCAGTGGTCGATATGACATCCGGCACTGAGGTGCCACTGAATTGCCCAATCTGAGGTGAGGCCTGGTCAGGTCCATCCCTGCAGAGTGAGCAAGAAGATGGGTAACATACATTTTAAACAGAAAGAGACAAGACATAGGAACGCTGTTTTCCTGTATCGAAGGTTTACTCATGCAAAAGCATAAGCAAACTTAGCTGAATAAGCAAAGCGATGTAGAAGCTGGTCTTTTAACCATGCACAGTCGTAACTGTGTCTGGCAAGCCTAAACTGTTACTGTACAGTATATTTACCACATTCTTGGAAGAGAATTTGCAAATACTGTAGATGTACTGTGATCCATCAAACCTGACAAATTGTGATGGCTGATTTTACTTCTTGAAATACCGTCTGCATCTGAAAGTCAGGTACAAAGTGACACGCACAGCAGTGGCAAGTGTAGTGCAGCTAATATGAGAGGTGGTGGTGATAACTTGCCTGCTCATGTTAACATTTTTAAAATCCGTTCCTCCAAAAACAATAATAATAATAATAATCGGCACATTATCAACATCTTTTGGTTTTGAGCAATGTGACTCTAGAGATTCTCAATCCTTTGAGGCCGGACTTGGAGCCAGTCAGTAGAAGGAGTCATGCCGTATCATCAATGAATAAAACTCTGCATTTGTTTGAGTCTGGGTCATTTCAGTGCTGGTCTCTCCAAGAGCAGTTTTTGGTTATGCTGTCCCAGTCCAGTGTTTTAAATGCAATGTACCACAGACTGGGCAGATCCATAGAATTCACATGCACTGTGCAAACAAAATACATTTTTAAAATTTGTTTTGTAGTTGCTGGCCTAACGTAAATTATCGGCAAGTTTTCCTTACAATATATTGTTCAATTACCCCCTTTCAGACTTTATTTTCCTGTTTTGGTGTCTCGTAGTGAAAACCACAATACCTACTTCTTCAAAATACAGTCTCCACCATTTTAAACCAGTTGCCAGCACCACACACAGCCTGTTAAGAGTGAACACGTAATCTAACACCCATTAGATGGGATCTCAGTAAATATGAACCTTCTCATCCGTTTCATTTGTTCTTAATTGCTTGGAGCAGTTTAGTAGCAAATTGTACAGTAGTTGTAGCGCAACAGTGTCTAGTGCATCGAGAAAACATTTCACATTACCTTATCAACAAAATAATTATAATTTGAATGCCATTGTGACAAGGCAGTAACACTGCCAGGTTACAAAACACTTGGTACAGGTGTTTGATTTATTTGTTTTTCTGTCTTTGAAAATGTTATAAATTACAGTCTGAATGCAAATAAACTTGAAGCAAATTGACCATTTGAGTCAATCTAAATTGTTTAGTACAGGCATCACACGATCAGGATTTTTGGGGTTCATCACCAATTAGCGAGTTTAAAAAAATGATAATTGATCACCGATCCAATCACAAGAAAAAATAATGAGTCTTTTTAAATGACCTGTTTAAATACTACCGTATTTAATTGTTAAAAAATATATATATTTGTAATATTTAATTATCGGCCAATATGATCAGGCTGATAAAATTGGCAACTAAAAATAAAAAAAGTCTACTCATAAATTTTAAACTCATTTACCGCCAATTCTGCTTTACATGGATATTTGTATTCAACAGCTGTCAATGGCAGTGAATTAAATTGGTTTTAACCTTTGACCTTAGCTACGTATAGTGTTGTACGTCAAACACTATTTGAAATCAATATGTTCCTTCCTTTGATGTAAAATGATTGACACAGATGGTTAGCACTGTCACTACAATGCATGGAATGATGTGCATGGTGGCTGCTGTTCCTGTTCGATAGGAAGACACTGAAGTCAATGTTCCCTCTATAAAATAATTATTTATTAATAATTAAAATAATAGTTTTTGACACAATTCTATGAGGGGATATGTTACCAGAGAAGCAAAGCCCTCCATGTTGCCGGGCTGTTTTGCATAGATACTCTTGGACAGCATCTATGTTTGACAGTTGGAGCTGCAGCCCAAATTACAGGAATTCCTACTGGTCTACAGACTAATGATCAAAAGGATTGTAAAAAGGGAAAATGGGACAGTTCTAAAAGTTAGCAAAGTGTGATAGTGAATGTGCTTTATAGATACAAACAGCTTAGATGAGCTGCTTGTGCTGGTTGGGGTAAAAACAGAGGAAGACATTTGAGAGAAGTTCAGAGTACTTTCCGCAGCATCACTTCTTGTCAGTGTGACAGTTGAGATAGGACAGACACTCGCTCCTGTTTCCAGGGCACATGTCTTTGGAGATACTGTATGGCTGGATCTGGGAATCCAGGGGCATAACATAGAATACAATTTACTATTTATGGGTGGACCCCAGGTGGACATTTACTTCTAACATTAATACAAGGCTCTAAACAGTCTAACATTGCTGCTTATGAGTTGAATCTCAGGTTTTGCACATCATTAAAACAGTGAAAAGCTAAACTGTGGATCACAGATTGTGGTGTCCCAAAAAGCTTTGCTGTGCTTGACGGACATCAGTATGTGATTATGCGATTACATCGTAACCGAAAATATGGAAGTGGAGCTAAACTCAGTTGCTGCCGTGGCAAGGACGAAGCTGAATTGATAAGAAAAATGATGAAAGTGGGGGAAAATTTTACACTGAAATGCAAGGCGAGCACTCGCGATGTGTAATCATTGTAATGTCAAATCGAGAGATTAACATTACTCTACTTTAGGAACACAATGTTAGCTCTTGGGATGGTGTTGGTTAATTATGACCACTGTCAACTTTGTGGATACATTGTTGGTCACAAAGGTGATAAGGAAAGTACAACATAACCATAGCAATCAGAATGTCACTTATACAGAGTTCTTAAATAATTTTCTCAGTTTAGCTACACTGTGACAAATGGCCAGTATAGAAGTATCTAATCTGTAAATGGCAATATTTTCAGTCATCCATGCGGAAAACATATCAAAGGTGTTCAAGTAGGAATAAGTCCGAAATGGGACGGGTGGTGCACAACAGCCGTTAATGCCTTTTTTAAACTAATATTGTCTTTCATGCACAATGAAATGGAAAGAAATAAAAACTTAATTATATGAAAAAGGAAACCAAGCAGCATTAAGTGAAGATTTTATTTTCACTTTGTATTCATAACTCGTGATGAATTTTTATTTTCTTGGTTATCGAAAAGCTTCATTGTCTGATAGAATTTTCAGTAGGACACTCAAGCGCTAACATTTTTATTAGCTGCACCCCTATATTCAATGTCCCCATTATATTGTTGGATTTTTATTGTGCATTAAAACCCTTGCTTTAGGGTCATGTGTGTTTAACTTGCAAGAAATTGCTTCTAAAAATACCAAGTTTCACATCAAATAAATAAATGATGAGCAAAACTGCTCCTCAAAGAAAAAAAAAGTCAAGATATGGATTAACATTCCAAATTGTTTGTATCATCACCAAAGTGCATACGGCTGTTTGATTTTTTATTCAAATTTCATCAAATATTTTAGCAGGATTTATAATAATAGTAATAACTAGTAATTTTGTTGCCAATTAAACAGGATATGAACTTTACATACGGTTTCATCTTTATTGCATACACATGGACTCCAAGCATATGCAAGAAGTGGATTCAACCAAGGCTCAGCAAAGAAGAAGTGAACCTGCACAGTTTTGGTAGTCAGTGCAAAAACCATGTTTTGGTTCTCAAAAGGTCTCAAACCCCTGGACTCAAACCAAGCCCTAATGGCTTGAGCTACTCCTTCCACAATATGGGCATGCATACTTTAAACTATCATTCAAAATTATCAACATTTATTACTAATGCAAAATAAAACACATTTTACAGACCAAATAATATAGAGTATGTGGGTGACTGTCAGATAACAATATCACTTTTTTAAGTAGCTATTTATGAAATGTGCTGTACCTCTGCTAATGAGAGACATTTGTGTAGGTGAAAAGAAATACCTGTCAAATTCTCAGAGTATGGGGGTGGACACTTTTCTCTAAGGACAAAAGTGCCATGGATCCACTTTGCATGATATATAAATGCAATTTCTTTGCAAGACAATAGCATTTTATTACATTACTTTCACATTGCAGGCCTGTTCACCTGATTGATGTACATTATATGCATTTCAGCATCTGTGTGTTCTCTTAATACTTCATATAAAAAAAAAAAACAGTCACACTGCAGTTTCATTTCAGAGTGTTCAGCAAAATGGGAGCCAACAGTCAGAGAAGTGAAATGAAATGTGGCCATTCGAGGGCATTTGGTTTGTGTGGGTGTTTTGTGTATTTATTTGAAGACAGCACTTTTCAGCTATACCATCATTACATACAATAGATTGTAACCTATAGAAGATTGGAGGCATATCTTTTGCCTGTCTAACATGCAGGCAACTTCATGGTTGTCTGACACTTGCTAAACCACAGATAAACTACAGGGAAGTAAAGGGAGATTGAGTGACAGGTACTGGAGAGATAATGCGCATTAGATGTTGCTCTGTGTTTGCAAAGATCAGACGCAGTACATGATAATAGGAGTAAAACTAGTAAGATAGGTGATAGGGTGGGTACACCGTGAACGGGTTGACAGCCAGGGCACATAGAAACAATCATTCATTCACACTCTTACTCACGCCTATGGGCAATTTTGTATTTTCAATTAACGTACCATGCATGTTTTTGGGAACTGGAAGGAAACAGGAGCACCCAGACAAAAGCCTAGCAGACACGGGGAGAACATGCAAACTCCACCCATGCAAGGCCAGATTTAAACCAGGGTCCTCAGAACTGTGAGGAAGATGTAAAATGCATTTGGATAAACACTTAACCAACTGTGTGTGCAACGTAGGTCAAAGGTCAGCTCTAACCAAAGAAATTATGAGCTTTTTCAAAGATTCAGTAATGACTTTTCATCAATTTCTATTTCTGACCAACCATCTGATTAAAAAGGTGAGGTCAAATGTCATGTTTGGAATTTGTTTCTTGTCACAGTTTTCTTCAGCGTTAATCAGTGGATTTTTTTCATATTCTAGCTGATTTCGCAGCACTATTTCTCACCATAGAACAGAAAGTCTTTTTTTTTTTCTATTTTGAGTGATATAGGAGAGACAGAGAAAGAGAAAGACAAAGATGACAAAGCCAAAGAGAGGGTACTTACCACACAGTGATGTAGTCATAGATAGGCTCAGTATTTATAATGGAAAAATTTATGTAGATGCCATAACCAGGAGGCACTCTGACAGTCCACATGCAGTCCTGGAAATGTGGGTATTCAGCTGGGTGTCCAGGAGAGTAAATTTTGCCATTCATTGATGTTACATTTCCACCACAGAGAGCTGTAAGTACATTGAAAAAATGTCATTTTAGTTTTACCGTCAAATTTCTAATAATGTTAAAAACTAAGCAATGCAGCAGGTTATTGGGCTCAAGGAGGGATTAAGTATAGAAAGTCACTTGTGACAAAACAACTGCAGGGGATGGCTGCTCCTGGTTGCTGTGAATGTGATGACACAAAGTGGTTCTGACATTAAAACGTTCCGTCATAGTCATACAGAGAGAATGTGTTAAATTTTTACATTTAACTGGGACTAAAAGCCAAAGCACTGCCCTGGAGACGATGTTGCTTCTCTATTACAGACAAAACATACACATTGTAATCTCAACAGTAAAAAGTAGCAGCTTTCACAATGGTTTCTTGGTAAATTGGTGCATCAAAGGCCTAAAAGTAGAGTTGGGATTCACCTGTCACTGCCACACAGAACTCACAGAAGTGTTATATTTCTGAGTCTGCATTCATACGGATTCATACAGCCTATGCAGCTTGGGACACTGAGAAAATGAGATGAGTGGAGATGGCAGAGCCAAAGCTACAAATGGTTTCAACACAAGAGGTCGCGGTCATTGAGTGTTGGTGTTAAACTAAACACACACACACACACACACTTCCGTTTCAATTTGCGGGTTGATTTCAACCCCCCCATCCTGCAATGGTACCTTGTACGTACGATAGCGAGCTGCAATAAAGACGGACAGCTTCAATGGCTTCTATTCAAGGTGCTAATGCGACACCATACTGAGCAAGGGGAAAACAGTTTACCCCGAGCCCCTTTAAAACACCAAACTATGTTGTAAACCTTTAAAGTACTTGTGTATTTCATGGGATCACTTAAGAAGATTAGGGGGAGTCATGATATATCAACCCTGAGCGACGTATGAGGATTCACCTTGAAATTTACGAGTCAGGCTTGATTGGCCTTGCAATAAAGACTTGCAAATGGTTCATATATCATCATAATGGGCTGTTATCAGTTTATAGTGCAATAAACATGTGCTATGTGGGAGGTAAAAATGTGTGAGGAGCCTAAGTGTGGACAAAAAAAAAAAAAATGGAAGACTGGAAGCTATCTGTGGTTGCAGTTGGTAATAACAAAAAGGGTGTTCAGTGAAGATGCTCGCCAATCACCTTCACAGCGAGGTATGGGGTGATTCCAGTTTCTGCTGACTCCATGCAGACAAGTAAGTGAAGGCTCCCCAAGCAAAGTGTAACCCGGGAGGCACTCAAAAGTAATGGTCATCCCCACACTGTAGTCTTGGCCGATCACTATACCATTACGGAATGGGCGTGGATCCGGGCACCTTTGGAGCTCATACGCTGTCAAAGATTTAGTCACAAACAGAAAAGAGGGCCTAAAAAACAATGCACAACTATTTATCTTGCATTACTGTCAGTAACAAATTGTCAAGAACAAACAGACTTCACCATGAGAGATATCATAGACAATATGATAATAATCCCAATTTTTTAATTTGGTAATACTATTATGAATGTAAACTTCATTCTGGCACATAGTGGCACCCGGGTGACAACTTTTTTTCCGGCGCTGTGAACCCAGCAGCATATTTTACGATGTGTCTAAAATACTGAATTTTTGGGAGGTCGCTAGGAGGTGTAAGATTAAATGTAAAACAAAAACTTGTTAGAACGCAGTGGTTAAAATATGGCTGTTCCCTATAATGAACTCTAGTATGGGCATGCGCAAATGCCACCAATGTTGTAGAAGAACAAGACTTTACCTTCCGCCTGCATAGAAGAAAAAGACTCTACCTCAAACGCGCATAGAAGAAGACGACTCTACCTCAATTGCATGTAGAAGAGCACGAACCTACCTCAACACTGTCGAAGAAGACTGCTTAGTGTTTGGTGTGCTCAAAGTAAAATGCTGCACGACATGGAAGGATGTGAAATATATATTTTTCCATTTAATTTGTTTAAGATATTTCATAAAAACTCGCCGCATGCGAAAGTCATCCTTTTCTGATGTCTGCCAGTGGATCTAGTATGGAGCAGTGTGGAAGAATCAATCATCAGAGATTTCAAAAGACTGGTCTTCACAACTTTAGCGGTAACACGAGATGAAAATGACATTGAGAGTGACAGGGAGACTCAAATGGTGTGTGACGGAAACATTATGAGGATCTTCAACTCCGATACTGAAGACGACTGCTTTAGTGGTTTGAGTGAAGAGGAGGAAGGGCAATAAAAACAATAACTTTTTTATGTTTTCAGAATTTTACTTCCATGTTACAATTATTATTTGGAAACAAGGTATGTAAATAAACATTTTCAAACTCTTTCTGTGTCAATATCTAATTTCACAACATACTGGTATGTACGGTACATATCCCCAGGGTATGGGCCAGCCCGGTTAGTGTATGAAAAAAAAAAAAAAAAGATAAACAGAGTAGGTGCATCTTATTAATTCTTATTACAATCTGTCTTCCGGAAAATACAGTAGTTAGATTGCCGACCAGGACAGAGCAACGACCCTGAAAACTTTCCACTGCTACACCGTGCTAAGGGTTAAATACAGGTGTCACCTCTTCTGGCAGTAACAATGCGTTAATGGCAATAAAATGCGTTCTAATTCTGTGGTTACAACTAATACCATTACTATTTAACAGGCTCTCAGCCAACTGGTCAATCTACCCCAATAAAATTATTTAACATGTTACTTTTGGTTATGAAACGATCTACACTTTTAATTTTTTTGACATTACCTTGATAGACAATGTTGAAGCCGGGCTTGTTTTGGGAGTAGTCACTATGGAAGAAGAGTGTAGTCTCATGGGTGGTGCTGAACAGAGAGTTGGGTACCAGTGACCCGCTGAACCGATCAATCACGGTTCCAGTCTTCAAACTCCCGCTGTGCACTTCAAGATAGTCATGAACCGGCTCTGTGGAGAAGTTCAAAAACTGCAGATGGATCCCTGAAAGAGCAGAAACTAAAACTTAATGGGGGAAATAAACAATGAAAATAGAATCTAAGTCACAAATTGCTTCTGTGAGGCAATATCCACAAAATCAATGCCTCTGGTAACAGTTTACATCTGTCTAGGGGTCTTACAAATGTTTTATCAATAAAAAGTATTGATAAGAAATACCGACTATATCTTGTAACCCCATTGGATCCTCAAATTAAGAAAGGAGGGCTGGGGTTACATATTGAATGGACAATTGCTTCTCTGAGGTAAATAGCCCAATAAGATGCTCTCAAGTTTAGGTTTTTGAAAACTCACCCTGAAGGACATTAATAGTGGGTCGATTTGAAAGCAAAAGTTACGTGACAGTTTCAAAAAAATTGAATTTAAAAGCCTACATAAAGGTAGCAGTTCATTTTCTTCTTCTTTCAAGACATGGGACACAATAAGGAAGAGGCATGATAGAAAGAGGAGTGTAGGAGCTGCGCAGTGTGGTCAGTAACAGACCAAAGCCAATAGGAAGCTGAACTCTCCAGCTGCAGTCCAGGCTGCTCTGGTAATTCCCTGGAAAGCCTGGGCTGAGGATGACGCCGCTGAAATCTGTCATGGAGCCACCACACTGAGCTGAGGGAGACCAACCAAGGAGAAAAGAACATGTCACTCCTCTGCAGGATGCTTCAGTGGTGAGGGGTATACGTCCCTGCCTTGCAACCCATGTGGAATATGCCCCAAAGAGTCACAATAACACTGGCTGTTAGGTGGTGGCTTGTAAACAAGGAAGACAATGTACATGACAGCCCCACAGCTTGCAAAGCAGCGTTTACGTCTTCCACCCTATGCACCCATCTCTTGTGTGCTTTTTTAAAATTGTTTTTGTCACTTATTCACTGACCACCTTCTCATCGCCTCCTCACCCAGGTGAGGAGTGATTGCTGCCCCAGGAGGAATGCATGTAAATGTGGAACTAAATTACTTCTCTCTTCCTTTCCCAATACCGGAAAAAGACAATTGTATGTGGTAAATGGCTAGAAATGTAGGGAGTATTATGTCAGCTCTTTAGGGACTCTTAGCTGTGAGCAGAAATACACAAGAGAAGAGTATCGTGGGATTTGATTAAGGTGTGGGTGGTGGACGCCTGCTTGACCTCTTTGTTTTAAAATGAAGTGAAGTGAAGAGATGCTTAAATGATGACATGGACTTTGAAGAGGCATGCAGCCACTCTCGTGCGAGTTTATCAGCAACAATGTTTTGTGTTGAGTATCTATGTATGAGCGAGGAGTTGAGCAAACAAGTCCACGCACAATGCCAAGGAGGGTCCTTCTGTCAACTACTGCTAGGATTTATGTCTTTTGTAAACTGTGAACACCGCAGGGACAGAACATTTATGTAAGGAAAACAGTGTGTTTGTGTTTGTGTGTGTGTGTGTGTGTGCGCGCGCACACTCTGAGTATTCGTGCTTGTGTTTGGGAATATTTGTAATTGGAAGGGATTATAACGGTGAGGCGTCAGAAGACTGAGTGAAGTGTCTGGTTATTAATCTCTAGGATCTGTCAATGCGGCACCCATCATCCTAGGAATTATGCGGGCAGAATGTGGAGCCTCATCAAGGCTATCAGAAATCAAACAATACGTTGAGAAGGGGCAGAATTCTAATTGAATTTCAAATGATGGGAGAGCAGAGAATTCATAATCTTTAACCTGTAGGCCCACATAGCCAAACATCATCCCCTACCCTGAATGAATCTAGATGTTATTGCTTTCCCAAACAGGATTACGTGTCTTTTGGGAGGCTATACTTCTATTGCGATGGGCAAATATACAATATGGACAAGAAACACTAAACATGGCGATTGATGCTGTTCTGTGTTGTCCCAAATATCAAAATGAAAGAAATACATTACCTAAACATAATGGTACAGGGTAATTCCACCTTCTGACAGGACCCGGCATGCATGTAATATATGCATTACCCTGTTTGGAAACAAATAAAAATGCAACATATAATTTCCAAATACCAAGAAATGAAGGGTTCAAATACAAACACAGATGTCTATTGTGATCTTAGTAAATTTTCAAATATTTTTTTTCCGGTTTCCAGGTAAAGCTAATATTTTTATTTAGAGTATTGTAAATTATAAAAATAAAGAAATCAAAAATATAATTCGAAAAAAATAACATATTGAAATTAAGGTCTTTCAAAGTTATTTGTCATTTTATTACAAAATCAGATAATTCCAAGAAAGGGATTTTCTTCAAAAAACAGACAAGCCTAAAATGACAGTGAAACTATTATGGTATGCTTTGTGAATAACAATAATGATAAAAGGTCTATCTATTATAATAAATCTCTTGAACCTGCACTTAACTTTAATTTAAATTTACCCTTAATCCTAATCCCTCAAAGGGAATATCAAATTTCACTGATTACACAGACTCACTTATCTTCCTTCTTGCTGTTATCCTCAAAACCATGTCTACCCACTTAACTGCGACCAGCATCTGTAAAGGCTTTTATTTATTTGGTTATTTAACCTTTAATGATCCTGGTAAGGCAATTAAGAAAATATTTAGATTTTCCATCTGAGAGTTGTTTTACAACTGTATATGCAGCATGCAAAGTTTGCCATTTCAACATTAAATGCACCTGATATTGAACCTCCTCCATCATTTCTCTGATCTGGCTTTTGGAAGTTCTTTAGTATTTAAATTGAGTATGACCCCAATAGAAAGAGTGTGGGGGATAAAACTACAACAATATCTCACAATTGTAATACAAGGCTAAACTGCTTCAATGAAATACAACACACGGATGAGTTCCATTACGCCAATCCAAAAATAAGTGGAACCAGTTAAAAACAAGAAGCATGCATGCTCCAAACTTTGCAGTACACATACAAAAAAATAGCTTATTTCATTGTTCAAACAGCACAGCTGAAAGTGTGTTGATAATAGCAGCAGAAGAAAACCTTTTTTTCACATTCTATTTAATATATATATATATTCTTAAAGAATTTGGTATCACAGAACAATAGTTATAAAATTGTTTTTATGTCAGGGAATGGGTATGTTTGTTTTCTCTTCTGCCATGAATAGAAAATACACCATCAGTGATGCCCGAATACAGTACTGTATTTTGCTGATAGTGTTGTTACAATGTTTCAAAATATGAATTTGTATGTTTCAAAATGTATTTAGGGAGCTATTAATTTTTAATTTATACCCTTCAGCCAATAAAGCACCACATGATTGAGTGATTTATAAGATCCATACAACAATTTTCGATACCACTAATCCTGTTAAGGGACATGGGGAGTTGAAGCCTATATCCCAGTTAACATCAGCTGAAAGACACAGATCCAATTGTTTTCTTATTTTAAGGTACCGTTTTTGTTTGAAATGCTTCTAACCTATAAGTATGTGCGGCGAAAAATGAGGCAAATATAGCCTCACCAAAGAATATATATAATGATCATAATATAGATAAATTAGTACTCAATTTATTGCCTGCAGTAGATTTGTGCAGCATACGCATACACCAATGCATCTGACTATTATATTCTCTTTCAATGCTCAGTCTAAAGATGTCTACAAGGAAAAAATGAGATGCCCAAGTAAGCAGTGGTGAAAAAATGGTGCAGGATTAGCAAGACCACTGTTAACGCAATCTATTGCCAGTAGCCTAAGAAGGTTATACAGCTAAAAAGTCCACTGCTCCAGCATCTACTTGAGATGATTTGAAGTTAAAGCTGCTTCGTTACACACAAACCTGCAGGCAGACAAGCACACAAACAACGCACGTATATATAAAGCAGGCCTACTTGGAATTAGAGATGCACACTGGAATATGAGAGCAGTTTTCCACACGCATTGACATAATATTGTACTCCACTCTTTTTAAATCTCTCCCACCCATTCTCTCTCGCATAAACACACACACACACACACACACACACACAGAAACAAGTACTTAGTAATGCTGCCTTAAAAGAGTAGTGCTTTCGGCTATTTTCTAAAATTGTCACTCAAGGCAGTTGGATACTTTTTGCTTATCACAGTAAGCTGCATTGAACCGCTTTACCGGCACAGAATGTTTTCACCGACCTGTAGCGAGAAGCCTTGATCGCATTGGAAGGACACCATGTCGCCTACGGTGTAGCGGTCTCCCACTTTGTGGCCGTTTGTTGGGGGCAGCGGTTCAGGGCAAGAATCCAAACCTATTGCTTAGGAAAGAGTCACAACACACATGTGTAGACAGCAATCATTCTTCTGCATGACAGAGGAGGATGATCAAACACCTACTTAGTACAGTTGGAAAAGATTAGATTTATTAATACAACAGCTTTCACATGAGAAATTCAATGAAAACCAAATGTGTCAACATGTAATTACACAGCGCCTCACCTAAACAGTCTTTTAATTACATAATAATTGAGTGTAATTGTTGCCCTCATCAAATTTTGAAAAAAAAAACAAAAAAAACAAAAAAAAAAAACCTCCAGCAACTATTGATTCTAACTGCAACAATCTCCCAACTGTTGTATGAAGCTATCAGAGTGAAATTACAAAAGAATCCCGAAAGGATTACTTGGCACAAGTATTCAACTGCATTGGAACAAACTGATTACAAAATAACTTGCCAGGAAAGTCCCACTACTGGGTGTAATTGGACTAAATGTGATGGAGATCCCGAGTTCACACAAATGCAGCATACTTTCCCATTTAAGTTTTAGCGGAAATAACAAGGTACAGCATATTTGACTAAATTTATTTTTTTGTATTCTGTCTTAAGTGGTTATATAATTAAAAAAAATGATCAAGTGGGCAAGGAGAAGTGGATAGTTATAAAATTGTTATAGGGATGTATACATACAGTACAGTATATAAACTCATACAGAACTTTCACACATGGCTTTTTGTACATGTATAGTTTGGAAAATGAGCATCTGTGCCAATGAAACTGCAACACCTGCACAAGCTATTCAAGCATATGCAAAGACACGAAAGTGTAAACCCTCTATG
This sequence comes from Syngnathoides biaculeatus, assembly GCF_019802595.1. Taxonomy (NCBI): domain Eukaryota; kingdom Metazoa; phylum Chordata; class Actinopteri; order Syngnathiformes; family Syngnathidae; genus Syngnathoides; species Syngnathoides biaculeatus. The sequence continues at coordinate 24,955,248 of NC_084644.1, read as the reverse complement.
TCAAGCCCTCCCAAGAGTTGTCATCTTGAAACAAATACAGCAGGTGAGTTGATGACTGTAAACAAGGCAAATGCTCTCAATTGCAGGAGAAGTGGCCCTAAAAAGCACACACAAGCATCCACAAAAGCTAGGTAGGTCTGAGGCTGCATGTGGTATACCTGGACATGCATCTGATGATATTTAATATTTTAGCAAAAGTGATCTTCAGCGGAAAATATGCAAAAGTCTTTGCAACTTCTGCCTTAAATGACATGGACATGCTACATTTAATTTCCACAACAATTAGTTATTATAGATTAATTCCAAGAGAATTATGGCACATTCACAACATTCATTCATAATAAAACATAAGCAACAGGCAAACAATGGCTGAACATAAACAGAGGCCTGATAAGCCAAGGCTCCACTTTCCAGAGGCAGAACCCATGCCGTAGACCAAAAATATTACAATTTTGCACAGAATACCACTTCAAAAGGCAATGCTACAGATTTTATTTTTGCATGCACCATTTTAACCTGGCTTTGTAGGCTTTACATATTATGAGAGACTACAAACATCTTTACTAAAATTTAAAAAGTGTCAGTTTTTGTACTAAAGAATATCTCCAGTCATGTTGAGTACACTAAGTATTCCCACAATAGATGTAGACTAAATCCTGTATGTAAAGAAAAGCATTCACGTATTTATTCAATGAAACTTGGGTCTTGTTTATTTTGCGTACACACTGGCCTGGTCTTTGATGATGACAAATTCTGTTACTGTTAAACTGTTAAAGATGCTGCTGGGAAGTTTTATCTGATCTGAATTAGAATTCTGCTTGTCGCAGTCACCATGACAACTTGAATTTTTGTTTTTGCTCGCAGGTCAGCATTGCTGCATATGCATGCAAATAAGGTGTGACGATGGACTCCATAAGCAATAAAATAGACTGTTATGCAGAAGGGATCTCAGGTTAAGCCTCGGAGAACATTGCAAAGGCACCATGAGGGTTTTACACCACATCAACACCATCAGCCCTGCTGCCCACTCTCCAAGTTGGTTTTGGCAGGTGTAGCATGACAAATGTTAAGAAAACAGGACTTCTGGAAAACCATTTGTTGGTATACAAAGTGTACATCATAAAAAAAAAAAATGTTTATATTTCCCAAATACATGTACCTATTATCAACTAACAAATGCTTTCTACAGGATGTTTTAAAGCTGAGATCATTAGTCTGAAATAGTTGTATTCAGAATAGACTGCCAAAGTGAGTATGCAAATAATTTATGATGTATGAACCCATCAGATTGATAACACCTGATTTCTGTGGAAAGTTATGACAGTACACCTGTGCAATAAGAGCCAACTGCGTACACTGAGGGCTTTGTAAGATAAAGTCCGAGCAACCAGTAAGGCCATTGAAATTTAATGACCAATGACCAAAACATTCAAATTGCCTCATGTCATGTATAAATTAAATGTTTTGCGCATGTCTACAACTATCTTATAAGGTTTTATACTATTCATACCATACTACTACCATAGAATGCTACTATCTATTACTACTACAAAATATAACAATACTAACAACAACAAATAGAAGAAGAATAAAAAGAAGAATGATAATAATAATGAGACGAAGAATTCAAAGAGGCTATTATACCTGCAACTGACATCATAGTATATTTGTGCTGCGTGGCCAGTAGCTCAAGAGATGTTAGTGACAGTAACAGGGTTTGTCTCTCAAATTATACAGTGTCAATACAGAAATAATTTTCAGCCCAAAATATGGAAAGGCCAAACACGATAAATCAAGCCAATACAGTGGACCCATATTTGTTTCTTTATGACATTTTATATGTTATACAGAAACAAAACTCCTATATACTGTAGTTGAGATTTCCCCAGGGTTTCAAGAATAAATTCACTTTGCTGTCATATTCAGTCTATCTAGCTCATACAGAAACAACATTGGCCTCTGCAGAGAGCGATTAAATAAAACTTTAAGACCATCAAACACATGTAAATAGTATATTGGACAAATACAAACCAAGTGAATTTAAAATGCTGTTTTTAAATTGTAATTTCTTCAGGAAAAAAAATACAGGGGTACCATGATATACGAGTTTTATCTCAAGTTGCTCTTATGTCAAAGCGCATTTCGCCATTGAACTTAATATAAATGCCATTGATCCATTCCAGTCTCCAAAATGCTACTCCATTTTTTAAAATTTTTGACTTATCTTTAAATAAGAAAAGTGTATTGTTCAGTTACATATATTGTATAAAAGCATAAAAGAGAATGGAAAGAGAGGAACTGCGTTTATAAAGTGTACTTACCTTGGGGATGAGATTACTTTAAGTAACAGATACTGGCAGAGGTGGAGGGTGGAGAACGCAGATGGAGGATGTTTGTGGGGGAGGTGGTTTAACTTTTACTCAGTTACTGTACTCTCTATCTCTGAACTTAATTGCAAGTTTTTTTTTTCACCTTTGCTAAACTTAATTTCTATCATTTCACTTTGCTACACTCTCAATGCTACCGCACACTTAATGATTGAACTGAATTGCTACTGTGCAATTTTTTTTTTCACTTTTGCTTAACTGTTTTCAGGTCTTTTCTATTGCACACGTTTTGCCTTTTTCCAATGCATTACTCTGTCAACGGACGGCCGTTTAAAAAAATAACTGTCCCCCGAGGTTTGCTTCTGCCTCTTTTTCACTTTGCTTCTTAAATGTGTAAGTCATTATATAGCACCAATGCATGACCACTTGCAACTTTTTCTTCACCACAAAGTCCAAAACTTTCTCCCACATTGCCAACGAATCCTTTTTCTTGGTGGTAGAGACAACCTCCTCCTTTGTCTCCTTGTCAGAACGCTCACTCTGCACTTCTTATGTTGCTGCATCTGTAGCCCCTTCAATTCCTCCTCACCGCCATAGCTTTGAAATAATTTTTATCCCCTTGGCTGGCGTTATCGACTTGATGGATTTCTTCTGCTTGAGAATCGTACATATTGTATCTGTAACTATGAGTGCACCCCTTTAAAAGCAGGGAGTGAACCTAAGATAGACTAGGTGGTAGAGTGAGTCTGGCCGAGCAGCAGTCTGTTGATAGAGAGTTCGATGTGTGTTGCTGAACAGTTGAATAATAAGTGACTAAAACCCATTGTGGACTCCTTTTCCTCATTCCCGTTTACCGAGGGCATTACAATATGTTTGATGTAGAACAGTTATACCTCTTTGCCAAGTCTCTAATTTGTACACCATGTTTCTGTTTTTCTATTATTATTATTATATATTAATTCAACATCATCCTCCTCTTCTTCACACTGCTTTCCTTTGCGCCTGATTTCTTGGACCAAATGGTAGAAAATGTACTTGCACTAAATGCAAAATAACACTAGCACAGCTGCACAGAGATGCTACAGAGCTGAGGTGGACATGAGGAAAGCCTGAGTGAAGCTGTGTGTTTGTTTCAGCATCTTAACGATCGCGGTGCCGTCTACCGGCAGTCATTCAAATCCTGGCTCCCAAGACAAAGCAACAAAAATGGCCCGGCTGTGATTTGTATCATAGAAAACATGTGTGTAATGTTACTCGTATGTCAAGGTAAAACTGTATTCAAAGATGACTAGTCCTGTGTGACAAAGTTCTTAAATGATAAATTAATTGTGTGCAATCAAAGTCTTTGATTAATTATAAGTGATCACACCCAAGCCTGATTAACTCCAGAGCTGTTCAATCAAGGAATCCCTTATACTGAATCAGTCCCGACAAAATCATGTCAGACAAAAGATCTAAAAAAGATGCATCAAAATGACAGGATCAAAAGAAATTCCAGAATAGTCAAGAAATAAATAAACTGACATTTACCTGTCTAGAAAAGTTTAAAAAAGCTGTTTCTAAAGCTTTGTGATTCTAGCATACCACTGGGAGATCCATTATCCTAGAAAAAAAATAAAATAAAACACCGAAAATTGGGGAAGCTTGTTCGGAGTGGCAAGCCAACAAATTTTAGCTCAAGAGAACAGCAATGACTCATCCAGGAGGTCACAGAGGAACTCAAGATAACTGCTAAAGAACTGCAGGCTTCCCTTGCCTCAGTTAAGGTCACAGTTCATGACACAACAAAAAGGAAGATTCCAGGCAAAAATGACATCCATGGCAGAGTTCCAAGGAAAAAAAAACAAGAAAGAATACAAAAGTTTGACTTTATGGAGAATATTATATGGATTGATGAATTGAAAGTTAAGATCAATGGAAGGTGAGTGTCTCCTTACATCTGGCGTTAACGTAGCACAGCATTTCAGATAAAGAACATCATAGTAACGGTCAAACAGTGGTGGTAGTGTAATAATCTTGGGCTGCTTCTTACTTCAGGATCTGAGCAACTTGCTGTGATTGATGGAACCATGAATTCTGCTCTTGAACAGAAAAAAACCTGAAGGTGAATGTTCAGCCATCAGTTCGTGACCTCAACCTCACACGTACTTGAATTCTGCAGGAGGATAATGAGCCAAAATGGACCAAGTCAAAGTCTAAATGGCTTAAAAAAAAAAAAAAAGGATAATTTTGGAGTGGCAAAGTCAAAGTCCAAACTTGAATCCAATTGAAAGGCAGTGCCATGACCTTAAAAATGTCATTCATGCACAAAACCCCCAAATTTTTGTTGAATCCAAACAATTCAATTAGAAAGAGATGGCCAAAATATTTCAACAGAGATGTGTAAGAGACATTCCCAGTTGCAGAAAAGATCTAATTTCAGTTGTTGCTGTTGAGGATGGCCCGGTGAGTTACTAGTTTTAGGAGTTCATTACTTTTTCTCACAGGGCCAGGTGTATAGATTTTCTTCCCTTAATAAATGAAATCATTATTTAAAAACAGCATTTTAAATCTGCTTGGGTTATAGTTGTCTGATATTTACATTTGTTTGATGAGCTCAAAACATTGAAGTGGGGAAACGATGCAAAAATTTAAGAATTTGAAAAAGGGGCCATCACTTTTTAATGGCACTGTACCAAAGTAAAACATATCCACAAAGCTCATACTATCATTAAGCATTGCAGCATTTTTTTTTTTTACACTGAAATACGCATAATTTAGAACCCAAATTTGGCCAACCTCTACGCATCTACCTGAATGAATTTGGCAAAAGGAAACCTGTTTTAGTTATCAACACACATCATATCAACATGTGGAAGTTGTTGGATTACAACAAATACTGTACACTCTTGGTTCTCAACCAAAATCCATTCCAGAAGGCGGTTCGAGACATGCTTTGTTCGAAAACCGTATCGATATTTCCCATTACATTTCATGGAAAAAGAAATAATGCATTTCAAGCCTAATAAAATTGGGCTTTTTAAAACATTTTTTTTTTTAGCTTTTCCTGATAATAAACTGCATAGTTGAAATGCTTAAAATGTACGCTTTAGTAGTAGAGTTGGCTTGCCGTATCTGTAGCGACTCGGCCCCCAGCCTTGTAAACTTTTTTTTATTAACAAAAGTGCAGAATAACTTTAAACAAGTAATAATGAGGGGGAAAAAAGCAAAAAATTATTATTATTTTTTTTTACAAAAAGTAACATACAAAAAGATTAACTTGTAACTTGAGTTAACGAAATCTTGGAAAAATTCCCCAGCTAACTGTTGTTCATTTATGAAAATTAAAAGCAACTTTTTAACTTCCTCCAAGATCTATGGCCTCTGCTTGCTCAACACGGTTGCTCCTTCAGCAACATAACTTGCTTTAAGGGCGTCCTTATGTATCAGAATGGTGATTATCGTCGATTTCACCATCCCATACTCCATCGACAGCTCAGAAACACCCACACCAGATTCATACTTGGCTATCAATACTTTCTTAAACTCGACAATTTAACGCACTTACCTATTTTCAGCACCAGCAGGCTTACTACTGGACCATTATGTTATTTTCTGTTTTTTGCGTTTTTACTGGACTTTCGTTCGAAAACAGAAGCAAAAAAAATCTTGAAATTTTCGTTCGAAACAATTTGTTTGAGAACGGGGATGTTCGAGAACCGAGTATTCACACACACCTAATGGTTATTGTTGTGTTTCTTCACTGACATACAGTGATGAATCGATGATACTTCCTCATCGTGATCATTTTAAACGACCACTCACAGTACCGAATAAAATGTGACAAATGTTTAATGTGCAAAGGGACAACAGAGAGTAACCAGTTTTAGTAAGTCTACAAAACCCCTGTGAACACAACACAGATATGCCACTTTGCTTGCTGGTGCTGAAGCAAATAAAGCGTGATGCCAGCACAGTGTTTGACTGTAGATGTCATGCTGGCATTCCTGCAATGTGACATGTAACACAACAGAGCCTATGTCAAGCACGGCACTGTTTTCTTTGCTGCTGCCCCTTCCTGCACATTGGTTTGACAATGTGATTACACCATTGCTGCCAACTTCTCAGTGGACTATTGTATGCACAAATCCTTTTTTTTTTTTTTAAACAGAAAAGCTAGATACAATTGTTGCACAAAATCTCAGTCATTAGAATCAAGTAAAGGGAATCTTAAGTGGTGGCTTGGTTTTTCATCAGTGAAGATGTTGTGGGAATGAAATACAATGTGACTGAGATGTGAAATCATTATCAAGTAAGTGAGTAAGTGAGAGGATCAATGCAGGAACCCAAACAGATAATATTAGACTATGTGACAGGACTGTATGCATCTAAGGCAACTAGTAGTTTGTTGTTCCATTTGAAGCATGTTCTTTTATGTTCTAGTTACGAGCTGGTTATGACAAGGGTTAGATTTACACATTTCCCTCAAATTACCAAGATTAGAGTTAGTTTTAGTTTTTCATAGGTAGCAAGGAAACCGCAAAACAGTAATTCTCATCCAGTATCATGATATACACAAATAAGTGTGATATATAAAAATCTAGAGTTTAAGGGTTATTGTGATGAGGGCAGAGTCAAAAGTTGACCGGGATTGGTCCGCAACAAGCATAAAGGGGATGGGAATCTCCCTTCTTAGTCCAGAATATGCTTTCCAGGGAAGAAGTGACAACTGGCTCTCTCCTTCTCGTCACTTGTGCTTTCCAGGTGAGGTGGTTGTGTGAAACACAGACCAAAAATGTTATTTTTAAATGATGCGTTTGTGTACTGTATCGATGAATGGCCAATTTTAACCCAGGACACAGCTGATCCGATGTGGGACACAAGATGAAAGCTTTGATGAACGTTGACACTAGAGGAACGCTTTAAATGAATTTTACATCATTTACACCCTGTTGCCAGCCAATCGCAGGGCATATAGAGACAAACGGCTGCACTCAAAATCACACCTACCGGCAATTTAGAGTGTCCAATTAATGTTGCATGTTTTTGTGACGTGGAAGGAAACCAGAGTGCCCGGAGGAAACCCACAGAGCCACGGGGAGAACATGCAAACTCACACAGGGAGGGGTGGGATTGAACCCGGGTCCTGAGAATTGTGAGGCCAATGCTTTCCAGCTGTGCCACTGTGGCACCCACTTTCAACACTCATATCAAAAAAATTACTAAAACTGACTACTACCATCTGAAAAACATTAGTCAGAAGACTTGCATGTGTCAAGTAGAGCAGGAGAAGCTCATCCATACTTTTATCTCAAGTAGTCTTGACTATTGTAATGTTTTTTTGGCTAGACTACCCCAAAAAATGCATTTAACGGCTGCCACTCATTCAGAATACTGCAGCTCGGATTCTGACCAGAAAAATATATAGATATTCCAATTCTCAAGTCTGTACACTGGCTTCCAGTCAGCTTTTGAATAGATTATAAAGTTCTGCTGCTGATCTATAAATCACTGATTGGTTTATTTCCTGAATAAATGACAGAAATGCTGATGGAATATGAAGCGAATAGGGCTCTGAGATCGACAGACTTAGGTCCAATAGTGGAGCACAGAGTCCAAAGCAAACGTGGGGAAGCAGCATTTAGCTATGATGGTGCACACAAGTAAAATAAGTTGGAAACAGAAGTGATGTCATCCCCAAGTGTGAATGTTTTAAGTCCAGGTTAAAACTCATGTTCTCGTACTTTTTAGAGCATTTCAACGTTTAAATTATATTTATTGCACTGCTGTTTAAACTGTGCTATTTTGTCCATCTGTTTAACATTTTTATAAGGTGTTTTTTTCTTTTGTTTTAAAAGTTTTTGATCATGTAAAACACATCAACTTACCATGTGTATGAATGCATAAATAAATTATTTTCTTTACGGAAAATCGATTTTAAACACAAACGTGTGCTAAAGATAAGAGAATTTTTTTAAATTATACAAATGTTTTTTTTAATTTATTTTTCTTATTTATTTAATAATTTGTTATTAAAGATGTTGATCTTTTGACAATTAAAAAAATAAAACGTGGTTGATCGTTTGCATATTGTCACTGTTGAGCAGAACACGGAATGGATGATCATTATACATGAATAGATTTTTTTCAGCAATCCATACTATTGTCCACCACCACATCATCTATTTTTATGCATTATAACCAATTTAAAATGTTTAAAAGAGCTTGAGGAAAAACATTAATTCTCTTTGACACAATCTGTCCAAGAAGTGTCATAAATCCTGCGTTCTTCCTCGGTCCGTGGGAGCCGTGCAGCATTATTGTGTCTCAAGACTGAAATACTGGGTGTTATTCAGACAGTAATGAGTGAAAATAGTTACGGTAGGTTACATATGTTTCAGTAAACATGTTTGGTTAAAAAAACGATAGTTGTAATGCTCTAGTGCAGAAGAAACTGGTCAGTAAATTTTGATACAGATTAATATCTTTTACACTGCTTAGTCAGCACATTGTGTTATTTATTGCATCAGTCCTGGCTCTTAGACCTTTGAAAGAATGATTGAAAATATTTGGTAACCAGAGTCATTTGTTTTTGTGAAGTATTTAAGACTCTGTCTGGTTGAGTTTTCAGTGTGAGCGCAGACGGCCTGCAGCGGTGACGAGTCTGAACCATTTTAAATCAATGGCAGCATAATTACCATGTTTTTTCCCCAATTAAATTAGCAATTCAACATGATTTGGGGGCGGTGTTGTGATGATGTTTGTGCGCTATTCTAAAGGCTAGCAATATAAGGTATATATTTTTTTTATTTTTAAGTTCCTGAAAAGTAGTGATTCAAGAGATCCAAGCGTTCTGTCCAACAGCGATGGTAGCCTCTTAAAAGAAAGAAAAAGAATATGATGGCCACGTCTAGTGTTAAGTGAGTGGACTGCTTTTAAATTTGGCCTAACATTTGATGCTTCCACAGCAATATGCAAGTATTCCCTCTACACTCTGAGAAATGTGTTTTCAGACAGAAAGTGCACAATGCTCTGCAAAAAAAAAATAAAAAAATAAATAAAAAATAAAAAAAAAATTGTTTTGCTGGCATTTGAGAGATGTAGCCCGAAAAAATGAGTGGACGGAGTGGAGAGGATGCAGCCATATGTTGAAATATGCTCAAACTTGCCACCACAATTCTTCTGAAGCAAAGCTGTGTCTAATTTGCTCCAGATGATTCTTGATTCTGATTCTGAGAGGAAGTTTACATGGTTTAAATAAAGGGTTTCTATTTATCCATTTTCTGAACTGCTTATCCTCACTAAGGTCGCGGGCATAATGGGGTCCATACCAGTTATTTTCAGGCAGGTACACTCTGAATTGGTTGTCAGTCAATCACAGAGCACATATTAACAAGCGACCATTCGCACTCACATTCACACCTATGGTGAATTTAGAGTCTTCACTTAACCTTTCATGCATGCTTTCTGGATGTGGGAGAAAAACGCAGCACCCGTAGAAAACCCCACCCAAGAACATGCAATGAACATTGAACATGAGAACATGCAAACTCCTCAGAGGTAGGTTTAATATTTGACCCCCGGTACTTAGAACTATGAGGCAGATGTGCACACCAGTCATCCATTGTGCAGCCTGAAGGATGTCCAAATTATGAACATCGATTTTCTTAGCAGCCTAGAACTACATGAACCTTTGACTCAGGGTTCTTTATAACCAGTATCAATATCAAGCCTATGAACTTAAAGGCAAAATGTGAGGAACCAAACAAGTGCCTCAATATTCATTACGATTTCAGTTAAAGCAATTCAGCAATTCATTTTGATGTACAGTTGGCTTTATTAGGTTTTAGGTCATGTGCATTGTACACACAACAGGGCATACATTTACACTTCAATTAAAAGCATTTAATTAACCTGACATGAGCAGTAAGATGGACAACTGCCTCACAGTTCTGAGGACTGGGGTTCCCCACCTGTGTGGAGTTTGCATGTTCTCCCCGTGCCTGTTAGGCTTTCTCCAGATACTCCGATTTCCTCTCACATCCCAAAAAATACATGCATGGTAGGTGTATTGAGACTCTAAATTGTCAATAGGTGTGAATGTGATTGGAAATGGTTGCCTCTTTATATGTGCCAGAGAGTGGTTGGCAATCAGTTGAAGGGTGTACCCTGGCTGTCACCTAAAGATACTCTTTCTGGGATAGGCTCCGGCACAACCATGATCCTAGTGAGGATAAGCGTTCCAGAAAATGAATGAATGACTAATCTGACATTCCTGGTTCAGGAATACGGGAGGAGGGTGGAATGCCTGGAGAAAACCCCACGCAAGCACAGTGAGAAAATGTAAGCACCTCAAAGGCAGGACTGAGCCGAAATTGTTACCCATGGAACCTTCCACGATAAACAGATGTGCTAACCACTATTCCATTGTGCTACTTTAGCCAAAAACATCAATTATCGTTTCAAAGATTTATTAGACAACGTATTCTGGACTGCTGCACCAGAAGGCCAGGTGAGCAGATGGAATACCTCACACCACTGACGACATCACTGTCACTCGGACCACCCGTGGAACTTTTATTTGTCATTTCCTACTCTTAAATCAAATGACAAACAACATGACAGACTGTAGACAAGCTGTTTCTCCCCATACCTGTGTACTCCAAATGGAAGCCAGCTGCTGATACACTGATGTCAGATTGAAAGGTCAGGTAGAGGTTGTTTGATGTGCTGTTCAGTAGTTGGGGAATCGTAGTACCTGGAATCATAGAGGATAAAGTGTACACTGAAGACACTGTCGCCATTGTGCTTCAGCAGTTTTATATTTCCATCCCCTATTTAGGTCCACCAAAACCATCTGGACACTTATTACACATACAGAATTCATATTGAATATGCTGCAGGAGAAAATAGCTGTAACTGTAACGTTGTGTGCGCGCGTGTGTGTGTAGGTGTGTGGAGGGGGTGGACATACATACAATATCAATTAATCTGGAAATAGAATGGGTCAAGTGTTCTTATATTTAAAGTAGGACCATTTTTTGGCTCTAAAATTATTTTAAAATTTTAATTTAAAAAAAATAGGGGAACATCCTCTATTTTAAATCATACTGATGGAGACTAAATATAATAAGCACATTTCATGATGTCCGACTGTTTAAAATGTCAACCTGTATCAAAGCCCATCACGATGACTGCAATAAGAACTGAAGCAAGTGAACACACAACTGCTAACCTTTTGAGACCTACTCATCTTGATCAATTTAATTCTGAGATAATGGTGAAAATGATTTGATTTCACATTTGAAATCAAATGCTGCTTCCATAATTTTACACAATTGTCTCTACTCATTAGTTATCATTTGAGGCTTAACGTACCATTGCCATTGGCAGGAATTCAGTACTTCTATTCCACTCTGGGAACAGAGACTTCTTTGTGAAGATCACTAAAGAGGTGCAAGACTTTTGTAAAGGAGGATATTCTATGGGATCTATGTATAGCTGGTTTTATACAAAGTTCTTAAAGAGCACATCAATGCTCATCTGCTTTATCACCACAACTGTGGTGCTTCCAGGAACTTGTGCTCTCTGACTTGCAATTCTAGATGGCATATGACACTTGAATCAGTTTTACCTGAGTAACTACCGAGCCTTGGAGCATTGCCGTCAACTCCGTCAAAAAAATCCAGTGAATCCCAGTTGTGCTCTGTTGCAAAGGTCACAACTTGAATCTAGCAGAGACAAAAATGGTACATGGGGTCTAGAGTATATTCATAACAGATGGAAGGCCTATCTTCGACACAGAGTGGAGTTAATTAAAACGTGAATCTCAAACTGGGTAAGGGGAGCTTACTTGGATGCCAGCTCCCTCTGGAACAGTTATTTTCCAGGCACAGTTCAGATAGTTAGCATATGGATCTGGGTATCCAGGAGAGAGTATCGTGCCTCTGCGGCCTGTCAGCACTCCTCCGCAAGGAACTGTAAAAAGTGTGACAGAAAGTGACCGAGACATAATTGCTGGGGGTTCAAATTCAAAACTGATATATGTTTAAAGATCACATTTAAAGTCACTTCACATAATGCCAGATAGTTAAGCCGCAACACACAATGAACTAGCTATTGTTGTGGAAGTCTATTATTTTGGACAGCTTCTGAATTTTACAACCTTGCCAATGTGATTTAATGCCGAGTCAGGTTTATATGGGATCACAAAAGTCTGTCTTGCTGCATGCATAAACAGTTCAGCCTTAAAAGTGAAACTGTATCCCCTGCTGGAAGCATTCATCACATCTGTTAACTGTAAATTCTATTCATTTTCCTAGCGCATCTTGTTGGTCCAATTGCCAGAAGTAAAATACTTATTGAGGCTTTTGAATGTTCTATTGGTTTCATTGACCATGTTGCACTCCCATTGTTCGACAAATTTATCTATGTATACATGCATAGCTTTTTTTTTTAAGTTATAGGCCAACCAGTTGTGCTCCTCAGTGTTTTCTCCATTAGGGATTGTGGTGATCAAATACTTAGAACAAAACCTCCAAGGATTTATGATTATTAACAACTAAATACAGAATACAATTAACACTCTTAATACTGGAAAATACATCCACCAATGACTGCAACAAAGCGATACATGACATTTAGAGAAATTAGTGACATTTTAAGATCGTTACTGACTGCATTGTTGCTAAACACATTTATTAGACCACCTGCCCTTGACCTTCAAAGAAAATACTGTACATACAGTCTATAATGTACCACACAGTCAACCAGTAAGGCCACAATCAAACCTTCCTGTCATTATCTCATGGTAATATTATCACCAGAAGAGGCCTGTTATGTGTCCACTGTTCAGTATTAGAATTGATTCAAATCGTTGAGATGACAAATCGTTTTGAAATCTACTATACAAGCTGAATACTGATGGTCAGTACCTTGGACAATAATGTTCTTTTTGTGAACATTCTGATTCTGTGAATGCTCAAATCCTGGATAGTGTGTAATTTATATACTGACAAATTTGACTATATCCACCCTTTGTAAGTGAAGAGGTTAGATGATCATCAAACATTTTGATTGTCATTATTACTACTAAGTTATCTTACTGATGCGTTACATTTGGGTAAGCATCTGTTAGTTGTATAATAGGTGACACTATTTTTTAATTTTGTCCACCCATTAAACCAAACTTAAATCAAGACAAATATTTGTCAAAGCACATTCTTAAGCGGTCAAAATATGAAGTCAGGATCTCTGAATTTTACATTCCCTCTTAAATGTGTTGTACAGTATATTTCCGTGTATTTCCCTTAACAGTTGCAGGAGGAGTAGATGTACTGTCTACATATTTTTTCTATCCGTTTTGTACCATTTAGGAACAGATTAATTGAAGGATTTAAGAGTTTTAAAACCCATCTAGCATACGACCAAAATCTTAACAAGAAACTGCAGATCCATTTCAAGGAAAGACTTGCAATATTGCTGTGATTAAACTGCTCCTTTGAGTCCCGTGAGCTGTCACTTCATATAATTTTTAGATCGAGATAAGAAATCATGAGGTTCATAAAAATATGAGCGCTCCCCACCCATCTCAATCTGCGACAAGATCATAATTCAGAGTTAGCACAGGTAGACAAGCATGGGGACTTCACATGATGACACATTGTTTCCACTGTCTCATGTGTCTTTGCAGTGCTTTTTAATCAGCTATTTAAATCAATATATCAATTATGTCTGTCTGCATTGTGTATTACTTGTTTTATTTTACATTCACTTTTGTCTTAATAATGTATTAAATCCGTGACTTTTTATGGGTTTCCTTTTACATATATTTTATATATTGAATGGATATATCATGAAATATTGCTGATATGTGCATTCTTGTTAAAATATATTTCAGAATGTGTGTAAATAGATGCAGAAGCAATTGCAGTACAGTAATATCAAAATAGTGCTCCCATGGATATGTCTGAGAAAACAAATTCATGCTTCCTTATTTCTTTGAGTTGTACTGCTGTTTTCATCTTTTATAGTTCTTAACTGAAATAATTCAGCCCTATGGGGGCACAAACCAGTGCAATCTGTAGGCCGGTTCCAAGCCCGGATAAATGCAGAGGGTTGCGTCAGGAAGGGAATCCGGTGTAAAAACTGTGCCAAATATGAGCGTTCATCTAAAGAATCCCATACCGGATCGGTCGTGGCCCAGGTTAACAACGCCCGCCCCCGGCACTGCGAACCTGCAGGGCATCGGTGGAAATTCAACGACTGTGGGTCGAAGACAAAGAAGAGGAGGAAACCGGATCCGTCGTCAGAAGAAAAAGAGAAATGCACAGAGCCTACAACTGAGTGTAGGGACTTTGAATGTTGGGACTATGACAGGAAAAGTTTAGGAGTTGGTTGACAGGATGATTACAAGAAAAGTTGATATACTGTGCATCCAAGAGAGCAGGTGGAAAGGTAGTAAGGCTAGAAGTTTAGGAGCAGGGTTTAAATTATTCTACCACAGAGTAGATGGGAAGAGAAATGGAGTAGGGGTTATTTTAAAGAAAGAGCTAGCTAAGAATGTCTTTGAGGTGAAATGAGTTTCAGATCGAGTGATGAGACTAAAATTTGAAATTGAGGGTGTTATGTATAATGTGGTTAGCGGCTATGCCCCACAGGTAGGATGTGACCTAGAGTTGAAAGAGAAATTCTGGAAGGAACTAGATAAAGTATTTCTGAGCATCCCAGACAGCGAGAGAGTTGTGATTGGTGCAGTTTGTAATGGACATATTGGGAAAGGAAACAGGGGCGATGAAGAAGTGATGGGTAAGTACGGCATCCAGGAAAGGAACTTTGAGGGACAGATGGTGGTGGGCTTTGCAAAAAGGATGGAGATGGCTGTAGTGAACAGTTATTTCCAGAAGGGGGAGCAACATACAGTGACCTACAAGAGCAGAGGTAGAAGCACGCAGGTGGATTATATTTTTTGCAGGCGATGTAATCAGAAGGAGATTACTGACTGTAAAATAGTGGTAGGGGAGAGTGTAGCTCGACAGCACAGGATGGTGATGTGTAGGATGACTCTGGTTGTGGGTAGGAAGATTAAGAAGACAAAGGTAGAGCAGAGAACCATGTGGTGGAATCTGATAAAGGAAGAATGTTGTGCGGCCTTTCGGAAATTGGTGAGACGGGCTCTCGATGGACAGCAGAAACTCCTGGAAGACTGGACTACGACAGCCAAGGTAATCAGAGAGACAGGCAGGAGAGTACTTGGTGTGTCTTCTGTTTGGAAAGGGGAGAAGGAAACTTGTTGGTGGAACCCCAAAATACAGGGAGTCATACAAGGAAAGAGATTAGCGAAGAAGAAGTGGGATACTGAGAGGACTGAGGAAAGGCGAAAGGAGTACATCCAGATGCGACTTAGGGCAAAGGTAGAGGTGGCAAAGGCTAAACAAGAGGCATATACACCAGGTTGGACACGAAAGAAGGAGAAAAGGATCTCTACAGGTTGGCCAGAGATGGAAATGTGTTGACTGGTGCCAGTAGTGTGCTAAATAGAAAGAATACTTTGAGAAGTTGATGAATGAAGAAAATGAGACAGAAGGAAGAGTTGAAGAGGCAAGTGTGAAGGACCAGGAAGTGGCAATGATTACTAAGGGGGAAGTCAGAAAGGCACTACAAAGGATGAAAAATGGAAAGGCAGTTGGTCCTGATGACATGTGTGATTCTGTGGAGTTTTTGACCAACTTATTCAACAGAATACTAGCAGGCGAAAAGATGCCTGAAGAATGGAGGAAAAGTGTTCTAGTTCCCATTTTTAAGAACAAAGGGGATGTTCAGAGCTGTGGGAACAATAGAGGAATAAAGTTGATGAGCCACACAATGAAGTTATGGGAAAGAGTAGTGGAGGCTAGACTCAGGACAGAAGTAAGTATCTGCGAGCAACAGTATGGTTTCATGCCTAGAAAGAGTACCACAGATGCATTATTTGCCTTGAGGATGCTAGTGGAAAAGTACAGAGAAGGTCAGAAGGAGCTACATTGTGTCTTTGTGGATCTAGAGAAAGCCTATGACAGAGTACCAAGAGAGGAACTGTGGTACTGCATGCATAAGTCTGGTGTGGCAGAGAAGTATGTTAAAATAGTACAGGACATGTACGATGGCAGCAGAACAATGGTGAGGTGTGCCTTAGGTGTGACAGAGGAATTTAATTTGGAAGTGGGACTGCATCAGGGATCAGCTCTGAGCCCCTTCCTGTTTGCAGTGGTAATGGATAGGCTGACAGATGAGGTTAGACTGGAATCCCCTTGGACCATGATGTTCGCAGATGATATTGTGATATGCAGTGAAAGCAGGGAGCATGCAGAGGAACAATTAGAAAGATGGCGACATGTGTTGGAAAGGAGAGGAATGAAGATTAGCAGAAGTAAAACAGAATATATGTGCGTGAATGAGAAAGGTGGAGGGGGAAGAGTGAGGTTACAGGGAGAAGAGATAGCGAAGGTGGAGGACTTCAAATATTTGGGGTCAACAATCCAGAGCAATGGTGAGTGTGGTAAGAAAGTGAAGAAACGGGTCCAAGCATGTTGGAACAGCTGGCGGAAGGTGTCTGGTGTGTTATGTGACAGGAGAGTCTCTGCTAGGATGAAGGGCAAACTTAACAAAACAGTGGTGAGGCCGGCCATGATGTACGGATTAGAGACGGTTGCACTGAAGAAACAACAGGAAGCAGAACTGGAGGTAACAGAAATGAAGATGCTGAGGTTCTCGCTCGGAGTGACCAGGTTGGAAAGGATTAGAAATGAGCTCATCAGAGGGACAGCCAAAGTCGGATGTTTTGGAGACAAGGTTCGAGAGAGCAGACTTTGATGGTTTGGACATGTTCAGAGGCGAGAGAGTGAGTATATTGAATGAAGGGTGCTGAGGATGGAGCTGCCAGGCAAAAGAGCGAGAGGAAGACCAAAGAGAAGTTTTATGGAGGTGGTGAGGGAAGACATGAGGGGAGTTGGGGTTAGACAGGAAGATGCAGGAGATGGGCTTAGATGGAAAAAGATGACACGCTGTGGCGACCCCTAACGGGACAAGCCGAAAGTAAAAGAAGATAGTTCTTAACTGAAATGGCAATTTTTTTCTATTAAACTTTTACAAGCACTTTCGTAGCACGGAGGATATTGGTTTTGTTGTTTTTCATAATTCAAATGAATTAGAATGCCCAACTAATAACATGAAGCAATGTATGCAACAGACTGAAGGGGATGTCCCATTCTCAGGACAAACTTATTGTATGCCACAAGTCATCAGGAGAATTGCACAAAGAAATGAATGAATACAGAGTATTTTTAAAAACCCTGAAGGATTTATAAAAACATCTCTAATGTTTAAAAACATGAATTTCATGGTGTTGTTTACTGAGAATGAATCAGCGCTAACTGTGAGCTTATGCAAGTCTGATCACTTCTTATTTTCTACAGTCTGAATGATTTAGTATTTGTGTATGCTTTGCTGCATAAGCGTCTAAACTGAGCAAGAAATAAATAGATGTGAAAAAAAATTACTCTAACTTTGATTTCTTGAGTAAAATACTCTTAATTTCAACTGAGTGCAGACTGACATAAGCACATATTTAAATTTGATGGTGTGCAATTTCCTTGTGAAGTTAGTTTTCGCCACAGTTTAAATGAGCCTAAGGAAAATCATCTGGAATGCTTGAGATTTTAAAAGGTGCAATGTAAAATATTGTTTGCATCTCATTCTGTGGGAGACATCTATTCTTCACCATAAAATCACCAGGGCAGATCAAAATTGAAGTCTGTGTGCTCTTTGGGCCAGCAAAGATGTTTTTGCTGCAAGCACAAACCATTTTCACCACAAATTGAGCATTAAATGACGATCCCCAACAACATCTCTCTCTTTGTTTGCTTTACAAGGAAGCCTTAAGCTATTACTATTGTTGTTTATTTTATATACAAGCTATTACTTTATTTGACAGCATTTAGTCTGGTGGTATTGGAAAATGGAAAGTTGAAGTTACGTAGTTGATTTCAAGATCAATCAATCAGTTTCCTTTACTCTGTTGTCTGTCTCTTCCATTCTTCCATCCATCCATTTACTCTCATTTACCTTAATAAGAACGTGTTCAATTTATGTAGTTCAAGCTTACATTTTACTCTGAAACGATTGCACAGAACAAATCAACTCTTCAAGTTACAAAATAAAAAATAATGCAATCTATCTACAAAGAAAAAGACGCTATTTTAAATCTTTGACTCTTTAAAGTAGCTACTTTGGGCAGACCGGACAGTGAAAAGGTGGAATTATCCCAAAAATGGAAATAAAATATTCTTGAAAAAGTTCTTCCCAACTCTTTTGGAGTCGTTCCCATTAACTCTGTGTCTAGTCATTGGATTTTAAGTACTTGCCTCTCAACAAAACCAATAAATACATTAATACTTTTTACTGGCGTGTCCCAAACATTTTGACCCCCACCATGCAGGAAACAAGAATGGTGCTATTCATTTTTTTTAAATAATAGTTGCACGAATGGTTAGAAAATCCCAAAGGTTGCAAAAACTGAAGACAAGACATTGCTCTTGTTCACCTGCACTGGCAACACACGTACACATTAAAATAAAAGCAGTGCATAATCTTTCATTTTGTTTTGCTCACATGGAGGTTGCAAAAGCCAGTCTGAGAGTGAGGACGGGTCAGAACAAGCCCTTTATCTGGGTCAATCATTTGAAGAAAGCAACAAAACCCACGTGAAAATTTACCAGTAGTATCGACTTAAAAAAAAAAAAAAAAAAAAAAAAAAAAAGGAAATTGACCGAATTTCGACATCGGTAGTTTTGCCAGCAATATATTACTTTTCATCAACTATTGTTTGCCCAAAAGTGGAAGTACACATTACAACCTAATTTGATCCCCAGCAAAACATAATTGTATGTAAAACAGATTTGCATATTTTCCCTATGTGGCTGTGAAGTGCTACAATTTGTGACTCAAGGTGCACTGCACTCAGAGACTGGGAAATTTCACTGGCTGGCATAATGCCAGAGGTTTCATCCATGTCCTACATACAGTCTCAGTGTCCTTGTCAGACGGAATGCTGAACGCGCTTGTTTTGGTAACAGTGAGGGCTGATGCAGCATGTCAATCATGGGCATGGTGTGAGTATGTCATGCCAAAAAAACATGGAGAAACCCATGTCGGTTCTGGTACAGTTAGCAATGCTCTGTACACATACACTAAACACATTTGGATCATTACAGCATCCCAAAATGAAATGATATTCCTTTACACAGGTACTGAATAACATCCATCCATCCATCCTTGCATTTTCTGAGCTGCTTATCCTCACAAGAGTCGTGGGAGTGCTGGAGCCAATCCCAGCTGTTATGGAAGTAATTACTGTATGTGCCACCAGGATTTGAATTAAAAATGACTGAAAATTTCATGTTGTAAAATTCACATTGTTATTTCAAAGTGATCACATTTTCAATAGCTGTATTTCAGTTTAACTTCAAAGTTAACAAATTCGCCATATAAAAAAATTCAACCCTTAAAATTCAAATGCAATATTTTCAGTCTCTTGAGATTCAAGTGGCTACAATTCGCTGTCTGAAATTCATTGTCTAAATTCAGTGTTTAGAAGCCAGTGTTACATCAGGGCAGAACTCAACACCCACTTATCAAGTTACGCTTTCTTAGTCACGTGACGTCACATACTAAGAAAGCGTCACTGGATTGTCTGGGTGTTCACAAGTGTGATCCAAGTTTGATTGGAAAGAAACATACATAGATTTCCCACCAAACCAGAAATCCGTCCATGTTTTGAAAAAGGTGACAGGCATTATCTTATATAACACACCAGCACCAATGATGTGGAACTGTGGAGAGAAAATAGAGAGTAGGTGGATGAGGCCACTTACCAATACATGAAGGCACAGTGCCATTCCACTGGGCCAGGGCGCTGGGCACAGCCTCACACTTGATGGCACTGGCACCATGCAGCGTATAGCCTGGATTGCATTCAAACAGCACCACCATACTCGTGCCAAAGTCATTCCCTATGCGCTTCCCAAAACGGGGCTCTGGGACCGAGCTACACTGAGAGGAGCTTGTCCTGGGGACAGCTAGGAATGAGATGAAAGAGGGAGTAGACAACGATAGCGTTGGGAGAGTGGTGGAAGGGCATGACAGACAGAGACAATGGCAGAAGAGACAGGAAGACAAAGGAGGGAGAAGGGAGCGCTTAGAACATCACCTTGTGCATTAATGTTTTCTGGTCTGCCTGAATAAGCACTTTGACTACACACTATCCTGCTCTGTCGTGCTCTGCCACACGCAATTATAGAATGGTTTCTTGGTACGATAAATTATATTTAAAAAACAATTTGAAGAAGCAGTTATACTCATTGGACCTTCAGGGTCAATTAAGACCGCCCATGTCAAAATCACGGAAGAGGTTCTGAAAAGAAGCCTTACCTTGGTAAACAAAATGAAATCCTTTCGCTGTGTCAGTTCCATTTGAAGTAAACTTGAGTGTTACTTTGTTTCCTGAGCTCAAAGGAAGTGTCTCCCCTGAAATGTAAAAGCAAATGAGACACAGTCAACATTATTTGTACATGATGCCGCTCATTCTAATGACCATAAATAACCACTTCACTGAGTTCTCATGTTCTCTGCTGGGTTGAAAAACAAGTGTGGCTATCAACATTTACATTTAAAATTTGATTTGAACCCGAGAGAAAACAAAAAAGAGAACTACTTAATTGTCTCTATATTGTATCATTTTCTTATTAAGATTGTGTTGAAACAAGTGTCGACAGATGGCTTGTATTTGTTTAATGGGGATCCAAGAGTTTATATAATTCTCATGATCACTCACTTATTACTACTCTTTTTACACTACACCATCAGTACAATCGGAGCTAATGAAGTTAAGCTGATAAGGTGCTCCAGATTCTTCCTTTACTTATCTAGCGTGGAGTGTTATATGCTGACTGTCCTGGAGAAAAAAGTACTTTTCTAACATGATTTTGAAAGCCTGTGATCCAGCAACACATCCACACACAGACGCACAAAACTTCAAAAGGTATGGTCCATTTTTACCTGAATGGGACCCATAAATCGATGAGAGAAGCGATGCCTCCGTTGAGGATCCGTCATAGATCTCGACAACATCACTAGCCAATGTATGAAACACTACAAACTGGCCAAACAACACTGCAAGTAAAGAACGAGAAAGATGAAAAAATAAACATATTGTCAAGTAAAATTTTTCAGTTATTGATATCCAAAATTACTCAGGTTCATAATATTAACATATCATATAAAAACACAACTTCTATTTTTTTGCTCTTCCAATCATGATCTCGTACGTCCCCCAAATACCTCGTTTAGCAGAGTGTAGCCTCTTTTTTAATCCCCAAAAGGTGCTCCTGTTATTCTAGGCAAAATGTTGTGTGTGAGAATCTTGTGAAGTCCTGCTATAGATCTGACCTGACCTAAATGAACCAAAGATTTGATTTTAGATTAATTTTTTTAGTATGAATAGAGAAAAGAATGTCACTAACATCTAATTTACAATGTGAAATGCCCTTCTACAAAAAAAGCTGAAGGTGTCACCTGTAGGATGGTGCGGCCCAATTAAAAAAGTGAAGTAAATAAAAGCTACTGATATAATGTGGTTTGCACACTTGCACACCCTCCTAACTGGTCATTTGGCTGTGTTCAAAACTAACCAATCATATTCAAACTGTTAATGGGGTCACCGCAGTACTCCCACTGTTTAAAAGACCCCTGATTAACCCCGAAAAAAGATCAAAGGTTCTAATAGGCTTTTCGTTACATTCATTTTTGCATTCAAACAGCTTCAAACAAGGAAGGTCTTTGTTCTAGCTGGGAGAATGAAAAACAAAACAAAAAAACAAAACAGGTCTAAAGCAAGATAATGCAAGGTCCATACCCATATTAGATATTATATTCTCTTGGTGATGATGAGCAATGCTATTTTTTACTAAAGTCTGGCTCCTGGAAGACACAAAATTGCTCCTCATCTTTTGTCATTGCCAGAGTGAAAAGTCGCAGTTGAAACCCTCATGAAGGAGAAGAAACACACGATGGCTCCGAACACTGCATAACCAACTCCATCTGACTGTTTATTGCAGCAGTTTCCGCCTCACTGATACAGACGCCGTTGCTGCGGTGGCTCCAATTTCAACAGCAAAGCAGACAAACTTGGGTGTGTTTCACGTAATGACAAGAGAAGTTTTAAAGGATGAAGTTTTGTGGGTACTGAAAGTGATGAACTCCCACTGCTCCAACAAGTCGATGGAAGATGGATCTTGTTTTCTCCAAATATTTCCCGACAGTATGATTGGAAGATTTGAGAGAAAAACATCCAATTTGTTGCTCCAAGATAAATATTTTGATTTGAGGAATCATTGGATTCTTTGCCCTTCAACATGTTTCTTTCCTCCGTTTCTCTTGCTCTGCAATAGATATAGGTCAGATGGTTTTTCTGTTGATGGTATTGATCACTGGGTTAGCGTTGCAGCTGTTGTAGTTCAAACACTACAACTGTAAGATGTGCTACAGTGAAGAAAATATGTATTTTAACACCCTGCTTTATTACAAGTTCTTCCACTTGGAATTCATGGAGGGGTCTGAAATTTTCATCATTGGTGCATGTCCACTGTGAGGGAGATAATCTAAAAATAAAAAAACAGAAATCACAATGTATGATTTTTTTAATGATTTATTTGTGTGATACAGCTGCAAAAAGGTATTTGAACAGCTGAGAAAACGAATGTTAATATTTGGTACAGTAGCCTTTGTTTGCAATTGCAGAGCTCAAACGTTTCCTTCTTGGTTTTCCTGGCTGTGTGCTTCGGGTCATTGTCATGTTGAAAGACCCAGCTACAACCCATCTTCAAGGTTCTGACTGAGGGAAAGAAGTTGTTCCCAAAAATCTCACAATACACGGCCGCGGTCATCTTCTTTTTAATACAGTGCAGTCGTCCTGTCTGATGTGCAGAAAAAACACCCCCAAAGCATGATGCTACCACCCCCATGCTTCATAGTAAGGATGGTGTTCTTGGGATGGAACTCATCATTGGTCTTCCTCCAAACACGGTTTGTGGAATTATGACCAAAAAGTTCAATTTTGGTCTGATCTGACCACAAAACCTTCTCCCATGACTCCTCTGTGCCATCCAAATGGTCATTGACAAAATTAAGACGGGCCTTGACATGTGCTGGTTTAAGCAGCGGAACCTTCCGTGCCATGCATGATTTCAAACCATGTCATTTTAGTGTATTACCAAACGGTGGTCCCAACTCTTTTCAGGTCATTGAACAAGTCCTGTCGTGTAGTCCTGGACTGATTGCTCACCTTTTCAAGGATCATTGAGAGACCATGAGGTGATATCCTGCATGGGGCATCACTCCGATTGAGACTGACCGTCATGTTTCGCTTCTTCCATTTTCTAATGATTGCTCCGTCAGTGGACTTTCTCTGGCAATTTCTCTGTAGCCCTTTCCAGCCGTGTGGAGTTTTTACAATTTTGTCTCAGGTGTCTTTGGAGAGCTCTTTGGTCTTTAACATGTTACAAGTTTGAGTCTGCTTGATTGTTTGGAGTGGACAGGTGTCATTATGCAGCTAACGACATCACACAGGTGCATCTGATTCAGGATAATACATGGAGTGGATGAAGACTTTTAAAGGTGGACTAACAGGTCTTTGAGAATTCTAGCTGATGGACAGGTGTTCAAATACTTATTTGGAGCTGTATCACACAAATAAATTGTTAAAAAAATCATACTTTGTGGTTTCTGGATTTTTAAATTCTCTCTCTCACAGTGGACATGCACCTATGATGAAAATGTCAGACTCTTCCATGATTACTAAGTGGGAGAACTTGCAATATAGCAGGGTGTTCAAACACTTATTTTTCTTCACTGTATGTAGTTTCATTTAGTGGCACTGACTACAATGGGTCAGATGATGACCTAGTTTGTTTAGCTTCATAGAACTCTCTTTTAATGTTTCCGTCTTGGAAATTAAGAAGAAGGTTATGCGGAAGCCATTGAAGTAATGGAAAACTATTGGTAAATAAGTGGACAAACGTTGCTACTAGAACAAGTGTATGTGTATGTATGTGTATGTGGGGTTAATCAAACGCACTTAAATGGTAGGAAGTATGCTGACTCCAATGTAACATGAAGTTGAATGTGATTGGGTAATTCAGCTACAACACAGGTTATAAATATGTGCACACTTGTACAATCACACTGTTTATTTTTACTTCCCCTCTCAAAAATATTATTCTTCTTATTATAACTTTTTCCCAAATGAGTTTTATAGGTTATGAGTCACATGGATTTTACATGAAATATACTGTTATGAAAACTGTATGAATTAACGTCATCACAAATCACATCACAAATGTAAACCCTGAGATCAGGAATTGCTATTGCACTGCATTAAAAACTTTTTTTTTTTTTTTTTTCACAAAATGGGAAAAATACACACGGAAACAGGACTAGACTTGACTTGGGGCCAGAGGAACTCTGGGATGTGGTAACGAGGCAAATACACTCCCAAGAAGATTGTAAACTCACGCTAAACTCACACACACACACACACACACCACACACACACACACGCACACACGCACACACACACACACATGAACTGGCCACCTAAGACACAACACACGAGGCTTAAATAAAATACATAATTCACAAATGAGGTGCAGGTGAGGGGCTGCTGCAAGGCACAGACGACTTCAAGGCAGTAGCATGACCATACCGTTAATAAACTATTGTTTTAAGGTTGTTGAGGAAGCTATATCACAGTATTGATGAGTCAGGTATGATAGTGAAAGATGCAACATTTCTGGAGAGAAAAACAAGAAGAGTACTATTACCTCATTATGGCCCCAGCTGTTATACAGTACATAAAGTATATGCACAGAATTATCATTGTTATGAACAATAGATTTTTAATGGGGTATTCCAAAATAAAAACAATTGTTTACACTCATAACAACATCCAAACGCCTTAAGGCAGACTGCACACAACAGTGATCTAAAAGTAAAAAAATAAAAATACAGAAAAACCTTGGAATGTGTGAAAAGGTGAAAAATGGCAACATATGCGTGTCCTTCGGATGGAGAATAATGGAGCAGCCTTGTGTCATTTTTACTTGGGATCATTATAGCGCTTTGTAATGTCGTAAATCAGTGAGAAAACATTGTTTGGCCTGAACATATAGTAACCAAGATAAACAAGGAAAGAATTAAAGAAAAAAAAGTGTTGCCTGGCCAATGTATTGGATAGAGGCGATGCTGTATCTTATGTCCCAAGGGATGGTTTTTGAAAGAGTGAAGTCATTAAAGAAAGTGATTTAAGGAATGTATTAGACCAATTAAACCCAATCTATGAAGCAATTAAATATAGTTCTAATATGTCTTTTGGATATTTAAACAAAAGATGGTACATCACAGCTTTGGTGATAAAACAAAAGTAGTTGGTGTGTCCAAAGCCTTGCATCTCATCAATCTAGCTTTCTATCCATCCATCCTCAATACCACTATTCTTGTTCAGGGTCGCGAGGTACTAGTGCCTATCCCAGTTAACTTTGGGCGAAAGGCGGACTGGTCACCAGTTAGTCCCAGGACAAGTAGACACAGACCACCACTCGCATTGACAAGAAATTGAAAAGAACATTATCTTAACAGCACTCGTAACTTTGTACTATACAATGATATACTTAGGGGACATTATCAATTATCATTATCTGTCCACCCACTAACACACACACACACGCACACACACACACTTGCTCCCACCATTGTAATTTTGGCGCAAAGAGTGAGAAAACCTTTGTTCCTGGTGACAAGATGACACAGCTGTTTAACTAGCAAAGCTGTGGATGAGTGATGGGATAGAAGTACTTATTGACTAGAATGTCAGCAGTGCAGCACATTAAACCAACTCACAAACAGTTTGGACTCGAGACGACATTGAAAGCTCTCACTTTTCTTTGTACTGTAAATATCGATCAAGTTAATTGTCATCAGTCCTTCAGTGAATCAGTCGTTACCTCCATGACAATTTCTGACCATGGACTTCGGTATGGATAACAAACCCACAATGAATTGCGTGCTTAAAACATCTTGAAATTTCTATTCTTAACGAGTGAAAATAAAAAAGTAAATCAAATATACTTTTAACTAAGGAAAATAACAAAACATGGTGATAGTCAAGCCGCGCATTTCTTCTTCAATATTTGTATTGCACCTTCACTGGGGATTGATCAACAATGACCTCCCAGTCATTTTCTTCAGTTCTTTAGAATGGAAGCAGACTGCCTGTTTGGTGAAATACTAATGGACAGATGGGCTGCTGATTCTTCAAGGCATCAGCCTCAAATGACTGGTTGTTAAGAATCATTGTTGACTCAATATTAACTATTACTGATGTGGTGAAACGTACAATCTGGTTATTATCCTGGATACAATAATTAATTACATTGCTTGTTTATTCTTCAGATTTGCAGCTATTTTTGAGTACCAAGTTACTTTGTAACAAATTGTTTCCCACATCACTGCCTGTGAGCCATGAAAAATGGGCGATGGGCTGCAAAAGCCTCTGGGCTACAGTTTGGAGACCAGTTACATAGTGGCATAAAAAATTGAACAAGCACAGACGAGAAAGGCAAATAAAGTATAACAATGCACAAAATCCACATGATACAGTATATACTTAACATGGTGCACGAACCCAAAGCAGCACATTTAGCCTTCTTCCTTTATCAGATGAGAGTGGGAGTGCCCAGGGCTCAACCAGATTCTGAATAAGAGATGGATTTACCCTTAGGGACAGCCCAGCACTGGGGTATTAGCATACAGACACTGTACTATCTTGAATACACTCTTCAGCCATGCATTGCAAACACTCCGCACACACAAACTTAAGCACAAATAGGCCAACACACACTCTCAGAAGAGCTATGTTGCTCATATCTGCCTCTAATCTAAAGTCAGCCATGCGTGTCTCCAATCTGCTCCTCTGCTGTAATCACGTTCACATATTAAGTCAATAAATCATTGTAATTTTGTAGCCTAATTTATGCAGGCCTGTGATGAATCTTTTGTCCTCTGGGCCTAGTCATGGTACTATAGAGCAAGGCACTTGGAAAATGATCAACATTTCCATGCCTGCATCTTCTCTTGGATTTATCTCAAAGCAGTTAAGTCTCTTAAATTGCATTTCCACACCTAGCTGGGTGACAGATCTTGATATTCATGCATCTCTGAAATTCCTCCCAAATCGCTGCTGGGCTTAGATGAAGAAAAAAACGTTGAATCACAGGTTGACCCCATTCTTATAAATGGTGATCTCATTCCTCCTTGAAAGTAGTAATTTTGAAAAATATGACAAAAGGTTGTCTTGGTGTCAGTTAGTCTTGGTTTCTATCAGGCATGACATTCTTGACTGAATTTATATAAGAAGTGTTGAAATAATGTGATAAAAGAAGAGCGTAATTGGTGTATTCTGGGTGGCATGTTGGACAACTGGTGAATACATCTGCCTCACAGTACTGAGGAGCTGGGTTAAATCCAAATGTGGAGTTTGCATGTTTCACTCTGTGACTGCGTGGGTTTTCTCTAGGAACTCTGGCTTTCTACCACATTCCAAAAACATTCATAGTAGGTTAATCCATCCATCCATATTCTTAACCGCTTACCCTCACAAGGATCATGGGAGTGCTGGAGCCTATCGCAACTATTAATGGGCAAAAGGCAGCCTGCCATACTTTTCCATACTGCTTATGCTTACTAGGGAGGCGGGCATGCTGGAGCCGATACCAGCTATCTCCGGGCAAGAAGCAGGGTACACCCTGAACCGGTTGTCAGCCAGTCGTAGGGCACATAGAAACATTCACACCCACGGAAAATTTAGTCTTCAGTTAACCTACCGTGGGGCCGACACAGTGGGGCAACCTTGAATTGGTTGCTAGTCAATCTTAAGGCACATGTAGACAGACAACACTCTCAAACACAATTACACATAAGAGTAATTTGGAGTGTCCAACTAATACATGTTTTTAGGGATGTGGGAGGAAATCGGAGTGCCCGGAGAAAACCCACGCAGGCACAGGGAGAACATGCAAACTCCACACAGACTGGGCCGGGATTGAACCCAGGTCCTCAGAACTGTGAGACCAATGTTTTACAGTTGCCCCACCGTGTCGGCCCCACGGTAGGTTAACTGAAGACTAAATTTTCCGTGGGTGTGAATGTTTCTATGTGCGCTACGACTGGCTGACAACCGGTTCAGGGTGTACCCTGCTTCTTGCCCGGAGATAGCTGGTATCGGCTCCAGTATGCCCGCCTCCCTAGTAAGCATAAGCAGTACGGAAAATGAATGAATGAATGAATGAATAAATGAATGAATGGTGCATTGTGTGGATACTTGAGTGGTGCATCAAATAAGACTTGTGTCTTTCAAGGAGACCAACGGTATTATGCCTTTTTTTTTTTATTAAACTAAACAATATATAAGATCAAGAATTAAAATATGACGAACAGCCACACTGTGGTTGAACTGAAGGGCAATTCCATCTCATGCAAATGAGCCATTTCTCACACTGCCTCCTTTACAGCTAGGTCAATGCAGAGTGCATCTTTTGTGACAAGGACTTCTTCGGGTCAGGTCTAGGGTGTGGTGAAAATGTGACAATTACTCAACCAAGCAACATTTACAACCCACCTAGCAGAAGCCAACAAGCCAACTCTATTGACTTTTAATTTCTTAAATGTAGAATGGTGGAGACTCAGAAACTCCCCAAAGGCCAGAAGATATTGACCCATCTATATTCAGAATGCAGAATAAACGCTCTTACGTGGAGCCAGTGATGACTAATTTAACCATTAACGTCGTTATAAGGTTGTTATTGTATTAGACTGTACACCAGAAAACAGAACACATTTTTGTCAATAGAGAACTTGGTTGTTAAATTTCCCACTTGATGGGTCGGCAGCCACTGCAGTAAAGTAACTATCTGTTTGTATACAAGCAATTAAAAATGTAAGTTTTCCAATATATTTTCACATATTATGTCCTATTTATCGATCCCAATTTCTGGTGCATTATGCTATTCTAGGTCAATAGCCAAAGTTACTATAGAAAGTTACGACCATATTCACAGGTTAAACATTTCAGAGGTGCTTTGCCAGGTTTGGATGTGAGAAACCCTCGAGAGCTGAAGTGAGTTCCATAGTCTGTTCTTGCAACCAGGTGATTTGCGACCATGTTATCCTGCTGACAGTATGCGTTTGATAAGAGGAGACTGAACGGATGTACCTGGATCGTGACATGTTCAAGTATTAGTGCTATCTGGAAAAGTGTCATTGTGTAGCAATAAAGGCAATGTGTGCCAATTGTTCCTGGTTGCCCTCAGGAATACAGCATGATGATGAAAGTTTTATTCAAAGTGGACCCAAACTGGTCATTTAACAATAATTGTGGCTAATCACTTAATTTTTAGCTGACCAGTATCGGCTGGATAAAATTAGAGTTGCTTTTTCTGAATTTTCTAATTTAAGAAAGCCACACAACAATCTTGATTCCCAAACGAACGGCAATAGCTTTGTGACAGTAACGGTGAGTTAAGCTCTGTCCGTCTCCCCTTTGCAGCACAGCATTAAGTGTGGGGGTGCCTTTTTTTCCGCAGAACTTGTGTGGAGGAAAACACAAATAAGCTTTCAGACTGAGATGTCCAAAAATTTGGACTTACACAACCGACAGTTAGGGTAAGACGAAAGATACTGCAAATTATGTCTGCAAAGCCTATGTATATGATATATACTGTAGTGTAAACAAAATTGAAAAGAATGACAACTTTCCTTCAAACAGAATGCTAATGAGGATACATTATTTTGGACAAGCAAACACACTCTGGGCTCTCCGTTTCCCTCCCAAGTCTCAAAAACATGCATTAATTGGAGACTTTAAATTGCCCCTAAGTGTGCTTGTCAGTCCACACGGTTGTTTCTTTCTTTATGCCCTACTATTGGCTCACAACCAGTTCAAGGTATACTCCGCCGCCAGCCTGAAGATAGCTGGGATAGGCTCCAGAACCCAAATGACCCTTGTGAGGATAAGCAGCTCATAAAATGGATGCATGGCCAAAACGGATAGACAACTGTAAAGCAGAACCAAGTGATTAGTGATTTGTGTGCGAGTGCGCATGTGCGAGCATGTGTGCTTTGAGTAAGGTTAGGTTTTTCATATTTTATACTCCAAAAATAGAATTCATTTTGGAATATAAATATAGAATACATGCACAAGAGCATGTACAGTGCCTCTTATTGTCATGGCAGTTAATGGGCATGAACAAAATATATTTTACATGAAGGCCAGATTTAGTCCAAAATGAGTGGTGTGGAAAGCTGTGTGCATTCTGCATTTGATTTTTGAAGCAATTCATTATGCATTCAGTTCCTGGACAGCACCTGGCTTCTCTCAACTCTTTGAGACTGAGAAAGGGTGTCGCTTTGCACTCCCTGAAAATATCATTCAAGAAATTATGACATTCTATTTTAATTATGAATTAATTTAGACATTACATACAACTGCTAACAGAAGAGCAGGTTCCAGGAATGAAGTTTTATTATGTTAAAATGGATGGTAATGTATGATATGCAAATATAACACAAACAACCCAAGATGCAGCTCTCTCGCGTGTGCATCCAAGCTGTGGAGGCACTACTTTGTTTTTTTTACTTTATTTTATATGTCCGCATACACTATATCTGTATGATCTTCTCTGTGTTTACATAAAGTTATTCATTCATTCAAATGGTATAAAACATTTTTTAGACTACAGCAGACACATTTCTCCCTTTGTATTATGTATATGTGCATTTTGGTGAAATAATTGCTACTCATCCATCAAAATGTTGATGATTATATCGTAATGGAAGTAAACTAACAACATGTGATAAAGGAGCATTATAGGTTACATCTTTGGATACGCGATGGCTGTGGTTGTGAAACAGGAGGATTCAAAAATTAAGAGGAATCACCGGAGTTTTAAGATCAGGGAAATGCCGCTAAGAACCTTTGAAAAGAAACAATGTATAGGTGAGGCAAAGAAATATTAAAAAAAAGTCTGATTGATTAAATTGTATTAATATAAACTTTGCACTTATCAATTTGAACTTCTTTGCATCTTTTACGATCCATTTAAAAAAAAAGGGAGCAGTCATTCTTAACACCAAAGACACACAGTTTGCTGTAAATCATCAAAATACAACAGGGATGAGAAATTTCATCATCTTAGAAAATCTCTTTCAGTATCTATTCTTGCCCCGACTGCTATTTGATCATCCTACTAAAGACCGGGGGAAAATCATCCACTGGATCACTTGCGCTTTGTGAATTGTCATTCGCTTAAGGGCATAGTTGATGGATTATCCGAAAGCGTGTACCAGTGAGGTGGGAGGATCCACAAAAGCTACTCATTCAGCATGTGAACAGCTTGTAAGCGTGAATGTCTCATTCCAAGCTACTTCAAAAGAAAGTGTTTAAGGCAACCATACTTGCACATGTGAAAGCAAACAATCTCGTGTAAAGCAGCCACTTTTAAACAGCTCTGAATGGTTCGTAACTTTTGAATTTAAATAATTGATGCTCATCGGAATAAAAAACATACTGTACCACATGTAACCTGCATTTGGTTTTACAATACCACAAACACCTGAAAAATGACTTTACATACAGTTCATATTTTTATACAGAACAAAAAATTCATGTTAAACCTAATTGCTTCCAAAATACACAAGGCAACAACAAATACTCTGCATATTTTCACATTAACATAGAGTAAATGAGCAGAATCGATTGATCAGAGGTAAGGTTGGATGTATTCATTAGCTGTCAGGGATGTCAATCTTTTCCAGCATTTACTGTGCACATCTTATCATACATTCAACATTTCAGGTGTTTTATTTAAATCTGAGGAGATAACCCCTATGAAATACAAATGTAGGATTTGGTCAGTCTGTTGTCATTTTTTTTTGTCGACACCACAGTAAAAACACTTAATGAGAGACCTCCAGAAACTGAACTGGGTTTTTGCATTCATGAAGCTCACCAAATCAGGGAGTTGGGCTAACAACACTCAAATACTCTCTCAGGAGTAAGGAGCACAACAGCCTAAAGGTGGATCCTGCAGGATGGTGGAAATGTGACAGCTTGAGTATACAAACATTAATTTCATACCTGGCAATTTGAGCTGAAAATAATTTAAAAAGCTCATTCAAAGCATGTGCAGTAATATGAGGTTGATTTAGTCACTTTAGCTGAAACACGCATTGATTATTTTTTTCGAAATTGAACTACTTTTTCGACAACAGTTTATAAATCAAAGGTGTTGGGAATACAGGGTCGTTTGCAATAACTAAGGTGAAGGACTTTAAAGACAAAAGGAATTGCAAGATTACACTAACCTACAGCTGATACCACAGCACAGAGTACAAGGTGTTGAAAAGCAGGGAACTGTCAAAAAGTAAAGAACATAGGAACATGTGTTTGTCTGTCTGGCAATGAATTATGGAAACAGGCGCCTGTCATCTTTGCTGTGTGGCAGCATCGGCCTTCTGAGATTGTGGCCCCTGACAGTACACAGAAGCCTCATTTATAGAAATCAGAGTGATTGTATGACAGCAATGACACATTTTTAATGAAACATCACAGAGAAAATATGTTGGGCTATTTGGTGGGGTAGGGGTTGTGGTGGCTTCACCTTGACACAAGCTATAAACAGTCCATTTGGCTTCATTCTTGAGCAAAGTTCACCTCTCCTTCTGTGGACTAGCACTGTCATGTACTGTACTGTGTTAGTTACTTGGATAGAGAACAGATAGAAAAAAGGGAAATTTACACTGCTTTTTTTAGTCTACAATAAATGTTTAAAATGATCAAACCACTGAAAATCGCAATACGGCACAACATTAAGGTTAGCTTAGGTAAGCTTAGATGTATCTGCACTCCTGCGTCAGAGCACAAAATCAATCTTAGCAGACGATATCTCTTTATTCACAAGAACACCAAAATCACCCCAAAAACAGTTCTTAACCTCATTAAGACATTTTCACAATTATCAGAATAAGCTTTCAATTGGTCAGAGTCAATACAGTCTTGAGCCATCCTGGAGTTCAGCTGTTGGAGCTTGGTTGGCATTTTCCGCCCTCTCACTCACGCTCGCCCCTTGTCACTCTCTTTCCAGCACCTTCCTTGCCTGCACAACTGTCACCAATCACCCCTCATTACCACCTGCATAAAAGCCTGCTTGATTCCACAAACGTTCACTGGAGTATTACAGCTATTCCAGTGGTACAATTGCTCCCCAGTGTCCATATAAGCTACATTACTGTATTTGTATTACTGTATTACTCAAGGACCATCTATATTTCCCTGTTTCAATAAACTGCTCATCAAAACATCTCATCTTCCGCCTGCTCTTGGGTGCAGTCTCAATCCGCTCAGGACAAATGCTCCCTATAATGACAATCTCAAGGAACCCTGCAGCCCAAAATACGAACTTCCATATTCCCTTAAGGAATATCAAATATCTAGGCATTAATACTGTAGCAAAACCTCCAGTTAAATAATCAAAATCATGTGGTGGTACAGGAAACGAATATGATAATTTAAAATGCTGGACTAACTGACTGCAATGGACAATCAGTATTCGTATAAGTAATATATACTGTAGACTATCGCACAATTCGTCACTTTAAACTGCTCCCTTGGCACAATTGTCATTGCACTGGTCTATAATGGAACTGCAAACTGGTAAGGCCACTCTGTATAAGCGTAACATAATGTGGGGTGTTGATGCACTCTTAACTGCTCTATATGAAGAAGACTTTACATCTTGTACATCTGTGACAGGGGCAGGATCTCATCCCTGACCCGCAGAGGCCACGCCACTATTTTCCGACTGAGGACCATGGTCTAAGAGTTGGAGGTGCTGATTCTCACCCCAGCCGCTTCACATTTGGCTGCAAACCGCTCCAGTGAGCGTTGGAGATGATGGCTTGATGAAGCCAGCAGAACCACATCATTTGCAGACAGCAGTGATGCAATCCTGAGGCCACCAAACCGGAAACCCTCTACGCCTCGGCTGCAACTAGAAATTCTGTCGAGGTTATGTTATTGAGAAATAATATGTCTGTACTTTCTCAGCAAGCTATCCAATCTCCACATGCTGCCAGATTTCAGAAGCAAATCAGTGTTGCTTCCTGGTTAGTACTTGGATTAGAGACAGACAAGGAATACCAGGTGTTAGGATTGGGAAGTAAACCAATCACCTGCTCCTGTAAAAAAAAAAAAAAAGAAAAGCTACAGTTACAGAAACCGTAACTGCAGCCTAGTGTGCCTAAATGAGAGCCCCAACTAACTTATTTTCTCAGCAAAAATATGATTTGTGGTTTACTTAATAATAATGTTATTTGATTTAAGAAAAACTTAAATGGAGAAAAAAAAATTACCACCTCTGCAACTATAATGTATTATTTCCTTGTCCAAACTCTTCTGTTATGTTAATAATACACAGTGCTATAATTGCTTTTGTTTACTGTCATCCAACCAGACGAGCCAAACCCCAGGAGCATCGCCATGATAATAGTGGATACACACCCTTTCCCTGTTTCTATTACTGTCAGGTCCTTGACTGAACGTTGTTGGCCCTAACCCGTGTTTGTGAAGCCCCTGCGTTGTGTTGCATTAATATCTGGAGAGGCACGTGGGCATTGTTGCCCTACAGCTTGCCCCCTGACCTAGACCAAACTACGGCCAAGAGAATCTATGTATGTAGTGCATTAAAGAAGGGGATAAATGTGTGTAATGCATTACAACCTGGGGGAGTGGTAGGGCAGTGGAGCAGAGCATCAAGACCAGGAAACAGAATTACTGTCAGGCACCCGTATCCCTTCGCCCCATACCATTCCCACAAGAAACCCTGCGAATGGGCGCATGCCTGGACATGACTAGTGAAAAATATTTACAGTGAACAGTGAACAGTGTGTATGCTAAGTGAGTGATTTTAGATGTTTGGCTTCTGCAGGTCACTTCCATCCACTGGGATGACCGCTGAGAGAGAGGTGAAAAAAAACACTCAACCACAAACCAGCTTTCTGTATGCTTTATCCATATTTGGCTTTCCTCTGGTTGGTTGCCTCCATAGAGATGACCCACTTGTGAGAGCACACTTGTTTTTTTTAATGTTGTACGAGCAGGCTTGGGTAATGGAAAGGGGAGACGAAGCCCTTTCCTACTGACGTAGTGGAGATGGAGAAATTCATATGACATGGTTTCAGTCCTTGGCAATAAAATATCTAGAATTTAGGAATACGTATCTTTAATTTATGTTTCAAATGTTTTCCTGAGGCAATATAGGCAATATTCATCCATCCATCATCTGAGCCACTTATCCTCACGAGGGTCGCAGGAGTGCTGGAGCCTATCCCAACTATCTTCGGGGAGGAGGCGGGATACACGCTGAACTGGTTGCCAGCCAATCACAGGGCACATTGAGACAAACATTTTCACTCGTGATCACACCTAAGGGCAATTTAGAGCTACCAATTAATGCATGATTTGGGGATGTGGGAGGAAATCGGAGTGCCCAGAGAAAACCAATGCAGACACGAAGAGAACATGCAAACTTCACACAGGCAGGGCAAGCATTTCAACCCCGGTCCTCAGAACTCTGAATCCCAATGCTCTAACCAGTTGCACCGTTAAACAAGACAGACAATATTACATCCCAAATACGAGAAAAGGTTAGTTTGGCAAAATATGTTCCCTTTAAAATAACATTCAAATGAAAACATTTTCAATGACATTAAGTCGTGATTTCATCATCAATATTTGTTTTTCACATACATCACAAAGATCATGGTCAATTTTTATGTATGCAATGCCATGAGTGACTGAGGTGGCTCTATGCATGCTATTTCTCTCAAGTGAACATCACAGATGAGTCAACAGTCACCCTCAGGGTGAAGGCTTTCATGATAGCTCTCAGCAGTGCTATTTCTCATTCCTGGGTTCCTTCATTACAACCCGCTAACTCATTATGGCTCACTCCGTCTCACTTATTCTCTTTGCGGCTGTCTCTTCCCAGCAGTTACACCCTTTACCTTTCACCACCTCACTCACTCACGCTATCTTTGCCCATCTAGTTACAGCTAATATTTATTACTGCAATCTATCAGTCCCCTGACACACTGGATGGCAGCTATTATGCATATGCTGGCATTCTATATAGATGTACATTGGCTATAAGAAGTTCCAGAAAGAAAAAATAAGGAAATGAAATGTGGGGAAATGTTCACCAGTGACTCATTCGTGTCTCTGCCGTGATATTAACTTGAAATCAAATTTGAGTAGTGTCAGTCAAATTTAATGTAAACAAAATGGGTATTTAGTCACATAGCAGCAAATCACAAATAATATATAGAGTCTTGGCATGATGACACAGCTGTAGAGCATTGGCCTCAGAGTTCTGAGGCCCCGGGGTTGGATTCTGGCCCTGCCCGTTTCCGCGTGGGTTTTCTCGGGGCACTCCATTTTGCTCCCACATCTCAAAAACATGCATACATTGGAGACTCTAAATTGCGCCTAGGTGTGATTGTGAGTGCAACTGTTGTCTGTCTCAATGTGCCCTACGATTGGCTGGCAACCAGTTCAGGGTGTACCTCGCCTCCTGCCTGATGACAGCTGGGATTGGCTCCAGCACTTTCGCGACCCTCGTGAGGATAAGCAGCTCAGAAAATGGATGGATCTACAGTCTTGTCTTTTTTCTCAAAGCTTGGCTCTGGGATTTTAGAAAACGTAACCACCAGGCAGAAAACAAAATAGGTGAAGAACACTGACAAATATCTGAAGGCTATTTTTGTCTGAGGGATTCAAGGAGTGTAAGCATGTGATGGTTTCAACTCTAAGAGAAGGTTTGATGTTGCGGGTTTGGCTGGCCAAGAGAATTTGCGTGAACTAGATATGCTTTATATTTTAAGAACAACTAGAAAAACATTTTTCCTTTTTAGAGCAGCAGCGAAAACAACATTCTAGGTTCCATACAAAATGCTCTGCTTTTTTTACCCTTGATGGATGGTTTCTATCGATTGTAAGACTTCCTGCAGTTTTTTTACCCCACTGTGCCAGCCTCAGTTAGACGAATCATATATTGTTGGGTGGGTGCAACTTCAAAAAAGTGAAAGACCAGAATATAAAATTAGTGCAAAAAAGAGTGAATTCCTACAGGCCAGTGTGCATGTATGTATGCATGTATGTTTACAAGCATTGCCCTAGGCAAAGATTGAGTGCCATGAATAATTCAGCATTTCAAAAAAGAACCAGAGTTATTGTTTGAAATGTGACTGCAAGTATTATTTCAGACAATTATTAAACATTAAAGGGTAAGACAGATGCACATTGTACCTTAATGGCTTTGGAATGATACAAAGCACAGAACAGCCATGAGTACTAAGTCTCAAGGAATGATGGCTCACTTCTGGAAGGAAAGCTTTGGCTAACCTGACTGTTTTCATTTTGGAGATTCTCCTGCATTATAATTTTTATGTTGAAGAACTATGATGGGTTGCATGCATAGCTTTAAACCTTTAAATGAACAAGAACCTGTCAGAGATCCTTTAAAAAGTGACTTCAACGGAAGCAGTGAACAAAAAATAAGAAAACAAATTAATATCAGACCAAGGGTCTTAATGAAGACATGATTGTCCGGAAGAGGACAACGTGTAATTACAGTGATGCATGTTTGACTGAGTGGACCCTTATTACTTCTCTGGTCTTGGTATGGCAATGTGAGTGGGTACAAGGGCTACACGATATTGGAAGAAAATGACTGCAAATTTTTTTTAAACATGGGATATATTTGTGATGTGAATTACTGTATTACAGGTTGAGAGTTGGAATTGATCATCTACCAGAGACTACTTTAAAGATCATATTCCAATTTAAAAAAATACACAAGTTCAGTTCATATCAGCTCAGATATTAGGCATTCAAATTCACCAGTCCAAAAATGAAGTAATTGATAGTTCTTTTCTTTTTATTTATTTCTGTTTTTTTTTTTTTTTTTTTAATAGAGTGTTGCTAATGGGCTATTGCCCTCAAAATACTGGCACTTCATTTCCCCACTGTTGCCACCTTTTCATTCTGTACTAGTAGCCAGCTGCCACGTTCATCCTAGAATCTCAATCACAGGAAAGATTTGTCGCTTGACTTGCTTGAATGGTGTTTTATATTTCTGTTCTAATGAGGAATTAAAACAAAAACAGGACTCTAGTCCTTTATTTAGGAACAAAAATACGGGACACATTATGTCAGTACCGGTGATGAAATGATTGATAACGTTACACTCCCAGCAGCTCTATATTTGCAAATGTTTTTATCTACTCTTATATTACAAAACTATGTAAATTTCATAATATCACAGTGTGATTGTACAGTATTTTAACTACAAAAATTCCCATCCAAATATTTTTCCTGGTAATCCATTTTTACAATCATATGTTCTATTGCAAAACAATTTCTTCTTAGCATCCCGACACTATTGGTTCAATTTCATTGCTCAGTGACTCATCATACTGTTTTTTAAAGCCCAAGGGTCATCCCTATAAACATTCTAAAATAGATATTGAAATGAAAAATACATATAACATTATTCACTTCAATTTCTATACGAAAAAATAAATACGAGCAGAGAGCACATCATCCATGCGCAAAGTTGCGGAAGTGTCATTTGACATTCAAGTGGTCGCCATATTGGCTGCATCTACTGTCCGTGACGTCACCCCAAACATTTGGCACTGAAAACACACTGTGGCCCCTATTATGGGACACGCCCCTTCAGACACAGAAGCTTTTTTCAAAGAAGAGAACATCTCATCTGAAGTGTCCGTGGCAATATTACCCTCTTGTTACGAGCCATATTTAGATGATATGCAGATCACTTCTAACTAACAACAGACTCCCAGACAGTATGTATGAGGCAGCCCGGCGGTGGCTCACTGACTATGGGACATGGAAGCTCTTTTCAAAGAAGAGAACATCTCACAATCGAGTGAAGTGACCTGGGCAATATTATCCTATTGTTTTGAGGCACATTTAGATGATATTCGGATCACGGCCAAACCACATGCAGCCAAACCACCTCCCCGTCCAATCCACCTCCGTGTGGTGTAGATGAGCCACCCAACCGAAGCCGTGATCGGCGGACATGGCGCTGACGGGCACATCGACACATTTAGCACCTCTGACTTATGGACGTGGATCTTTTGATCTTTTGTTACTTTTTGAAAGGATTACGTCCTCCCCACCAACTATTGCTTCTTGTTTTTTTTAGTAACTGTATACATACCAACCAGTCATTTGGAACCCACGAAGCTCTCGTCGTTTCCACCCGAGCAATTCATTTTTCACGAACCGGGTCTCTTGCAAACTTATGAAGGGTAAATCCATCCTCCCAAGTGTTGAAGCAATGTCCACCAATGCAACGAGCCAGTATTTTGGCTAACACGAAGGAACAACGAGCTACTTTCCCGGAGGTAAAACTAATAGAAACAAACGAGTCCACTTTAGGGCGGTCCTGCCTTGTACATCACTTCATGCTTCTTCTCTAAAAGAAATCCCTTGAGAGGATTTTCATGACAGGCGTTACAAAAAGCTACATACGTCAAAATCATGTTTTGTGGTGAAAAAAAGGGATGGGTCCATACCGGCTGACGTTTTTTCATTAATAACATACTAAAAATTATGCATTTCATGACAGTGGCCCTTTAATTGTTCGATGTATATTTTATCATCATGGGTATTAGTTGTCAGACTAGATTGGCTCCAACTACTAGAAACCAATTCCTTGTGTCTATTAACACACTGCTGTACTTGGTTAATACAACTGATTCACTACCATGTTTGGATCTGCGGCATGCCTGCCTACAGTAGTTTCATTATGAAGAGTGAAAATGTGAAATCAGTGAAATGCAGCAGGGGTCCATTGCTCCAAGCAACCTCTTTCATAGTTATCATCCAAGGATATAAGAATGCAACAATTTGCACTGCTCCATGTGTTGTTTGAAGTGTTATAATTTACATAATACATAATTTATAATGACAATGTCCAAACAGGTCTCTTTGCTGGTTACTTGTAATATTTCAATTGATTCACTGTATCTTATAGTACATCAACATTAGAGCGGCACCTGTGATATACTTTTTTCCCCCCACCCTCTTAGCAACTACTGTGTACATGTACATCACGGTGACGATGCCCAAACAATGTATTGTGCAATACGTGCAGGTATACTGAAAAGACTGCTCATAACTGCTGGCAACTTAAATAAAGAATGTCCAACCTGAAATAAGTATTGAATATGTCACCATTTTTTCTCATTATATGTATATTTCCAATGGAGCGATTGACTTAAAAAAATTATCAGATGTTGGGAACAAGTATACATTCATCCATCCATTCATCTACCCATCCATTTTCCAAGCTGTGTATCCTCAAAAGGGTAATGGGAGTCCAGGAGCCTATCCCAATGGCCTTCGGGTAAAAGGCGGACTGCACCCTGAACTGGTCACCACTCAGTTGTAGGGCAGATATCGGCATCAACACTGAGCAGTAATTGAACTCACGCTGATGCACTAAAGTCAGGTGTGTGTACCACTACACCATCAGTGACTTGGGAACAAGTCATCCAAAGTAATCATACATACAAAGAAAATAGAAGAAATAAACTCAGAAATTAAGTTGAGTGTAATAAAGTGAAATGACACAAGGGGAAAGTTAGTCATAGGGCACATAACACCATCCTTGAGGAGGAATTGAACCCATCGTGCTCACACCAAAGTTAGGTGTGTGTACCACAGCACAATCAGTGACATCAGATAAACCAGAATAATAAATAAAAGGGCTCAACACCTAAAATATTGAACTGACAAATGCTTTTGGCTTAAGCGGAATGTCTTAAAAAAACCCAGAAAGACTTCTGTTGATTACCATTACTTGGATGAGTGAGAATCTACACAGACAATGGACTTTAATATCTACATCTTTTTCGGGAATTGGAAAATCTCTCAGGGGACTGAGCTCTAGTATAATATGTACTATATAAAAATAATGCAGTTCCCATAGAGGAGGCCTTGTATGGATCATGGTCTCAGTTGACAACACATTGTTCTACTTCAAGCTACAAACTAGAAGGTAGAACAATGCATTCCATTATACTGTACTTTAATATCTTAAAGTTGTGATATATCAACAAGCTCTTTTATATACATAAGTGCCTTTTTGGCAAGCATGCCTACATATAGTTAACACTATGCTTTGAATCATCTCTCTTTAACCAGTTTAAACACATACAACCTTGAAACTACACTATATTTGTCATGAATATAAATCCATTGAAAATAAAGAAGATACAAAACCTTTGAAAGTCATATCATTTCCTTCTGACCTTTCCCTGTCTGTCCCACTAGGTTGATACGATGTCCCAGTGAGGGGCATCATTTAAA
This sequence comes from Syngnathoides biaculeatus, assembly GCF_019802595.1. Classification (NCBI taxonomy): domain Eukaryota; kingdom Metazoa; phylum Chordata; class Actinopteri; order Syngnathiformes; family Syngnathidae; genus Syngnathoides; species Syngnathoides biaculeatus. The sequence continues at coordinate 24,913,338 of NC_084644.1, read as the reverse complement.
AGTGTCGATACTGTATATATGCAGGATGCATAAAAAGTCAAATAATTTCATGTGTACTGATGTCTGCTATCACATTGACATTTCTAGTGTTTACAAAACAACAATGAAGGAATTGTGAGTTACACATGGGCCAGTCAACCTACCTTCGATTAAAAATGACATTATGGGGCAGGCGTGCTTGCGCATATTTGCGGATGTAATAGAATAAAAACTCCGTCTGACAGTAGGTATATTTCTACAAAAGCAAAGTAGTGAGATCCCTTTCTCTATCAGAAAGAATGGGTATAAAACGTAGATGTGCATGTACTGTATAAATGTGTGAACTGTATGTCTTCTTCAATTATCACCAAATACATAATGGAAGTGCTCAAGTAAAGTAAAGTAAAAGTGAATGAGTTTTTTTTTTTTTGTATTTTTGCTTTTTAATGAACAGACACATTGCATCGGTGGGAGTGCCGTGGAGAAAGCAAAAGAGAGACCGTAAATAGGGTGGCTTGCTGCCAGCTTGCTAAAACGAGCCTTGATATGCGTGCGATGGACGTATTGGCCACACCTGACTCAAGCGACGAGATGGATGATAGGCTGATGTCTTTTTTTTTTTTTTTTTTGAGGGGGGGTGCCATCACGCGATCGACCAAAGTTGCCCCAGTCGATCGCAAATGACACATTGAGCATCCCTGCTGTATGATGTTCACAGTCTTATATAAAAGCAAGCTGCAATGTACGTGGAATAGGTGGATGATCAAATATGTGGTGAGATCCGTGCCGAAGAAAAAAGGAGCTAGTTGGGATGCCACTACTACAAAAAGGAACTACAGTCATGTTTTTTTTACACCTTTACATACACAGTCAATTTTAGCTTTAGCTAGACAAGATGGCTTCTCGTGCACCCATTTAAAAATAAATGGATTAAAAATGTTATTATAAGGGCAAAATTCCCTAGCATGTGTGGACGTTTTTTGGGTGAACATTATATCGATCAAACTTTTCCATCCCCAAAACCAACTGTCAACCGGGGTTACTGACCATCACACAAGTGCACAAAGGGTATAAATTGGGGGATATCCCGTGCCCGGTTCCACCGCTTATATCGGAGCATTGCAACAACAAGAGACAGACACTGAGTTGAGGTATTTAAATAAATGACAGTGATAGATTGCAGCTCATCTTTGGAAACACGACAGGTACATATATTTTTATTTTATATTTACCCCTGTCTCCCTGTGAGATTTATGACTACTGTTTTTCAGCCACTATAGCTGATTTTCCTTACGATTTTGAATCTATCATCCGAGACAGCCAAAATTGTACAATGTATTGCAGGCTTAAATCCCATATGACATCTTGTTCCGCTTAAGCTACAGACTTATCAGCAGTATGAAAGCCATCAAAAAATCCTTCCACAAACACATCGCAAGAGTAAAAGGTCTTATAGCAACATAATAGTTTGAATACAGAAACAAATGGAGTTAAATCATGTACTTTTTAACCACTGCTACAAATGCCTAAATTGCTCATTCCCAGTAGACATCACAGATCTACTTAAAGAATACTAAACCAAGTATTGTTCTTGGGCCATGTTCACACTGCAGGGTATGTTGGCCAATTCATGTCCCGATCTTTTTACACAGTCATTCGCATTACAAAAACAAAGGCGACTTCTACTGTGAGCGGAATGTTGTCTGTGAAGTGACAGGCATGCGGACAAAACATGATGTTACGTTTCATATGCACAAAATGGTGATGCACCATGTGTTTATGGAGGCAAATTATGGCCCTGCGTGTAGATGTTGATGGATTTGTGGGAACTTCAAGGATATTTTTGCTTTACCTGACCCAACATTTTCCTGTACTTTTCAGTTCTAAAGCAGTATTTTTCCACCACTGTTTATTACTCCTTCATCCACCATTGCTTTTGCTGCATGTCTATTTTGTCAAACCATTGGGTTTCGTCTCTTTTTGATGACCTATAGCATGGATGGGTACTCACATTGGAAACACACCCCATATATTATACTGTATATCCACATACAAAAGAGGCCTGGTTCAGATATCAGAATTTTACCATTCACATTGATCTATAAATATCCAATAAATCAGAATTTAGCTGTTATTTTCCCAAAAAAAACATCCCAGACATCTGTATCCAATACAATTCTTTCTCCAATATGAATGAACTTTATAACTTCTCAAATCTATTTTATTGTTCTCTAATTTCTAATGTGTTGTAATGTGTAATATTTCATCATTTCATGAGAATGTATTATAGAATGATTGGTACTTTATAGTTCCAATAAGTGTATGTCGTGTTGGGTTTCTTTTTATTTTGTTCTGAATGTTTATTTGTTGCATTAAATAAATTAGTAAATCATAAATTGCATTTGTCTTGCTATAAAACACATACACTAGAAGGAAATATATTACAAGAATGACCATCTTTGAGAATGACCCACATTTGCTCATACATAGTCCATGTACCTCATCCACAAAACCCACATATTCACTCAGCCCTTGCAGTTTTTTCAATGTTCGTAAAGTGAAATACACTGACCCTACAAATGGGCTACTGAGTACCAACTCAACTCATTGGACATTATGCTTAAAAGGCTTACCAAAGTCCCCCGGGACAAAGATGTCATACACACAGCGCTGGCCTCTGGTGTAATTATGTGGATAGTTTGGGGATAGCACGGTGCCCTCGGAATCGGTGAAGTGACCACCGCAGGGAGCTATGGTGACAGGAAAGGAAGCAACAGAGATACAGTTAACAAATGTGAGAAAAGCAGCTTCCAACACCTGGGGAAATAAAGCAATATTGTGCTATCAGCAAGTGCACATGTAAGCAATTGTATCACAAAATGAGATGATAAGTCATCACTGGAATTTTACCTGTTGACATACAGTATATACACCATAGGACTCGGATGCCAAAATAATTTGTCATTTGAGAAACACTTCTGGGACTTTTTCAAAAGCCACTGTGAGCTCTAAATAGACAGACAAGGAGGTCTGATTTATGTTTACATGTTTAAAACCCAAAGGGGAATAAAACGAGCCTGGAAAGTCCGTCCATCTTCCAAATACATCAAAATGTCTTCCATCAACAAGCACGCAATCATGCCTGCAAATACATTTATCATAGCTGCAAGACTCAATGGTAAATTGTTCATGACAGGCTCCACTTTTAGCAAAATTGTTCTGATGAAACTAAAAATATATTTCTCAATTAAATCTAAAATAAATTCCTGGAGATCACAAATGACCCCTCCTGGAAGCAGTCACTTAATCTTGGTGCAGGGGTTTGTGTGTCCCAATGATCCTAGAAGCGAGGTTGTCTTGGGTTTCATGTTCCTGGTAGGGTTATTAATGGCAAAAAACTCCTGGGTGAAGGACCTGACAACGCACAGCTTAAGGACTCCTGTGATGGAAAATTTAAGTGGATAAAGGTTTCCCTTGCCCAGACACAGGTCACCGGGACATCCCCTTTGGAGACAGACCTGGAGATGAGGTTCAAAAGCAAGCGGCTGGTGGCCGGGCCTACACCCATGAAGCTTGGCTGGGCACAGCCATAAAGGGTAACATGGGTCCCCCTACCTATAGGCTCACCACCTGTGGGAGGGGCCATAGGGGTCAGCTACAATCCAAGGTCTCTGGCAGGGAAGGAGTCCAAGCTAGTGTAAGAAGTCGAAGATATAGATATATATAGATATAGTCACACTTGCCTCCACTCACTGCTTGGGATTTGGTACCAGTCTACTTGAAAGGGGCTTGGACTCTCTTCCACTCTGGAGTTACCCACAGTGCGAGGCGCTGAGCGGGTGTTGGTATTCATATTGCTCCCAGACTCGGTGCCTGATGTTGGGGTTCACCCTGCTCGATGAGAGGGTAGCCTTCCTCTGCCTTTGGGTGGGGGGGGTGGGGGGGTCCTAACTGTTGTTTGTGCTTATGCACTAAACAGCAGTTTAGAGTACCCACCCTTTTCCTTGGAGGGCATCCTGGAGAATGCTACTGCTGGGGACTCCACTGTTCTGCTGGGGGACTTCAATGCTCACATGGTCCTAGTTCACATGCCTCTGCATCATTGCAAGGACATCAGGGAAGGTTCCCCTTAACTTTCAGACTGGAGGTCTCCCTTCTTAAAGAGGAGGACCACCTTCCCTTTTTAAGAAGCGGGGACCGAGGGTGTGTTCCAAAAATAGGGGGATCATACTCCTTAGCCTCGCTTGCAAGGTGTATTCAAGGGTGCTGAAGGGGAGGGTTCGTCAGGAAGTTCATTCTCGGATTTAGGAGAAGCAGTGTAGTTGTCTTCTTGGCTGTTGAACACTGGGCCCGATCTACACCCTCTGCAGGATCCTCGAGCGTGCATGGGAGTTTGCCCAACCACTCTCTGTGGACTCAGAGAAGGCATTGGATGGTGTTCTTTGTGGACTCCTATAGGGGATGCTTCAGGAATATGGGATAACGAACCCCTGATTCAGGTTGTTCGCTCACTATACGTGCATTGCCCCCAGTAAGTCAGACTCCTTTCTGGTGAGGGTTGGACAGGGCCAAGGCTGCCCTTTGTCAAAGATACTATTCATAATCTTTATGGACATAATTTCTAAGCGCAACCAGTGGGGTGAGGGTGTTTTGTAGCTTCAGAATTGGATTGCTGTTTTTTTGTAGATGCTGTGGTTCTGTTGGCTTCATCAAGTCATGCTCTACAACTCTCACTAGAGCAGTTCGTGACCAAGTGTGAAGTGACTGGCAGGAGAATCAGTACCTCCAATCTGACACCATGGGCCTGAGTCAGAAAAGGGTGGTCTGCTCTCTGGAGGTTGGGGATGAAATCCTTCCCAAGTGGATGATTTTAAGTAAATGTGGATCTTGTTCACGAGTGAGGTAAAAATGGAACAGGAATTCAATAGGCAAATTGGTGCAGTGTCTGCAGTGATGAAAACTTTGTATTGGTCCTTTGTGATTCAGTCAACAGGCGATGTACGTTCCTACCATCACCTATGTTCATGAGCTCTGGGTCGTGATCAAAAGAACAAGATAACGGATACAAGTGGACGAAAAGAGTACCCTCCACAGGATTTCCAGGCTCAGCTTTGGCAAAAGGGAGAGAAGCTCAGTCATCCGTAAAGATCTCTGAGTAGAGCCGCTACTCTTCTACATTGAGAGGAGCCAGATGAGGTGGCTGAGGATTCAATGCTTCCCCAACATCTCCCTGTCATTGTGTTGGTGCACGTCCCACCAGATGGAGACCCCGGGGATGACCCAAACATGTTTGAGATTCCATCTGCCCTGGGAATGCCTCTGTATCTCCTCAGAAGAGCTGGATAAAAAGGCTGGGGAGGGGGTGGCTGGCCGTCCCTGCTAAAGCTACTGCCCCCAGAACACCACCTTGGATAAGCAGTAGAAAAAAAATGGATGGATTGATCAGAAATGATATTATCTGCAAAAAATAGTATTCACTGTTCTCCAGAGCTGACATCGAAGGACTTTTCCAGGACATGGTGATTGAACCAAGAGTTTGTGACAGGGACCTTCTTAACACTGGCATGTCCCTTTCAAGCAATTGTAGTCTGAAGAGTGCTGCACGTGAAAGAAAGAGCCTTACAGCACCATAGATGAGAGGCCATGAGATGTCACTGAAATTCTGTAACCTGTGCGTGATGAAATGCCAAATACAAATTTCTGGCATGGATGAGTACAAACCTAAATAAGACAGATGGCCTTTGGAAATAATTCTAAAACATAACCATCATGTGGGAAATGAGGTCAAATACAAAAGAAGTAAATGGGGATGGAAAGACAACATCTCAAATAAATGCCAAGATAAATGTTAATTTTAGAGTTAAAGAGGCTGATAACGTGAATTGATAAAAAAAAAAAATCATCTTACAGAAACGGGATTTGTTCATTTAGCTCCTGCTTTATATTGCATATCATTATAAAGTCAAGAGAGGCAGCTGCAAATAAAGTGCAGCCCTATGGGGGCACAAAGCAGTGCAATCTGTAGGCCGGTGCCAAGCCCGGATAAATGCAGAGGGTTGCGTCAGGAAGGGCATCCGGTGTAAAAACTGTGCCAAACAAATATGAGCGATCATCTAAAGATCCCAAACCGGATCGGTCATGGCCCGGGTTAACAACGCCCGCCCCCGGCACTGCTAACCTGCAGGGCGTCGGTGGAAATTCAGCTACTGTGGGTCGAAGACAAAGAAGAGGAGGAAACCGGATCCATCGTCAGAAGAAAAAGAGGAATGCACAGAGCCTACAACTGAGTGTAGGGACTTTGAATGTTTTGACTATGACAGGAAAAACTCAGGAGCTGGTTGACATGATGATTAGGAGAAAGGTTGATATTCTGTGCATCCAAGAGAGCAGGTGGAAAGGCTGCTAGAGGCTAGAGGCTAGAGGTTTAGGAGCAGGGTTTAAATGATTCTACCACGGAGTAGATAGGAAGAGAAATGGAGTAGGGGTTATTTTAAAGGAAGAGCTGGCTAAGAATGTCTTGGAGGTGAAAATATTATCAGATCGAGTGATGAGACTAAAATTTGAAATTGAGGGTGTTATGTATAACGTGGTTAGCGGCTATGCCCCACAGGTAGGATGTGATCTAGAGTTGAAAGAGAAATTCTGGAAGGAACTAGATGAAGTAGTTCTGAGCATCCCAGACAGCGAGAGAGTTGTGATTGGTGCAGATTGTAATGGACATATTGGTAAAGGAAACAGGGGCGATGAAGAAGTGATGGGTAAGTAGGGCATCCAGGAAAGGAACTTTGAGGGACAGATGGTCGTGGACTTTGCAAAAAGGATGGAGATGGCTGTAGTGAACCCTTATTTCCAGAAGAGGCAGGAACATATAGTGACCTACAAGAGCGGAGGTAGAAGCACGCAGGTGGATTATATTTTGTGCAGACGATGTAATCTGAAGGAGGTTACTGACTGTAAAGTAGTGGTAGGGGAGAGTGTAGCTCGACAGCATAGAATGGTAGTGTGTAGGATGACTCTGGTGGTGGGTGGGAAGATTAAGAAGACAAAGGTAGAGCAGAGAAGCATGTGGTGGAAGCTGAGAAAGGAAGAATGTTGTGCGGCCTTTCGGAAAGAGGTAAGACAGGAAGACTGGACAACGACAGCCAAGGTAATCAGAGAGACAGGCAGGAGAGTACTTGGTGTGTCTTTTGGTAGGAAAGGGGAGAAGGAGACTTGGTGGTGGAACCCCAAAATACAAGGAGTCATACAAGGAAAGAGATTAGCGAAGAAGAAGTGGGATACTGAGAGGACTGAGGAGAGGCGAAAGGAGTACATCGAGATGCGACGTAGGGCAAAGGTAGAGGTGGCAAAGGCTAAACAAGAGGCATATGAAGACATGTACACCAGGTTGGACACGAAAGAAGGAGAAAAGGATCTCTACAGGTTGGCCAGACAGAGGGATAGAGATGGGAAGGATGTGCAGCAGGTAAGGGTGATTAAGGATAGAGATGGAAATGTGTTGACTGGTGCCAGTAGTGTGCTAAATAGAAAGAATACTTTGAGAAGTTGATGAATGAAGAAAATGAGACAGAAGGAAGAGTTGAAGAGGCAAGTGTGAAGGACCAGGAAGTGGCAATGATTACTAAGGGGGAAGTCAGAAAGGCACTACAAAGGATGAAAAATGGAAAGGCAGTTGGTCCTGATGACATGTGTGATTCTGTGGAGTTTTTGACCAACTTATTCAACAGAATACTAGCAGGCGAAAAGATGCCTGAAGAATGGAGGAAAAGTGTTCTAGTTCCCATTTTTAAGAACAAAGGGGATGTTCAGAGCTGTGGGAACAATAGAGGAATAAAGTTGATGAGCCACACTATGAAGTTTTGGGAAAGAGTAGTGGTGGCTAGACTCAGGACAGAAGTAAGTATCTGCGAGCAACAGTATGGTTTCATGCCTAGAAAGAGTACCACAGATGCATTATTTGCCTTGAGGATGCTAGTGGAAAAGTACAGAGAAGGTCAGAAGGAGCTACATTGTGTCTTTGTGGATCTAGAGAAAGCCTATGACAGAGTACCAAGAGAGGAACTGTGGTACTGCATGCATAAGTCTGGTGTGGCAGAGAAGTATGTTAAAATAGTACAGGACATGTATGATGGCAGCAGAACAATGGTGAGGTGTGCCTTAGGTGTGACAGAGGAATTTAATTTGGAAGTGGGACTGCATCAGGGATCAGCTCTGAGCCCCTTCCTGTTTGCAGTGGTAATGGATAGGCTGACAGATGAGGTTAGACTGGAATCCCCTTGGACCATGATGTTCGCAGATGATATTGTGATATGCAGTGAAAGCAGGGCGCATGCAGAGGAACAATTAGAAAGATGGAGACATGCACTGGAAAGGAGAGGAATGAAGATTAGCAGAAGTAAAACAGAATGTATGTGCGTGAATGAGAAAAGTGGAGGTGGAAGAGTGAGGCTACAGAGAGAAGAGATAGCGAGGGTGGACGACTTCAAATATTTAGGGTCAACAATCCAGAGCAATGGTGAGTGTTGTAAGGAAGTGAAGAAACGGGTCCAAGCAGGTTGGAACAGCTGGCGAAAGGTGTCTGGTGTGTTATGTGACAGAAGAGTCTCTGCTAGGATGAAGGGAAAAGTTTACAAAACAGTGGTGAAGCCGGTCATGATGTACGGATTAGAGACGGTGGCACTGAAGAAACAACAGGAAGCACAACTTGAGGTAGCAGAAATGAGGATGCTGAGGTTCTCGCTTGGTGTGAACAGGTTGCATAGGATTAGAAATGAGCACATCAGAAGGACAGCCAAAGTTGGATGTTTTGGAGACAAGATTCGCGAGAGCAGACTTGGATGGTTTGGAGATGTTCAGAGGCGAGAGAGTCAGTATATTGGTAGAAGGATGCTGAGGATGGAGCTCCCAGGCAAAAGAGCGATAGGAAGACCAAAGAGAAGGTTTATGGTTGTGGTGAGGAAAGATATGAGGGCAGTTGGGGTTAGAGAGGAAGATGCAGGAGATAGGCTAAGTTGGAAAAAGATGACATGCTGTGGCAATCCCTAACGGGGCAAGCCGAAAGGAAAAGAAGAAGAAGAAGGCAGCTGCAAATAAATGTTTGGGTTTTTTTTTAGATTTTAAATAGAACACCGTTAAAGCACAGTGAACCAGACCCAAAGTCTAATTACTCAGACAGCTATGGGTGATAATGGAACCACCAAAGCACAGCAGAACAAATCTAATATACTGAAGGTAGAATGTTTGAGATAAAAAACGGAGGCAATGGGTTTTGTGGAAATGTATAAAACCTGAAATTAAGGGTAAGAGCAAACATTTTTACCATTTTGAGGTGTACATAATGGAGGTCTTACTATTAGTTATGCAAATATATACTACTCAACAACAAACTGTCTTCAGTTACATTCAACAAGGACTGGTGGATAGGGCTAACTCATCTCTGTGTGTAGTCACATGTTTTTCGCTTTATTGATGCTTCATCACCTTGAGTTACTTCCTGAATTATACATAGGGACATCCAGAGGCTGCACATTGATTGGGCATCTGAGCCCTTTAAATTTAGCCTTTGGACTGTAGCGTCATCATTTCAAATTTGGTTTCAAGGTGGAACTACTAAATTGACAGTTTGTGATTGGACACCTTAATAAACATGCAGGGCGGTTGAGGGAATGTCGAAGTTATGGATAGCTTGTCAGTGCCCCCCACCCATAAATGAATGTAAGAGCAAAATTCTAATTCAAGCCTGCCAGATTAAAAGTGTTGAAAACCTGTGTATGTGTGTGTGTGTGTGTGTGGGGGGGGGGGGGGGTGATGTGACTGAAAAAGGGTACAGGTAGGTGGTTATCACAGAATTTTATCACTTTTATTTTACAATTGGACACAATACCCATGTGCATTGATTCTAATGCATTCTGTGAATGTGTACTTACACTAATTTATTACACATCAGTCATTGTATCACAAACCATCACATAAAAAAACCCAGTGGCTTTGCTTCTCACCTTGACAACTTGGCTTGCCTCTGTCCCATTCTGGTCTCTTACTGTTGCCCATGACACATGTCAGAGTGGAATAGCCTTGCAATAGGTATCCAGCCTCACAATTAAATGTAACCATTGATCCAAGCTTGTAGTCAGTGCCCATTTTTGTGCCATTCATCACATTCCCTGGATCAAAACAGGCCTCCCGCAGTTTGGCTGCCAATCAGAAAAAGGAAACATTCAAAAGAAGAAGACTGCCGTGCCACAGAGAGGTTATGACCATGAGAAGATTCTAGCAAGGATTACTTGCATGCATCACAAGGATCATTTCATTAAACTAAATTGTTGAAGAAGCATACAACAAGACTCGTTAAGTACGGATGATGAAAGAGAAGTGCAATGAGAAAAAAATATACAGTGATATGCAACACAGCCAACCTCAAAGATGCACTGAACTGCATGTGTCTTTATGCATGAGACTAAATACAGCATGCACATTGAAGGCCTAATCTTCACAGTACCTTTGTACTCTAAATGAAAGCCAGTGTAGCTCACGGAGCCGTCACTACGAAATGCCAAGTACATGAAGTTGGAGGAGCTCTCAATCTTTTCAGGAAGTTTACTGTCCTGGAAACTGCCAATCAGATGAGTGCTGCTGTCTGGCCCATTGTAGATGTACAAGAAATCATAATTGGGTTCAATACTGAAGCTGTAAGAGAAGTAAACAAAATCTATTATTTGCAACATCTGAAGTCCAATTCCACACACTGCGCAGTATATGAGCTTTGAAACATGCTCAGGTTTAACAATCGAGGGGATGCACTATAATGGGGGGTTGTGCTATTGTTTTTGCATCTCCTGACAAAAAGATTAAAACAAAAATAATAACAAAACTTTTAAAAAAGAAAAAGGATAACTCCCAGATGAGGTGAGGAGAGAATAAATTGTTGTGACATTGTGGCACAAAATCTTCCCAGATGGCAGTGGAAATGCAGTGTGAAAAGAACATCTCATATTGTTGCTTTGTATATCAAATCACTTTCCACAGTGAGGAAGCCAGTGGAGCTTCTTTTTCACAACAATGAGCATACTTTATGACAAAAAATGTAAATAGCTTGAAGATAATTGCATTTAGTTGAATGGAGGCAACTCCAATTCAAAATAATGTCTCAATCCTTTCAAATGCCAATCCCAGGTCGCAAACCAGCACTGTAGTAATGCTGAGCTTTATTTTTAAAGACAAAATTTAATAGAAATAAAACATTACACTACCGCAACATCAATCATTGAGTCCTTCATGAGAGAATATTCAACAGCGAAGAGTAGGATTGCCCTCAGGCCTGTCTTACCCTGACAGACTTGCTGCTACACGCCTAAGTTGTAATTAATAATGTAAAAGCTTCTGAGTATCATGCAGCATAGTAAATGAGTTGCACTCATATCGCACCTCTTCCTGCAATATAAAGTACTCATCTGAAAATGTTATTTCACAGCATTTCAGCACAGCAGCAGTAATATCTTCCTTTGAATCATCCCCCTCCCCAAGTGCTACTTTTTCTCTATCTATCAACACACCTGGACTCAAACCCAAGTGCATGACTGCACAGACATGGCCAAGTTTGGTCGCTGATGTTCCACCTGGTTCCTTCACAGTGAACAAGCAATTCTGAGGTGCAACCTGTGCTGCGGTGCATTGATTCAGAACTGCATTTGGTTTGAGGTTAGAAAACACGCCTCGTTTTGAGAAAGCTCCCTTAGTTTTGTATATGGGAAACAACTAACATCAAGTTGTCATTTTCTCCTTAGCCAAGCTACTAAAAATCAAAATTACCATGTTATTTCCCCTAAAACAGTCTAATTTAACTCTGAACTTTCACATGAAGCCCGACTGTGAGTAACCCTCTGTTTGACATTTCATGCCGCCATTTGGGAATGTGTTATTTTCAGTGATTAAGTGAACAATGTTGCGGATTAATATACCTGATAAATGCCAAGGAGATGACATAGTCAGAGTGGACAGCAATAAGCCAGTCACAGTCTTTACTGTGTGGGTAGGGGTGTGGGTAGTTGGGTGACAGGATGAATCCCGAAGATCCAGTCACATTCCCTCCACATGGAGCTTTAGGCAGATTAAGAGACGAGATAGGCTTAACAATCACAAATGTATTTTTACTTTGCTGTCATTGTCTTTCTATCACAGGGAAAGATTCACTACAGAAGAAAAACATGCTGATATATTGAAATGATATTTAAAATCAAATATTCCACCTTGACTGATAACAGGAGCATAAGATTTGCATTAGTTTAAGTACAACTACCTGAGTTAACTGTGAGAGGGAGACTAAAGACTTCCAGCGCTCAAGGAAGACTCGTTGGCAGTGACTCAAGAACAGCTATTTTTTCAGACCACTTAGTGTAATTATTTGTAATTGCATTGCAAGCTAATTAACGTTAATAACACTATGTGTAAGGAGGTATAGAGTCCTGAAATAGTAACAGAAGTGGCACCAAGTCTCCCTAAGAGCTGATTACAGCTCAAACATGCCAAAATAGTTTTGTATGTCCAACATATCAGCGACTATTCGACACTGTTGTAACTTGTTAAGACCAAAATCTCTCCTCTTTTTTTCACTTTGATCCCCAGCTTTTCTGTCCTCCCCTCCCTCCCTTTTTATGGCACATATCACTCTCTATCACTTTTACTCATCCGTCTCTTCACTGACTCACGCTATTCCACACCTCCCTCCCATCTCACCGATGCAGCTTGGAGGGCTGGGTTGCCAGTAGTATCTATTTTCCACTTGGATGCAGGTGATTCTGCTCTCCCCTTGCAATTCATATCCCGGATCACAAGCGAAGGTCACAGAGTCACCGGGCTCCCGGCCTTCCCCGTTGCGACTGCCATTCATGGGAATACCTGGATCTCTGCAGGCGGTGGCAAGAGAACCTGAGGGGAAACACACACACAGACACACTTATTTTTAAACATCACAGACATTTACATATACATAATGGGAATTCTTAATGGACAACAATTATGTTGCCTCGTGTGTCTCTTGTGTCTGTATAGAGCAGTGATTTCCAACCTACATATTTTACAATTGAAAAATCCCACGGCACACCAACATAAGTAAGTGTCATCAAAAATGGATAGATTAATTACTGTATGTACTTCGTGCCAATTAATAGAAGAGGATTTTTTTGTTCCGTCTGTCATTGTGCCTCACTGGCATAAAGAGATGAATAAAGATAAATTATTTCTTGGAAATAAATGTTTTTTTTAGCAATTACATAACATTGGATAACTTCCCACGGCACACCTGAAGAGCGCTCACGGCACACTAATGTACCCCGGCACACTGTTTGGGAATCACTGGTATAGAGTACTGTTTTTAAAGGTTAATTTCTCCAAATAATGTTTCATCATTTTATTTGTATTTAAATTATAATAACTACAATCAGAAGATTAACACGCTGTACACAAGGAAGGAAAATGCTATGAGCGACCCCCAGGTATGGTGCTTCTTCCTAATCAATGGAGGCAAGAGGTTGGTGTGAGAAGTCGAGTGTGGGCTGCAACATTGCAATGGAACAGAGCTGAGTGGCATAAAGAGGTCTCGTTGTGAAACTCTTTGAAAGTGACTGTAGACTTTGGAGGATCAGCTAAAGAGAATGATGCTGAAATAGTCTGGTCTCCACGTATTGAATAGAGGGATCAGGATTCCAACAGTAAATGGAGCAAGACGGACATAGGCGAGTGACTATTTTCTGAGGTGGTAAAAGCAAAGTTATATTTTAATCGTAGATTGAGAAAAGCCAATGTGTAATTTAAGGTTACGGTCAATGGTGATGGAGAAAGAGTTTGTGGTTTGGATGGGAGTGTGTGTTATATCTTACTTTATGTTTGTGCTTTTTGCTAAGAACTGCTCTGTCTCTCTTAAATGTCTCGCCCCAGGACAAAAAAATACAGATTCTTTTTTATTAGATGAAAGTAATTTGAATTATGAAAGTCAAAGTGTTAAACGCATTTCCAGGATCAATACTTGCTTTTAAACAATGAAGGAAAACCTACAAGGGCAATGTTTTTTGTAAAATACAAATACAATTTGACTTTAATATATAGACTGTACAGAGATTAGTGTGTGATTGTGCCTGGGTGTTTTTTATTACTGGCTAACATGCAATAAACAGAGTGACGAGTATAAACTACTGGTAAAATTGAGCAATGCTAACACAAAACATTGTAGACCATAGAGGGAGAGTCATCCCTTTGTAAGATATCACATGACTAAAAAAAAAAAGCAGCACATTGCATTGACAATAGTGATTTGAGCTCCCTCGGGCCAACAATGCTAATACAATATTAAAAAAAAAAAAAAACACTTTCACACTGTCTTCTGCTATGAAGAAAATACTTACTGGAGAAGTCAATGGCAAACCCAGACTTGGTGATATAAAAGTCAGTTTCAAATTGAATGGTGACCACATTGAGAGTAGAGTGAATTCCCTCGGGTAGCAGTGAGCCGCTAACCTCCTTCAGAGACATTTCATTTTCCGGAGGCCCATCCCACACCTTAAGAATATCATGGGATGCCTCAGTGTCGAAAGCGAGAAACTGGAGGCTGTAAGAAATAGGGTAAGAATAGCATTACAGAGGCTCCAGATCAGTTAATTCAATTTGTATGGATCTTAATTTATTACTAACTAATAGGATAGATATCAGTTATATTTGATTTGCCTTATCTTTTGTCGTAGTATTTCATCAAGCAGAAAAAATATGTCTTCCTAAAAACAACTTGTACATGTCTTTTTAGAGGAGAAGATTAGGTTCAATAGAACTTGGAAAGATTAGAGTCAGGTCAAATGAATAATCACTTTTGAGAGGATTCTTACACTTGTGCTCATTCCTGTTGAGATTTGGTGCAACCGTTCAATAGCTGATTAAGTTAAAATGTGAGAGGCTTTGCATTAGCACTCTTACACAGAGACATCATAAAACATTTTTAAACAGAAAAAGTGTAACTGACTATCAAATCATATCTACTGCACCAAGACCTCTTAGACTATGATTTTTTTTTTTTTTTGCAAAAATATGCAATTTACATACAGATGTATGTTTGAAGTATTTTCCTATCCTCACACAGTAGCTTTGCTACCTCAATTATTTTGTTTGTTTGTTTTGCTAGATTTGCATATCCAGATAAAGGCATTCTGACATTTTCACTGAAATATGAAGAATTGCTTTGATATTGAAAGTGAGGCAAACTATCAAATTTGACATTTACTGTATTACTAACTAGAGTTACCTGACAATATTGCCAGAGTTGACCTCAATGCTCCATGTGCACCTCAGGTTGTTGTCATAGGGGAAGGGATAACCAGGTGAAAGGATGCGCCCTGAAGACTTCCCCTTGAAACTGCCACCACACTCCGCTGAGTGCGCACACACGCAAACACGCACACACGCACAGAGAGACTCAAAAAAAGGCATGCTGAAACAAGGTAGGTTTTCCAGATAATGAAGGACACCAGTTTCAATTGTTCGTGCATGGAGGTTAATGGAAAACAGTATGGTTGTTAATTTCATTCATTCATCTTCCATCCCGCTTATCCTCACAAGGTTCATGGGAGTGCTGGAGGTTATCCCAGCGATACCCGGACAAGAGGCAGTGCACACAGGCGGGGCCAGTATTTGAACACCGGTCCTCAGAACTGTGAGGCAAATGTGCTAACCAGTCGTTCATTGTAATCCACCCATCCATTATCTGAGTCACTTATTCTCACAAGGTTTGTAGGAGTATTATCATTATTTTATCACAAAGAAATATTGGAATATTATATGGATTTGCATTGACGGCGGCCCTGTAGCTCAGTGGTAAGAGTACTGGTTTGGTAAACCAGCGGTTGTGGGTTCATATCCCACTGTGGCCTACACTCCCTGAGAAGGGTTGTATCAGGAAGGGCATCCAGCGTAAAAAAAATTATGCCAAACATATATGTGCGTTCATCTGAGATGACACGCTGTGGTGACCCCAAAAGGGACAAGCTGAAAGAAACGTACTATATGAATTTGCAATGAAGGAAAGCAGAAGTATCTTTTATCCAAACTATGGTATCTTTCTGATTATAATCGTGCTGTGTATATTAAAAGAACAAGCACTGTTTCATTAGTATAAGAATTGCATTAGATTGTAACAGTCCTTGGTATAATAAGAAGGGGAAAAAATCCTTGGCTGGAGCTACATTGCAGCCCAAGGTAATAGGGTGCTAATACTATTCAACATTCAACGCACAAATACAAGACCTTTACGTTAATGATAACCCTTCAGTAATTGGTCAGTGTTAAAAATGTTCAAATTCAGTATATAATAGAGGAGTGTTGTAGGATTCAGTTTTCAATGGTTAATGACCTTTTGAAAGATCACCGTGAAGGAAATTCAAGTCCGGTTGATTATTACAAAAGTCAGTAAACCAATTGTTAGGTGCATTTAAGAATTATATTTTTTTGAACCACTGAACTACAGAAAAAAGAAAAAAAGGTTTGAGCCTGAAAATCTAGAAAAGGCATGTCTTTTTGAATTTATATTTTCAACTAATGTTTGATTGATTGGCTACAATGTAAGGGTAAATATTATTTGTTTGCTTTGTGTATTTGTAATACATTTAAATACACTTTCTCTGCTAATAGAAGAAATAGTTCAATAATCAGGGAATCCAATAGGTTTTAATAACATGTGTGTCATTGAAGTAGGACAGAGAGGGTGGGCTCACATGTGTTGTGTGGTAATGCAGCTCACGTTTCAAATGTGGGTCTAAACAGAAACTGCCTCATTCATGAAGTAAGTACAGTGCAGGTAAGAACTTTCTGAAAGTAAAGCCTGCTCTGCACATCACTTCCACATCTCAACCAAATATGAACTGATTAATAATATCCAACGGCGCAGTGTGAAAACTGGTTAGAGTGTTGGCCTCACAGTTCTGAGGACCGGGGTTCAAATCCCACCCCCCGTTTGTGTGGAATTTGGATGTTCTCCCCATGCCTGAGTGGGTTTTCTCTCACATCCCAAAAACATGCAATAATTGGAGAGTCCAAATTGCCCTTAGGTATGATTGTGGGTGTGTGTGTTGTCTGTCTCTTTGCGCCCTGTGATTGGCTGGCAACCAGTTCGGGGTGCACCTCGTGTTCTGCCTGATGATCGCTTGGATAGGCTCCAGCACTACCTCATGAAGATAAGCGGCTCGAAAAATGAATGAATAATAATAAACAATATCTTCTGAAACATTACTGATGTGTTCGTGAGTGTACTGCCTACTTACCAAATAAATAACAAACAGACAAAGAATAAACAATTGATCTATTCTCAATGATACAATCCAATTCACTTACACAATGACAGCACTGTTCAATCAATTCAAAGTATCATCATGACGCGTGCAATCATTTTGAGCTCAATAATCACAAGTGTGCATGGCCTACATTGTGTCTGGCCTGAATAGAAGTCTTGCACAGATAGACACTGCAGCAAATTAGAGTGATCATAAAGGTCGTTGTGTAGCCTTACCTATACATGATGGTAGACTGTTGTCCCACGCCCTTCTCTCACCAGTCATGCACTTGATTATACCACTTCCGTGCAGGGTGTACCCTTGGTCACACCCATATGAGATGGCACTTCCGGCAAAGTGACCCCGGTCACTAACTTTAAAGCCAAATTGAGGGACACCTGGTTCATCACAATGGGATAGCTCAAAACCTGAAGGAGTCAGATTGAGAGGCAAAGTAAAAAGAACGAACATGGCAAAAGATATAATTGATGAATTTTCTCCTAAATAATCAAGTTCACTTTGGAGCACCATTTTTCTTATCGTTTGTTGTTGTTAAAATGCATAGGCAATTAATTACCCATTCTATTACTTTGCAGTAAAGGCTTCCTTTTAGACAAATTATAATTATGTTCACAATTAAAGGCCAATTAAAATGGAACATTTAGTAATGTTGTACTATACCTATTTATAGTTAAAATACTATACTTGCAGGTCACCCATCCCTACATTCATCCATCCATCTATATTTTTGATGGGTCCTTATTAACGGTGTCGGAGAGCTTGAGCGTACACATAATGAATAAGGGCAGAAAGCTCAGTATACCCAGGACTATTTGCCAGTCAACCGCAGGCCACACATAGACAAACAAGCTTTCACACGTTTTAATCAACCAAACATGCATGATTTTGGAATGTGAGCAGAAGCTACAGGTGCCCACGCAAGCACGGGCGGAGCAAATTTGCCACAGGAAGACCAGGGGTGTCTTTTGAACCTCAAAGCGCAGAACTGTGCTAACCACTTGTGCAATGTGCTGCTGAGGTCATACAATAAAGATAAAAAAAAAAACCCTGAACAAAAACAAACAATCTTGCAGCAAGTCTTTGAACTTGACCATGGCCTCGATATGCATTACTTATCTTCAGGTACTAAACTTAAGTGTTCTGCCATGCAGCAACAGCGGACTCCTGTAAACCCAACAGTGCTGATTTACAGTTTCGCCTCACCGTGAGGCCGTTGCCCATGCCAGATGTAATGGTAATATTACAAGTGTCACTCTCAGTATAAATCTGAAGCAGTTATGGCTCAAATCGAGAAACCTACATCTGCACTTTAGGTAGAAGAGTCAGGAAAACATGAACCCAGATTTCATGTTCAGATGAAAAATTAAACTCGCCATGTGAGCACTCTCTTTTCATGCATCAGCCAATCCTCTCCAAGTCAAAAAGGGCCATTGATTTGGCTCGAAAATACTGCACTTCAAATAAGACAAAGATGAGCATTTTTACTTTGTTTTTTAAATTGTTGAACTGCAGAAAAATCTGAATTCCAATCTCTCTCACTCTCTCTCTCTCTCTCGATATATATATATATATATATATATATCGATATACATACATAATATAATATATATAATATAATCTATATATTGTATATGATGTTTTAATGTATTGTAATGCTTAACATAATCAAGACAACTACCGTTTCACAGTTTCAATCACACTTTATTATACAGCCATGCCGTGTCTAGTAGAATTATCACAGATTTTATAATGTGCTGTACATATGGAGGTTGGGGGGGGGTAAAACAGACTCAAAAGGAAATAAACACTTCTAAGTTGGAATACAAAATAATGCTGTGTCATTTATTTGTAGAAGCAATTCGTTAAAAACAATTACAACTATGTACAGTCAGCAAATGAATTAGCAAGATAAACAAATCTGATCTATTGCCGACCCACAGTTAGTATTTGCCCATTAATGTGTGTTGACCACTATAAGAGTACATTCAGGACATGGTATGTATTCACAATGCCACTGCACACAAAAATGTCAATTCCAAACGATTTAATCAATTATCCATCTGGAGTATGAGGTACAGTTCGGCAGGAATTAGTTTAATTTTCCAAATAAAAAGCAACACTGTAAAGATGTGTTCGGGAATGCAGAAAAATAAAGTCAAATCATATTTGGCTGTTGAAAACACACCATGCTGTGCAAAATTATTAAGGCATAGTGAGGAAGGGTGAAGGGTCGGTTGATGGTTCGTTCTTTATGAAGGTATGTACAGTAGCTCATTGCATCACTGGGCAAAGCTTACACAATGAAATGGTTGATAACTTACTATAATATTTCAGGTGAAAACCTGCTGCTGTGCCATCCTGGTCAGAGTAGAATTCCAGCCACATATTGTTCGAAGTGCTAGTCACTGACAGACCTTGCATGGATGTGCCCGTGTAGGTACTGAGGAGTGGAGATGTACCATCTTTACCATCATACACCTGGTCAGAGACAAACAAATACAAATATGGGTGCAATATGGCTAAAAGTGCATGACCCACTCACAAGTGGAATTAGTATATTAAAAACAAATGCTGAGGAAACAGAGCACACAATGAGGTGAACCTATTGAACTTCATATTCTGCTTCACATGTGGCATTTGAAGAGCAAATCCAATGTCCTAAATGAGATGTGAAAAGTGGATTCACGGAACCAAAACACCTCATAGTGGATGCCGCTAATCATCGGAGGTGAATTAACAAATTGGATGATAGAATATTTAATCATCTCGAACAGTACTGCAGTACACATGTTCAATTATACATGGTGACTCATAGTGGAAACATTTGTATACTGATGTTTCATTGAACGAGTAACTTAAATCTCAATTTTAAGAGTTGTTTCTTTCATTGTTAGGTGTTAAGTCTCCCTGTTGTGTTTCTACAAGGGAATCTTTGAGCTGACAAAAACAAGGTTCTTTAAGTGACTGTTGCGTAGCCCTCTATGAAACATTTTCATAAACGAATAAGAAAGAAATGTCATCTACACAAGTGCATGACTAGAGACAAAGAGAGTGGGATGACATGCGCTACTGATCACGCCATGAGACATCTGCACTACAAAGGCTGCGCTCCAACTGAGATAGAGGGTTATTTGCATCACTTATTTGATCCATCAAGTCATGCTACCAAAAAATATTTCTGCAAAGTACCTTTCGCTTTGCACAACATTTCCCATCAATATAAAAGCCCAAACCTGATTTATTCATGTTGAAAATGACACACACTGAATTGTTTATGTTAAGGTTTTCTTTTTTTTCGCTTTTTTTTTTGGAGCGTTTGTCAATGCACAGCAGCACCTCGTGTCTTTACCTTGAGGATGTCACCTTGTGCGAGATAAAACGTGCTGGCGGTGATGTTGATGCCTTTGCCTCTTTGAACATGAATGCTGTACACACATTCGTGGCTGTTGTCATATGGCAGAGGGTAGTTTGGCGACAAAAGAACACCCTCATTTTTGGAGACTGTTGAACCACACTCCGCTGCAAAAAAAAAAAAAAAAAATATATATATATATATATATATATATATATATATATACCAAAAAAAAGAGAAGAGACAGGTTACATCACAGTATTTCTTAATACATAGCAAAAGCTTTCTATAGGTTTTTAACACTAAAGTACTCTATGCAACAGCGCAGTCCACAATGGTAGAGGTTTCTCTTGCTAAGTTGAGTAACCAAAATATTGTATATATACTCTATCCAGTTGTATATCACTACAATAGTCCATGATATATTGCTAAATGAATACATCTCTGGGAGTGTCATTCATAACATGATTCATTCATAATTTATCTTTGTAACAACAGAGACAGCTTCCTGGGTGGGATATCTTTTGATGATGGTCATAATGCTGTGGCGGGTTTCGCCATGTCTTGCTCCATTCATTTAAATTCCTCCAGCCATATTCCTTACTGCTTATCCTCACTAGAATCGCAGGTGTGCTGGAGCCTATCCCAGCAACCTTCGGGTGAGAGGCCAGGTGTACCCTGAACTGGTTACCAGCCAATCACAGGGTAAATATGAACAACCATGATTTGCACACACAATCACACTTTATGGGGACTTTTGAATCAATTAACCTAACATGCCTTTTGGGGATGTGGGAGAAAACGGGAGTATGCGAGGAAAATCCACACATACATGGGAAGAATATGCAAACTCCTCATAGGCGAGGCCAGATTTGAACCCAGGTCCTCAGAACTGCTAGGCAGATGTGCTAACCGGCTGTTTACCGTGCCGCCCATTAATTACGAATTAGCTGTTGTTTTTTAGTTGAGTTGTGTTTATCCTTTTGTCCGTTAGTAACATAATAAGAATCATTATCATCAGGCACTGACACATTGTGAAATGTTATTCACACTATTAAATTGTTGATTTAAAAACCTTTTTACATACTTTCTTATATTTAGGCTGAAATTGCTTGATGCCAAAGCAAATGAGTGAATAATTAGCTAGCCAACTTAATTATTCTGATTGAAGACTTTGACCAGGAAAGATGTAATATAAAATGTATGAGGATTTTCTTTAATGCTATTTTGATACTAAGCACCAAATCAAATCAGTCCTTCAATACAAGAATATGAATATTTCAAACCATGAAGCCAATTAAGTTAGATTCTAAAGAGGCCTTCCACTTATATTTCTGCTATTGTTTACAGACATCTAAAATTTATAAGTTCAGTGCAGTCTCAACAGTTAACTGGCGAGCCTGGAATCTGATTTTGCAATCGCATTTCTCGGAAAATAATTCAAGGCACAATGAGACAGCCAATGACAAAATGCCTTTGCTATGAAATGTCAGCACAGTATATCAAGAGTCGTTTATTACTGAGCACTTTTGTGTGTGGTGGAAAATGCTGTCTTTGTGGCCTGACGTATTTTCCTTAATTGCATTTTACCAATTCACCATAACAGTACCGCAAAGTCTATCCAGTACAGTAGAATATTTACGTTACATACATGGCTAAATGGAGGAGGAAACAGAATGGATGCAACGTACCCACACACCTTGGCAGAGGGGCACTCCACATACGGCGGCCACCTCCCAAGCATACAATCTCCTTTGCCCCCTGCAGCCGATAGCCAGTGTTGCAATGGAACGAAAGGGTATCCCCAATGCCAAACCTCGAGCCTGCATGCCACCCAAAGGGGGGTGTACCGGGGTCCTGACAGGGCTCAAGGTCATATTCTGGAAATCATGACATTTCAAATGAAAAGTTGTCACATTTTTCCTGTTTCTTTTAGCACCACTTTGTTAGTTTTAACTTTAGATTAGCAACATCAGTGCCTTTTCCTCTTCAAGGACACCCAGCAACTTAATTTCTATCCTTTATGTGTTTATAAGTTAGAGGAGAGTGTGAAAAAAAAAAAAAAAACAGAAATCGCATTATAAAGTCCATTTGATGCTTAAGCAATTTGTATAGCTGTGCAATTTGCTTTGATCCCGCTGGAACATTGCTCACTTTCTATACAGTCAAAACTATGTGTAGGCTTATTGATTTCAGCATATCCAAATAAAATACCAAATGGTACACTCGTGGGATATTTCCTGACAACGTGGAACATTTTCAAAAGTCATGAAAGGTTAAAAATTAATTCTAATCTTGGAATCTACAGATAATTACACAGCATGTAAGGGCAAATACTTTCACATGCACACAGGCATCAAGAACACACTCATTCTCACAAAATACAATTCATGAATATTCATAACTGCATAAGTTATTCTTCACTTCAGCGAACAGCAGGAAAGCGTTTAGCCAGAATGCTTGAGATTCAGACCCACTCTTTGCCCTTCTACTTTACTATATAATATAGCTTTCTCGCTTCCTTTATTCTCTCCATCATTTCTTCTCTCTCTACATCACCATCTGACTCCTCTCCTTCCTCTCTATTCATGTACCGCCACTTCTCTGTACTTCCCCACTCCTTGGTCTGTGCGTGGGAGGGCCCCATTAATTTGTCTCCCCACACCCCCATTCCAGCTCCTCTGTCCTGAGGTCTATGACCTGCATGGCATGCTTTGATGATCATTCCTATCAGAGCCAGACAGTCTTGACCCGCATGACCTTGTCGTCTCTTAATAATACCACTCACACAGTCAACTTGAAGCCTGCTATCTCTCTGACAACAAAATAACTCCTCAAGTGACTTTAGACGTTTTGCATTTTGAGCTCATGATGAGCTGTTGATATTAATCTGACCGGATTTGAGTTTTTATTCTTAATATTCCACCCTAACTCCACCCACCACATTTCAAGAATATGCACTTCTATCTCTTGCATTCCTTTTTCAAAACTTCGGCCAACTTCCTCGTTCTATAATCCTACCATGCCTTTCGCAGACAGAATACTCGTGTGCTCTCATACCCGAGAAGGATATGTTGAATCCCTGAAGAGATATGGAGAAGTCCGAAATGAAGCGGAGCTGTGCTTTGAAGTTGCCGTAGAGGCCTGCGTTAACCGCAGCTGGCCTCTCTGAGCCAGTGAGTCGAGCCAGTGGCTGAGCGAAGCTGCCATTTTCTGTTATCAAAAGATAGTCGTGGTGATCCTCCAGGTGGAAGGAGTGGAATGTGAATTGCACACCTTGGAGGAGAAAATAAGGCCCATTATTGGTGTCAAGTGGTAAATAAAATTACAGACCAGTTCTAACTCATAATTCTTTACAAATAGTACTATCCTTTTGAATGCATTAAAGTTAATGCAGTGGCATAATATGACTAGTCTCAATCCAAAGAAAAGTGTTTTTTCTAAGAAAAACAGTTCTTCAAAAGGCATTCATTTTCAGAAATGTATTCAGTTGCGAAGGATTGGACCCACATTTTTTATTTCTAAACAAAAAATTTGAGACAATTCCTTCCCACGGACCTGTATTTAACTATTTCACAAAAAAGAAACAGTTAAAGACTGTCAAATCGTGTGCTTTTGCATACCTTGCCTAAATCAGTATTGACATTCTGTACTAGGCTTTTTACAAGGTATTTCTGGGCAGCGCACGGCCACAAATTGAACCTTTCTTGTTTTTATAAGACATAGTGTCATATCTCAGTAAAAGTGATTAAAAATCAAGGGCATAATAACCGCAACAGCCTGTAATGTAATTCACCTTTTGTTCTTCAGTATGACTAAGATCGCAAAATTCCTCTGAGCTTTTTGAATATGTTTGCATTCAATGTGCATTGAGTTTGCATCTGACCTGGGAGACATTTTGAGGGACTTCTGGAACACTTTTGTGTGTCCATAACAGGCAAATTACTGCATGTGTGCATGGTTACATGCAAAAGAATCAATGCATGTGTGGTTTAAAACAAACCTTTTCCATGGCTAACCTCCACAGTCCATGTACAGTTCAGGGAGTTTGGATAGAGCTCAGGGTAGCCAGGCGTGAGGATGACACCAGCAGGCCCTTTGATATCCCCACCGCAAGAGGCTGAATAGAATGGGAAGATAATGAATGATAAATGCTGCTATGGAAAAAGAAAACTGTAAATGAAGCAATAAATCCCTCACCTGAAGAGAAAGGAGCAATTTGGATGAATAATGCATTTGAGTCACATCACATCCTATCCTCGTATTTTATGAGGATCTGTAATCCTGCCAACACAATGTTTTTTTCTCTACCTTGTTTCAAACTAACCCTCACTCAAACCTAGACAATAAATCATTCATTGATTCAGCAACCCTGTCTATATACACCTTTCATAAATTTCTTAAAGCAAAACTGCAGTCAGAAAACAGCATGTTGCATTGGATTCACTGATAATTAACTGACACGAGCATACTTAAGGGATTAAATCAGTTTCATTGTAGTCATTACTTTAAAGGTCTTGTATTTGGGCAATTTAGACCTCCATAGAGTGACTCTCTAACATGGACTTTGTATAAAAGTATCAATTTGTTTAAAGAAAACCACATTGGTTTTGTCATACGAATGTCCAGAAAATACACTGACTGCTACTTTTGTTTGACCCAGTTTTGTATCTGCTTTCCCCATATTTGGCTAATACCTCCCCCTTTTCGCTCCATGTAGAAGACCTAGTTATGAGAGCACACATTTGTCAAACGAAAACTTTAAACTTATGTTGACAGCCAGTGTGAACAGCACTGACTCGGGATCCTAAATGGAAGGCATAGATCTTCGCTGTTGATGTCTGATAAACTCGAGAAATTTGAATGACCTTATTTCAGGCCTATCGGCAGAAAAGCCTCTGAGAATGCATGGATGATTTTCATTAATATTCTACATGTTTACTAAGGCCCTACAGACACAATATTGCATCCCAAATACTAGAAAAAGAAAATATTTGGAGAATTTACAGGACATTTAAAGGGATTTTGAATGCAAATGCAAGTGACTCAGATAAGATTTTAATGTAGCACTTAACCTGAGTCAGTTTGTGAAGGCTATGCAGTGGTAATGAAAAGAATGTTTGCTGATGAAGCAATAAAAGCCGAGATATGTATTGTCACCACAGTGATATGATGCTCATGTATGTTAATTATTGAGAAAAATTGAATACAAATAACACCTCTAATCTCATTAAAGGAGGTTGATGAGATAATTCTCCTTGCTCATTGGCTGCTGTGAGTGCGGAGGTTAATGCTACATCCATCTGAAGGTTAATTGATTTAACTGGCTATTGTTCAAACAAGCAATCATTTTTTTCCGTGCAGTCAATGTAATTTACCGAAAAGGTCATTTCATATAAAGGGTGTTGTCGTTGTCCACAATAAAACATGCATGCAGTTGGACAGCTTTTTTTTTTGTTTTCTTCAATCATTTGAGCAAAGTGCTCATTATTGTTTGAATTTGTGCCTGTTTTCTTTGGCCCAAATGCCCCAAAGATGACATTACAATCAAATGCCTGGAAGCCTCTCTCAATATTAGAATTACAGCTCTTGTGAATGTATGTAATTTCAAAGTAATGAATGTCAGATGATGTTTTGGAAGATCACTGCAATGCCTGAGGCCTCACAGCTGCACACACCCCTCTTGTCCTCACTCCTTCCCCCCTTGGCCCTCCAGCGAGCAAAACACATCAAGGCTCGAATCCTTATCCAGCAACAAAATTATATCAAATATTTTATTAATGAGTCAAAATTACATAAAGTCATTAAAAGTGGATGAGTACACTTGGCAAATTGTCTTTATAGAGGGACCAAAGGCAGAAGGCCAAGGCACTTGGTACCAGTCAGGCTCACACCTGAGTAAGAAATGGCCCCGGGCTATGAAGGTAATTTAAAGGCCATTACATCTCATACACAATCTATGACATTTAACAGTATACACACAGTGACAATAATCACTACTTGAGCTCCCGTGTTTCTGAAATCTGCAAAAGCATATGTAAAAACATGGCCTAGAGTATGAGAGTATTGTGGCTAACAGGGGTACAAGGAACATCTGAAGTTCTTGCTTTGAAGCTGAGATAATTTGTTTTCAGGTTTACGCAATTCATGGAATCCCTACCCAAGGTGATGATCTATTAAGGAGAAAGCATGTTGACGAGCGTATGCTTGGTCTACCAATAGCCAAGATACATGGGTCCTGATTTACTAAGATCCCAAATAGTGGGTGGGACATTCCACGTTTATACGAACAGATCACGTACATTTGCCAAAAGTTGTAAAGGTGATGGGTAAGCCCATAATTAAAAGAGGATTGTGGGCTCTAGGTAGCTCTGATTGTTTTCACCATGGAACATTTAGAAGACCACCTTCATTGAATAATGAAGTTAAAAAAGATATACTGAACACCATTTAAAAATATGTTGCTACAGTTATTTTGGGAAAGCCACCAATCACATAAAATCCAGATTTTGTTTGATTTTACTCATCCTGAGTGTCCTGTCTAGCCTGCATAACATTCCATTTAGAAGAGTGGACAGCACCCACAAAAAGCTATTTTCCGAGAGTGTGATGAAATGACCCAGATCCAAGTAAATGCAGTGTTGAAAGTTTTGTCATAGTCGATATGCCATGACTCCTTCTTGGGACTAGTTTCAAGTAAGATCACAGATCATTCCGAAACTCCAAAATTGCACTGCTGAATAGAGAGTATCCTCATTTACATGAGCATTCTATTACGATTTAATTAGGGAATCCCAAACTGAGCCCAACTCGAATGAAAATGTGCTATATTAAATCCTCATTCAGAATAAATCTGAATCTGAATAGAAGTTCACTTGATTTCACATGCGTAGAATATTCCTTTGGTCAAATTGATCAGAAGAAAATTTGTGTCATGTAAACCTACAACTAGTCTTCGTCTGTTGCTTATAGCAACAATCTTATTTGCTGCAATCTGAAGGGACTTGCCATGATAAGGATTTGGAATTCCCAGCTCATATGAATTAGTGTATGGTGCTCTAAATGTCAGCACATTTTTAAAATATCTCCCAAAAACATCTCTATATATTTTTGGGGAGGGGGACTGTTAATTCGGTGCTTATGCAACATTAATGTGTGTACTTTTCATTGCAAGTAGTTTTAATTGGAGTGCTCAACACTACATTTTATATGTTTTTGTTCATACTAAAGCAACATACAATTCATATTCAACACAATTGATGTTAGCATGGTGTGACCTTTGGCAACTGCTTCAATTTATCCGGAACGTCCCTTTGAAAAATCAATTGCCCACCCCTGATTTAACGTCTGCGTAGGCATACCATCACAAGTGGGCAGAGGGTGGCTCCAGAAGTGATTCTTTTCACAAACCAGTGGTTCTTCAAGGCTTAGTCTATATCCTGGATCACATTGGAAGGATATCGTAGCGCCAATGGACAGGTCGTTACTTAGACGCACACCACTGACTGGGATACCAGGATCCAAACAGGAGTATGTGTCCACTGTAACAACTACAAAAAAAAGTGTTTGTTAAAAACACTGTCACATCGCACATTATTGAATGCATTGTTCTTTTAGTTAACAATAGTATGCCTGCCAGTCCTGAATTAAATTAATTTTAACCATTTAAAAACTGAGGACTTGTCATAGCTTATCCGGTCATCTAAGCAAAAAGTCTTGCATAATACAGGATGAAACTTTTTTAAAATGCCCTATACTTTTATTTTAATGTAGCACTCTCACAACTTAAAATGGATGCGTTTGTGAAAATGCAAAGACAAGACATATAGACCAGAAAATAGATAAAACAGCATAATGAGCTGTGGCTGAGCCATACTGTCAATGGCGATGGGGGCCAGAGTAGAATGGGTGGATCAAACTAGCTGAGCAGGCAGTTCCAGGACACTGGTTCTGATGTCAAGCCCCAACTTGGGTCCCTACTTGAAAACTTGGCGAAATCAGAAAGATGAAATCATGGTCCTCTGTCCATATTGCACGAGGTTTCACAAGGACCAACTTCTATGCTGGCAACCCCACATAAGGAAGAGGATGAAACACCTGCAAAAAGGTGTGGCTGCAATGCAGCTATCATTTTAATGACAGACTGTATTTGGGAAGTATTTGTTCATACTATTTATTTTATTATGTTCACTGAGAAATTTTAACTGTGAAAAGGGTTCATCAATTAGTTAAAATGTCACAACAATTAAATGAAAGTTTTCACTCCTGGTTTAGGTCCAAATCCTGTGCCCTAATAGTTTTAGGAGATTGACCAAACCAGTGTTGTCTCCAGGGAGAAAATAATGTCCTTTTCATTTTTTAAATTATTAATATAGAATATAACATTTTACTGATCAATTGTGTCAGAATCATGCATTGCAAGTTTTGAAAACCCATTCCTGTGATTATGTTTCAATTTAATTCTACAGAATACTTTTGAACAAGTGATTTTACAAATGATTTTGGAATGGTCCCCCAAATCACGAAACAAATGTGATTTTACTCGTATTGCTTTGCAGTAGCCTAGGCAACAAAAGAGCAATGCACTTGAAGAGAGCAAAGCATAACAAGGAAAAGACATTTGAGTTCTGATTTCAATTGACAGTACTAACTCAGTTTTATAAATCACATCTGCGATACTGCAAGTAGTCTTGAAATTCATCAATCTCTGTCCAGACAATTAGATTTCTTTCAAGCACTCCACATCAAGCCATAATGATGTGGAAAGAAAATAACTGCTTCCAACAACATTCTCTAAGAATAGAAACACTCTACGCAGTTGTTACTGTACTCCAGTCATTCTCAGTTGGTGTGTTAGGAGCCAAAAGTGGATCATGGAGTGATTTTGGGTGGGCTGTGGACAGGTTGTCAAAATATGTATAGCATCATAATTCAGACTGTTAAAACTGTTACAGTTGCTTTGGTCTCCAGTCTTCATTTCCCAAAAGAAGACCAGACCACTTACCGATGATGCATTTTACAAAAAAGGAAGAGCTCATTCCCAAGATATGCAGTAATATTATTTTCAATATGCAGTTATGGTCATTCAAAATTAATTAATAAGGTGCTATGAAAACACTTTTAAATATATAGTGTTCATATGTTTTCAAAGGCTCTTTTTGTACATGTTCTTTATTTGTGGATAACTTAGTAAGTAGGTTACAAATTGGCGTCAATAGAAAAATGTGCATCCCAGGGTGACAACAGTTGAGAATCAATGCTTGACTACTGTATTACAACAATTTGCAATGATTAACTCTCATCACTCGGACATTCTTTGGCTGAAAATATATGTAACTAACATGACTTATTTAGCCCCCCCACCCTCTCTCAACATGAAACAGACCCAAGAATGACAGACATGTCATACTGGGAAAGACAACTACATGCACATAAGCGAAAGTACTTATAGAGGGCAGAGAAGAAAATGATTACAGGTACAGACAATTTTCTGAAAAAAATACACTTGTTAGATACAGGGATATGGAATTCATTTTGTCCTGAATCTGCATGTGCTTACTGCTCAGTGAAGGTAATATGACATGAAAGTACTGTTACCTTCATAGAAAATTTTGAAGCCACTGTTGGATCTACTGTTGTCTGTGGTGAACAGCAAATACAGGAAGTTGCTGGTGCTAAACAGAAACTGAGGAACCTGGGTGCCATTGAATGAGCCAATGAGAGGTGAAAGCAGATTTGGGCCGTCATGTACCTCCAGAAAGTCATAGCTGAGTTCAGTTTGAAACCTTTAAAATATATGGAGAAGAAACAGGAATTGAGAAGTAAAGACCCGATGAGAATTACACTTTGCATTTTTTCAACACCATGCTCTGCAGCTCAGAATCCATAGCACTTCATATTTTTAATGGTTTTGTGTCCTATAAATAACAGGAGTTGGTTGTCAACCTTTTGGCTATTAGGTGTCACTTTAATAAAATGGCTTTGTAAGTCAGTATGCCATAAGAATGTTTGGTTATTAGTAGCCATTTAGAAATTGCACTACTAAATTGTGAATACGGAAGGAAGTGTATGGGTTTTTTTTTAGGGAGTGTGATGTCAACTCAGTGTTATATGGATGTGTTCAGAATGAACTATTTTTACACTCAAGTTAAATAGGACTCAGAGATGCTGTAGCAGGCTTTTCTTGACATTTTTGTAGTCACAACTTCTAGCAAAAGCCATGGTCTAAAAAGAGCTTTCAGTGCATCAGAGGGATCTCACTGTTCAAAAGTAGTCAGTCAAAGATACAGAATAATTTCCAAGGTATTAAATATACCATGTAAGACAGTGAAGACAGTCATCATTGTGTAGAAAATACGGCACCACAGTCACATTACTGAAAACTGGGCATTCCTCCAAATTTTATGAAAAGAGGGGAAAAATGGTCAGGGAGGTACCCTGTTACCCTGCCCCCTCCCTGCCCCCCCCCATCCCTTTCAAAAAAAAAAAAAAAAAAACCTAAGGTGAAGTGCATCTTGCAAACAC
The DNA here is from genome assembly GCF_019802595.1 of Syngnathoides biaculeatus. Lineage (NCBI taxonomy): Eukaryota > Metazoa > Chordata > Actinopteri > Syngnathiformes > Syngnathidae > Syngnathoides > Syngnathoides biaculeatus. The sequence continues at coordinate 24,882,159 of NC_084644.1, read as the reverse complement.
ACACTTGAAATCTCCCAAACATGTGGGGAACTGTGGTCTGATGAAATCAAGGTTGAACACTCAGGTCATATGTAATTCCAAAAGGTGTGTTTGGCTCAAACAGGCAACAGTGTTCATAACCAAAAGAACACCATAGGTATGGTGAAGGATCATGGCGGGAGCATGCTCTTCAGTGAGAACATGGTCTTTTGTCAAGAAGGAAGGAATTATGAAAAGTTCCAAATAACAGTCTGTGTTACCATAAAACCTTCTGAACTTTAATTGGGATTCATAAGTGGCTCTTTAAATAGTGGGTGCTGACTCCTATTTAATATTAGCTAGAATTCATTAATTCTAAACATAACCTCCGCATCCTTAGTCATAAGAGACTGTTTTTCAGAGGAGATTTAAGACTTACCATTTTACTTTGGCTTTTAACTGATTTATCTTTTATTGTTTGTATCACCTTGTTGTATTTTAGAGGAGGCTAAAGAGTGACTTTTGAAGTTTGTCTCTTATCTGTATTTTATGAATTTTTTTACCATTAGCATCAGTGTTTTCATCTCGAGGGTCTTCACGCTGGGAGTTGTGTATGGTCTGCCTGTGGGGATGCTATCCTGGGAATGATCTCAGGTGCTATAAAAATAAAGTTGATTTGATCGGAGGATGTCCACATTTGTGCAAATACATGATCTCAGTTGCTTATTTTTACTACTCCGTTCGAAAACCTTTATTTTTTATTAAATGTGGAAAAAAGATTTTTCTGCTTCTTCTTTCGGCTTGTCCCATTAGGGGTCGCCACAGCGTGTCATCTTTTACCATCTAAGCCTATCTCGTGCATCCTCGTCTCTAACACCCACTGTCCTCATGTCCTCCCTCACAACATCCATCAACCTTTTCTTTGGTGGAAAAACTTTTGAAATTATTTATCTTGGTCATTTTTTTTTATTGCAAGTGTATATGGTGTGGGTTGGTCTTGTCATGGTTCTCTGGTTGCTCTCCTGCATTGACATACATACCTCTCAAAGCTGATCTTGATGGAGTGTCCTGACTCAGCTTCAATGACCCACTCACAACTAAGTGAGTCTTTGTAGTAGCCTGGCCATCCTGGGGACAGGATGACCCCAGATGGGCCCGAGTAGTGTCCCCCACAGGGAGCTGGTTAGAGGGGGAAAAATGAAATAATTGAAAGGAAGCTGTGTTTTTTGTGGAAACACAGAAACATTGCTCTATCTTATTTGTGTACCTTCACATTTTGGAATGAGGCCGCTCCACATCACCTTGCCTTCCTCGAAATGGCATGTAATGGTGTCAGCACCCTGCGTCTTGATGAAGCCCTCTTCACAGACCACTGAAATGGAACTGCCCAGTTGGAAGCTGTCACCAAAGCGCCTGGCATTCAGCGGTATGCCAGGGTCTGGGCACTCATTACGTCCGAAAGCTTGTAATGAGGAGAAAGACAGCACGAGCTGGTGACATCCACTCTTGTTTTCATGAGAAATCGCTTCCTTGAGGTGTGTAGAGATAAGCTAAATAGATGTAGCTGTCTGTAAGACAGCAAGGAACCTTAAATAGCTTGTTCTCTGTACACAATGCTTACAATAGCTGCTGCTTCTTTCCTTTGACAAGAGACCAAAACGTGCAAACATTCAATTTGCATTTTAACACCATAGCAATTTAAACATGGACCCTATAAAAGCAAGAAAAAAAACGGTAGGGGTATTTCTGGGTGGATGACATAGCTGGTTTCAACGAACTGCACAAATGACCACTCACTGGTATAAGTAATGTTGAACCCTCGCCCTGACATGGAGTGATCTGCTTGGAACTCGAGCTGCAAGATGTGACTGTTGGACGTCAGGTGAGAGGGAACTTCTGCCCCAGAGAAACGCCCCAAAATAGCGGCTCCTGATTGGTCACCATCTTTGATTGTGAGGAAGTCATAGGGTGGTTCAAGGTCAAAGTCATTAAATGCCAGGTGGATTCTGGAGCCAGGCTCTGAGATGATCAACCATACACAGTTGAGGTTGTTCCCATAGCCTTCTGGATAGTCAGGAGACAGCACAGTCCCCATGGGAGCAGTGAAGTTGGAAAAACAGGGAACTGAATGAAAGAGGCAAGAAATAAACAAATGTATTAAAAGAAATAAAATCCCAGGCGAGGCCATTTGTTTGAACAGTTGTACGTCTGTGTCCTTTTTCCCAGACCAAGATCAGAACAGAATATTGTTTGAGCATGTTGACGAGTTGACTCACAAGAGATTTGGGTTATTTTTGAGAAATACATATATCTTACAGTATCTGCAAAGTATTGGTATGAAATCCTTTGGCCTGTTTTTCTCCCTGCTTAACAAGGCATGTATTTACTGGAACATCTCTTTGCCGTTTGACATTCTGTGAATTGCGTTTTACACACAAAGCACTGCGCTGCCATTTTACTGCATTGCAATTAATCTTACAATAGCTTATTGTCATTGTGAACTTTCCAAGCACGTGTGAAATTGCTTAATTTGTTGTCATGAAATGAAATGCACATAAAACTCACATATGCAGATGGGAATATTTGCAGACCACTGATTGTTGTTCTGGCAGGTTATCATTCTCTCCCCAATGAGCTCAAATCCAAACTGGCACTCAAATCGCAGAACATCTCCATTTAAAAAGCCGCTTCCCTCTTGGTAGCCATAAAGTGGTGTACCAGGATCACCACAACTCTCTTTGTCAATTTCTGTGGGTGAGGTCAGTGGAGGGGGACGCAGGGGTGGAAATAGGAGAGATGAAAAATAAAGGAATGAATGAACCCAAGTACAGGAACTGAAACTAGGTTCAATATCTCCTATTAACAGTATCAGAAAATCCAGGAAAAGGGAGTGGAAGACAGCCAAATAGAGTGACGTACAGAAGTGAGTGACTGCTTTACTGACGGAGACAGCCATAGATCACAAGCATGCATGCAGATAGCAGTGTCAGCACTAAACTCTTTGTACCTTTATAGTTGATCTTGAAGCCAATTGAGCCCACACTTTCATCAGATTGCAGATGAAGCCACATCTGATGGGACATGCTGACAATTAGATCCGGGACAAAGCTCCCAGTTAGTCTACAGAAACAAAAAGTCTATTAAACCACAGCACAAATGACAAAATAAATCCACAGAATTTATTTGTGCACTACTTACACTTGTATTATTGTTTTAGAATCCCCTACTTCCCCTCCATCTCCAATCGTAAGTGAATCATACCCAATCTCCAAGTCAAATTCTTCAAAGTTGATCTGAATAACCTGTAGGAAGGACACCTTTACTATTGATTAACTGTAAAAGACAGGAATATACCATACATAACCTTTTCTCTTCAGACAGCGGCTCATCAATATTTTGAGTGATTTTGCACATTATCAATGGGGTTATGATGCATTATACTTCTAAAAGAAGTCACAGGAGCTGTGTCAATAGCTGGAATGGTGTTTCAGAATTTACAAATTATTGCAGAGTAAAGACTTGAATGTGTTCAAAATTTTCTGATACATACCACACACATGCAGGAAATCTCAGTATGATTGTGCAGGCTCCAAGTCATTGCATGACTCAGAAGTCTGAGGTTGTGGTTTGCAACATAACATCAAAATTACGTCTCTCCAATAACCAGTTCCAATTTTCAATCTGCAGCAAGATTCAAACCTTTCGACGAAAAGACAGGCACTGTAGCCCCCAAAGGAGGGAATTGAGGGGAAGATTCAATAAACTGTTCAATTTAAAGTGAGCAAACATAACTACCAAGGGGGTATTCCTCAACTGCCTACCAACGGAACTCATGATACACAATGGGGCATATAACACCCAAACACGCCATCAATTAGGGAAGCAGAATGACTTTTACATTTAATCATACAACCAGTGCACTCCAAATGGTTTACATGTTTTATTGACTACCAACTAATTTACTGTCTATGAATACATTCCAGAGCTTGTTGTTTCCATATATTTATTTGCTTTAGAACAAGTACATCTGGAGACAGCTTTATTTGCCTAACAGACGCTTGACAAGAAAAAGCTAATGATTGTAATATGTTTAATCTCACAATGCTTTGAAGCCAAAACCTTCTGCTAGCTTCTTTGCGGTTCATGAGGTAAGGCCCTCCCCCTAATACTTGCATCAACAATAACAGCAATACCCCATAGAAGTCAAATCACATCAAATCTTTGACTCCTAATCACATAAGCCTTTATCAAACAGTGCATCCCAATGATGCACACACACACACACCACACACACACACACATACACACACGCACGCACCCACACACACACCTACACACACACGCACACAGCGCTGCAAACGAATGATCAATAGCCTTTAGAGGCAGAGCACAACAGTAGCTGACATTCACATCTCTTCACATTACTTTTGATCATAAATGAAATACTTGTGGAAGGCCCAGAAAATTCAACTCCAAAATGATTAATTTCCCATTAGAATTCACAATTTATTCTTCCTCCATCTGTCAATATATTATGAATTCCCTATTAACCAAGTGTACATGTGCTCCACTGCAGAAACATTTACATCTAAAAGCTTTATTATCGCAATACAATTTCATATAAAATTTTCATTATATTGGTTAAATGTCCCTGGATTCATTTGTCAATAAATGATGTTATAATAATATAAATGTGACATCTGTTGATCACAGGCATGATTGGTGGCCACTTGATCACTCTTATCAGTCCACCCTCCAGCCATGGGGCAGAAAAATTCTGCACAGTATAACACAGTGCAGGCATAAGCATAATTACCATAATAACACTAATGGATCAACTTTCTTCTGCCAAGTCAATAGCTTGTTTTCCTCAGGGAATGCATGCTGGCACACTGCTGCAGTGCTTGCCAGTCCAAGCAAGCTATGAACGTGCATTAGCCCTCTCCTGCTAATAAACAATAACAAAGTGAGGTGACACTCCTGTGTACATGACAAACTGGACAGAATACCAATTGTGAGCATGATCTGATGTAGCAGAACACTAATGACTATTAGGAAAACAGCTTTGGCCTCTTCACTTTGGGGACAAGCGGGTCTCATTCAATCATTATTTCTCTCAATTTATGTTATGCCTGATGACTGAGCAGAAATGCTTAGCTGCTGATACCATTGGGTGAAAATGGTTCTCCAACCCCAACACAATGCAATCTAGATATTATTGTGATTGAAGGCAAAGTATAAACATTTTCATTAGACCTTTTACCAACTTGGAACACTGTTTAATAAAGATTCACACATAAAAATGCTTCCAAAGAAAGAGTATTTTCAGAGAAACAATGGTGGGTTTTCACTTAGAAGCAATAAGGGCTTCAATCACAAATGAACCAGGTCAAATGCTAATTTGTCATTATACTTACAAGTAATGGGGGACTATTACGCCTGTATACTGTATATACTATGTTAAAGTAAGTTATATAAAATAACACATGCAAAATGCTACCTCTAATAGCTGGGCCATTCAGTTGCTTCTTGTTTTAAATTGAGGTAATAACCAGTTTTTGACCACATACAAATTACCCCTGAAAGGGCATGGCCACATCTTCCCCTCCAGTTTGGATCAAACCATTGCAGTTATTTTTTTATAATGAAAGGTAAGATCTTAATCATCAGAAAGTATTGAAATGAACAATTGTAGTCAAATGTTTTATATACTATAGCGTGCAGTCCAGTTTGGATGAAAAGGGCTATTTGCCACTGTATCACTGTGATTTCATTTGCTTGCATAAAAAAAGCAATGCATATTAAAAGATGCCCCCATAGCTTAAGAAATGGTGAAAGAACATCCTCTCTTGCTATACCTTGTTTGGATCACTGGCAGTGATGATCCACACACATTGGGAGTTACTTTCGTATTGGATTGGGAAGTTTGGGGATGTGAAGGTTCCTGAAGGCCCCAATAGATTTGATCCACATGTTTTCACTGCAACAGAATAAGGTAAGAGATACAATAAAAAAATGAGAGCATCAAGACTGACTCTCAAAACGTTAAATATCCCTCCAAAAAAGAAGACGACAAAATGGTCATAAGGTAAAGAAATAGCTCTGTGTGTAGTGATATGACAGGAAAATAATTTGGTCTGTGCACAAAGTGGGTCTATTACTTGCATAACTATTAATCAAATTCTGGGAGTTGCTCCATATATTGTGGAATAAAAACAGGCAGAACGTTTTAAATGGGCAAGTAGCAGAGGTTTTTGTTCATAATTAGCAGGAATTTTCTTTTCTCTATCTGTGTAGGTGCTTTATCCAAAGGCAGTGCCTCAATAAGTGTTGTATTTGTTCTTGAGATGTCTCTCTAACCCTTGCAGACGGGCCTGTGGTCGCTCCAAGCTGCAAAGACTTCAGCTACACGCTGGCAGGTAATCGTTTTGGAACCCTGCAGCACATGGTCTTCATCGCAGATAAATTGAACAGTTGCTCCAATGCTGAGAAGAAAAACATCATTAAGGCCTGAAAAAGCAACCAATTCTTCAAAAAGTGGCTCCCGATGAAATGTCAAAGTCATTATTTATTTCATGCCAATGCTTACAAGTGAACGTCAATCATGACCATTTTCTGGATAAATAATGTACCTGTAATTGATCTCATGTCATTGCATGATTCCTTTCAGATTAATTTAAAAATATCTCCTTTTGTCATCTTTTTTGCATTTTTTGCATAAAAGCAGCATGATTTGCAATATAATATATAATAAACCCTATAGTTCTAACATAGTAGGGAACGAGAGACGTAAACTGTCATCTTGACCACAGAGGGTATGAACCTCCATGGCCCCGCGTTTTTTTTAACTCAGGTCTTTAAAGCTCCATAAGATAGTATCGGCTTTTATAAGTCCCGTAGTTGGGGGAATTCTAATTCAAAGACAAAAGTATGAACACAGCATTGTCAAGATGATAAAATAATTTGTTGGGGGAGGGTGATGACTTAAGGCAGTGGAGCTAAAACGTTTTTCTAGAAAAAGCTCCCATGTGTACAATTTGTTTTGAGATTAATGAAACATACACAGTTCAAAAAAAAATACCTAGGTGGGGACTAACAGACCCTTACGAAACCTTTTTTTTTCCACTTCAATATATTTTCAAATGTTGACCTCAGAATCAGAATTAAAACAATAACTCAATTGAGCTCACCTCATCTTGTTAATGGCTCCTAACCGCATTTGTCAGTGTGGTGAAAAAGGTGTTTCTGCTCTTGACAAAATAATTCCCATGCCCGCATGCTAACATCTGTTATCAATTTTTATTGGAAAAAAACACTGTTTGCGTAACTTCCTGAGGTGTCTAGGTCACAGTAAGTGGCAATGAACCTGACTTTAAATTTGAAAAGTTAGATGGTATGGCAAATCTTTTACAGTATGTGATCACTAACCGAGAAATGAAATAATCGGTTGTCACAGTCTTAACTTCCTTAACTTGAACTGCAGGGAAACAAAGTTACCTGAAGTCTGAGCCGATCTGTTTGCCATTTTCTGGCTCTCCTGGGGCAGGACAGTAATTAGACAATTGCTTGACACCTTCATTCACTGAACAACAGAGAGGAGGGAGAGGCTTAAATGGACAAACTTTGCACTTCTACAAACATCCACCACAGATACAAGTACAATGGTAATGTCAGTGTAACTTTTCTGTATGTATGGCGAAAGAATCTGGCTTTATAAAAATTGGCTCCATCTTTCAGAGTCACATTTTTAAAGGTCAGCTATTTACCAGTTAGGTTGTGAATGCACACGTCACGTTAAAGCACCAAGGGTAAATGCAGCTCTTCTGCCTGTACTGTGCAAAGTACAACAACAGGATATGTGGCTAAACTAATAAAGAGAAAATAACCTTCAATAGACAAGTTAACAGCAGATAATTTTGTTTGGCCACATATTCAAACTACACTGCTGCAAACTACAAGCACCATTGTAGAAATATAGTTGCAAAATTGCAAAAAAAAGAATTGATAAAGCTCTTGTACTGTACTGTGTGTAACTGTAGCGCTGTTATGTATGTTCGTACGTGGCCCCATACATAGCTAAGCATATACAGGAAGGCCATACTGTTTCAAGTTGAGATGCTTCGAGGTTAGGTTGTAATGTTTTCAACAAATTAATTATTGAAAGTAATTGTCTTTTCAGTTGTATACAAGCTATATTATATCCCATTATTGTCTTTGCAATGTGCTTCAGTTGAAAATATTTCAATTGCTTTACGTATTCAGGCGTCTATGCGATATAGATATACTGTAATGTATATGAATGAAGGTTGATTGCTAAATGTCATCGGTCAGTGGACCTGAAATGAACTAATGGAACCCTGAGTGGTAGCGAGGTAACTGAGTCACCACAAAAAAACTGAGACTCCACTACTGAAATATCAAGAACTGTAGCTTACCTCCATTACCAAATGATAAGACCAAATAAGAAAGAAAGAAACACCTCAAACACAAGAACCTACACAAATGAAAATTCCAGCCAATGAAAACAGTTGAATTGGAAAAATAAACAACTTACTCAAAGACAGTTTGCTAGTGTTGTCCTTCCCCGGTAATAATTTTACACCTCTGGATTTATGCTCTCCAGAGCTTTTCACTGGTTAAAAGTAACAGACAAAAAAAAAAAATCATTAGATAAAAGAAGTTACAGTATTAGACATGAGATGAGTTGTCTTTGCTTTCAAGCCTATGAACACCATGATTCAGTTATTATAGGTGGGGATCATTAGCAAGATATAAAAGCTCTTATACATTCCAACATTTTGCAGTAATTACGCCGTACTCCAAAATCATTTCAAATTCACACTGCAAGTTTTCATCAAAAAGTTAATAATCTTTTGATCTAGCAACAGATTCATTGATTACAATAGACAAAACCCATTTCCAATGATGTTGGGTCATTGTGTAAAATGCAAATAAAACAATTTGCTAACTATTTTCAAATTATATTCAATGTAATACATGTATCCATCCATTTTCTTTGCCGCTTATCCTCACGAGGGTTGTGGGGAGTGCTGGAGCCTATCCCAGCTGCCAACGGGCAGGAGGCGGGGTAACCCTGAATTAGTTGCCAGCCAATTGCAGAGCACACAGAGACAAACAGCCGCACTCACAATCACACCTAGGGGCAAATTTAGAGTGTGCAATTATTGTTGCATGTTTTTGGGATGTAGGGGGAAACAGGAGTACCCGGAGAAAACCCACATAGGCACGGGAAGAACATGCAAACGGCACACAGGTGGGGCCGGGATCGAACCCAGGTCCTCAGAACTGTGAGGTCAATGCTTTACCAGCTGATATACCGTGCCGCCCAATGTAATACAGTACAAAGAAAATATATTTAATGTTCAAACTAAAAATGGAGAAACAACTGCATCTGAGGGTGTACAACAAGCCAGAATGTGAAAGAATTCCACCTACAAAGTTTCAACAATTACTGTCCCGAATTGCGAAACTCTTACCAAGCGTTGCTAAAAGTAAAGGGGACATAACACAATGGTAAAGATGGCGCTGTCCTGGCTTTTACACAGTGTCCCACTTCAATTACAAGTACTTCATTGGAATTGTGGGGTTATTAGATTGGGCGGACAAATTACATATTTAAAAAAATATATATATCAAAGCAGTGCCCCAGGACTACATTGCAATAATTAATTAAACACAGTAGGGGCATGATTGCACAGAAAAGACAGGTGATGCAATCTTCTGTGATCATGTTGAAACATACACACAATAACCTTCAGCAATGAACCAAGTGTGAAGCAAAATATGGCTTCCTGAATCTTAAAAAAAAAAAAAGTGCCTTTCTGCATGTACTATATTTTGCTGTAGGTTAAAGCATTAATACAGGATTTAAGAAAATAATAATTGAGATTGTGGATCAGTGGCTGTGTCAATGATTATCCTAATTTGACAGATTCCATATTTGCATCGATGATTAACAGAAGCTTCAGGGTTAAATCATCTTCCTTAACTTCTATTAAAAAGGAAGTACATATGCAGTGCCTGAACATTTCTCAAACTCAACAATAATTCATTACCTTTACAAAGTACTGCAAGGAAGTACTTTTTGTTTATCTCTTAAATATTAGATTACAAAGGCCCCTTGAAGTCAATGGCATAAATAAACAGTTATGCCTGCGACACAGGGGCTATTGATAAAAATGCTTAGTATGCAGTTAAAAAAAGATCAAAAACGCTTTGTTTCATAATTACATTGGGGATTTTTTGCACTATTTTCAGGGGGTGTCTTCAAGTAGAGCTAGCAATGGTGTGCGAATTGAGTAAGCGTGTTTTACCTTGATACTGAGCCCTGAAGCCTTTGTGGCGATGATTGCTCTCTGTCACAAAATGCAGCCGCAGCCAGTTTTTGCTGCTGATGATGGGTGCAGGGATATTCATTCCAGTCAGCCTAAAGATTAGGAGAACAGTGTAAAAATGTTTAAACTTTATTTTCTGGATCCTTAAGAGTCAGGTTAATGACATTATTGTAATATTTAAATATGCGCTTGCACACTGAACACACACATCAAGGTTTTATAGTATGCTTGTTACCCAAGTGTCGATGTTGTTCCTAACCTGAAAAAAAGGTTCAAGCAGCAAATACACTGTTCAATTACATAGTGGATTCTCTGGTATTTTTTAGACACATTCAATCATGGTTGATGGAATGATTTCCAAAAAAAAATCTATTTGAACTGAATTGCATCGCGTAGTCATATACAAAAATTCTATTGTAACCATATTCTAAAACTCTATTGTAGCCATCACTTCATCAAGCCATACACTTTATTTTTGTATTTAGAGGAAATACCTCAGTCCTTAATGGTTGGTCTCACAACTGGAGGGCGGTAACCAATTTCAACATTGTTGGAAAAGTCCTATGCACATTATTGTCTTCTGCACATCATGAAAGGATCTTCAAAAAAACCTCTTCTGCATACCTGGCCTCTGTGTACTTTGCCATATTCATGTCCAATAACTATGTGAACAAATGAAATTTCCCACTCTAATATCTTTTTTTTTTTTTTACTTATGATTGGTAAATTAGTTCACGAGACCTTTGTTTGTTATACTGGAAATAGACCAACATACCATGATTTTTGTTAACTAACAAGGGAATTAAACTTTACAAAGATCTGATTAATTTGATCACTATTGGCCGATAATTACATTTTTTAAACGTCATAATTCACTGCTCTGATCCATGACGTCATTGATCAGCTCTGGAAAATACTCTGTCGCAGTAGCAAATAAATCCAAAAGCTAGTGTATTTTCAGTACTGTAACTATGTCTGTAACTCTGATGGTCAGTAAAGTTTTTTCGATCTGCAGTCTGTGCACAACTGAAGTACGTCATGGGGAATGTCATCTAAATGCTTCAACAAAACAAATTTGATTGCGCATCTGAAAAATGTACACGACAAGGAGTATGCCACATTCCAGCAAGACAGCGTGGAGAGAAAACAAACCAAAAAGAAACGGCAAACCGGCGCAAACACTGGGCAACACTCCTCCATATAGCCAGGACACTAAGAATGTTAGTGTAAGCATGCCATTAGGAGTATTTATTAAAGTACTTTAATTGCAACAAAATAGTTCCATTAGAGAAAGTTAACACCCTATATTTATGTTATGTTGATGTACTGTTAATTTGACCTAAACTTATGTTAGTGGCCAATCATTGTATTGTTTTCGTTTGAATATTTTAAGATATGCAGTAGGAGTTTCTTTCGGCTTGTCCCATTAGAGGTCGCCACAGCGAAACGCTCATATTTGTTTGGCACAGTTTTTATGCCAGATGCCCTTCCTGATGCAACCCTCTTGGGGAGTAGAGGCCCCAGTGGGATACAAACTCACGACCCCTGGTTTACCAAACCACTGAGCTATGGGGCCTGAAAAATGTGCAGTAGACAGTACACAATTACTGTTTTACAGTAAATGAACAAGTCATCCAAATAGACACATTGCTCCATTTTGTAACTGGTTCAGTGATCAGTTATCGTTTTGTTTTTTTATAAGCTTGCTGATCGGTGATCGGCCCTAAATATCCTGATTGAGCCTAAAATGAAGATTTAGTTGTAAATCCTTATTCAATGGTATTTAAAAAAATGCATAAAAATAACCTGCAGCAGAAAGAAAAATGTGTTCCCAGTTGGAGTGACTAAGTGATGTTTACCCACATCAGTGATTAGGAAAAAAAAACATGGTGACACGATGAAATGGCAGTTAATTGGTTAGTTACCTTAAACATACAAATGGTCACACACAAACAGTCCAGCAGAATGGTTTGATGTAATCCTCCTGATACATTCTAAATTCCATTTCATCAAACCACAACAGATTATGACCTTATTGTGTGTTTTGTTGATGTATTTAATGATGTTCATGGCAATTAGAGGGATGATTGCAGTCACGGGTGTTTTCATGCATGCTATAATTTCCTTCCAGCAGCCATATTTGGACCCTACATTTGAAGAAAATATTCAATTAAATGAAAAAAGGACGACCATTAGGTACTTGCTCAAAGCTGAGAAGTAAACACTTTTCTCCTTTGCTCCCTAAAAATGCTAATTCTCATACCGACTGAAAGATGGTTTTTTCTGAATTTATTTCACCAAGGAATTGGCACACTGAGACCAATTAGTATATTTTGGATGTAGACTGGAAAACATTTGGTTTTGACATCAAAACATGAACACAAAACAGGAGATCAACATTTCAGCTTCTGTTTCCAGATCTTTACACTCGGAACTGATATAACAACATAGAAGATGGGACAGTTAGTTAGAGTTCACCAATTGTTCATGTGATTGACATGATGCCCAGGCGCGTCCCACTAGACTTAATATTTACACAAAAAAAGTGTTTTACATATCAACAATCAGTTCCAGATTTTGACTTTATAAGTGGACTACATTTGGGCTAAAATATAAAAAGAGCAATTGTGAAGTTGAGAGAAGATGTAAAATCAATCAGAACTTCTTTTCTTTTCTTTTCTTTTCTTTTCGTCTTGTCCCGTTAAGGGTTGCCACAGTGTGTCATCTTTTTTCCATCTAAGCCTATCTCGTGCATCTTCCTCTCTAACACCCACAGTCCTCATGTCGTCCCTCACAACATACATCAACCTTTTCTTTGGTTTTCCTCTCCCTCTTTTGCCTGGCAGCTCCATCCTCAGCACTCTTCTCCCAATATACTGACTCTCGCCTCTGGACATGTCCACACCATCGAAGTCTGCTCTCTCGAACATTGTCTATAAAACATCCAACTTTGGCTGTCCCTCTAATGAGCTCATTTCTAATCTTATCCCACCTGCTCACTCCGAGCGAGAACCTCCACACCTTCATTTCTGCCACCTCCAGTTCTGCTACCTGTTGTCTCTTCAGTGCCACCATCTGTAATCTGTACATCATGGTCGGCCTCACCACTGTTTTACAAACTTTGCCCTTCATCCTAGCAGAGACTCTTGTGTCAGACCAAACACCTTCCCCCAGCTGTTCTAACCTGCTTGGTGCCATTTCTTCACTTCCCTACTAGACTCACCTTTGCTCTGGATTGTTGACCCCAAGTATTTGAAGTTGTCCACCCTCGCTATCTCTTCTCCCTGTAGCCTCACTCTTCCCCCTCCACCCCTCTCATTCACGCACATATATTCTGTTTTACTTCAGCTAATCTCCATTCCTCTCCTTTCCAGTGAGTGCCTTCATCTTTCCACTTGTTCCTCAACCTGCTCCCTGTTTCACTGCATATCACAATATCCTCTGCGAACATCATGGTCCAAGGGCATTCCAGTCTAACCTCATCTGTCAGCCTATCCATTACCACAGCGAACAGGAAGGGGCTCAGAGCTGATCCCTGATGCAGTCCCACCTCCACCTTAAATTCTTCTGTCACACCGAAGGCACACCTCACCATTGTTCTGCTCCCATCAGACATGTCCTGTACTATTTTAACATACTTCTTTGCCACACCAGACTTACGCATGCAGTACCATAGTTCCTCTCTTGGTACTCTGTCATGGGCTTTCTCTAGATCCACAAAGACACAATGTAGCTCCTTCTGACTTTCTTTGTACTTTTCAAATTGCATCCTCAAGGCAAATAATGGATCAGTGGTACTCTTTCTAGGCATGAAAACATATTGTTGCACGCAGATACTGACTTCTATCCTGAGTCTACCCTCCACGACTCTTTCCCATAACTTCATTGTGTGGCTCTTCAACTTTATTCCTTTATACTTGCCACAGCTCTGCAAGTCACCTTTGTTCTTAAAAATGGGAACTAGCACACTTTTCTTCCATTCTTCAGGCATCTTGGAAAAGCAAAACCACTGACAGACTTTGTGGAGCTGGGTCAAAGGAAACAGCAAGTTGACCAAAAAAAAGTAGTTTTAAAAAAGACCTTAAAACAACTGTTTGTGACAACAGCAACAATCTCCAGAGGGGAGAAGAGAAGAATCTTTTTTTTTTTTTTTTAAAGGAAGTACAAAAGCTACACAAGAAGATTCTAACGACTCATTAGCAAGAAAAACAGGAAGGCCAAGTTGGAATTAGGTTGAAAAGTGGAGAAGCACGCCTTAAATATGTTTTCAGGAATTATGAGACAAAGCTTAAACTTCACCAATGTAATTAAAAGAACAAAATATGAAGAAGGAAAGGATCAATTTATAATCCAAAACACATTGAGATAGTATTATCTCGGTGTTGTATTTTCCATAAACAGTTCGAAAATGCCGCGACACATTTCTCTACACTGGCAGATGAGGCAAACGCACTTCGAAAATGACAGTGAAAAAAAAGTCCACCTCCCATTCCATATGAAAGTGATATTGTTTTTGTCTTCTTTACTGCAGCATCCAAACACGTTTCTAACGATTTCTTAACCGAGAGCTTAAAATATGGGGGAACTTACTGACAGCATGTTTTCCATTATTGTCGTTGTTTGCACATGCGCGGTGAGTTAAAGTAAAAAAAATACGGCTGATGCAGCTTTTCTTTTTTTTTCTCGGTGCCCCGTCACGATCGATCGCGATTGATGCATCGACCACCCTGCTCTAGGCAGAAGTGGTATACATAGAAGAATAGAACATTCACAACCAATTTGTCTTAAAGGAGAATTTAACCCAATTAAACCCAATTACTAATTTCAAGATCGTGTGTCATACTGTAAGTTTCCAAAGCATACTGCTAAAAAAAACAAATGAGTTCAATAAGGAAAAATAGTCAAAGGTCTTGAAAGCTCCAAGTCAATTTCCCTCCAAAACCCAATAAAACATACATTTGACCTTCTAAAGACTAAAATGGAGGGATTAAAATCATAAATCAAAATAACAACATTGCCAATGGTGAATGCCTGGGAGAAGTATCACATAACATCAACTGTATACAAATTCATTTTTTAAAGTCCATTTGACAACATACAATGCTTATAGTCAGCTAAAATGTTATATTTAGTTACAAATAATGCTATCAAAGTTGTCAATCACACATGTAAATAACAGTCACCTTTGACAGCGTATGCCTCTGTGCTCTATCTCAAAGGTTTTGACTAAACTATAGATAAATCATTTTATTTAGCATGCAGGCTGCAGCATCACAAATGGTCGAGTAGAGATTTAAAACTGCTAGGGGCCTTCTCATTTTTCCGGATAACCAGCTCGAAAGTTGTTCTGTCCTGCTATCCTTGCACAGTCAACACACACAAACACATGCACACACACACATACACATTCCATTGTTCCTTTGTTTAATATGGGCTTGGGAGTGCTGGAGCATGGTGCAGGGTTCTAAAAACAACGTGATAATGTCTTGTTTCATCTATGTGTATGCATACACACGTTAATTTCATTCTTATTGTGTGTGGAGTCATCTCAGAGGGTTGTTTATCTCTATAATTTATTTACCATTTAGTGCTGGGTGACCTCAGGACCAGACATCCCCCCAACCCCCTCAAAAAAGGAGCAGAGGAAGGACGAGAAGAGGTTTGTGATGGAGAGGATCTGGGCTTCTCATAATTACAGGTTGCTGGCCGAATAGCAAACTAATCATTCACCTGGCTCTTTCATTAAACTATATTTTAGTCCTAATAAATAGACTTTCCATGTACATTAAATACAGATCACCTCTACTTCAAAACAATGTGAACATTATGATGGATAAAATACCCATCGATCACTGTTAATTAATGACAATGCAAGCTGAGCTCAGACTTTGCCCCACAGGAATGTGTATAAATTGTGGAGCCATATCTTGTACTACTACTGAAATGCACAGTAGACATTTGAGCAGGTACTTCCTAAAAGTCCTGAGGCACTAAACTGATGATTGCTCTGTATTCACTAAAAAAAATCTCACAGCTGTGTAGACCAAACGAATGAATGACTTATTAGCCTCTTTGTGTACTTTTCACAGCTGAGGGCATCTCAGCAATGGTTTGTACACATAAATTAGTTATTTCAAATGTTGTCTGTTGAGTGTGAGATTTTGCTGAAATTGATTTTATAGTAGCTTAAAATGTCCAGTGTTTTATCTGCTAACTTCAATTCTCAGTTTATCAGTACAAGGGTGCACCTTGGTCCTTTCTTTATGTCTGCAGGGACAGACACAAGAAAATATTTATCCCCTTACCTCATTATAAAAATGCAATTCATGATACTAAAAGCTCAGAATGAAGAATAGCTGCATTCAAATGAATGAATGAATTGTTACATAAATTACAGACTTGTACAATAAGATTTTTGTATAAAAGGAAAGCAAAAGCAAAAATAAGGTTGTGTGCTTTCCAAAGTTGTAATTGTCCTCAAGAGAGCATGGAATGAAATCACACTTTTAAGTCAAATCAGGTTTAATGTGCTATTATCAAAAGGGATGACAAAACCAAATCTACATGAAGAAAATTCTTTATTATCCACACAAACTGGAAAAATCTCCTCTTAAATACAATATAGGCATAAAAACAGGTATATAACAGGATTATTTTTTACACACACATATATATATATATATATAATATATATATATATATATATATATATTATTTATTTATACTTATTTATAAATTTGTTGATATATTTTACATATACATTGATCTGGTTAGCATGGCTTAAACGTGCAAGCTAAATGGGAGTGTTTGATTCATAGTCCTGCGCTCCGAATAATAAACCATGATTACAAACCAATTTTGATGACATAAAAGCAAAAACATCATCAACATCATTACCCAAAGAATGTGACATCATTGTTTCTGTTGATGAGGACGTGATCAACGTTTCACTTCAAAGGGCACGCATCAGTGAATTTAATAGATCAAAATTTTGGTTCTTATAATGATGCTTTTCATTTCTCCCAGTTTTAAGCAGAAGCTTATGCTAACCAAAACCAAAAAAACAAAAACCCTTCACTAAACATTCATGTGTGCTACTCATCACCGTAGCTGTCATGAAAAGAAATAAATTACTTGAGAAAGAGTGGCCTCAGTTTCCTTGATGAGAATAAGTGAGTGTATTTCCCTTTGTGCATATTGAGCAAAAAAGATGTAAATTTTTATGTGGGAAAAATGCCTTCTCAGAAAATGCACTGCCATTACATCAGCCAGCCCCTGCTGCAGTCTGGCTGTTGATTTTTGTTCCTTTACAGACATCCAATATGAATTTTTCGACATAACTTGGCCCATTTTATTTATGTGTTTGTTTATTTTGGGCTTGGTTTTGTAACATGGCTGTGTGAATCAAATATCCAAAAATGTCATACCAGGGCAGCACCGACTGCCGGAGAAAAAAATCATTGTGTTTTTACACACAAATAACAATAATAATAAGGTGGTACAGTGGAACAGCTGTTGAGCATTGGCCTCACAGTTCTGAAGACAAGGGTTCAATCCCAGCCCCGCCTGCGTGGAGTTTAAATGCTCTCTCCGTGCCTGCGGGGGTTTTCTTTGGGCACTTCAGTTTCCTCCAACATCCCAAAAACATGCAACATTAATTGGACACTCAAAATTGCCCCTAGGTGCGATTGTGAGTGTGGCTGTTTGTCTCGGTGTGCCCTGTGATTGGCTGGCAACCAGATTAGGGTGTACGCCACCTCCTACCCATTTGCAGCTGGGATAAGCTCCAGCACTCCCCATGACCCTTGTGAGGATAAGGAGCAAAGAAAATGTATGTACATATATATATATATATATATATATATATATATATATATATATATATATATATTATATATATATATATATATATTTATTTATATATATGTGTGTGTGTGTGTGTGTGTGTGTGTGTGTGTGTGTGTGTAATTACAGTCTATAGCTTACATGTAATCTACAGCTTGTTGCTTTTACCCTTTGTGAGGAGGGCTGTGCAAACATTTAAAGGTCAGAAGAAGTCTTCATTGGTCCACAAACACCTCAGAATCAGAAGAAACTGATTTGTTTCACCTTGATTGAAACAAGGCCTTATCCCAACCTTGCGAAGGTCAGCTATCCATCTATTTTCTGAGCCGCTTATCCTCACAAGGCTCATGAGAGTGCTGGAGCCTATCCCAGCTGTCATCAGGCAGGAGGCAGGGTACACCCTAAAGTGGTTGCTAGCCAATCGCAGGGCACATAGAGACAAACAGCCGCACTCACAATCACATCTATGGGCAATTTAGAATCTCCAATTAATGCATGTTTTTGCGATGTGAGAGGAAACCAGAGTACGTGCAGAAAACCCACGCAGGCACAGGGAGAACATGCAAATTCCACACAGGCGGGACGGGGATTTCAACAATGGTCCTCCGAACTGTTGGGCAGATGCTTTATCTATCATCTCAAAAAAGCAGGGCGCTGCAAAAAAAGTTTACGAACCACTACTTTAAGCTATTCATTAGCACCCCAGTTTAAATTGATTTTAAAACTAAATGCACAAAAAACTAAAATACAATAAAAATTACACATTGAATTTTTAAATACATTACATAATTTTAGACCGTTAACAGTGAATAGAAAGCCCAATTAATGGTCTAGGTAACATTAGCGTTCGATCACAGGAGGGATTTAGCTTCAAATAATGAAGAATCACTCAGAAACACCACTTTAACACATTCATATATTTAATCTAATAGTAGCATATATTCTTCCCTATCAGTGAAAAATTAGTTCTCTAAAGTTTTATTAAAACTGTCTTCACCTTTTTTTATTTTAAGCGTTCAGTAAATATTAAAAGTTAAGGTGCACAGCAGGAACAGGAGATAGTCATGAGTGTACCCTGAAGAATCAGAGTATTTTGTTTTTCTTTTTTAGGTACATTTGGGTTGCAACGTTGTTTCTATTTGTTAAATGCTCAAATGATTAGATAGATAGATAGATAGATAGATAGATAGATATAGATAGATAGATAGATAGATAGATAGATAGATAGATAGATAGATAGATAGATAGATAGATAGATAGATAGATATAGATAGATAGATAGATAGATAGATAGATAGATAGATAGATAGATAGATAGATAGATAGATAGATAGATAGATAGATAGATATTCATTTTCTGTATCACTAACCATGAGTAACCATAACAAAAACCACACAATGTGCTTTGGTCCCCCGGGATGACATTTTCCCTCCTGCGCCTCGCAGGGAAGGACTCTGTGAGGCTACCAGCGCTAATACTGTTCTGAAGGACCTCTAGCCGGTTCTCTAACAACTGGCATTGGTGCGACAGAGCTCGTCAGTTTCGTCACTGCCTTGCAATACAACATGTGTGGCTGGCAGACAGAACGAACGAAAAAGAAAAACCCCAGATAAAACAAAACATCTTACACTTCAGGGAAGATGTGAGCATTTATTCTTGGCCAATTGCTTGGTATACAGATAGAACTGGAGGAAGTCAGTTGTCACGTTTTCACGTCATGTGTCATGTTTTGGTGAGATGACATAATGTAAAACTCCAATCATAGTAAAATTTGTTTAACTACAGACAGTGTAAGTCTCAAAATCAGTTTTGCTCCAGATTAACTTAGTTTGCCTGAAAAAGTGCCAAATGCTTTAGCCGGCATGCTGGGCAACTGTGAGGTTTTCAGGCTTTTGATTATCATTACGTACACGTGTGTGAAGATGCTCGAAGGTCTGTTTGGCCGACGGCCAGTTAGAGAGACATAAAAATTGCGAGTAAGGACAATTAATTTTATGGGGACGGGGCAATTGCTTAATGTGATTACTTGCTTGTCCTTTTTGTGCCGACCAAACTGAACATATTCCTAAAAATCGGTTGCATTTTAATGTCAGTCTAACTGGTTTTGACTGATTTGGATTTTAAAAATGACAATAGAAACCAGCTTGAGTCAAAGCCTTCAAGAGAAACACTGTCCACCAACTCACTCACATCCATATTAAATGACATAAGAAATGTAAGCTTAATCAACAATGTGCGTGAACAACTGGGGATTCAAAGCCAAATCCAATTTAAAAGAAATTGCCTTTACTCTTTTTTTAAACATCCATCCATTTTCTGAGCCGCTTATCCCCCCGAGGGTTGCGGGAGTGCGAGAGAGTGCGAGAGCCTATCCCAGCTATCTTCGGGCAGGAGGTGGCGTACACCCTGAACTGGTTGCCCGCCAATCGGAGGGCACATGCAAACATGCATATTTTTGGGGTGTGGAAGGAAACCAAAGTGCCCGGAGAAAACCCACGTAGGCACAAAGAGAACATGGAGACTCCACACAGAGGGAGGCCGGGATTTGTGCCTCGGACCTCAGAACTGTGAGGCCAATGCTCTACAGCAGGGCTCGAGAACCTATGGCTCGCGAGCCATAACTGGCTCTTTTGGTGGTTCCATATGGCTCCCGGAGCCCTCATAATGACGTACTGTACATGTGATTTCTGTCGTACAGAGAAGGTTTGTCCTAGTGGGGTTTCTGTCGTTCGGTGTGGGAGGCAACACAAATGACGTAAGACAGTTTGGCCTAGTGGGTTGCCGTACTTTTTGCATGGTAGTTGATGTCCACAGGTGTACCAGGGTCTAATGTTGATCGTGTCAGAACAACTGATTATGGAAACGCTTTTGACAAAGGTCGCTCAAAGAAAAAAATATGAGGAGTCCCGAAGTTTTCAACAAGACTGGACAGCCTTTGTGGAGATGGAGGGTTCTGCTGTGTGTTTAAATTTCACTGATGGGGAGAATGCCAAAGCATTCATACTCAACGTTGCCAATCAACATTTTGCCAACTTCACATAAAGACAAGAAAATCAAACAAATAAAAGACATGCCTTAGTCGGCTACAACTGTTCATCATCCAACCCGCGTGATGGAAAATCAAATTGAAATACGTTCACGATTAACAGATGGAAATCTCAACACCTGGGTGAAGCTTAATCTGACAATGTATAAAACAGACGATCAAGCCATTTGCAAAACCAGGAAGCACCTGAAGTCGCATTAATGGTAAGAAGTCCTTTTGTCATGATTGGTTAGCAACATCATAATGTTATTTAAAAGAATTCAGAGACATTATTGTACTCTAAAATTGTTAGGTATACATAAATGCGCAAATACACATGTATTTAGTTTTTTAAATATTGCATGGCTCTTTTGAAATTATGTTTTAAAATATTTGGCATTTATGGCTCTCTCAGTCGAAAAAGTTCCCGACCCCTGCTCTACAGCTTCGATCAATGCAGCCCTTTTTTCAAACAGGTGTTTAAAAATGATTCAAGCAAAAAACCTGTTAAATTCATGGAAATCTGGCAAATAAAATATTCATGAAATGACTCAGTATAAAGAAATCATAATCGGAAAAATATTGTATGATAAATCAATGTTAAGAGTCTATTCTTGACTGACTAACTAACAGTACATAAATACTTGAAACATGAATATGAAAATTTCAACTTGCCATTTAGTCTTATGCTATTACACATAAGAATGCAGTATTCGCAACATGAACTCGTATAGCACACCTTGTGATAAATCACCCATGGGTTGATAAGTACATTATATATGTTAAGTGATATGCTCCCAGTTATATAAAATGCGAATTTCACTCACCAGATTGTAGGCGATTCTGATCCTTCTACTTCAAGATAATCCGACTTCTCTTCCATTTGGAATTCTGTAAATACCAATGAGATGGTATCCCCCGGGTCAGCCAGGATGGTCCATTTGCACTCTCCACTGCTGCCCAGTCCTCCAGCGCCTGAGGTGCCCCAGCTGGGAAAGTCAAAGCTGGATATGAAGCCACTGGAACCCCTTAAGGTTCCGCCACACGTGTCCTCCGCTATCAGGTGCCAAATAGAAAATACAAGTGAGGAGTAAGAAGAGAGCAGTTTCTTCAAATGTTAAATTGAGCATAGAAATACATGAGATGAGGCTTTCAAATAAATGCAGCATCAGGCAAAACTAGTGAGGAAATTGTCAGAACCAAAACTTTATTAATTTACTGTCCTTAAACAGCAAATTTAGGTTAACTTAAAATATGTCTACAACTAAAAAATTTTTTTATTGATTAAAAGATTTGATAAAATTGAAGATACCTCTTCTGGTCACTCAAATGTGGTCAAATTATTTTACATCCACATCTTATCTATGTGAGAGAACAGACTTTCCACTTATATGTAGTTTTTTCATGTGAGCACCCCCTCGTGTTGTAGTAAACAAGCAAATGGTGATTATCAGAGCTTGTAATGTTGTGAAATTGTCAGTTTTATCCAATGTTAGGAGCGTGGCACAAGCATTGAACGTTAATGGACTTGAATATTGCAGTCTTTCGCTCTGCATATTTTTTTCACAGCTTTTCCACATCCTCTCCCCATTCCTCTCCTTCCAAGGTCTCTCAGATTCCGCTCTATTTTTCACAACCATCCTCTCTGTCCCTTATTAGTTTTCTTATTCTTAAGGATTCTAATGATGACAGGATTTTCACAGTTTTCTGATAATTCAACTCTTATATGTCATGCTGTGCCAGCTGAGTCTTTGAAGGATCAATAGAGGGCGTCAAAGTCGCCAGCCTTGAATAATTCGTGTATACTTCATTCTACAGTTGGACAAGGGATAAGAAATATGATGAAATTCAGAGAGAGACGTCGACAAAAACTAATGGCTGAACCAGGGATTGTTGTTCGCTATATTCTTGGAGAATCATAGCATATGATCAAAGTGTTTATAACGAGGTTCAAAATGGTGAATGAGAGAAGCTGATTCGGCATTCACGTCATGACTCCAATCAAACGTCCACCAAAAGCAAGCTTTAATTTTTTAATTGGAGCTGGTCTTGTAACAACAGCACAACACACTTGTTTGGCTGAGTGGCACACAACTTAGCAGAGACATCGTGGCAGGGTTTACAAAAATAATAATAATAACAAAAAACTAAAGTTGAATTAAATGGAAATTGCTCATGTGGTACACAATGGTCAGCACATTTAATATGACACCAGTCAAAGGCATTCTCCAGCATCTAGAAGAACTTTAATATGACCTTAGAATATTAGTGAGCTGTTTTTTTTTTCTTCTTTTGAACAAGAATGAGAAATTTCTAACTGAATAAACCTCTCTCTACAACACATTTGAGTTAGCTCACTGCCCTTCTTTGAGAATTTTGAAATGAAATGAAATGAAACACAGCCCTGAACCACCACAGAAACATTTTCTGTTATGGAGTACAGGAAAATGAGTCAATTTGACATTTAACGTCATTCTAAAAAAATTAATTTGAACACTCATGGATAAAATTGGTAGCTGTATTTTTGAACTACAAATATTTGATTGAAGACCATTTACATGTCGGTGTAGATAAGGTAATTGCCATTACTGGAAGCATTACAGGAAGCTGTACAGACTCGTGTTTCTCAAACTATTAAATTGGATGACTTACAATTTATTTTTAATTTTATAATGCACCATTTCAAGAACACACAATGATTGAAAACATTCTCTACAAATTCAGTGTCAAAAGGCTAGCTGAATTTTTTGAATGGCTTTTGAAAAAAATATTTCACATAAGCTGCTGTTAGTTTTAAACTACATTTTAACATCCTTCCATCTATTCTTGCTTATCCTGTTCAGGTATGCATATCCCAGTTGAATTTGAGTGAAAGGCGGACTACACCTGGGACTTGTTGCCAGTCAGTTACAAATAAAGAAAAAAGAAATAAAACATTAAATATCATTATTACTGCAGTATTACCCTCTACCAGGTAATGGAATTTATTCATATAGAGTAAATATTTAGATGTCTACAGCACTGTCACACGAAGCTGGACGTGTGCGTAATTGCGCGCTGCTGATCAAGTCGCCGCGCACAGGCATTTTGCGTTGCACACAGAAAATAAAAATCCAATAGGAATTAAAAGTATAACATACAAATATTCAGTTTGTGCGATTCTGAAATATGACTGGCTAATACATCCAATGGCACAATGCACATACGAATTTGACAACAACAGCGTCCTTATGCATCGGCCACCACCGGTGTTTAGTGAGCGAAGCGGTCTGGACAATGTAGAGCAAAGATGAGCTTGGCACGCTGCTTACGTTTAGACTTGATAATAATGGCAGAAGTAAAATAAGAAAAACTATTTCAGGATGAATTGACTGTCGGAGTATGTGAAAATGGAAGAAAAAAGCAGTGAAACTGGATGCCAAAGAAGTGAGTTTTCAGAAGGAAACGTGGAAGCTGGACACAACGCTGAACGCAAGTAATTTGAAATTTGTTAAAATGCTACAGAGATGTAAGATGGGAATGGGGATCAGAACTTTGTTGTTTGTTTGTTGTTGGGAAGAGCGCCAAAGACAGAGAGAAAAGAAACGAGCATGGCAAAGTATTTGAGTATACCAGAATTTTTTCATTCAAATCAATCAAATACGGCAGGATGAGATGGTGCATAAAGTTAAAATTCCATTTTGGCACACCCTCATCATGGATGAAAGCACAGACAATAAATACAACGCACAAAACGCTAGTTCTCTATTTAAACACCGGGAGCAAAAAAATAAAAAAACCTTCCCCATAAAATTGTTTGGGAGCATCGTTCAGCTGTCAGAATCCACTGCAAAAGATGTTGTGCAAGCAATAATTCAGTTTTACACCAAGAAAAACAGAAGGATATATAATTTTGAATGATAAAAAATGTAATTAATTTAGAATCTGGCTTTCAAATTTAAAGTTTGTAGTTGGCTTGTTTGGTTAGCAACGTGATTTTTTGTGTGTGTTGTTAAAAGAACATGCATTTCTTGACATTTTCATTGTAAGTTTCCAAAAACACTTAAATAAAATGGTTCTTAATAAAAGTGTTGTGATGGAAATGTAAATGCTGTAATCTGCTTCTTTTAATTAGCATTGTAACTTCATTGGATGACACGGACCTGACCACAGTGCCCACGTCTGATCTTGCTCACTGTGGTCAAAGGCAGCACTCAGGGGCTTAGTGTGCTTGCTCAGACACATAAATTAGAGGGAACATTGACTACAATCTTTTAAGATTTTGTATTAATGCACATCTGCCAGGAAACAGCTAATCCACTGGTACATTAAAAAAAAAAGTTAATAAGCAGCCTGCCAAAGTTGAGTGTTGATATTTATGATGCATGTACGAGTACTGTATTGCCATCAAGATGAACATTTTATCTTAAACTTGACCCATATTGTTCCCTGCAGAGACATTGGGGAAATTGCTTTCACACGCAGAAAACAAAAAGTGTAATCTGAGCAACAAAAGCAGCCAAATAATTTAGCTTGGCAAGTTAAATCAATTCCAATACCAAAATAAAATCTGAATCACATTTGAAGCAATGGAATAAATAATACTGTATGTATGTGTACTCTGGATAAGGTGGATGTGTCCATATTGTACTGTATCATCCCCATGTTTTGCTTTACGTTTACAAGAGTGTAGCGTTTGTATTCAAGGCTCAAAAGAAAACACGTATCTGCAAGACAGGTACCATGGACAGAAATAGTGTCAGTTAGAAATTCTTCTTTATTGCAGTGCATAACAATACTGTGAACTATTCAAAATGCATTAAAAAAATGCAATCTTCTTACAGACAGACATGCAGAAATCCTAACAGCTAGACAAATGGGAAAAGAGACACTTTCACCAAAGTTAAATTAAACAAAGTATCTCATCAAATAAAGTACGATACAAGACAACTACTGTCACAGGAAGCCTCACTCAATAAAATGTATCTGGAATTGTAACTTAGTCAAATTGTGCAATGGTATTAGGTGTTTGGGAGTCATAGCTATACCAGCGTAGCACGACAGGGATCTTCGAAGTTTCTTTGAGAAGCAGCCATGGTTCAGTTAATCAATGAGCCAGCAGCTCAAAAATCTTACAGAGTTGTAAGTGGTTTGGATGAGATAATGCCTTACAGGCTTTGTATATTCACATTTAAATATCCAACAGTATTCACTGGAATGCTTGGCAGTATTTGGAATATAGTTTACGGACAAAGTTCAGTGAAATAAAATTGGCATTGAATGCTGTGAAATGTATTCATGAGCAAATCATTACAGCATGCTGTGGATTTAAGACAAAAAAAGGATGGGTTTCTTTTAAAAATCAGTGGCGGTGGGGGATGAGGGGGGGAGATGGGGAGGATTAAAACTCCTTTCGTTGAGCTCATTTACATCCTAGCCATCAGTAATCTAATGCTACTTGAGGAGGGGATTAATCCTCTCTCCCCTTGACTTTGATAAATAATATAACACTTGTCTTCCTACACAGAATTATCCACCCTGATGATAGGGAGGAACTTGTTTAATTTTATATATCAAAAAAGTTTTTTTTTTTACTTGGCAGTAATCCTCAGGCCTACATTAAATCGTACTTTTAGGAAGCTGTAAGTCATTTTAAATTTAGGAAAGGTTGAAAATCTTTTTTTGTTGTTGTAGATTAAAAATTATTGGTGGTAATATTTTTCAAACCTTTGAATGGGAGAATTCAGAAAAAAAAGTGGAGAGTCAATATGATAAGGGACTAAACAGAACTATTCATTGGGACAAGTATGGCATTGTAACTCTCCTCACGAGAATGCACATTTATGACTGTTCAAATATAAACTTCATATTATGTGAAAAAAATAATATGGGTTTAGACTGGCTCCTCCGTGTGGAAGCAGAGCCAGTGTCGGTATCCCAGCTATCTTTGGGCAGAAGGTGGGGCACACCCTGGACCGTTTGCCAGCCAATCGGATGGTGTAAGTTCAGAATGGATGCAAATTTATCTCGTGATAACGTACCATAATATAGATAAGAAGGCGTAAAACAAGTCATTATAAATGTAGGAATAATTGTGAATATAATTATCAAACATCTCCTTCCAATACAGAAATGATTTGCTCTGCTCTTGATAACACGTAGGAATTTGCGTTTGACAATTCAATTCAAAAAATTTCCAAGATCCTGCATTATGGCAGCCAATTGGAATCCAAAATACACACGCCCTGGATTTATTGAGCAAAATGTCACATTCATCCATCCGTTTTCTGAGCTACTCATTGTCATAAGGGTCACAGAAGTGCTGCACCTTATCCCAGCTATCTTCAGGGAGTAGGCGGGGTACACCATGAACTGGTTGCGACCCAATCACAGCACACCAATAAACAACCAACCATTCACACTCATATTCACACTAATGGGCAAATTAGATTCTTCAATTAACCTTTGAGCAAAATAATGGAGGATAAAATTATCACTGCTTTTTCCAAGCACCTGGAACTTTATGAGAACTTCTGCGACTAATACAGGGACCATCCAAAAAAAAAAAAAAAAAGAGCAGGCCTGGAGAATGGCAAACAAGGAAGGAATTTTCAGGGGTGTTGCCATGGCGGTCACATGACCTACGTGCACGGATGTGACGTGTTACGTGGCGCAACAAAGGCTTGATTAGATGGATCACCATTATGTCCAGCGCTGATTTCTCGGATTTATTCTCATTTGATGAAATAGCAGTTTTGGTTGATCAGGAAAATGGAGGAATAGTTCCATACACAGCCATGAGCGGCTCGACCGCTTGGTTTATGAGGAATGCAAAGGAATACTTCCTTACACAGCCATGAGCGGCACAGCTCTGGGGCTTGGGGGAGCCCTGAGCTCACTCCCTGAGCCGTGCGAGCGAGCTCCAGGGCTCAGGGAGTGAGCTCATGGCTGTGTATGGAAGTATTCGTCGGTCTTCCCGATCAACTGATACTGCTATTTCTTCATCAGATGAGGATAAATTAGAGAAATTAGCGCTGGACATAATGGTGATCCATGTAATCAAGCCTTTGTTGCGGCACGTAACATGTCACATCCGTGCACGTAGGTCATGTGACTTGCGAAAATGGCAGAGCCCCTGAAAATTCAGAATTGTCAATAAAAATCTCTAAAAGGACGATTAAATGAGAGAGGATTGAACATCACATTGTTGTGTATTGCCAAAATAGAGTACATGACCTATTGGATACATTGTTAATGCAAACCAGTGGAATTCCCATTTAAGGTCCAAATTCCTTGCTTGCAAAAACTTGATTGAGCCCTGGGCATCACCTAACTATTTTATTGGTTTGTGATGCTTTTGCTGGTTTTTAAAGGAGCCTCTTTCAAAAGCTCCTCCTTTTGTGGGAATACTATGTCCTGTCTCCTCTTCTGCAAGAAAAATGTAATGTATGCTCTGAAGGGGGATTGACCTGGCCAGTTCAAGGACTGGTGCACACGAAGGTAAGTGGGCTGTTTTTGTCACGATTTTCCCCTTCCCAACCAAGAACAATAAACACCAGATTACCATTATTGATAAAATAATCCTATAAAATTATTCTTCGGTTTCAGGTTTTTCAAGAGCAAATTTGTCCAAAACAGGTTAGCTCAGGAAATCTTAACTAACCTTGAATATTTCCCAAAAAAATGTGGAGAAAACCTAGTTTGAGTCATCATGCAATGAATTGTGACATAAAATGGAACGCAGGGAAATCAAGACTGAGGAACAGGAAGTGGGCACAAACATCCTACTTTAACGAATATGCAGGAGGAGGACGATACCCTGCACCCCAGCGAACTTAGCTGACATTCCCACGGGAAAGCAAAGCCAGACTCCGAAGACATTAGGCTTTGGGACACCAATAGTAATTGAAACAACATCCATCGCTGGCCAGGAGACAGATATTTGTTTCGGCACTCCAACATGAAATGGATTACCAGCCAGAACGTTACAGTAAAGACTGGACAGCCGTGGGTGGCATTGTTGCGCTAAATTAATTAGCGACCACCCCCAGATGGACCCTCAGCCAAGCTGTCTCCTGTTCACTCAAAGGACTGCCATTTGGGCACCCTGGTCAGAACAAGGAATCGGTTGAGAGTAACATCTAAAGTTGATGGAACGCCACTTCAGACAGGTGCCTTCCTCCACACTACCAGATGGACTTAATGGGAATATAATAAAGACCACCACTAGTGACTGAATGCCTACAAACTTGAATGTCTGATGTTGAATCAATTGACAACTGCACCAGCTAGAAAAGGGGAAGAAAAAAACATCAACACACATATGTCCTTGCAAACAACAAGTACGTGTTTGCATTCATAACCCGTGAACATTTGTTACGGGAGTTATAGATGAGCAGGGGACTAGTCAATGCTATATCCATCCATCCATCCATCCATCCATCCATCCATCCATCCATCCATCCATCCATTCATTCATTCATTCATTCATTCATCCATTCATCTATTTTATGAGCCACCCATCCTCACGAGGGCCGCAGGAGTGCTGAAGTCTATCTCAGTTGTCATTAAGCAGGAGCCAGGGTACACCCTGAACTGGTCGCCAACCAATTGCAGGGCACATTGAGACAGACACACTCACAATCACACTTGGGGACAATTTGGAGTCTTCACGTAATGCATGTCTTTAGGATGTGGAAGGAAACCGGAGTGCCCGGAGCAAACCTACGCAGGCACAGGGACATGCAAACTCCACAGGCTGGGCCGGGATTTGATGCACAGTCCTCAGAACTGTGAGGCCAACACTCTATGGCTACTCCACTGTGCCACCCAATGCTGTATGATAATGATAATAATAATGGACTCGTTATCTGACATCCACTAGTTATGTGGCATATATTGACTGCCTGGTTCATCTTCGTTCCTCCCTGGGGCTGTCATTGCTCATGCCACTGCCTTCTTCAACCCACCCAGTCCAGCCAAACAGTCCCACCTCACCCTGAGGTGATGCTGACCTATCAGAGACCAGTCTCGATGGGGAAAGGATTCTTGCATGAGCTAGAAAGTGCCCTTTGTGGAGCTTATGAGTCACAAATAAGGATGAAAGCGGACACCACGTATCTGGTTCGAACTTCTGGTGGGCCCCTATCCTCTGGGCGAACGCTGAAGATTGACCTGCACTATCAACACTCGTAAATCCAATTTTGCAGACTATAAAGACTACGGATTGCTGCATACTTGGATTAAATTAACAAGAACTGAAACCCTCACAACCTGCATGCCAGACTTTTCCACCCTCATTGACTCACCTTCCACATCATAAGCTAAGCCAATGTTCATCTGTCCTCATTTGTGTTCGTTGTCTTACAGTGGTCTTTCGTTGTAGATTCCCCTGATAAATCCAATTAAAATTTCAATAAAAATTGCTGTGTGCAACCTTTTGTTTTTGTGCGTTTGAGTTCGGGAGTACAAAAAGCCTCTGGTTGCGGAGAACTGTTATTTAATTCATGAGTGTAGCAACCTTCACGGTTTTGAGATTGATCAATAATTAACAAAAAGGTTTCTCATCATTTTCCCTAAAAGTTCCACATACAAAAAGTGATACGGTGCCCCATAATTCAGAAATTATATTAAACATGCCATAAAAAAAACTACATGAAACTCTAAGTGTTGCTTTCTATTCTAAATTAATGACATTGTTATCGAATCTGCACAATCGCTACACTACCATTTTAAAGTTGAAAACATTCAAATTATACTCTAAAGTTGATGACTTGAAAATTATACTGACTGTCAACTCCATTCAAAACGTAGGCAAATCAGAGAAAAACACTATTTGCGTAATAATTTGGAATGCAATTTGCATTAAAATTACTGTCTGAGCAAATGAACTTGGAAAAGAGAAGAAACTTCTGATGAAGCCATTATAAAAGAAACAAGGTCTTTCTCTGATAAAATGTTTTAATCCGCTGAATATTAGTCTTCATCTAAATTAACAGTGTATCAATAGACTACATTGTTATGGTGCCACAAAGCCCCGGTTTACTGTCTCGCTCCCTGGTTTAATGAATGTCCACAGACAATTTAGATGAAGGGAATGGAATGGTCTAACGGTTAGTAGCATTTCATTATTAGAATAATTAATTTCCCATTACACAGCTGTTCCCCTTGGAGTTCACGGAGACTGTTCTATAACAAGCTTTCTTTCTCCAACTCTTCTCTACATGTTTGACATCACATCTCTTTAAGCATATCTTCTTCCATTTTCTTGTCATTGAGGGAAAGAACATCACATGAAGTATATTTGATGAGGACTGAAAAGAAATAACCTTGAATAACCATTTGCACTTAAACGCTGCAAAAGTTGAAATGTCTCCACCAACACTTTCACGATGAATGCTGTACTATTTAAATGGGATCACACTGCACACATTATCTTGTGATTACTGTAAAGATTGTAAATGGCATCAAATGGCATTATAAGGCAGAGTAACTTGACTGTGGCTGTCAAATTTGTGTCGAATGCTTCGAGAAGAACAGAGTAGCGATAGGAAATAGACATCCATTGTTCATCCATTTTGTTTTTTTTTCCCCACACAAATGCTGGTCTGACGATAAGCATTTGGAAGGGGGTAAAGAGGGGTATAAAAAAAACCTCAAAAGACAGGGGTTAGAAACAGGAAACGAGACAGTGAAGGTAACTGGGGAACTGGAGAGATGGACGGTATGTGTTGGTGTATGTAATAATGGTGGGTAAAGAGGGCCGGATCTCGGCGGACGTGAGATCAAAAGACCATCTGTTAACACACAGGAGATGCAGTGGCTTAAGATGAGGGGAAAGGGGGCTCAAGCAGTGGTCCTCTGGCTTCAAAAAGAGCACAATTTCTGGCCCATGAAAGAAGGGAGCTAACACCTTCCTTTATGGACATAAGACCTCCAGCTGCAGCTTTCTGTTTCTTCCAGGGTCTCGCCTCTTACACATTCACTCGATCGTTTACCTTCAGGAGTGCTATGCATTCATGAATGGAATAGCAAGTGCAAGTCTGTGCTGCTGGCTCTTTGCAGTTGCTTTTTTTTTTCTTATTCAATTCAATTCAACCCATTATTAACAGGTTTTTTTTTTTTTTTACCTACTGAAGATAAAATATGTTGTAACGGTACTCAACAAAGTACAGGTATTCAACAAAATAAGTGATATAGTGCATCTGCTTTCTTGAAGACTATAGGGTACGTTAATAAAAGAAACTGAGATCCAACATCTCTTGTTAAATCTACTACAATATGTAGTATAGTGAAAAGAACAAAGTAAAGATTTTCTATATTTGAAAACTTGGAATTAATAGATAAACCCAACCAATTATCACAGATGGTATTAAGCGTTAAAAAACAATTTGGTTGTTTGTTAGAAATTAAGGAACGGGCAAAAGGCTCCTGACAGCCAGTCCCAGGTGTACTTCCCTCTTGCCCAAACCCGGTGGGGCCTATCCCAATGTTTCAGGAGAAAAAAATGATTTCTCTGATGACGCAGTGACTCACTTTTTTCACTTGCGGGAAAACAATAGTGTCACAGCCCAGACGCCAAGACGAGTAAAATATTCTTACCTACTGTATGTTAGCTTTATTGGTAACTACAGTAGTTTAATTCTAAAACAAATGGATTCCTAAATTCCACTCAGAATTTATGCTCACTGCTTTCCACATATTTTTTCAAACTTTCATACTGCAATATAAAGAGCACTTGCACTTTGTAAAGATTTCCTGTCTAGGAATCTAAAAGCTGTGAGTGATTACATGTCATTAATATTTGGAAATCTGTGTCAAGAATATGTTCTGATTTAACATTTATATTTGTTGTTCATATTGGATTTCAATACATTCAATTTAATAAGCATAAGTTTAACCCCAACCCCAAATTCAATTTAGAGTCAATCCAGGGCAACTCAGTAGTAAAGTATGTTGATGTTGTTGATTGTTTTGACTTTCATATTTTCCCATCAGGTTTCACCACAGCGCTGGCATGATTTGGTTGGCACAGTTTACATGCTGGTCCAAAAGAAAATCGCATGCAGACACTGGATTGGAATTGGACACTTGAACTTACTATGTAAATCCAGTTTTTCTGATCATGAGGAAATAAATATGATGAGGAACTATGGTTATCAATAATCAAGTACTCATAAGTACAGAGTGTCATGGTAAACAGCTGATCATGTCATAGTCATTGCAGTTGACCAAAAATAGAATTGTTAAAATGTTCCCAACAGCTGGTACAAACAAAGCTAAGTCGGGAAGTCCCAGTGCTACCAAGATAAAAAGGCTGATGGTTAATATTTCAGCAGTACACATTCCTGGGCCAAATGAATAATGTGTCAAATGTTCAGAAGCTCTTTTCTCACCACTGTGCAGATAGGTTCGAGATGCCATTCAACTAACTTTGCCAATACAGTGTATGAATAAACATAACATTTTTTTTTAGATTTGACATGCAAAAGAAAAAGTCATGCTGATGTAACCTGATGCACTTTTAATGCATGTGAAATGGAACACAACGTTATCCTGTGTTGTGCTCCAATCCACTCTCAAAAACACAAATGTATCACAGATGTTTTCTTTCTCTCTTGGGGTCAAAGTGTACCTATACCAAACAGATTGGGATGATATCCGATTGAGAACAAATTGACTACATCCCCTCCACACTTTATCATCCCCTCGCCCTCCGCCGGCACACTAAATATCTTTTCTTTCATCTAAGATTGCTTCATGTTTGCTTTCAGATGAATGAGTCTTGTTAGGTTATTGAAGATTAAAAATATATATATATATATATTGCTTGACAGTAACTAAACATTAAATGGGGGGGTTTTACTTGGAGGATTGCCCAAGAAATTCAATCTGTGTACTCCAACTCATGGTCACTTTTGTAACTGCTAAAACCATGAATAATTTCATTGCTTTGAAAAATTGTCATCCAGATAAGGATGGAAAAACACTGAGCCAAACAACACTGAGTCAAGTCAGCATCCGTGCGTGTGTACGAAACAATGAACACGGAAGGAGGCGGTAAATATTGCTTCAGTAGTCACCATTCACTGACTCTTGTTTTTCTTAATACACACTGGGGTTGGGGTTCAATCAACCACAAAAGATTTTCGCCAGAACCATGTTTGTGCCACCGTCCCTGTTTTCCACGCACAAATGCAGATGCACACACGTCTGCTGACCTCCCCAACTTTTAATTTGAATCTGGTTTAAATTCATGGTTTGTTTGACAAATGTTCATATCTTACAAATTCTGCCCAAGTAATCAAACATATTAGGGCAACTGTGTTTTCTCATTTATTAAATAAAAGTAGTGATGTAAATTTCAAAATAAAAGCAAGCAAATATAAAAAAGAACTCTGGTGTACTAAAATAAATTGTTTAGCTTTAGAATAAATATTTGTAAAAACAAACAAACTATAGCTAACACTATGTTTTGATGATATGGGTAGAAGCAAAATCATGCATTGTAAAAATGCATTATACTGAGGGAGAAGGATTTTCCGGAATTTTGAGGTCAACTTTGGGGGTGCGTATTATATATGGATGCACATTATACAGGAGAAATTATGGTACTTCCATTCATTTGCTTCAACTCACATTCTGCATTTCATACAATCCGTCGCAATATATACAACTCAAGGATATCCATCCATTCCTCATAAATGGGTATAATATGTATGTTAATAATGAAAAAATTGCTTTGCTTTTTTAATTTGGGGGGTACACAGAGGCGATTATTCACTGGAGTAGCAGATAGGATAATCAGTTCGAAAAAGAATCAATAGTAACAGCGCTAATGAAAACCTGGATGTACTCCAGAACTGTGAAATCACCTTTTCTGAAAGGGTTAAATGGAAATCCTTATTTCATCCATTCATCCATTCTAGATCAATTTGAAGCTCAAATTGGCTAATGTTTTAAAAAATCTACTCTTAAGCAAATGATCTGGAAACTCATATTAAGATGGCTACATCACACATTTCTTACCTCTGCAGATTGGCACAGGGAAGTCCCACACTGACACACCTGCTGCATTGGTGACACAGGTGAGCAGTGAATGGCCATCGAGGACATAGCCAGCGATACACCTGTAACGGATCTTCGACCCCACACTGAACTGTGTTCCATTCAGTATGCCTTTAGGTGGAATGCCTGGATTTCCACAGGAGCTGCTCCGAAGCTCTAAGGACAAAAAATAAATAAATAAATTAGAGTGAGTGAGAGATAAAAGATCGTTCAAGTGGATGATGAAAACACGATGGTTGTGCGGACACCTACAAACTTGTCTAACTATCCATCTTTGTTAGCAACACATTATTTCAAACTGGAATGTTGAATTTAAGGCGATGCAGATTAACATAATATATCCTATAATGCAGTTATGACACAGGCGTTAGAACATTTGAACAGGTATGATGAATTTCATGACATGGATTTGTTGGTATAAAATGGTGGAGTTGTTTGATTGTAGCATTTTCCTGCTAATTGGCTTTTGACATTTAAGGATCTATTTTGGTAGACACCACATGTGCGGTGGAGAGAAAATGCTAACAGCTTCTGACTTTTGCGCAAACGCAAGGCTTGAGGGTGTTTCCCTGGAGGTATGCATGGCAGATGGTTAATTTGGTGAAAGAAAGTCAGTCTAAACTTACGCCTACCCAGACCACGTCTAACTCTTAGCAAAGCTGGTCGAACACAATTAAGGTGAATTTGATCAGGGCACAGGCAGACAGAAAAGCCTACTGAGAACATACCTGTATTTACGTCTCCACTGGTTATCACCCCCTCATTCTGAATTTATTAACCAAAATCCACTACATTGCCTGTTGCCATACTAGCCAAGAGCAGTGACAATGCTCCAATCACACACAAATTGCTACGATTAGACAAGGCACCAAATTAATTTGCCTGTAAAGGCACCCATAGTGAAGAAGCCTTGTGAAAACAAGTATTGGTGTTCAATGAAATTCCCAATTTCATTCAAAACAAAAGTTTTATCACATTTGTTTACCATATAATTTCTCTTGTAACAATCTTTCTTGAAGAAAAATTTTGTATCATTGGAAAGTCTATTTACCTTTAACTTAATGCTGTATTTGAAAGGAAGATCCATTTGTGTATCTAAAATACTGCATGATGACTCATCTCTTGTCAAGTCATCAATTTTCAACACTATATGATCTATGCTTGTGAGGGTCGTAGGTAAACTAAAGCCTACCCCAGCTGAGTTTGGGAAATAGGTCACTGTTGATTAGAAATTAATTTATCCTTCTAACACTATTTAATGTTGTGTGTTCTTTGTTGGTTTGGGGGATTTTAGTCATCAGTAACAGCAAAGAAACAAGACATAGTGACACTTTTTCTGTTTATTTATGAGCCTCAGTAGTTTATGGTAGATCAACCACACCCATAATGGCCTGGCTCCTCCTCCACTTAGTGTCAACAGTCTGCTCAAATATGCTGCTGTGAGAATGACATTCCACTCCTCAATCAGGAAACTCAGCCACTGTGGTTGAGTTGGTCACTCTAGCAAGAAGAGGATCCCACACCCAAAACGATCAAACAAATTTTTCACATAGCTTGAAACCATAACTGTTGGATGGCATGCAGCAGAATCTCATTTTAGCATGTCTCAGAATCAGAATTTAGAATCAGCTTTAATGGCCAATTATGTAACAACGCATAAGGACTTTGTCTCCAGCAGTCGGTATTGCCCTGGTACGGTATTCGTGTTGAGTAATGAGAAGAACAAATAAACTAACAAGAACAATGAACAATAGACATTCAGTTAATAAGAACTCGTCCTTATAAGAGTCAGAGTTGTGGAAGATGCAGTCTTCTTTATTTAGAGCAGGTCAGAGTGCGTCAATGCCCCACATTATGTTAAGATTATACAGAGTGCCCTTAACCATTCACGTTCACCATGATAGACCAATGCAAAGACAATTGTGCAAAGGGACCAGTTTAAAGTGATGAATCATGCAATAGTTTACAGTGTATCTCTGCATAGACGTCGATCACGAGGCAGTTTTGGCCGATCGCGTGAAGGCATGCCAAAAAAAAAAAAAAATCTTGATTCCGGCGCGGCAGATACGGTGATCGCACTCTCATAAAGGTGTGTTCCAGCAACTTGCCTCCGATTCACGGCCTTTTTTTTTGCTTTGTCCACGGTATTCTTTCGATTCATCAGTTCGCTGTAATTCACAGATTTTTTTTCATTTGTTTTCTTTTTTTTTTTTTTTTGAGAGGGCTACAGAAAGAAAGAAATGCCTGATGTTCCAAGTAAAAGGACTAACTCACCCCAGGTCCTTAATTCCAAAGTGATGGATGCATCCCAGCTCTAATTATACTCTAGACTCATTGCCCGTTGTTGTAAGAAAAGTCAAAACTAGTACCTCAGATGGATTTAGGCCTTAAGGTCATTGAGAATTTGTTGCATAAGTCTGAATATTTTTTTGGTGAAGGTAATCAAGGTGGTCATTTATAGAGGGACAAAAGTATAGTATAAATGGACAAGCAACCAATATTGATATTGATTTTGCATTAAGAATATAATAGATTCAGATTCAAATTTGCAACAGATGCATTAAGGTCAAAAACAGGTGGTGAAATCCAACTACACTGACATATGCTTTACAGTGACAAAGATCTTAAGATTTAAACTGCAACATGACAACCTCAACTGGTGTGGCTTTGACAGAGAAAGCAAAATCCATATCATCTAACGAATGCGCACAGCTCATCGCAAATGTGTTCCTACTGTACATTCTTGTGCGACTTGCCTGCATTGTTCACCAATATCTATCTGCTCCAAAGAGACAAGGACAAAAGTAATGCATCTGTGCATCGGTCACAGCGTGGCCTTGTTTTCTTAAACCAAAGTGAAAAGTGGATGGGGATGTGGTTGGGGGCTCAGCTGTGGGGCCACTAGTTTAGACCCACACACACAATCATTAAATCAGCATATGAAGCGACAGAACAAAAACGTTTGGCCATGCCTGCATTATATGTACTTTATGATTCTACTATTTATCACAGGTCTTTTCATAGTTTGGCCGGGGGTGCGACTTATTCTCCAGAGCGACTAATATGTGAAATTATTAACACATAATTACATACATCCATCCATCCATTTTCCAGGTCGCTTATCGGTGATTTTCACACTGGCGACCGTAAGAGGGCGCTCTAGGCCCGTGTATCTGTACCTACCACTTCTGTAGTTCTGAAAATTCCGCATTTCAACATTAGCTGTGACTTATAACAACTGAGAAGGACTGGACAAAAATGGCATTGAAGAAAAAAATACTATGCACATTACAAGATGCAAATAGTGAAATATGCGGCTAAACTAAGCATCTGGATGGGTTCTTTAAAGGACAAAACCTCTGCTTGTGATGTATCGATAACAGTTCCCTCTAATTT
Organism: Syngnathoides biaculeatus; assembly: GCF_019802595.1. Lineage (NCBI taxonomy): Eukaryota > Metazoa > Chordata > Actinopteri > Syngnathiformes > Syngnathidae > Syngnathoides > Syngnathoides biaculeatus. Next base: position 24,843,533 of record NC_084644.1, on the reverse strand, counting down.
TTTACGTGTCTGAGCAAACACACTGAGGCTGTGAGGGCTCCTTTTGACCACTGTGAGCAACATGAGACGTATGCAATGTGGTCAATCAGTGTCATCCATTGAAGTTACATGGCTCATTAAAAGGTTCAGATTACATTGCCATCAGAACATTTTTAAGAACAATTTTGTGTTTTTGCACACTACACTGACAATGTCAACAAACAAAAAATACATTACAAAACAAATACATACCAAGCCAACTATTAATTATAAATTTGAAATGTTGCTTCCAACTTGGTTTCATTTTTTTAACCCACAATGATATCCCCATCTGTTTTTCTTGGTATAAAACCGAATTATTGCCTGCAGAATATATTTTGCAATGCATGTTGAAAGCTAAATGATGCTCCCAAACAGTTTTAGGGTTAATGTTATGTTGCCTCCTATATTTAAAATACAGAATTAGCTTTGTGGCCAATGTATCATCTGTACTTTCATCCTCAATCAGGCTGTGCCAAGGTGGAACTTTAATATTACACACCAAGAGAAAATCTCGTCCAGTTTCACCACTTTTTCTTCAATTATTTACATACCCGGTGTGTGTAATTGTGAGTGTCCCCCTTTAAAATGGAAGAGGGGCGGTGTCAAATAAACTAGGAAGTAGAGTGGGTGGGCCGGTGTGGCCAAGCAGCAGCTCTTTGTGAGAGGCAGTGTACTGCCGTGTTTTAAATTAAAAAAAAAAAAGACGACGTTAGGCTGTAGTTCACTGCGCTGTATCTGTTTTCCTCTGCACTGAGAGAGTGCGACAAGTGTGCAAATGTGCAGTTGCACAGGTTAGTGGGAACATTAATGTGACCCACATCACGCCACTGTTAAAAAATAAATTAAATGTTTTCAACTCCAGACCTGCGATCATCCCTTGGAGGCTTAAAGGGAATGGAAGGACCACAATGGACCTTTCTGCTAATATTATACAGTTTTTATGCTGAATACGAATCTTAAGTCCGTTATGAAGGAAACATTTTTATTTTTTGATTATCTGCAACAAAGGATCACACATTGCTGTATCTGCCGGAAAAGGACGGAATCGTGGCGGAATCGTCATCACTGTAAAAAACGCCGAAGGCTTTTCCGATAATTCAAGCGATGAACATTATTTTGAAGGGTGCCACGGTGAAGAAGATTATGAAGGCCTTAAAGTTTATCAATTTGAGACAGTTAAACAACACACGTTCAAATTCAGACGAAGTAGCTGTCGATGAAGATGTTGATAGAGCAGTCAGACCCATTGTGGAGGATATGCCTCGTGTTGGAAATATCGACTGGTAAGCGTTTGAGAAGTTCTCGTTTGGTTTAGTTAGTCATAAACTGATAAATAGTAAAGGCTTCGATATCCTGAATGTATATACGAAGTTTTCGGTGCTGTTTTGAAATCATGCAAACGCCGTGTATTTAGTGATTTGGTAAGGGACAACTACTTTGCGTGTAAAATGCTTATTACTGCACTAAAACACACACAAGCCGATAAAGTAAACGTCTAAGTTGGTATATTTTCACAAATAAATAATAATAAATATTTTTTTACAGATTGGTTTTCACTTACAATCACTGAGGAATTCTCTAAACTAATGGGTTTTTCTTCGGCATGAATACAAAAGACTTCAGCTTATGGTCGTTCCAAAACAGCCCATCCCAGAATTTGTGACGTCAGAGGTCCGCCCCCAAAATTAGTTGTTTTGCAGAGAAACTAGGTCAAACCTTGTGGACTTTAATTCATAAACACTTGTATTTTTTGGTAAAACATCAAACAGGATATGCATTTCATGGAACAGTTGAACATATACAGTGAAGAAAATGAGTATTTGAACACCCTGCTATATTGCAAGTTCTCCCACTGAGAAATCATGGAGCTGTCTGAAATTTTCATCATAGGTGCATGTCCACTGTGAGAGAGATAATCTAAAAAGAAAAAGCCATGAATCACAATGTATTATTTTTTAAATGATTTATTTGTGTGATACAGCTTCAAATAAGTATTTGAACACCTGAGAAAACCAATGTTAAAATTTGGTACAGTAGCCTTTGTTTGCAATTACAGATCAAATCTTTCCTGTAGTTGTTCGCCAGGTTTGTACACGCTGCAGGGGGGATTTTGGCCCACTCCTCCGCACAGATCTTCTCTAGATCAGAAAGGTTTCTGGGCTGTCGCTGAGAAACACGGAGTTTCAGCTCCCTCCAAAGATTTTCTATTGGGTTTAGGTCTGGAGACTGGCTAGGGCACGCCAGAACTTCACTGTATTTTCGTCTCGATAAGATAATTTGCTTTAGAAATTAGACATTCCATGAACTTTAAACCAAAATACTCCAGCCATTTGATATCTCCATGAATCCCAACTTTAAAGCAGTCTTGCGTAACCTTTGGGAGCAGTGGATGATGGATGCAGAGCACAGCTTCCGGGTGAATCCGCCATGCAACTTTCCGGGAAGTGACTGGGTGGATCGACAAAGTATGGGCTTCCGTGACAACCAAAACATTCCTGTCGGGATTCAGAAAGGCTGGAATAGGCTAGTTGTAACTGCAACTGATGACAAGTCTGACGTAAGTGACGTAGAAGAGGAAGTGGCGCGTCGTCTACCTCGGAGTTGGCGGACTTGTTTGGAAGTGACACAGAGGAAGAAGATTTCATTGGATTTTAGTTACTGGATATTTGGAGTGACACGGATGGTTTTGGTACATTTGTTAGTATGTTATTTATGCTATAGTTATCGCAATAACTCTCAATATGTTATTTTAACATACCAGGGATGTTCTCAGTTGTGTCATGTAACGTAAGCATACCGTTCAGCCTGTTGTTGCCTCTATTCTATTTTTATTTTAAATTGTTCATTATTTAAATTTTAAATGACATATCTGTCCTTAGTGTTGGATTTTATCAAATAAATTTCCCCCCAAAATGGGACTTATACTCCAGTGTGACTTACATGTGTTTTTTTCTTCTTGTACAGCGGGGCGACATATAGTCCGGAAAATACGGTAATCTACATTCTTCAATGAACATAGCATGCACATTTTTGGGGATGTGGGAGGAAACCAGAGTGCCCAAAGAAAATTCACGCAGGAATGGGGAGAACATGCCAACTCCATACAGGCAGGTCCAGAATTGAACCCAGGTCCTCAGAAATATCTAGCAGAAACTTTAACCAGTTAAACACCGTGCCACCTCCCTTCAAGAATATACTATGCATTTTTAGTTACGTTTTTTTCTCTCCCCTTTTTAAAACATTTTAGCATTTCATATTCACAGAGTCAGATGGATCTTAATCCTCATTCCACAGGCAAGGAGTGAGTTATGTGAACTAGTAAATAATGTTGTTGGGTGCAAGATTTCTTCGAGGTTGAGCTATTTATTTGACTTGTGTATCTAACGTCTCTGTAGGTCCTTGAAGAAGATGGATTTTTGACAGAGCGGTGGTGTTTGCAAACACATAAGAAGGACATATTTCCCCACAGGAGCTGCATGCACCGAGTGACGCTCTGGCTTCCTTGGAGGCTGCTTTGACGGACTACTGAGCAGGAGTTTCAACCGGGCTAGACACAGACTACTGACTGAGTTTGTTTTTTCATCACAAGGCATACGAGCTGTACTTCCTGCATTTCCCAGACACCGAAATTAAATCTTCTCCTACGATTAAATTATGTTCCATGGAATGGCTGCCTTTTCATGTCTTGTCCAAAAAATATAACAGGTTGAAATGGCACTGAGGTAGTCCTAGAGAATTACTGATTTTTTTTTTCCATTACGTACACAACCTTCAACAGGGGGGGTAGAAAGCTTTTTAACCATCTAGGCCAAGTTGCTAAGCACAGCTATAGCCTATTGCTATCACTTGCAAAGCTAGAACAGAACTCAAACCTAAAGAACTTTATATACATATATATATATATATATATATATATATATATATATATATATATATACACTGTTTGTTCATTGTATGAAGCCCCTCCGTATTGTTTTTTCTAAATACAGCTTGACCACTGGAAAGCCCTCTTGTGTTAAGTGTGCTGTATAATAGTTACAATATCTTTCGGATTTGTAACATTTTGCATTTCAACATTTTTGATAAAGACTCATAGGATATTTGAGAAATTAGATTCTCTCTGGCTTTGGCCTTGACCGTCCTTCACATGCACAAACATTCAAATCCACTTAATTACAAGCATGATTCAATAAGCTTGTCCTGTCCACAAGTATTGCATATTTTTCGATTTTAGGACAAATAGGATAGAGAGCACTTTCACTACAGAATATACAGTAACAAGGATAAGTGGTGTGCTGTGTTGAAAATGACAAACTGATATAGAGATGAAGTGACATTTCACAAGCAATAGTCAAAAGGCTCTCCGGGACTAAGCGCATTACTGACAAGAAACCAAGCTCGTCTCTCAGTATTGGAAATATTTTGCTAAAGCTTGTTTTCGATGTTGATCATAAAGTATTTAAAATAAAATTCAATGCAGCTGCACAAATGAAATAAATATTAGTCACAATATCAATTGTACATAATAAACTCAGGTGGCACGTTTGAGGACTGGTTAGCACAACTGCCACAAAGTTCTGAGGACCCAGATACAAATCCAGCCTCACTTGTGTGGCGTATCCATGTTCTTCCCATGCCTGCGTAGGTTTTCTCTGGGTACAGTGCTCTGGTTTCCTCCCACATTTGAAATTTTTATTGGTATATTTTTTAAACTATATATTACATTTTTTAGAACGCAATACTCCTGTATTTTGGATTACAATATACAATAGTAGAATAGCTGCAGGTTATGGTCATTTTAGTACCGGTCTATGCCAGTATGTTACTGTTTCTTCAACGTGTAGTAAAAAAAGAATCATCTTTTATTGTCATGAAGACATGACCACAAAATTCTTCCTCTGCATTTAACCCAACACAGTTGCATACATGGCAAACACACATTCTTGATGGTGGCACACAGTGATCTATCTGGGATACACTAAGGTATCGGTGTTTGCACATACATACTACAGCCGTGGGTCCAGGGAATGTTGGGGGATGGACCATTGATGCATGCATTAAATTTCAAAGTCAAGATGAGATTTTTTGGTTTATTTTTTTATGCTGACATTTGTCTATCAGGCAACTTGAACTGGGGTACCTTTGGTGGCAGATGATGAACTGAAGCACTGACCCACACCTACCCATATGTTGGGCTGCTCAATAAATTTCTAATGCCATGATTAAATTACCTTTATGTTGATTTTCTTTCCCTGTTTGTTGGCAATTTTCTACATTTAAAATGCATGCTCTTCTGCATCTGAGATGTCCTTCATTTGCAGCAACCTAGTCAGACAGCTATAAGGGGGAAAACCCTTTGTTAAATTTTCATTAAGCTCCTGCAAAGTGCTCAAAATACAATAAAAGCTTTGATTTGCATTGATCTCTCATGTGGTGATATTAGAAGCTTTAATTTTGAAGTTGGACACCTGAGCACGTTGGTGGAGAGGTGGGATGTCATGGGAAGACATGACTAACAATCATCGAAGCTTCAACCTTTTGGCTGGCCTGACCGGAGTAAAAAAAAACAAAACAAAAAAGTAAATGGAGAAGGAAATCACAACTATCGAGTACTTTGGATATTGTGACTGTGGACGACTGACCAATGTTCAAGCAGAACAACAGAGAAATTGCCAACACTGGGCATGTGAAGGGTTGGTGGGGCCTACATCCATCACTTGAGACTCAATACGAGGTGACTGTTAATCAGTCAGTAGAGCCACTCATCCACTGACAAAAGAGTTGGCAGTTTGAATACCAGGTCCGACTGTATGCTGCTGGAGCATCCTTGGGCAGAGACATTGAACCCTACCTAGCTTGCTTCCAGGTTGGCATTCTAGATGAGAAACTGTTCTCAATTGCATGGTTAAAAAAAGGAAGCAATTGTTAATTATTACAGTTTCCTGTTTAATGCTGTTAAAGTAGTTTGTACATGTTAACCAAACATTGACCGCATTTATCTGTGCGGGATGACTATTTTACATTGTTTTACTACTGTCAAAAGTACCGTAAGATACTGTTATACTGTATGTTGTAAGTTATTTACTGTTATTTTTGAATGACTGAACTGTTAATTACACGCAAGTGAGGACTAGATAACAACATTTTACAATTGAGACAAAATACAGCAAGATTCTGTTGTAATCCACTGTTAATCAACATCTGTTCATGAAAATTGTTTTATGATGCTAAGGCAGAGTTCATTATTGTTATGGTAAATGACTACTTTAACTGTTAATTTCCCTGTAATCTTGGTAAAATCTTAGTTTATCAAAGATGACATGCAGGACGGAGAAAGATGGACACAGATAGATAATGAGCGTTGACAACCAATGGGCAGATGAAGATAGCAGAGGGCATAAGCGAGGATGAGCAGGGTAAAAATGGAAGGAAAATGGGTACTGCTCGTAAGAAAATGAGGAGCAGTGAAAGTTGTCGATGAGCTGCCGCTGGAGAAGAGTAGATCAGGCTGTGAAGAACATTAAAGGAAGGACTCAAGAAAGAAGAATCCAAAGTGTCAGAACTGACAAAAAGAATGAAGGAATGAAAAGCAACATGTTCAAACTGAAACAAAGTTATAGTATTCCATTTTTGTGCAGCATAGCAGTTAAAAGCTGCTTCGCCATGTTTACTTTGGACTCTGATCCTTTATTTTATATTAGTTGAGAGATCTCAGAGCACCACTGGGGTAATATTCCATTAGCATGTCTCATTGTATTCAGGACCTAACCATTTCGAGTTTTATAAACCAGTGGCAGAACTTTAAAGCTCTTGTAAAGTTTACTGGGGGCAGTGTAGTGACTTAAAAAAATGGAGCAATGCGTTCTGATTTTTTTTTCTGGTCACAACCCAAACAGGGTTATGAATAAGATGAAATAGACAGGAAAGGGGATGGATTTCTGAAAACGTAGTAGCGTACAGGAAAATGGGAAAGCAACGTGGTCACGGAGGGATAATTCATATTTAGACAGATCCCCACTGCACTCAGCACAGCTTCAGCCCACATAACTTGGAATATCCATTACGTCAACTAATTCCCTTTGCCATCTGCCATGCAATTCCAGATGCACCTCTGGAGTGGCATAAAAAGTTCAGGACTTTGGGGGGAAGGCATGGTGATTTGTACAATATGAGATTAACATAGTTCATGGAAGTACCCCGTGTTTTGATATGTAGGAATGGAAAGATTCCAGGAAGCACATGACAACTCACCACATAATTTCTGGCAAATGACGTATAATTTCTCAAAATTACAGTCATGTTCATGAAGTGTATTCTGCACCTTAATTTCATCTTTTTAATACACTATTTGTTTCATGAAATGAAAAGTGATTTGCCGCAGGAAGAAATATTTAATGTTCTTACCTTCATATGATGCTTTAAATCCGTGAGCACTAACTGCAAAGTCACTGGTAAGCCTCAGTGAAAAAACTGAACCAGAACTGGTAACAGGTGGAGGGATGCTAAATCCTGTTAACCTATAGACAAAAGAAAGAGACTCGTTACACCCCAAGAAAATGATCAAGTCACATAATCCAATTCATGAATGCAATCCAAAACTATAGTCGATGAACATTTATTATATTTTAACAAATTGATAAAAGAAATATCCCCATGAAATTAATTTGCCCATCCAGAACACGAAATCAAAGTAGTGCATTTCCAATATTATCTGATGTCACAAATGGGCAGTGTTTTCTCTTAGATCAACATTGTAAAATTCAATAGGGAACCTAATCAAAAGTCTTCTGTACATGCATTAGCAATTACGTCAGACAAACAGTGAACACCTTGCACCACAAGTCAGTGCCCGTTATGCGTCTAATTAAACACTGCAATCCTTTAATATGCATGCAATTTGTCCACCTGCAATATAATGGCCATTAAACAATTCAAACATGTGCAAGAACCCTTCCTCTTGCTGGTTGCTGTGTAAAAGCAGGCCGGTGCATTGTAACAGACTGCTTCATTACTGCATTTGAAATTAGGTGCAGGTCCAAACAAATCCATTTAGTTTCACGACATCGTAAACAAGATGTGTTGCCGGTCATTCCTCAACACCACTTGCTGATGTTCTATCGACCCTCCGATGCTCTAAGTCAGCTTGTGTAGCGTGAACAGAACTTGAGCATGAAACAAAATGTCTCCATTGTTGCCATCTTGTTTTGTCAGGTGCTTTTCTCTTGCTAATTTGGGGACCATTTGTGTTGCCAAACCTTTGCTCTAAAGCCAGGCACATAAAGTATGGCTCCGGTGTGTGTGTATATGTGTCTGAGTACGTGTGTGCGAAAAGTGTAGTGTATTTACAGCTTCGATAGTTTCCAATTACAGTACTGTTCACAGTCATGATCCGAGTAATAAATAATTACACTTTGTCTAAGGTATTGTACAGCATGCAGGCAAACACCAAGAAAGCATTTCCCATAAAACAATGAGGAGGAAATGTTCCGTCACACTAAGTCTAATGCTACGTATTTTGACAACACAACAGACAACAAATTGGGTCATAAAAAGGTACAAAGGATGCGGGACAAAATCTAGTTGAAAACCAGTCAATCTTTATCATTGTTAAATCCATTTTTGCAACAAACTTTTGGTTTCTCACTGGTTGGTTGTATTTTGCATGCTAGTGCAATTCCCAAAGTCCTACACTATGTGATCTTCATTCCAATCCAATGGGGAACACACCATTCAAAAAGGCACTAACACTAGATCAAAAGGAAGAAAATTGGGGTTCGGGAGCGGATATAACAATCAGCGACTGTAGTGTGCAAGCTCCATATCACCCACCAGAATGAGTGTAATTGCATTCAAACTTAATACTAAAAAACACTGGGCTGCAATGTAATACCACTGGCAAAAGAGTTTCTTTTAATTATTTCATCCATTAATCCAAAAGGTATGCAAACTGATTGTAATGCGTCGCAAGAGGGATTACCATGACAACGCAAACAATACGTTTATGATGCGCTGCTGGCAGCATTCAATGCAGGGAAACGAGGTCTGCGAGAGAAACAGATGCCGTGGTAAAGCACCGTGCGCAGTCATGTGATGAATTAGACTTGATGAGCTAGAGCCTTTGCTCTTCAGTGGCTTCTTTACACCTGTCAAGCTTAAATAAAGGCAAGATATTTACTCATGGCCACAGTCAAGATTGATAACAGGTCTGAAAATAAAGCTTAGTCCCGATAATCCGGACCTCAAAGCTCATACCCAAGTGTGAGCGACTGCATCTCTCCCTATCTTGCAGTCGTGTCATCATGGTATCAAACATCCAGACAATGACAATTTCACTGGGTTAATGCAGGTGAAGATATCCATTTTAAAACTCTAAGTGAGATAACAGCCCAGGGCAAATTCAGACACTTCCAAAATTTCATTTCCCAATTCTGATTCACACAGGTCATCATCAAAATGTATGATTGAGGAATACTGCAAAAGTTAAATCTTCAATCTTAAAAACATCACTTAACAAAATGCATAGCATATTATTGTTCAAGCACAATATTGATCCCTTGAAGCTGAATTTAATCTGGCAAATGTCATAGAAGTAATCTATATTCTGTAGTTTATCCGATGAATGTGTACTGTATATATATGGATGGATATAATTTTGTCTGAAAATGAGAGGCTGATATTTGACAGCCTTACATTAAGCATATTTTGAGCCAGAGATTCACAAACATCAGGTGTCACCGGGAAGAAATATGACAGAACAGAACATAGAATCACCTTCTCGCCACGGACAATCATAGACAGAAGTTGCTTTAGCAACAGGAGTCAGCCAAATGGTTAGAAATTGCTAATTAACTAATGCAAAATCTGAGGTATGCAACCTCAAAAGAACTCCAACGAGCAGATCATTTGAAAATTGGACAAACTAAGGCTGTAAATCTTTAGCCACCTCACCATTTGATTCGATTTGTATTTATATTTCAGAAGGTTACAATTTGATTCAAATATATTGATGCCTCTTAAAATGATGCATATCCTTTAAATGTTCTTTTTTTACTTCATAAACCACATTTCAATTATTTAAATCAATTATACATCAATTTACTTCCTTTCTATTGCATCAGACCAAAATGGGAAAGATTTGTGAATCAGAATTTAACAATGTTTCTGAGAATTGGCAACCATGGATGTGTGTTTGATTGTCTGGATGTAACGTAAAAAATATACATATTCTGCAGTATAACTGATACTACAATATGATGGAATATGTTGTTTAATAATACTGAGATATATTGATCAATTTAAAATTAATTTACATAGTGCAATAGTTTATTCTTTTACCTACGCTTCCGCCATCCTTTTTATCAAGCCGCTTACCTTCACGCAAACAAAAACCACCTGCTAAAAGTGAAATAATGAGTCAGTTAATCTTAAAAGCTAAAGTTTCATTTCAGCAAATTAACTTCCTTTATTACTATACTACAACAGATGACTATAACAGTATTTGTATACCTGCATATACAGTATTTAACCGTCAGTGTACTATGATTTGTGAGAAAGGGCCTAAAAAGAAAACAAATACAAATCAGCTGTGTTTTTAATTGTTATTATGTTGTCTTACGATGTGCCAAACAATTCCTATGAAATGTTTCCATTTAGAGTTGGAAAAATATTGATGCATATATGCAATCAATTTTACAAAAAAATTGGTTTAATTTTTATTTTCATTGATCATGTAGTTGTCCATAAATGAAAGAAAAAAAAGAAAAATACAACAACCTTTTCCAATTTCCACATGGATTCTATTGTCACACATCATACAACACCCTTAGGTTATGTACAGTATGTTTGGCTCAATGCTGGTTATATTTGTGTGATGAGAGGAGCCCAACGTCTGGTAAGATGGCAGCTGTTAAATATTTCAATAACAGAGATACAGTGGAAGCAGCTCTGCCATCAGACGATCACAGAAGAGGCGTCGCACTGATGAGATATTAATGCAAATGAAAACTGTTCTCTGAACAGTTTGAACAATTCTGTGCATCTGGTTTCCAAGGCTGGGGCAGTATAGTGGGTTTCACAATATCTAATTATTTTTTTTCAGATGCAGTATATGTGTGTTTCTTTCGGCTTGTCCCTTTTGGGGTCGCCACAGCGTATCAGCTCAGATGAATGCATATATATGTTTGGCACAATTTTTATACCGGATGCCCTTCCTGACGCAACCCTTCTCAGGGAGTGGAGGCCCCAGTGGGATACGAACCCACAACCCCTGGTTTACCAAACCAGTCCTCTAACCACTGAGCTACGGGGCCTCCTCAGATACAGTATTTAATAAGACAAATACCATTTCTATTGGTATGAGATTGGTTCCTATTTAAAAATCTGCACCCCTTGTGCGACTCGGTATCTGACTCTGTGCCTCTCACACAGCTTCATTCTCACTATTTGTGACAAGCACTGAAAAGGTATAATGTTACATATAAAAACATAAAAGGCGGCACATTGGCGCAGCTGTAGCGCGTTGGCCTCACAGTTCCGAGGACTAAGGTTCAAATCCCAGCCCTGCCTGTGTGAAGTTTGCATGTTATCCTCGTGCCTGCGTGGGTTTTCTCTGGGCACTCCGGTTTCCTCCCACATCCGAAAAACATGTAACATTAATTGGAAACTCTATATTGCCCCCAGGTGTGATTTTGAGTGAGACTGTCATCTGTCTCTATAAGCCCTGTGATTGGCTGGCAACCATTTAGAGTGTAACCCCCCTCCTGCCTGTTGGTAGCTGGGATAGGCTCCAGCATTCTCCACGACCCTCGTGAGGATAAGTGGCAAAGAAAATGGATGGATGGAAATCCAGTGAATTTACTCCATCAGTCTGTTATTAGACAGACAATAATATATATGTATAAGGAAGGGATTTATTAAGAATTAACTATCACGAGGCGGCACGGTGGGTCAGCTGGAAAGTATTGGCCTCACAATTCTGAGGTCCTGAGTTCAATCGCGGACCCATCAGTGTGGATTTTGCATGTTCTCCCCGTGCCTACGTGGGTTTTGTCCAGGCACTTCAGTTGCCTCCCACATCCCAAAAACGTGCAACATTAATTGGACACTCTAAATTGTCCCTAGATGTGAGTGAGTGTGGATGTTTGTCTCTATGTGCCCTATGTTTGGCTGGCAACCAGATCAGGGTGTACTCTGCCTCCTACCCGTTGTCAGCTGGGATAGGCTCCAGCATTCCCAGCGACCCTTGTGAGTATAAGTGGCTAAGAAAATGGATGGATGGATGGATGGATGGATGGATGGATGGATGGATGGATGATGGATAAATATCACTATATGCTGTATATTGTGCAATGTCAACCTCAGAAACCTGAACCTTAAAACTGTTAAGCAGATATGCTAAAACACAGCCCACAAGTTTATACATCATATCATAAGACAAGGCATCAACATATTTTGCCCGTCAACTTTTGCTCAAGTGATGTCTTGCAAAGCAAGGAATAGATAATTGATGTTTACAATAATTTGACAAATGTATCAAAAGATTAAAAACTAAAATCTTTGTAACCTGGTGAGCATGGGTTTGTTAATGGTAGAGGATGAAATCAAAAAACCCATTCTTAAAAACGGCTATGAAAAGGTTACTCATATACTGTTTGTGCAAGCATTTCTGTCAAGGAAGCAGCTACAACTTACATTCCAGCACTTTACAAACTAACAGATTTATTCAGTCAGGTCTACTAAAGGAAGCAAAGAGCAGACAGTGGGATTTTTTTTAATTTTTTTTTACCCAGGTTGATTTTGATGGTGACGGATAAGGGGTTTTTGATGTCCACAACACAGAGAAGAAAGTTATTTGCATAAAATGAATTATTGGCAGAGAACATGCAGTATTAATAATGTAATTTCTTCATGAGCAACCTGGACAGTTAAAACCTTTGAGAAAATGAAATATATTGTGTTTCATCAGTTGTACAATATTCCACCAGGTTAACAGTGGCTGCCAAATGGTTATGTCTGGCAACGCGTCGCACATGATTGCCTGAACAGAAGTGCCCCTTCTTTCCACCTAAACATGCTACATCAACTCTTAAGGTAGCTGTGACAAATTCCCACCATCTGAGTAGTGAACCTTGGTAGCAGCATAACACCAAGAAGGAAGACAATCAAAAGAGAAACAGGAATGATCCACTTTTTTTGTCTTTGTCAAATCATCTCTTTGCTTGTCACAGTTGTGTTTTTCTGTCACTCAAGTTCTCTCACACTTCTTTTGTTTTCGCCTGGTAAAAGGTTGCTGTAAGTCACTCTTATCATTTCTTCCAACATTTTTTTGAGCAGGATCCTCAAATAATGTGGCATCTTTGTACATTTTTGTTCTTGCACACCTCCGGCTAAAATGCCTTTAATCTTCAGTCTTTTAAAAGGAAGCATGAAGACCAGAATGTCTTTAACTGACAGTAAGTAACCATTACCTTGAAGCTGTTCTTTTTATTTTATTGTCAAGCGTCTGTGCCAAATAAGACTCATAACTCGTGTAAATAATGGCCTGACTGCTGGGCAATACTTCAAATAAGTAAAGAACAGCATGAAATGATTGAAAGACTTACCCTTCTTTACAATTACCCTAGATAGAACATTTTGCTTTTATAATCACCAAAAATAAAATTTCAAATAATCAAATTTAGTATTTTTTCCCTACAAATATGGCTATCGCTCTTCATTTCAGTCAAAGACCAGAACTTGCTTTAGACCAGAACTGACATAGATACCAAGACCTTTGGGTGTTGAGACTGAGTCTTTTTAAAAATTAATTTTGAGAGGCATGACAAAGTTGAAGAGTTACAAGAATGTGAAACACAAGAATTGAGTTATTTGTTGTTTTAAAAAGTCATTCTCCTTATTATCACAAACTTCTTTTTCTGTTCCCTTCAGCTTGTCCCTGATGTAGTAAAACCTCCACTTTAGATTATTTTGTCACACCTACAGCGCTCCTCAGCACTGTTCTGCTGCCCTCATCAGAAACAGCATCATCTTTATTTTGCCAACAATGTCAAAAACACACTAGGAATTTCTCTCTGGTAGTTGGAGTGCCTCTCGTACGACATACGTCAAGTACGACAGCAGACAGACTGTCGATAGGGCATTGCGAAGAAGAGTCACCGAGCAATAAAGGAATTACATTCCAATCCTATTCGTGGACCAGCTCTGCATTTAATACCATCATCCACAAACCTCTCTCCTCCAAGCTTCTGCAGCTCAGCATCTTGCCTGCCATCTGCCACTAGATTTACAGCTTCCTGACGGGCAGGACGCAGCAGGTGAGGGTGGGGGTCACAACCTCCTTCACATGCATAATCAGCAACGGGGTACCCCATAGTTTTGTCCTCTCTCCACTGTTCTTCTCTCTTTACATGAACAACTAGACCTCAATCCATCTGCTCTTGTTGTTTGAAGATGACACCAGTCATCGGCCTCATCAAAGATGGTGGTATCAACAGGAAGTGGAGCAGCTAGAGGTGTGGTGTGGCTGGCAAAACCTGGAACTGAACGCACTAATGACTGTAGAGATGATTGTGGACTTCACGTGGCATCCTACGCCATAGCTGCCTCTCACAGTGTCCAACTCCATTGTGTCAAGCATCAAGACCTTAAAGGTCCACTGTCATGAAATGCATGATTTGTAGTATGTTATCAATGAAAAATCGTCAGCCCGTATGGACCCAGCCGTTTTTTCACCACAAAACATGATTTTGACGTATATGCTGTTTTGTAACTGAAAATCTTGAAAATCTTGTTGCTGGATATTGCACGAACACTCAGGAGGATGGATTCGCTCTTCATTCTTTTCCAAAAGATCCGGTTCGCAATGAAAAATGGATTTCACAGGCACAAAGGAGGAGAGCTTTTTGGGTTCCAAATGACAGGTAGGTGTGTAGACAGCTACTAAAAAAAAAAAACAATAGTTGGGGGGAGCGTAATTCATAAGTCAGGGGTGCTAAATGTGTCGATGTGCGCATCGGAAGGCTTCCGTGCAGCAGCCGCTGAAGGACGGGCTCTGCAGGCCTTGTGGATTGCCGAGCCGGCCATGTGAATCATCACCGGCAACAAGGCCGAGCCAGCCTTGACGACACGGCTTCGGCCGGCGTGGCTCGTCATGGTGCCGGGCCGTGGTGGCTCATCTCTGCTGCGGAAGTGGATCGGACTGGGAGGTGGTTTTCTCGTGGCGTCGCCGTCGCTCGCGGGCGGGGAGGCGATTTGGCCACGGCGTCGTCGTCGCTCGTGGGCGGCGTTGTTTTATTTTAGCATGTTTATAGGGATGACACTTGGGCTTTAAATTTCCTGGGAATTACAGTCTGGCCTGAAGTGGGAGACTAACATTAACTCCATCCTCAAAAAGGCCCACCAGAGGATTTAATTCCTACAGCCTGCCATTGGAGCTGTTGAGACAGCTCTCCAGTACACAATGATATTGAATCAGTATTGTGTACCTCCATCACAGTGTCGTTTGATGCTGCTTAAAAAAGACGTATGTATTGAAAAAATCTGAGTGGCTCCATCACTATGTGGGATTTATTCTTGATTGAGAACAGATCAGGCAATGAAGTATTTGTATGCATCCAGACTTTTCTACACTCTCAATCTCTTCCGTGTAAATCTCGATAACTTACCCAACAGACAGATGTGTAGATCCAGTTGTCCAAGAAAAGCAGAAGCGGATCAACAGTCCATTTTCTTATTGGGGAAAACCTTTGTTTATTATCACCTTCTAAATATTTAATGGTATCGGAAAAAACTATGGGCATCGTCCTATAAGACATATTTTTGTGCCGTCTCCAACGGACTTAGCATTGAAGAATGCTCTGCTAGACTTTCAAAATGGCCAGTTACGTGATTTCAGTGATGTAGGTGCATGAGCTCTATATCCTGGTCACCAGTTCTTCCAGTTCCTTCCCTCAGGTCGGCGATAATGAACAATGCAAACTAATGCTAGCAGACATTCCAACAGCTTCTTCCCTCTTGCAATAAACTTCTTTAACGGGTAACTTATTCAATTGCAACATGGTGCTTTTTGTCTCAAAGTTGTTGTCACATATCTGCTGGGCCAATTATTTTTATATCTCACCATATTTTTTGGACAACAGTGAGCACCAGTTAGAAGGCCGCGTCCACTCTGTTTAGCATTTTTTGTTTTGTTTTTTTTTTCCCCCTACACAAGCAGCACTGGACCATACACTGCTGCTATACTGTATACAGAATTCCCACATTGTCATATTAATGACAAATAATTCACACAAAAGGAAAATGTTTATTTACATATTTTGTTTCCAAAAAGTGACTGTAACACAGCAGTAAAAAAGATCAAAGTCCTTTTTATCCATCCTCCTCCTGAACACCCATAGTTGAACAGCCTCAGTATATGTGTCACATATTTCAGTCTCTCAGTTGGTCTCAATGTCATTTTCATCTTGACTTACCACTGAAGTTGTGCTGTTCTCCTCCCATAGCAATCTAGCATTTTAATCTCTTAGTGATAGTAGATTCTTTCGTGCGCCATGCATTTAAAATCCACCATAAGAGTTTCATGTGTCTACTTTTTGAGAAAGATTTTTTAAATCATCCAACCATCAATTTTCTTTGCCGCTCATCCTCACAAGGGTCGCGGGGAGTGCTGGAGCCAATCCTAGGTGTCAACGGGCAGGAGGCAGGGTACACCCTGAACCGGTTGGCAGCCAATCCCAGGGCACATACAGATGAACAACAATTCGCACTCACAATCACACCTAGGGGTAATTTAGTGTGTCCAATTAATGTTGCATGTTTTTGGGATGTGAGAGGAAACCGGAGTGCGCGGAGAAAACCCACCCAGGCATGGGGAGAACATGCAAACTCCACGCAGGCGAGGCCGGGATCGAACCTGGGTCCTCAGAACTGTGAGGCCAACGCAGCTGACCCACTGTGGCGCCTTTTTAAATTAATGAAATTAAAAATATATAGCCAATTGAGATAGATTCTTCCTCTTTTACACCCACTTAAAGTAAAGTTTCCTTCTTATTCTACACATTTGAATTCTTTGTACATTCCCAAACTATAGTGCATTGTCATAAATAGCCATCTTTAAACCATTTCATTAGTTTTTGTGTTTTTTCTTGTACTTATAAAGTCATAGCCACTAGTGAAAATAACAAAATTTTAACCGCATTGGAAAAAGGCTGCAGGGTTCACGGTGACCAAAAAAAGTAGCAGCTTGTCGTTTGGAAAATACAGTACTCGTCCACTCACTCTAGTAGTCTCACCACGCTGCAATCTTTGCACATCTGATGTTGACCAATTCTGGCTACTCATATGCCTGAGTAGAGGCAAGAGAGGAAAGCTATCAGGGAGGACTGGAAATCCAATCGATTTTTTTCCCCACAATCAGTTGTTTCACACCCATTAACAAATGATATGTGCCGTCATAGCAAATGCTTAATAACAGCAACAGATAGAATACCTAGCTGAGGGTTTGGAATTTATTTGCCATAATCACTCATGTCTCCTTCCTTCTACCTTATACAGCCATAAGGGATAGTGTACTGTACTGTTGTTTAATGTCCCCCCAAAGTAAAAAAGAAAATATTATAAATTTGAAACTCCACAGAAAAGAGAGTTTTTACAAGCCTGCCAAATCTAGATGGATTAAAAAAAACAAACAGAAAAAAAAAATCACCACATACATGAAATGAGGCTTCAATATGTGCCCTGCGACTGACTAGTTCAGGTTGTAGTCTGCCCTTTTCGCCAGATATTGGCTTGGATAGGCTATCGCACTCCTGTGACCCTTGTGAGGATAAGCGGGTTCAAAAATGGATGGATGGTTTTCAAGATATCCTCTTAGGTCTGAGAACACCCCGCTCGACTTTCAACTTTTACTCAAATACATTTATAGTCCTGTATGTGCTCAAATGCCTGTAATCTGAGCCTCAAGGTGAATAATGTTGTTCCACTGTTATAATAAACCTTTAACCTTCCTTGAATTTTCTCTGTTATGTGGTGCCACACACGAGGAGCAAGGTGGTGATGAATTACACGACTACACTCTCAGTCCATGAGCTAGTGGGCTAGTGTGCTACAACAGGGCAGGTCTTCAATACTAAATTAGATTTTTTTTATTTTTGCTCACATCTGATTATTTGTGTCGTTATTTAACCACAGTCAGTGTGTAATTCAGTTCAATGTTTAATGTTGCTCTCCATGAGAAGCCTGCAAATTTGTGAACAAAGAAGACAGAGGAGGAGGAGTGTGGATGCAGTCGGAGTTTAACAGACATTTTATTTTATTTCAGGGTATCAAAGGAGCGCAGCAAAAACAGCAGAGAAAACTGACATTTGTTAGTGCTCTTTTCTCAAGTGTCTCACATCCAGACCCCCATATATGGTGCTCGCTCTGTATCTTCAAGCTGACACATTAAAGCTGGCAGCAGGCGAAAGTTATCAAATGTTGTCCAAGCTGTCTGAAATTACAAATGGGGCTCACTTTTATAGTACTTTTCACCCTTAAGGGTGTCAAGGACGAGACTCGGGGGTGGACCCAAATGCACGACTCAGGTGAGAGGTAAGCAGTGCAGAATAAGCCTTTATTCGTTCCAATGTCGGTTACCAGGGAGTCAGTCCAAACAAGCAGCAAGATCAGTAACGGCAGGCTTACGGGGTAGGTCGGGAGACAGGCGTTGGTCGGTACACGGGAGGTAGACGTCAGGAGTACGGTAGTGCGGGAACGAGGCATGAGAGGCAGCGATCTAGCAGAGTCTCTGTCGTCCCCCGGGTCCTATATGTACTGGGTCTAATCGGAGGTCATGAGGCGCAGGTGTGACCCTTCCGATTAGACGGCCACGCCCAGCCCTGGCTGGAATCCAGGATCATGACAGTACCCCCCCCCCCTCAACGGCCGGCTCTGGACGGCCCAGGCGCATCAGGGTGAGCCGCGTGAAAGTCCCTGATGAGGGAGCGGTCCACGACGAAGCGGGAGGGGATCCAAGAGCGCTCCTCCGGGCCATATCCCTCCCAGTCCACCAGGTACTGGACCCCCCTCCCTCTGCGGCGGGAAGACAGCAACCGGCGCACGGTGTACACCAACCCACCGTCGACCATGCGGGGGGGCGGGGGGGACTTGAGCGGAGGAGCCAGCGACGACGTGCGATTCGGGCAGCACACACCGGGCAGGCGTTGACGAGGGTGAATCCTTCCATCCCTGGGACTCCTGTGCGACAAGACTGCTCCGATTCCTGAATTCGATGCATCCACCTCCACCACAAACTGGTTATCGGGATCCGGAATAATGAGAACGGGCGCAGTAGTGAAACTTGCCTTGAGCCTGCCGAAGGCCTCCTGGCAGGTCCCGGACCAGTCGAAGGTGGTATTTGGCGAAGTGAGCGAATGCAGAGGAGCGGCCACGGAACTGAAGTTCCTTATGAATTTCCTATAGAAATTGGCAAATCCCAAGATCCTCTGCACGTCCCTCCTGTTGGTGGGGGTAGGCCACCGCAGCACCGCGTCGACCTTCCCGGGATCCATCCGTATCTCTCCCTCAGCCAGGACAAAGCCCAGGAAGGACACGGATGCCTGATGGAACTCACACTTATCCATATCCACGTATAATTGGTGCTGCTGCAGACGCCGGAGCACCTCTCGGACTTGTTGAATGTGAGAGGCTAGGTCTGCTGAAAAGATGAGAATGTCATCCAGGTAAACAAAGACAGATCTGTTCAGGAACTCCCGGAGCACGTCGTTAATGAAGTTCTGAAAGACGGTGTGAGCGTTTGTCAGTCCAAAGGGCATCACAAGATACTCATAGTGCCCTGTGGGGGTGTTGAACGCCGTCTTCCACTCATCCCCTTCCCGAATCCGCACCAGATGGTAAGCGCTGCGCAAGTTGAGCTTGGTGAAGATCCGGGCTCCCTGGAGGAGTTCGAATGCTGTATAGATAAGCGGCAAAGGGTACCTGTTCTTGACTGTGATGTCGTTCAGTCCTCGGTAGTCGATGCAGGGTCGCAGCGTGGAGTCCTTCTTCTTGACAAAAAAAAAAACCCCGCACCGGCTGGTGAAGATGAGGGGCGAATGAGTCCGGCTGCCAGCGAGTCCTTGATGTAGTCCCTCATGGCTTGATGCTCTGGTCCTGTTAAAGAGAACAGTTTCCCTCTGGTAGGAAAGGTGCCTGGCAGGAGTTCAATCGCGCAGTCGTATGACCGATGTGGCGGTAGAGACTTTGCCTTAGATTCAGAGAAGACCTCCCGTAGGTCATGATAGCAGGAGGGCACTGCGGTCAGGTCCAGGGCGGTACCAGGTTCTGTTAGCCGAACCGGCGCGACTTGAATACCCCTGTCTCTCCGGACAGCGAAACAACGACTGAGACAGTCCTCACCCCAAGTCTTGATCTGACCCGTGGTCCAATCTATGTGCGGATTATGTTCTTTGAGCCACGGACTGCCCAAGATGATGTCGCTACTACGTGCGTCGAAGACATGAAAGCTAATTCGCTCCGAGTGAGCGTCCGGAAAGCTCATACGTAGCGTCTGAGTACGATGTGTAACCCGACAAAGGAACTTGCCATTGGCGGCATAGGCGTGACGAAACTGTTGCGTGGGGAAGGTTGCCGCGCCCAGCTCCTCGACCACGCGGGGATTTATCAGGTTTGCTTCCGACCCAGAATCTATGAAAGCCGTCACAGAGCATGAACGGGAGTCCGTTCCCAAGGTGAGGTGAAGAAGGGACCTCCCTGACCCCGTCGCGGTGTACCGCACACTCACCGGAGTAGCGATCCTGATGTCAGAATGCCCTGGTCGAGTCGGGCAACGGGCGATCAAGTGTCCCAAACGCCCGCAGTAAAAGCAGCGTCCCTCTCATCGCCGACGTAAGCGCTCCTCCGCTGAGCTGCCAAGCCCCTCCACTTGCATGGCTTCCGGTGAAGCTGATAACACGGGTGGCCGGGAAGCGGAAACAACCGGACTGCGACTCTCCCTCTCCTCCTCCCTCAGGCCCTCCATCTGTCTCTGCACGGTGAGGCGCTGGTCCACCTTGAGGGCCAATGCGATGAGGGAGTTAAGCGAAGGCGGAAGATCCATGGCCACGAGGTGACCACGGATCTGTGGGGACAGTCCCTCGTAAAACGCGTCATGGAGGGCTTCCTCATTCCAGCGACTCTCAGCAGCCCGAATCCGGAACTCAATGGCGTAGTCGGACACGCG
The DNA here is from genome assembly GCF_019802595.1 of Syngnathoides biaculeatus. Taxonomy (NCBI): domain Eukaryota; kingdom Metazoa; phylum Chordata; class Actinopteri; order Syngnathiformes; family Syngnathidae; genus Syngnathoides; species Syngnathoides biaculeatus. The sequence continues at coordinate 24,822,298 of NC_084644.1, read as the reverse complement.
GCGACGCCCCTGGCGAATTGTCATGAGTGACGACGCCGCCTGGCGTTCCGGAGCCTCATACTGGAACACCTGGGTGAGCGCGCAGATGAAGCTCGCCCACGAGCGGCAGGTCTCCGAGTTACGGCTCCACTCGGCGGTGGCCCATGCCTCCGCCCTCCCGTCATGTGGGAAATGACGAAGGCGATCCGGGAGCGGTCCGTGGGAAAAGCGGAAGCTTGCAGCTCAAAGTGGAGATCGCACTGCGCCAGGAAGGGCTTGACGTTACCGGAGTCGCCTGAGAACCGCTCTGGTCGAGAGAGCGGAGTGATGGTAGCACGGGGAGGCACAGGAGCGGCCGCGCTAGCTTGGGAGGCTAGCCACGGTTGCAGCTGGGTGCAGAGCTCCTGGATCTGGTGAGTCATACCCTGGAGAGCAGCTTCTTGCTCACCCAGGCGTTTGCCCTGCACTTGCAGCGCACGGCGAATGGCATCAGAGTCGGCTGGGTCCATGTTCTTGGCTAGATCGCTCTGTCAAGGACGAGACTCGGGGGTGGACCCAAATGCACGACTCAGGTGAGAGGTAAGCAGTGCGGAATAAGCCTTTATTCGTTCCAATGTCGGTTACCAGGGAGTCAGTCCAAACAAGCAGCAAGATCAGTAACGGCAGGCTTACGGGGAAGGTCGGGAGACAGGCGTTGGTCGGTACACGGGAGGTAGACGTCAGGAGTACGGTAGTGCGGGAACGAGGCATGAGAGGCAACGATCTAGCAGAGTCTCTGTCGTCCCCCGGGTCCTATATGTACTGGGTCTAATCGGAGGTCATGAGGCGCAGGTGTGACCCTTCCGATTAGACGGCCACGCCCAGCCCTGGCTGGAATCCAGGATCATGACAAAGGGTTGTCAAATTGCTTTTTACACTCATTCACCAAATTAACTCAGTCACACAATGATTAATGAAATATATTGTCATGATTGGAAAATTCATTCACAGATATGCAAAAAAAGGGGTTCACTGAAGGATACTTCAGTGTTATCAAGTAGGTGTTGGAATCTATTATCTGCATGGACCAGTTTGCCCCAGTCTTCAGGGAGAGAGAGCACTTCAACAGATTTCAGGAACTGTGTGAAATATCATCCTACTTCAAATGCTCCACCATCATTCCGGTTCCCAAGAAACCCGAGGCTCAGGTCTGAATCACTACAGGCCTGAAGTCCTTTGAATGACCCATGCTTGACGACCCCAAGAGCATTCCGGGTCATTTGCTGGACACCCTGGAGTTTGCCTATCAAGAAAACATGTCTAAGGATGATGCAGTAAACATGATATCACACCTCATCCTAGAACGCCTCGACAGCACAGGGATCTGTTCAAGATCCTGTTCTATGTATTGAAAGGAAGCGGAGAGGCTGTGGTGCAGCTGACACACCCTGGAGCTTAATGCACTCAAGACAAAAGATGATTGTGGACTTCAGGAGGCATCCTTTGCAGCAGCTGGCCCTCATGCTGTCCAACTGTTCTGTGTTAACCGCATGAATTAGAATTACAAACAGCGACTGCATCAGACAATCAAAACTGCTGGAAAGATTGCTGGTACCCTCTACCCATCCATAAAGACTTGCAGGCTGCACGAACGAAGACAAGAGTATCCAAAATCCTCTTGGACACTCCACATCCTTGTTACCTGGTCTTCCAGGACCTTCCCTTGCAATTAACTTTTTAAACAGCTAACTTACAATTATACATTTATTTTGATATGAATTTATTAATTTACTTATTTTCTTTTTAGAATTACAATCTTTGTCAAACTGTCAGGAAAAAAATGTACCATCATTGCTAGATTGCTTTTTGTTGCTCTGTGACTCTTCTTGCGATATCGTATGTCTCAGATGTGCTCCCTGTCAATTGTTAATTGTCATACTGGAGTGGCTCCAACTACCGGAGAAAAATTCCTTGTGTGCTTTTGACATACCAGGAAAAGTAAAGATGATTCTGACTCTGGAATTCTGAATTGTGATAACTCACTTTTTTGACACAGGGGGTTGTTAAAACCCCATTGCAAAACATCAAATACAGTTCTCCTTCGCCATATCCTGGTTCACTTTTTGTAGTTCCATTTTTAAAAAGTACAATATGCCTAATTTTATACTGTGGCTTATTCACTATACAGCTGGATTTGGAGTTGATCATTTTTCATTCAGGACTTTTGCTGGAACTGGTGTGCTCCAGGTGGACAAAGTGGATATTGGACAGATCATATTTAAAGTTTGGTATCATTTCACACAACTGTCTTACACTGTCTTTAACAGCAGTATCTTGCTAGCTAACTGAATATTGCCTACCACCAATTCATCCATTCATTTTCTTAGCCACTTATACTCACAAGGGTCGTGGGAGTGCTGGAGCCTATCCCAGTTGTCAACGGCCAGGAAGCAGGGTACACCCTGAACTGGTTGCCAGCCAATCGCAGGGCATACGGAGTTAGACAACAGTCGGACTCACAATCACACCTAGGGGTAATTTAGTGTGTCCAATTAATGTTGCATGTTTTTGGGATGTGGGAGGAAACCGGAGTGCCCGGAGAAAGCCCATGCAGGCATGGGGATAACATACAAACTCCACACAGGCGGGCCTGGGATTGAACCGCTTTCCAGTTGATCCACCTTGCTGCCGCCTACCACCAATTGTTAGCCCAAATTGTAATCCCTCCACAGGTGCTCAAAGATCAACACAGCTGAGGTGCAATTTTAATCATTTTATTGAATAGATTGTAAGAGACTAAATGCTTAACAACTTTAACATTAACTCATAAGATGTACTGACACAACAGATATTCAGAGGCAGGCACTCAACACGCAGACTAGCAGATCAGCAAGTCGTCATCCTGAACCAACAACAGCCACTCTACTGTAATTACATTCATTACACTCTCTTTCACTGATTCCTACGTGATGCCACAGGCCTTTAAAGGCCACACACACATTCAAAGTCACAAACTCTACAGTGAAAAAAAATGTGATGAAGGCAACCCTAATTAGATGAAAACACTATCTGCACCTCATGCCTATTTCGTATTGGTATTATGCATAAAGTTTTAAAATTAAACGAACACCAAAATTTAAAGTAGTTGGATTTGGGAATGTTCGGAATCCCATGGGTAAAAAAAAGATATGATTCACACATGCGCAAGAAAAATCTGAATTAGGCCACTTTTAACTGAAGAAAGAGAAAATGAATCAGAGTCTGACTGAAATCATTTTAACCTATTAGTGAAAGCTGGACATGCTGAGGCCCCGTAGCTCTGTGCTTAGAGCACTGGTTTGGGAAACCAGGGGTTGTGGGTTCGTATCCCAATGGGGCCTCCACTCCCTGAGAAGGGTTGCGTCAGGAAGGGCATCTGGTGTAAAAATTGTCCCAAACATATATATATAGGCGTTCATTTGAGATGATACACTGTGGCAACCCTGAAAGGGACAAGCTGAAAGAAACACACACAGTGAAAGCTGGACATATAATGTGCTTATTATACCCATTTCAGGCCTCATTCTCGGATGGTCTTTTAACAAGCAAATTTAATAGCTCATAATCATATTTTCTATTAACTTCATATTGTCCTTCAGATTGTTTTTACCTTAGTGTGGCAATCACTCTTTATACCAAAAACATATCTTAATTTTGAATTACCCGTATGTTGATTTTTCAAGGTGGTTGGCATTAGATTTACCAAAACAAAATAATGAAGATTGGCTTCATTTTTTTTTTTGTTTTGTTTTGTAACCTTGATTTTGTCGGAACAAAATGATTGGCAGAGTAAAGGCAGTCCAGCCAAAGGTAAAAACAACAATATTATAAAGTGTGTGACAATTGTGCATGGACAATGGAGAGCTCACTAAAGTTGTCAGACAATTCTCACCTCAGCTATTAAACTGCACACTGGCATTGTTTGTAAGATAAAAACACAATCAAGAGCCAACAAAGTTATTGAGACCTACCAAAAATAACTTTTATTTATAACTTATATATAACCCTTTATAGCCCTGGCATCTGGAACTGAAAGTTTTACTGTGACAGTTTGGTTTCAAGCTTCCGCTGTGATTTCTTTGTATTTTAACTGAAATTGAAGTTGATCAGTCAAAAAGAACAGAATTTATAGGGGAGGGAGAGATACAAATAAACTTAAAGTGTTAATACTAAACAGAATGAGAAAAGTAAATCATTACATATCTGCAAAAAGGAAACAAACATTGATGTTGCATGAGACTGTTGCGCTACATTGTGAATGAAGGACAGAACAAGATAGGGCCGGACAAGGACAGAAGAAGAAGCATGCAGTACAAGGGGCATGACCTCGGCTACTGTGGTGGGATTGATTACATGAATTGTAGAAGTCTATAGAATGAGAATATTAGTGGTGGGATACATAAGCAATTCACCTATACATGAGTTATTTGTCACAATAAGCGAGTGGTCCCACACCCAATAAAAGAATCTCAGAGGTGTGTGCGTGTGGACGCATGCAGGTGAATTCACACCGTTGTACATGCAAAAAGATTGACAGAGGTCCTGTAATTACTGTGCCTGCAATGAGGAGGCTAGGGACCCCACCCAATTTTACACTTACTCTAAACTTCAGAGATGTGTTCTTGGAATAGTATGACTGTTTATGTGAAGAAAATTGTTTTTGCAACAAGTGTTTATGTGGCCACACCTGCGTTATGTTTGGATATGAAGACTCCTGGGTTTTGGAGTGGAAGGGGACAGAATTCAAATGACTCGTGGGTCATACAAAATCAGACTTTGACCAGTAAAAAATGCCTCCAAGTTACTTTAAGCATGGGCAGGGATAGGTCACCACACTCACAAGCATTGAAATAAAACTTGTATGCTACGAGAAAAAAAAAAATTATGTGAACTTTTTTTTTAACAGTCTTGAAGTAAAACAATTTATAAACACGCAGGCAAAAAAAACAATGTGACCTCACATTTATGAACTGCACTGAACTATCCATACGGACAATACAGTATAAGCACAAAAATGAATAAGCCAATGTTCTTGTGCCTCTCCAGGAAATCACCCATGACAGGCTTCAAGAAAAACCTAAATTAACCTTAAATTGCTACTCCAGTCAAGGCTAACTGTTACTTTGGCATGCACTTGAACACTTGGAAGTGTATTTATGTGAACTTAGTTTTGAATGAACAAAATAATGTTTACCTGCGTGTTGAACAGGAAAATGATTCCGTTTGATTGTATTTCAAATTCCACGCACTGTACTGAAAGCATCAAAGGGGAACTAAAATCAAGATGTTAAAACTTTGTTATATTTTAACTGGGAATTTCTTCTTTTCAGGTACTGTCTACTCAAAGACCCTGTAAAGTGAATTCATAGATTTGTTTTGAAATACATTACATGTTTTAAGATAACTGCTGAAAATGGGCAAAGACTGAAAACTGTGTAGAAGACAATTGTGGAGCCTTAAACAGCTTTTAACCATTTCAGTTTCATATATTTGTTGGGGGAAAAAGCTAAAACGCAGTCCACCAGGTCTCGCAATATGAGTTTCCCCAACCGCAGAGTTAGTAGATATTCAACAACGATAAGCTACATGTTCATATTCGTTAAACTTACAAAGGCTCCGCGATAAACCAACAAAGTATAAACTACAAAGGTCATCATTTGTATAGAATTATTGAGTTGTGAGATAATCTGAAACTCTTTTAGCAGATCACTTTGACATCAAAAAGTTGATGTGCAACACTTATACTCAACGCTACACATCCTCTTATTACCATTGTGAGTTTTTTAGCTCAGCCTTGGTGCATACAGGCTCAAAAGGAGTAAATCTATCGTTCTCAGCAATATGTCAGCTGACATAGTTCTGTGGTGCGCTGTATGAGAAAGCAACAGGCTACTGTTGCTTCTATTTTACTTCCTGTCAACTGCTGGTAATGATTTTGACCAACAAAATTGATTAATTAATCTGTTTCCCATCATTTCATTGACACAATATTAACACTGCCAGCCCTCCCAATTAAGATGTATATTTGACATATATAGCAGTCAATGGCAGTGAAGTGAGTCATATTTTAATTACAGTACCATGTTTTGACTTGTGCTGGCAAATACTCCACAAAGTATAAAATTTGGGTCATGTAGTTCAATATTGTGCACTATTATTTCTGGTTTCCTTTTCATACACCCTTGAAGATCACTAATTTTCTCTCCAATTAAAAAAGATAACGAAGTACAGAGATATGTGGTGGCATTCACGGATTAATTTGATACAAGGTCATAAGGATTAAATAGGACTGATGTACCAGTCAAAAGTCAAGGCTGATCAAGCTGAAAAGTGTCAGAATCCAATCAAAGGTCCAGCAAATGGTGGACCTCTTCTATTAAATAACATTTCAACCTTAAATGATACCTTTTTCATAAATCACAAAAACACAGTAACAAAACTATAAAAAAAAAAACCATCACTTTAGTGGTGGTTGCCTGATCGATAAGCACAATTTCTGCAAATAATGTTAATCGCAACAAACCTTTCTTATCACACTTGCATCTTGTTCAAAACCTTCCTAAAACTGACATGTTGTGGGGTGGTGTGCAGCTTGCCAATTTGCTCTGCCCAAAATGTGGCTCTCGTTGTCTTACAGTAAAACAGAGACAGATCAGAAAATGGCATAAAAGTAGATTTATCTCAGAAACTGAGCCGGGATGAAATTCATGTCAGATGACCTGCAGCCAATGTAGTCACCAAAGAATATATTGCCCATCAACAATCAAAATTCTTTTACATTTTTGAATTAAGATTGATAAAATATTTGTGAAACTTCACATTACGTCCAGTACAGTGAAACCAAACCACAAATTACATCTTTCTGAATATACATTAAAATAAATGAACACCTGGCTCAAAGACATTCAATAAAACAAAATGATAATCTCATTAAAGTAGGAGTTATTGCAGGGCTGCCGGACTTAACCTGTCAGTCATTCAAGAGGTGACCATAAAATAATGTTTCTAGAGTATACTATAAATTTTCTGTGAAATATAGCATCGGTATTGGCACAAATTTAAGATACACTCATACTGACAGCAATCCAGAGTCACAGGCCTGCCGGTCACACCAATTTATAAATGTGGTGATGGTCAAAAAGGTGGAGAAATTATTTCAGGCTGACTCCAGGACATTTTTGTTTTGGGTGGGTCAAGAAGACTCATATATTCATATACAGCAATATAATCAAACCATTTGCTATTGACGTTTTCATGGATTCCTGTGATTGGCTGGCAACCAGTTAAGGGTATACCTCACCATTTGGCCGAAATCACCTGGGATAGGCTCTAGCATCCCCACGACCATCGTGAGGATAAGCGGTTTGGAAAATCCATGGTTGGGTGGATGAATTTGCATATTAGAGCCTTTGTCCTGTTATATCCTGTAGCCTATAAGGAGGCAAAATCCAGAAGACAGTTCAAATCCTACTGCAGATGAAAATTGGCAACTGCAAACGCTTCCTGACTGCTTCTGAGGTGCCCTGGAGAAAACTATCGGAAACCCCAGACTCTATTCATTTTGACTTGCATGCACAGAGGTAAAAAGTTTTTTGTAGTTGTTCACCAGGTTTGCCCACGCTGCAGGAGGGATTTTGGCCCACTCCTCCACACAGATCTTCTCTAGATCAGACAGGTTTCTGGGCTGACACTGAGAAACATGGAGTTTCAGCTCCCTCCAAAGATTTTTTATTGGGTTTCGGTCTGGAGACTGGCTGGCCATGCCAGAACCTTGATACGCTTGTTACGGAGCCACTCCTTGGTTTTCCTGGCTGTGTGCTTCAGGTCATTGTCATGTTGAAAGACCCAGCCGCGACCCTTCTTCAATGCTCTGACTGAGGGAAATTTCACAATGCATGGCCGTGGTCATCCTCTCCTTAATATAGTTAAGTTGTCCTGTCCCATGTGCAGAAAAACACCCCCAAAGCATGATGCTACGACCCCCATGGTTCACAATAGGGATGGTGTTCTTAGGAGCGAACTCATCAATCATTTTCCGCCAAACACGGTTAGTGGAATTATGACCAAAAAGTTCAATTTGGTCTCATCTGACCACAAAGGTTTCTCCCATGACTCCTCTGTATCATCCAAATGGTCATTGGCAAATTTAAGGCGGGCCTTGACATGTGCTGGTTTAAGCAGGGGAACCTTCTGTGCCAAGCATGATTTCAAACCAAGACATTTTAGTGTTTTACCAATAGTCACCTTGGAAACGGTGGTCCCAGCTCTCTTCAGGTCATTGAGCAAGTCCTGTCGTGTAGTCCTGGGCTGATTCCTCACCTTTCTAAGGATCATTGAGACCCCATGAGGTGATATCTTGCATGGGGCTCTACTCCGATTGAGTTTGACCGTCATGTTTAGCTTCTTCAATTTTTTAATGATTGCTCCAAACAGTGGACCTTTTTTCACAAAGCTGCTTGGCAACTTCTCCGTAGCCCTTTCCAGCCATGTGGAGTTGTACAATTTTGTGTCTGGTGTCTTTGGACAGCTCTTTGGTCTTGGCCATGTTACAAGTTTGTGTCTTACTGTTTGTATGGGGTGGACAGGTGTCTTAATGCACCTAACGACCTCACACAGGTGCATCTGATTTAGGATAATACATGGAGTGGAGGTGGACTTTTAATGGCAGACTAACAGTTCTTTGAGGGTCAGAATTCTAGCTGATAGACAGGTGTTCAAATACTTATTTGCAGCTGTATCACACAAATAAATCATTAAATCATACATTGTGATTTCCGTTTTTTTTTTTAGATTATGTCTCTCACAGTAGACATCCACTTACGATGAAAATGTCAGACCCCTCCATGATTTTTAAGTGGGAGAACTTGCAATATAGCAGGGTGTTCAAATACTTATTTTCTTCATTGTAACTAGAAAATTCCACTCATGTTCATTCATATGCTTCAAGGGGACCTTCTGGGAGGTAGGGGCCTTTACTTACTTTGGATACTAACTTTGAATTAGAGTAGATAAATTGTGAATCTGTTATCAATCATGACATCATCCCAATAATCTCATTTGCACTAACTACACTGCTGAAAATGAATCATTGTAACTTTGGCATGTACGCAGACTTGAAATCAATTGTGATCACAAAAGTAAAATATTTTCTCTGCACCACTAACAGTAGCTGTCTTCGCATAGCAAAAAAAGCAAATTCAAACTACCTCTCAAGCGCTGAAAAAGTTTTTATAACTGGTGAAGCAGACCTTGAAAGCTATTTTAAAATAAACAACACTAAACACTAAAGGGATTCAACTGCTAAAGTATTAACTTGTCCGTTTTATTGTTCTTTCATCAAATACATTAGGCTTTCACATGTGATTTCAGTACTTTTTTTTGCTGAAGTTGAACCACATTTCTTAGTAGTGAATTTTCACATAGCACTTTTCGACATAAACACTTTAATAATTTAAAGTTGAAATCTGTTCTACAACTTTAACAAGGTTTCCGCACAGAATATAGAACTCTACAAAATACATGAATACAGAAAAAAAACCTGACCTTTTCTGGTATTTATACCATTTATTAGTTAATTATCAGCAGAAAAATACTGAAAATTACAATATTTGTCATTTAAATTTGGGGTTGTGTTGTCAGTAATTGATAAAATAAAGTTATTTTTTTATATCTTTCAAATAAGTTAAAAAAGAACTCATTAAAAAGTTGTGATATTCTGAGTAATGCACTGCCTCATGGAGAGGTGTTTTGTAATGCTTTGGTTGCCATGTTTAATCAAATTATATGAGCAACAAAAGTTGTGCATCACCACTGTAACCTAGAGCCATGATAATAACCATAGCATACAGCAAATATATGTTTGCTGTCACTGTTTTTGGAAGACAAGTAGCAATTTATTCCCGCAATTGGCTTCAGTACATTGACAGCCCAAGTGCAAGCAGTTTTTTTTTTTTTACTTGAGTGTGACTGTACAAATTAAGTTATTGAAAAATGGTTGTGTGGAGCGATTGTAAAGACATCAAGGTGAATGTAATAATTCATTCAGACAAACTGTCAAATTAAAGGGAGAGATAAATGTTGTCACAGATCTCTGTTTTTGTAAGAATGCTGAAAGCACACAAAATGGATAATTGCCTTGTCAGAGACTGAAGTAAACAAGTAAGAATGGTTGGTAATTTCCTTGTATTTGTCCTCTACCTTTGTTTCCTTTCATAAAGCATTTTAATAAAGGGCAGTAGAGCTTGATCTTAAAGACATTAGAAGAGATGAAGGCAGAAACTGCACTTCATTTGTGCATTTTCAGGCTATGTCTCTCAAATGCCATTTGAACCAATTAACCAACCCAGTTATTAGTAATTATTTTGTTTGTATATATATATATATATATATATATATATTTTTTTTTTTTTATTTCGATCACACTGTTAGTGGCTTAGATCAATACATGGACTCACAGATTAAAGCAATATAATCTTTGACATGAAAAAGCTCCACCGCAGGTGGCAGGAACTCGGGTGCACAGTCACTTATTTGAGGGGAAGTGGCTCTCCAATGGCTCCACATGACACTGACACTGAGCCAGATGCTGCTTCGCTTTCAGGTGTCACTCATAGTTATAAGACAACAACGCAACACACTCACTCTCACACTCCTCACTCCTGTCAGCAGTGACCGCGTCATCACCCATGTTCTCACAGGTAAAATGGTGAAAACATTGCACAGCTCGAGCATCACCCAGAATCAATGGCAACAGGCACCACCTTTGTTGTAGGACTTGATGTACACAACCTCCTAACACATGGACATACTTTTCATAAAAGTATATCTTTTCTCAATTAACTCATCCTGTAATGCCAGGTCATTTGTAATTGGTACAGTACATGTATGAAAAAATAGGTGCTGTACATACAGTTGTCAAAGGTCTGAAGAAATGACCCACCCATGTGGACCTGGTCGCCGGCTTGTCTTTTTCACTCTGCCAAACAAACCCCAAACCACTTATATATAACTTAGATCTTGCTGTCCCGTTTAGCAAAACCTTTGTTCTTCAAGATTTTTTTCTCGCTTCCTAATTTAATTCTTAAAAATATAAAGTTGGATGCTTTGATAATGATCAAATGAAAATGATTGAAAAGCCCCTATTTTCCAATCATGTGATCGGAATAGGTCAACTCAAATTGTCATATCATGCCATGATGCAATACACTCACTTTTTGTTTGTACTGTATGCTTCTTTTAAATTTAATTCTCACTTTTAGTGACTTAGATCAATAGATGGACAAGAAACCTGCAACCTTGCATCTGAATGACTACAGGACAGTCGGCTTGACATCTGTGGTCATGAAGCTTTCTCAAACACCTTGTCTCGTGGATCACCTCAAAAGCATCACAGGTGTCCTGTTGTAACCCCTGCAGTTTACCTGCCAAGCAAACAGGGCTGCGGGTAACTCAGTCAACAAGATACTCCACCTTATCCTAGAACACCTTGAGAGCGCAGGGACCGTCATGAGAATCTTGTTTGTGGACTTCAGTTCTTCGTCCAACACTACCTTCCATAAACTCCTCTCCTTCAAGCTTCTACAGCTCAGTGTCTCACCAGCTATCTGCCAGTGGATTTAAAGCTTCCTGATAGGGAGGACACAGCAGGTGAGACTGGGAGATATCACCTCATACACATGCACAATCAGCACAGGGTACACCAAGGTTGTGTCCTGTACCCTGCTGCTCTTCTCCCTCTTCATGAATCACTGCGCCTAAATGCACCCAGATGTAAAACTCCTGAAATTTGCAGATGACACCCCAGTCATGAGGCTTATCAGAGACGGTGACAAATCTGCGTATCAACAGAAGGTGGAGAAGCAGAAGCTGTGGTGCAGCTGACACAACCAGAACTGAACACATTAAAGACTCTAGAGATGTTCATGGATTTCAGGAGACATCCTTCGCCACAGCTGCCCACATGCTGTCCAACTGCCTTGTGTCAACTAGCAAGATTTTCAAGTTCCTGGGAATTACAGTGTCTCAGTACCTGAAGTGTGAAACTAACATCAACTCCTTCCTAAAAAGGCCCAGCAGAGGATGTACTCCCTGCATCTTCTGAGGAAGTATGGATTGCTATGAGCGCTGTTGAAACAGTTTTACACAGCAGTCAGCCAATCAGTACTGTACAGTACAGTAATCAATGACTTCTTTGATCGCTCTGAGCGAGACAACAACAATCAAGCACACAGAATATCCCTCCACCTCCCAGCGACCGGATGCTGCCGCTGTCTCCAGACAGCATGTGGGGATCGCTCAGCAGGACCAACACAAGGAAAGTCTCCAGACCAGACGACATTCCTGCCCGTGTCCTGTGAGACTGTGTTGATGAGCTCACAGATGTCCTCACAGACATTGTCAACACCTCACTGAACCAAGCTGTTGTTCCGACCTGCCTCAAACCCACCACCATCTCTCTCCTGTTACAATGTCTACTGCACAGTTGCACTCACTCTTATCATTATGAAGTGCTTCTAATGGTTAATCATGGAGCCCACCAAACCCTCCCATGGAAGCCTACCAGTCTCCATTATTGGTCCAAACACCCGTCTGATGATGTCATCCCCATTGCCCTCCACTCAGCCGTCACCCATCTGGAGACCAAAGACTCACATGTCAGAACGCTGTTCATCGACTTCAGGTCAGCATTAAAGACAATCATCAGACAGAAGCTCATCCTCAAACTAGACCAGCTGGGACTCAACACCTCCCTCTGCAACTGGCTGTTGGACTTCCTGATGGGGAGACCACAGGTAGTTTGGGTCAGCAGCAACACCTCCCACACCATCATTCTGAACACAGGGGCCCTGAAGGATGTGTGCTCAGCCCTCTCCTGTTCACACTGCTAACCCATGACTGGACAACCACATTAAGCTCCAACCTCTTCATCAAGTTTGCAGATTGTGGCTGTTCTCGTCAAGAACAACAATGACTCAAACTGCTTGGGCATGTGGTCCAAGGACATCAATCTCCAGCTGAATGTGGAGAAAATGAAGGAGATCATAGCGAACTTCAGGTGAGGGCACACCCAACATTCCCTGCTAATCATCAATGGTGCTGCAGTGGAGGGGGTGAGGAGTGCCAAATACCTGGGACTACATATCTCTGAAGACCTGTCCAGGGCCACTAACACCACAGCACTGGCTAAAAAGGCTCAACGGTAGCTCTAATTCCTGTTTAACTGAAAAGAGCGTGAGCACTGCCTCTCATCATGATCTCCTTCGACAGAGGGACGATCCAGAGCGTCCTATGCAGCAGCGTCACCGTGTGGTACAGCACCTGCACCACCTCCCGCTGCAAGATCCTACAGGACAAGGTGAGAGGAGCTGAAAAGATAATCAATGTCTCCCTCCCCTCCCTTCTGGGTTTTTATCACACCTGCCTCATCCGCAAAGCCACCACAATCCGCAGGTGACCACAGTCATGCATCCCACTGCTTCTTCATACTGCTGGCATCAGGAAGGAGACTGCAGAGCCTTTGGACCAAAACTAGCAGGCTCAAGTTCAAGGAGGTCGGGATACTTGACTCCCTCTCTGCTTTGGTCCATTACCCCTCCCTGGCACCTACCACCGCCCACCCCCAATGACTTGAGTCCATAAATTCACCTCATCCAGAAACCTCACTGTGTTCGGTTTACCTTTGCAGCACAGTGTACATTACCCAACTGATTATTCTGCTACACTGTGTATAAATGTCTTTTAGTATACTGTCCATAATACTCAATCGTGTACATTGCTCCTCACAATGTCAATACCACACATTTATGTACAGTATATATGGGAATTGCATTTCCTATTGTTGAGCCAGATTGACCATATTGTTTATACTATAACGTGAATCTAAAATATATAGTAGAATATGTGCAATGTACATATTTTGGACAGAGCAGTTTATTCATTTTTTTGGTTTATTTTTTCACCTGTTTAGTGTCGTAGGTTATTACAGCACCGCAGGTCTAAAAGGAATGCTATTTCATGTATGTTGTGTGTCATGTATGTATAACATGTATGTTACTTGAACTAACGATAATTCTGACTTTCCTTCTGATTCTGATCATGATGCAGTGCAATTCTTGCTCCCTTTAAGATCACTGTATTCATGCAATCAGAACTCAAATGGACTTCAAGGTCAATCGAGCCAAGGAGCTGTCTTACCTTGTTCTGAAGTTTGCCGGGTGTGGGTGGCCATCATACAAAGATAAAAAGTCATATTCTTCTTCCACAGCAAAAGATTGAAAAACTATATGAATCCTGTTGCCCTCTCCTGTGACGATCACCCAGGTACAGTTTGCGCCATTCGGATAACCATACGGAAACCCAGGGCTTTCTATTGTCCCATTCCTCCCTTTTAAAGTGCCTCCACATGTATGGATGAAACCTGAAAGGAAAGAAAACAAATGGATATAGTCAAGGATGAATGACTAATTGGTGCAAAACAACACATTAAATAACATGAGGGAAAAGGAGGTATGCACCATTTTTGGTTTAGCTATTAATGTTTTACGGAATAAAAATTGTGATGATCCCTGTGAAGACAAAGTTCATTTTTGAACTTGAATATCTCCGCATACTCTCCCACGTCCCATGGACATGGATTGGTAGGTTAATTGACACTAAATTGACCGCAGGTGTGACTGTGAGTGCGAATGGTTGTCCGTTTAGATGTGCCCTGTGATTGGCATGGGACCAGTTCAGGGTAAACCCTGCCACTTCCCCAGATAAGCTTAGGATATGCTCCACCACACCCACGACCCGAGTGAGCAGAAGCGGTAGAGAGAAGGAATGGATGGATGTCTCAACGACATGGCAGAGGTGCTAACCACTCTCCCACTCTACTGCCCCTGCAATAGTTACAATCGTTAGAATGCAATTCAAACTTGCATACATAAGTGAGGGAGCTACATTAGTGCTCTTGGGCAGCATTATATTGATCATTAAAATATTTTGTGATTGGCTGGCAACCAGGTCAGGGAGTACTCTGCCTCCTGCCTAACGACAGTTGGTATTGGGTCCACCACCTGTGAGGATCTGCGGCTCAGAAATTGGATGAATGGATAGATCGTTGTTCCTCATTACGTCTTTATTCTTTCCCGAAGTCATAAAGCCCCAGTGACACCACCTAATACGAGGTCCTTCAATGCTGCGGCACATCTTTTAACACTCAGTTTTATGGATGGTGACAAATTAAAGGAACAAGCGGAATAAATGAAACTAGAAATGCAAGTTAATAGTGCCATAAAAATTATGTGAATTTAAGACATAAGCCTTCACAATCTCAAGATCACAAAGTTTTAAAATGTACGTGAGATACTGGGAGGACGTGTTTGTTTTTTCTCTACTAGGCAGGAATATTAAATTTTTTTCAGTAATTGAAAACAAGCTACATTAATCAAACATTTTTTAAATGTTCTGGCGTAACAGTTTTTTCAGCACAATTAACGAATAGTTACATATTTTGTTTTGAAAACTGTTATGAATTACATGAAACTCTAACCCCAAACAAACATCAACAAAAGGTAATCTGAAAGACATTTCTTGATAAGACCCAGGAGGACAAGCAATTAATGTGCATGCAATTCCAGACAGGGAAACGAAAAAATAAAAATAAAAACACTGAAAGGGGCACAACATCTTGTGTAACATTAGGGAATCTGTGAAAAAAGTTCAATATTTATCCTTCTATTAGTATTTTAACAAGTAGACTCTATGCCAAAAGAGCAGGGAATCTGTTCTCACAGCTTGTGGTTCTGTTGACTATTCATTTGTTTGAACTTGGCACTTGCATGCATCTGTGGGCTGTATCCTCCAGGCTTGCTGAAAAGGAATGTACTGTACTTCACATATTAGTTTTCGTATAATACAAACTATAACACCATTTTTAGTCGACAATTTTATGGCGTGTGTATGCATGTGAAAAATTGTTTTGTTAAAAACTACAAGTTGTCACGTCACCCTTTTGTCAAACCTGCACATACATATATTTTTATTGCAATGTAAGAACATTAGCTTGTATATTCTCTCATTTAGCAAAGTCAAAATATTAGAAACAGCTCTCAGTATGATGAAAAAAACATTTGTGGCAGTTTTACCGACATTTAAGGCTACTTTACAACACTGATATACGCATAGTAATCTGTTATCTGAGTCAGCATTTTTAAACATACAGTAACTGTGGTCATAAAACTGTAATAAAAAATATTCAAAATATACACAGTACACAGAAGAGTTTGTCAACAGGTTCCAGGATTGTTCCTGTAAAACTGAATTATGTAGTCGATAGTTCAATCCAACTGATCAAATATAAAGTGATCTTGACCAGTGTTTTTCAACCTTTTATGAGCTAAAACACACTTTTTTCCATTCAAAAAAATCCCACAGCACACCACCAGCAGAAAATGTAAGAATGAATCTCTATCGCCTATATCAAGAATATACAGCCAAAGCACAGTGAATAAAAATCAAACAAATTCACTAAATAATCATATTTTACTCACTCGTTGCGACACCTGGGCCTGTTTGGATTAACATAGAGCTGATATTCTGGTAGGAATCAAAAGACCTCAACAACTCTCAGTCTCCCTGGTTTTACTTTTTATAGTAGTCGGTCTTGAAAAGAACACTTCATAGAGATATGTTGTGGGATGGGAAATGGGAGCGATGTCAAAATAGCTTTGTTTGACAGAATGGGGTACATCTTGGCAGGAGGCAACCAAAAACTATCCAAAGGCATATCAGCAAAGCTTCGCTTTAAACTACAATCTTCTCTCCGTACACTTAGTTCCTGCTGTTCCTATGAAGTCAAATCCTTTCTACCAACCGATGCGGATCTGTATGGGTCCCTCACCCAGTCAAGGGATTCAATGGAGGCTGAAGAAAAATAAAATGACATTTTCACCTCAAGTTTAAATGTTTCATGATCATCTCACATAAGGCTGCTATCTTTAGATTTTCCCATTGCTTGGAGAGTATGAACATTTCAAGATGTCCATCTTCCACATTTTGTGAGTTGGAGGTTTAACTGAAATCTATTTTATGTGGGCTTGTAAGCAAGCAGGTTCTCATTTAGGCCTTTGAGTGTGTGTTCAGTTCATTCAGATACTGAAAAATATCAGCCAGCTACGCTTGCGTTCCACACCACTCTTCAGTTGCAAGCAGTTTTGCGTAATTGGACCTCTCATTTGTCAGAAATCCTTTTATTTCCTCCCGCAGTTCATAAATGCAGGCCAGTACCTTACCACAGGACAACCACCGGACTTCTGTTTAAATAAAAGGCTTTATGTACTGTAGACATTTTCTTACATAGAGATGCAAATATGTGACTTTTGACTGTCCGTGATTTTTCAAAATTCGCCATGCGCACAGCGTTATCCAACACAGGAATGAGGTATGCCGGGAAAGTCTTTTCTACAAGGCCTCACAGTGTAAAAAGCAGTACATAATCGGATCCAGGTTTCTTTCTTCCATTCTGATTGCAAAGCCTTTGGTGCGTCCAACCATGGCTGCTAATCCATCAGTGCAGATACCTGTCCAGTTTTCCCATTTAAGTTCGCGTTCTTCAAGATATTCAGACATGACCCAAACATTTTCTTCTGTTTTTTCCAGCAATGGCTTGCAAAAAAAGGAAATTTTCTCTTTTTGTATCTCTATCCACAAACCGCACATTGGCCAGGAGTTGGGCATCTCCACGAATATAATGGACTCGTCAAGTCGCAATCGAAACCTATTACTGATACGGACCTTTTCCAAAACTAAACTTTGGATTTCTGCAAATATGTCACCATTACGTCTGGAATTTGTGTTAAATGCAGTCACTGAGATTTGACGAGTTCGCGCGCCATCGCACTCGCAAATCGAGCACGAAAAATCACACTCGTAAAATTTGTCACAAGTAGAAAGACATAGATATTGAAAGACGTCGCTTATTTTGTGTAGTCTTGACCAATGCAATTGCGCACTTGTTGCACATTCTCAGCGCACATGAAAACTGATCCAGCAGTGAACCACAGCCTGACTCTTTTTTTTTTCTCAACAAGGAAGCACATGATCTCTTGCTAGTTTACCGGACTCCACCCCACTCCAGCTCTTAAAGGGGTGCACTTATATTTACAAACACCACCATTGCTTGGTTTATTTAGCAATGTATTTTTTTTTTTTTTGTTAACATATTCATTGTAAGTTTGCAGAAACACAAAATTGTTCTTAAAAATTTTCTGATGGAAATGTAAATGCTGTAATCTGAATCTATGAATGACCAAGTAACTTCAATGGATGACCCTGATCAGACCACAGTGCGTACATTATATGTTGGTCACAGTGGTCAAAGGGGGCACTTGCAGGCTTAGTGTGTTTGCTCAGACACGTAAAAAATTAGAGGGAACGTTGGTCTTGACATTAATATAATGGTGTATTTCATAAACATTGGTAACAAAAGAAACCTGATCCTAAACAATCAGTATTCACCCGTAAACAGGAAATGCAAGGTAACGGTACTGAGCATGTTCAGAAATTATGCCATAAGCACATGTTCGGAGCTTCTTCACATACTCCGAGCGATTTACGTCGAAAGTTATTAACATCATGAGCCATTTCAAAGGAAATTCAGTTACGCTGAAAATATTTCTGGGATATAACACAGTTAATGTTTCACTATCTTACTGTAATAAGCATGAGATTGTGATTTACTTTGACTTGATCTAAGTTCTAACATTAGACTAGTCTGTCCATATGTCGAAATGCGGTCATTTTCCCCCGTGGTCCTGTGTTTTCTTGAAGTTGAAAACTTTTCCCCTCTACATGCTTTAGGAAGATATAGAGCATCTACTGCTAGTTTTTATCAATGGATTGCAATCAATCAATAGATAGCACCATAAATTACACTAGATTCTAACAATACATAATGATGAAATAAAATGATTTGATTATGTCAATACTTTGTTTTGAAATTTAATGTGTATTGACCTCTTTAAAAATGTCTGTCTCAGTCTATGCAGTGTCAATAAATTATGATTATGGTATGAGGTAACAACTACATACTCGGGTACAACAACTCAATAAATTATTTTAAGGTCTTGGGATTCCATCCCTAATTGGACCCACAACTTTATATCTGCGGGCATGACTGACCATACCTGTACATTTTTCAAAGGTGAGTACCTGTAAATGAAAGATGGACTTTGGCTGTTTCTTTAGCTCTTATAGGTCCACTCAACTCATTTACAATAGCTTTAGAGGTGGGAAGTATTAATGAATCTGCCACAGTGTGTGCCTTTTAAATTTAGCTGCAAGTTCAGCAACGTGATAGCTCGCTTTAAAGACGCTCTCATTTATCTTTGTGTTTTTCCTCATCAATGTTCCTTGATGCCATACTTTGCATTCGTGTGCTGAAGTGGAGGGTGTTTCAATTGGACATACAGTTTAAGCTCACTTGCAACAATCGCACTGTTGGATAGCTTTTAACCACACACCAAACACAACAGAGTAGGTGTGAGTGGATCCACATAAAAGATAGCCTTTGCTATGTTACCTCATGCCAGAGAGTTTCCACGAGCAAACAGTCTTTGGTTTCTTTTGCCCTCCACTCATACTTGGAGACTCCAAATTAATTCATGATTGCGGCTGTTGTCTGTCTCTATGTGACCTGCAATTGGCTGGAAACCAGTCGAAAAAGTACACTGCCTCTTGGCCCATTATAGCTGGGATAGGCTACAGCACTCACGTGACCCTTGTGAGAATAAGCACCTCAGAAAATAGATGGATGGATTTGAAATTGTCATTGTGTTAATGTACCTGTAAGTGTTAATGGTCGTTGGTCTTATGTGTCCTGTCTTTGTATAGCGACGAGTCCAGGGTGCACACAACCTCAAGCTGGAGGGATGGATGGATATCACTTGTCAGTCCAACTGACAACAAAAGCATGATTTTTAGTATGTTTTTAATTAAAAAAAAAAAAGGCAGCCGAAATGGACCCATCTGTTTCACCACAGAACATGATTTTGATGTATATGCCTTTTTGTAATTCCCGCCATGAAAATCCTCTTGAGGGATTTGTTTTGGAGAAGAAGCAGGAAGTGACATTATTTGCAGACGCCCACTCAGGTGGGTTCGTGTGTTTATGCCACTTTAACTGTGGGAGGGTAGTTTGTTCCTCCGTGTTAGCCAAAATACCGGCTCGTATTGCAAGATATTGCTCGAAGACTCAGGAGGATGGATTCACTCGACACACAAAAGACCCGGTTCGTCGTGAAAAATAGATTGCACAGGTGCAATGGACGAGAGCGTCGTGGGTTCCAAATGCCAGGTAGGTGTGTCTAGAGCTTTTTTAAAAAAATAATAGTTTGGGGGACAACGCAATACTTCTTTCAGTGAGCGTCAACAACGCTCGGGGCCGGGCCGGGGTGGGTCATCAGGGCACGAGGCTGCGGCGTTGTCGTCGCTCGTGGCTGAGTACGCTACATACCGTTGTAGCGCCGAAGAAATGGAGTCGGAGGCGGAGTGTCAGACACAAGAACAAACCTTTTTTTATTGGAAGACATCAACAGACTACTTGCATACCGGCAGAAACTCAGTACTTCCTCACTCCGGAAGTACAACAACAAAAACAATCGGTGCGGAACCCAACAACCCAACTCGAGGTCCCGCGGGTGAATTATGTAAACACCACACCGTCATACATACTGTCGGGGAGACTGTTGTTAGTTAGAAGTGATCCACATATCATCTAAATATGGCTAGAAACGATTGCCCCGGTTACTTCACTCGAATGTGAGATGTTCTTTTCTTCGATAAGAGCTTTCATGTCAGAAGGGGTGTTGAAAAAATCTGAAAATCTCTGTTGTTTGTCTACCATAGCAGGTGGCACAGCGTCTTCTCAATGGCAACTGTCCCTGTGGGAATGTAATCTGTAAATGACGTAGGCAATATGGCTAACACTGGGATGTCGAGTGAGACTTCCGCAACTTTGCTCATGAATGACAACTCTGCTCATTTTTTTCCCCGTATAGACACTGAAGTGAATATTATTCTATGTAATTTTCATAATATCTATTTAACAATGTAGATAGGGATGTCACTGGGACTTTAAATTCTTGTGTTTGCTGGCCTTCTGACTGGTTAACGAGTAAAAAAAAAATGTAGATACTGAAGAAAAAAATCAATAGGTATACACACAAAAAAAAATCTTGCTTCAGGATATTTATGATGCACTCTGAATTAGTCACAACACGTTGAAGACGCAGTCTAATGTCACATAGTTTCAGGCATGTTTCAATGTGTGATTGCAAAACTGGACAATACCAGTTGGCACAAATGTGACCAAGGACCCTTTAACAAAGACCCCCCCACACACACACACTTTCATTAAGCCTGTCATTATGACCTTCATCTTGCATTACCAATTACTGCTCAAAGTCATATGAGTCATTTGTCCTTTGTGTACAAATGTGTCCATTCAATTAAACAATTTCTACTACTCACTTCCTGCCAAAGTTTTACTGCATACGCACTGATTTTAATTATCTGACAATGTTGTAAATTTAGTATATAACGTTCAGAAGACGTAAAGAGGGCATGTATTTCATTTATGGCAAGATAATATTTCCTTTTTCTGTTTTTTCGTTCAAAAGTTAGCCTTAATTCAGCTTCATCCAGTTGGGTTAAAAAAGCATAAACAGTATTTTGGGAAAATAGAAGATGCACCTGCTCTTTTCATTGTCCAGATTTTTAAACTACTTCCATGCTACAATTTGCAAGATATGTGTCGAGAATATTCATATGCCACATAATTAATTTTTATGTTATTCCCTGAAAGTCACTTCATATTTTGGAAACATTAATGGGTTCATCCTGGCTAATGCTCAGGTTCTGCACTGTTTTCAGAAAAACAATCAGAAAAAGGTAATCCACAAAATATACAATGGTCCACCACAATTATGGTAATACCTAAAATATTGACACCAAACACATTATTTTAAAAGCAAATGTATTTCTTTCTGTTCTTTTGCTGGCTCTCTGTTCGGAGACTCTGCTAAAATGAGCAAATAACAAATATATGAATCAAGAGACATGCTCTATAGTCCCATAAGTGCAAACTGAGTGCACTTGACTTCTGAGTTTCTGGTGAGGTTGTCGTAAATTTCTAACTGCTGGAATTGATGTAAGTATAAGATATTAGTCAGCAAAGAAAGCACACATTTAGGGTTAAGGAAATATTGAAGGTTAATTTATGGCAATATGTGTTTTGTGAGCTTTGTTATTTTACTACACTATTTAATTTGATTCAACTTCACACCAGTCAGTATCGGCCATTATTAACATTTTATGCTGATCAACTTTAATGTCATAATTCACTGATTCCCTAAAAGACATTTACGACGCGGGACTAACTTGGATAGTGGATATTTGAATCCAATAGTTTATTTTTAGCCTTGTCGAATTTCTTTTGACATAGTAGTATAAATATCTGATGGCCACATACACGTTACCGCGGCGGTGGATCGCGCTGACTGTATTACATGAAGAAAATGGGGGAAAACGTGTGTTGGTGGTCAACTGTGCTCAGAAATGGATATTTGTCTGAGGCTTCTTTGAGATATGTTCCAGTACTTTAAATATGGTATGACTCACAAACAGGCAACAGACCATTACGTAGCTTAGCAAGCTACTGCTAGCACTAACAGTTCTGTGTTGCCGTTCTGTCATGCGCTAAAGTTTTGGTGTGTGAGAAGTGATTTCCAATCTTTATGGAGCCAAGGAATATTATTTTATAATAAAAAAAAAACCTCACAGTACACTAACAAACAAAAAAGTGGGTACAAAAATAATTAAATACACATGTATATGGAGTGAATGAGCAGGTAATGTCAACATTGCTCCATATTGTGGTTAGATCAGTGATCAGGTATTGTTATTTTTTTATTATTTTTAAAGTCACTGATTGGTGATGGGTGGCACGTGGCGCAAATGGTTAGAGCGTTGACCTCACAGTGATGAGAGCTGGAGTTTCTATGTTCTCCATGTGCCTCCATTGGTTTTCCTCGAGTAGTCCGGGTTCCTCCCATATTCCAAAAACATGCATTAGATGGAGACTCTAAATACCCTTTGGTTTGATTGTGAGTGTGACTGTTGTTGTCTCTATGTGCCCTGCGATTGGCAGGCAACCAGCTCAGGGTGTACCCCACTTCCTGCCCAATGATACCTGGGATAGGCTGCAGCATTTACCCTTACGAAAATAATGGGGCTCAGAAAATGGATGGATCAATAGTGATCGGTCCCAAAAATTCTGATCGTGTAAATTTGATTGACTTTCAGATTGTAAGTATAGTCTGCAAAGGTGTGGATATGCCCCGACTCATACTGAGGGGTATTTCTTATGTCTCAAATTTAACTCATTAGTGGAAAAAAGCCTTCTGGATCATTTAGTCTGTTCCAGTGTTCCTAATGTTGTTTCCTTTGCATTATTATTGGATTTAAGGTGTTGTGATGAATTAAAATAGCTTGATTGAGTCATTCATGGGTCTCTGTGGGCATGCCGTGCTAATTTCCAGGACAATTATCTCCTTCTTTTGGACTCTGCTTTAGATGTAATTTTCTCAACCTGACCTATTCTCACAACTCTGATATGGCGTCAGCATTTTTCTTCCCATTTAACCCTCTCATTTGTTGCCTATATAGGGTGTTGTTTTTTGAATGTCTACTTCTCTCTGTCCACTCAAAATCACGTTGGCTCTTGTTCTTCTTGCTTTTTTTTTCACTTAAACGCAATCTATAATGATTCACACTTCATTCAACGGTCGATCACGCAAACTTGAAATATGTGTCAGCACTGCCAGCTCCATGAAAGCTTCAGCTATAAAAATAATATTTATTTGTGTTCTTACTTCAAATGAAAACACAACACATGTTTCCTTGTGCATGGAAGAGGCTGTACAATAAATGAATTCACCACTTAGACTTACACCATATCTTTTTTTTTTTTTTTTTTTAACTCTGCTGTCACGGCTCAGTTGCCTTCTGACTCTCATCCCTTTGTTTGGTTCTTCCGCTCGCAGAGGCTCTATGCACTCTGCATGTTGGTCCCACATCGAACATACAGTTTGATGAGAAAACAAATTAACTACATGCTGTGTATGCACAGTGGGGAACACGTGGTTGAGTAGTATGAATCAGTGTCATGTACACACAGGTCGGACTCTCACAGGGAGTCTCAGCAGGCAGCCTGGCTGACTAACAAAATGACAAAAATGACCCCAGCTGTTGCGCAGTTCTCAGTTTCAAAGTTCTGATAACCTTTTTTGATAAACACCAACACAAACACCCCATTACCATCCTCAGTTATTCTTCTATCAGTTGAGTGAAAGACAGCCACTAGCTGCTATTATTAGAAATATTTTTTTTTTGTTTCAATGTTAGAGTAGTTTATAAAGTATATCTCAGCAGAATGAATGAATTGTTGATGATTAAAAGATATATACTGTAATGTCTTTTTGAGCTAACTTAATATTAAAATCACTGAGATCATGTTGTATTGCTTTGAAACAGGAGGCATACTTGATTTAATCTGGCAGCAACTACCAGAGTGTACAATTAATTCAAAACTTTTGCTGACTAAACATCCATCAGATGAAACCAAATTACTTGTTCAGTACAACATGTAACATTTATCTTTCTGGAACACAACCAGTTCTTGGAATGACAATTTTATTGCACCAAAATAATATTTCTCACATGTGAAATCTGTGCCCTTAAAATGACAATTGCCTTTGCTAAATAACATCGTGACCATTGTACAGTATTCTGAAATTCATTACAAGACCTATATAAGAAATTATTCTTAGAGAAACAATCATGTTGACTTTTTATTGACACTGCACTGGGTATCAATTTAACAGCCTATTATAGAGAGTTCAGGTTTCAGTGTTTTAAAACTGCACTGTCTGATATTTTGACCAACATTACCCACAAAACATATTGTTAAAAAACATCCTTCTGCCAATGTCAATCAAAATTAAACATTATTGACTCATTGTCGATAATTCTGCCCTCAGCTTTTTCATTAGATTCCTTCAGACTGTGCAGGTGGACATTATGTGGCAGCCTGTGAGTAGGCGTGTTAGTATGTATTGTTGCCCTCCAACTCTGAAGAGGTCCTCACTAATGCATAAAGCAAAACAAGACCACTGATTTGTTTTTCTGTGACTCGAATACAAATTTATGGCCGATAATGACTGTCAGTATTTCATGTTCACTGGAAGGATAGTCAGCCAACAATAACGCTTGATGTGTCACAAAGGGCACACTTGGTTTTCAAGGTCTTAATACAGCTGCCGATTTGTACACTTTGGAGGGACTAAGATGGTATAATTGCAAAACTGACATCAAATATGTACCTGATTATGCTAATTTATTTGCAACACTAAGAAAGTCTTGTACCAACAATTTTTTGTCAACATCAGACCATTTAGAGGCAAATGCGAAGGGATGTAACTCTAATCAGAAACATTTGCAAGAAAACTCTACCATCATTATCAGATAATAGTCATTTCCAGGTTCGAACACGGGAAATACTGTATATATTCTGTGGGAAGGATGCTTTTATTTTTTTTTTGTTTATGTGAAACTTGATGTTTCAACTACTCATACATAGCTACTGTATTGTTTGTGTGTGTGTGTGTGTGTGTGTGTGTGTGTTTATATATATATATATATATATATATATGGTGGAACGGTGGATCAGCTACTAAAGCGTTGACCTCACAGTTCTGAGGACTTGAGTTCGATCCCGGCCCCCACCTGTGTGGAGTGGAGAACATTAATTGGACACTCGAAATTGCCCCAAGGTGTGATTGTGAATATGACTTGTCTGGATCTATGTGCCCTCCGATTAGCTGGCAAACAGTTGAGGGTGTACCCTGCCTCCAGCTTGATAACAACTGGGATTGGCTCCAGCACTCCCACGATCCTTGTGAGGATAAGCATCTCAGAAAATGAATGGATGGATATATGACTGTTCATAGCCAACTTCAACATTCTCCAATTGACAGGGGTTCTTTCATTCCCTTAAAAGCTGCACAATGGTCTCAAATAGAGACGTCTTTATATGCAGAAGAGGATGCAGCAATCTATTCGTGACTGGAGCATTGTCACTGCTATTGGCCAACGTGGTAACAGGGAATTGATTCAATAGCAGTTGATATCCATGGGCAACTTAACTATTCCATATCTGTGGAGTGCATGTATCTATCCCCAAACACGTCATTGATGTGCCGCGTCACCCCCCACAAACAAAGGTTCTTTGTTGTAAGGTAATTTAGAAATATATATAAGGACGATAATCATAATAATTGGATTACTTGCTATATACAATTATTTTTAAGTTTAATGTCCAATGTTAAATTATTTTTAAGTGAAATATGTCCGACATGTGTCATCAGACCTCATGTATGGCTGTTTGAACCGCAATCAAATTTCCCAAAAATCCATCTATCTTATTGCATCTGCATGGCCATGCAGAGAGTTGGATCGGTATGCTTTTTTTGCTGGATCAGTTCTGCTGGTTACCAGGAGTTTGAAAGACTTACCTTGTTTACGTAGCACCTCCCTAGTATAAAATACTTTGACGAGGTAGCCACCTGAGTTATTTTCTTACTCCAAAGTATGAAACTAATAAATTAACTCAATATTACTTACTCTAAATGTCTATTACAATTTTAGTCTTTACTTGTGCATTTCATTCTCCAACAAAAGTCTCTGAAATAATATTTACCCTTATGAGTTAAGATTATCCCAATTTAAATAATCAAGCTACCAAATAAACTCACCACTATTTTAACTGTCTTGCAGATAGTCAAATAATAAACCTGGTTATGTAACAAAAAGTGTAAACATTTAATAACAAAATAAAGGATAAAGGAAAAATCAAACATGTATACACAACAGTCAAATAAACAAAGTCAATTTAACAGGTACACAACGCACACATGCTAAGGGCCCAAACAAATATGAATATAGCCGGCAAGCAAACAAAATTCAAACCCCAATGTCATTGCGGTGCTTCCCAAGGCAGGAGTGAAGAACGGTTTTTCCTCTGTCCGGCGTCCTCACAGTCCTTGTCCCTTTTTCTTCCTTGAAGTCCAAACACAGCCTCGCTAGCCGCGTTAGCGCGACGCTAGCGCCCTTTTCCTCTCCTTCATGGTCCAACACACAGGCCTTGCTAGCTAGCATTAGCTGGTTGCTAGCACCCAAGCCAAGTCCCATGCATGCACTTAGCCCCTGTGGTAGCAGCTAACTCCACCACGTTTAGGCGTGATTTGAATAGGCCACTCAAACGACACACGCAGAGATTTGCGAGTTTGGACCCTACGTGTGTTCACGAGTCGAGGAAGATATGACCAATGATTAGAAAAAGTTAACAGCAAATGGATTTATTACAAAGAAATGTGCAGTCAGTACAATCTAGGTATCTGCCGCACACGAGACGTGTGTCTTCTGGCAGGATAGCCAAAGAAGAAGACAAAAGCTGCCCGGTAACACAAGGTTTTTATATGGATGGGTCCATGGTAAAAGTGGCTGCCCCCCCACGCATTGTGGTCCTGGGCCAGGATAACTTTCCACTTCTTATCTGGTGTTGTTCGTCTCCACGGCAACGCCTGGGAGAGGAGGATGGCACCAGACGGTTTTTTACGTACAAAGATCAAGGACAACCACCGGCTCCACAACACATCCTTGTCTGATTAGCAAATGGACAACACTTTATCTGTTGATTAAATGTATAAGGTCATATTTAAGCAAATAATGAAAGTGTAATAAAAGTAAAATAGTCTTCAAACACTATCCCAGTTGAACTTTCAACAGTCCTTGTCGAACACGTCGATCAACTTTGATAAATGTCCACCTTTCACTTTCTTTGTCCTTTCGTTGCTCTCAATCAACCACTCGTATCTTGCACTCCGTCTAGCCTTTTACCCCTCTCTCTCTTTTTCCCTCGTCTCCTCAACACATCACCTCCTATCCTTCTTAAACAATGGTTACAACAATAAAATGACAAACAAAAGTATTTCTTTTTCACAAATGAATCAAACACATTTAAATACAAATCCCTCCAAAAGAAAATACAGTCAGCAAACACAGTTTAACAGATATTCCAACACATTGCAAAAAGAAAACCTATAACCTAATTGGTACTCTATTATAATGAACTTTTACCTGTCCCAACTTTTAACCGGGTTACATTTATTTTTTTATTTTTTTTAATTACTCCTTTGTTGATTGAAAATTCAGCTAGACATAAAAATGCTTCAGAGGAGAGACAGAGGGCCAGAACTGACAAGGGGACTAGGGTGTGACCCACAGCAGAAAGACAGACATTGTAGTTATTAGAATACAACTGCTATTACAAAGTCAAATCATGTTCTTAGATGTAAACGGGGGAGATATACACCCGGTGAGGACATGCAACAACTAACCAATAGGACAAGCTAAGAGAGCACGATTGGTAGGACAGGATGTGGGCGATGAGAAAGGCAGTGCTACTGATGAGTGGTGGATCGCTGCTCATAAATACCTGGACTCACTATCTTTAAAAAACAAAGACCAAGTCTAAAACCTTGCTTTTCTGATAGGATTCAGACCTGACCTTCAACAGTCATATCAAATCAATTACCAAAATTGCCTTTTGTCATCGGAAGAACATATCCAGAGTGAACATTTGCACATGTCAAGCAGATCAGGAGAAGCTCATTCATGGTCTTCTGACTGCACTCCCCAAAAAGAGCATTAAACAACTGCCGTTTGTACAGAACGCTGCAGTGACCAGACAAAAGCGGTCAGAGCATATACCAGGGGTCGGGAAACTACGGTTTGCGAGCCATATCTGGCTCTTTTGATATTTCATATGGCTCGCAGAGCCCTCATCACTACATAATGTACAATGTCATTTCTGTCATGTAGGCAACACAAATGAGGAGAGACAGTTTGTCCTAGTGGGGTTGCCGTAGTTCGCCGTAGCATTCAATGTACGCAGGCACAGAAGGGTTCAACGCAGAGCAGGTAGCAATAATTAATTGCGCAAACAACTGCGCAAAGAAAAAAAGATGGGGAGTTCTACAGTTTTCGAGAAGACTGGACAGCCATTAACAGATGAAAGAGTATGCCAAGGCATACGTGCCTGACGTTGCCAATGAACTTTTTGACAACTTTTCGCATAAAGACAAGATAATCAAATGAATAAAATACATGCTATTGTAGGCAAGAACTGTTCACCATCGTACCATCATGATGGCAAATCAAATTGAATTACATTCACGATTATCGGATGAAAGTCTCAATGCCTGCATGAAGCTTAATCTAACAACGTATGAAGGACTATAAAGCCATCAGCAAAACGATGCAGCACCAGAAGTCACATTAATGGTAAGACGTGCTTTTGTCATCATTGGTTAGCAACACACAACAATGTTATTTAAAAGAATTCAAAAACTTATTGTACTATAAAAGTGTTGGTTCTACATAAATCCTTAAATACACCTGTATTTAGTTTAAAAATATTGCATGGCTCTTTTGAAATTACATTTTGGCATTTATGGCGCACTCTGCCTAAAAGGTTCCTGAACCCCGGCATATACTGTAACTCCAATTCTAAAGTCTTTACACTGGCTTCCGGTCAGCTTTA
This sequence comes from Syngnathoides biaculeatus, assembly GCF_019802595.1. Taxonomy (NCBI): domain Eukaryota; kingdom Metazoa; phylum Chordata; class Actinopteri; order Syngnathiformes; family Syngnathidae; genus Syngnathoides; species Syngnathoides biaculeatus. The sequence goes on along the minus strand of NC_084644.1, from coordinate 24,792,600 downwards.
GAATAGATTTTCAAGTTCTGGTACTGGTCTATAAATCACTAAATTGTTTAAGTCCTGAATACATGAAAGAAATGCTCATGGAATACAAACCCCATAGGGCTAAAATCTCTTATTCCTCATCCTTTTTAGAGTATTTCCACTTTTCAGGGAAATTTCTTGCACTAAAAGTTATTTTAACTGTACTTTTGAAATATTTTTATGTATGTATTTGAATGTTTTTAAAGATGTAAAGTGCATTGAGTTACCTTTTGTATGAAATGGGCTATACAAATACATTTTCTTTGATTGCGTCAGGAGAGGGGAGAGCAAGGCGCAGGCAAGGGGGATGCAGGCTGGAGAAGTAAAATCAAGACATATATGAACACCCAACTACCACATTCACACAATCACAATCACTAAATTGTCACATGTAACGCACCCTTGTTGTGCCAATACACCCATCACGGGACTGACAGGTCTGCCAAATCTGCTAAAGTTTTTCAGGGTGTTAGCTTGTTTCCTGGTCTCTAAGTTTGCAGGATGCAAGTAGCTAAAATGCCAAAAGAAATGTGCCAACCAGATCCAGTCCACTGGTTGTAATTCTCACGATAGCTGGAATTGCTATTTGCCCAGCAGTATGAAAAGGCTCACTGCTTTAGACAGGTCTTCCCCTAAAATGAGCCACACTAACCAAGGCAAGAAATGTGCTTTAAAAAAATACCTCTATAATTCTTAAACTTGGGGTTTTGATAAAAGCAGGCCGCAGATTATTTTTTAAAATAGCTGGGCGCGCCGAAAAAATGTGATGAAAAAAAATCATTGTTTCCTTTTAATCGTAGCCCACATTTGGAACATGACTCTGTTGCTGTTTCTCTGCCTGGCTGTTCTGTTTTTTTTTTTTTTGTATTTGTTTTTCCTCAGTCTCCTTGGTGAGGGCTGGTGGGCGGAGTGTCCTGTATCACACCTGCTGTCAATTATTATCTGCTATGTTTAGACACAGTGGAAGCAGATTGTAAAAGTCAGATTATTTTATTGCTACAGTAACTCCATTGTCTGTAACATTTACTTCGTAGTGTTACTCATTCCTCGTATCTTGTTTAATTTGGCAGTACTTTACCGTTTGTTTGTGCACTAAAGAATTTAATTCTATGATTTGGTTTCTCTTGGTTCTCTCCCATTTAGAGCTTGGGCTGCTGTTGCTAATTTCTGCTCGGGCTCCAACTCACACTTTTACTTTAGTTTTTGCATCCAATAATTGTCACTTCATGTCAATCTTTTCTCAGTATTGTTATTTATTTATTACACTGTCTTGTTTGTCACATATTATGTGCTTCCTTGGTGTAATGAATTCAGTTTGATTGCTCTATTTTTAAGTCTACTTCGGGGTCAAGGATTCAGTGTGTATTGCTGTTTGACAGGGTGTCATCAGCACCCTATCCTATTTCACTCATTTTGTCTGAAAAACAATTATTTTGTCAAATATAGTCTTTTTTTAATCACTCTATCCAGTGACATTTGGTGAGTGGTATAACAAATGATCTTTAACTAGATGTTGCCATCCGTACAACAGTATTAGTCATGGCACGCGCAAGTGTCATTATTACATATACCCATCCATCCATCCATTTCCTTAGCTGGAGCCTATCCCAGCTGTAATCGAGCAGAAGGCAGAGTACACCCTAAACTGGTTGCCAGCCAATGACAGGGCACATTAAGACAGTCACACTAACAATCACACCTAGGGGCAATTTAGAATATCCAATTAATGTTGCATGTTTTTGTGATGTGGGAGGAAACCGGAGTGCCAGGAGAAAACCCACGTAGGGAGAAGATGCAAACTCCACACAGGCAGGGCCGGGATTGAAGCCAACCCTTTCCAGCTAATCCACCTGATGTATTTATATATATATATATATATATATATATATATATATATATATATATATATATATACAGTGAAGAAAATGAGTATTTGAACACCCTGCTATATTCCAAGTTCATGGAGCAGTCTGAAATTTTCATTGTAGGTGCATGTCCACTATGAGAGAGATTAATCTAAAAAGAAAAATCCAGAAATAATAATGTATGATTTTTTTTTTGATGATTTGTATGATACAGCTGCAAATAAGTATTTTAACACCTATTTATCAGCTCGAATTCTGAACACTTGTTAGTCCGCCTTTAAAAGTCTACCTTCACTCCATGTATTATCCTGAATCACATGCACCTGTGTGAGGTCGTTAGTTCAATAAAGACATCTGTCCACCCCATACAATCAGTTAGAGTCGAACTTGTAACATGGCCAAGACCAAAGAGCTGTCCAAAGACACCAGAGACAACTCCACATGGCTGGAAAGGGCTACGGAGAAATTGGCAAGCAGCTTGGTGAAACAAGGTCCACTGTTGGAGCAATCGTTAGAAAATGGAAGAAGCTGAACATGACGATCAATCTTAATCAGAATGGAGCCCCATGCAAGATATCACCTTGTGGGGTCTCAATGATCCTTAGAAAGGTGGGGAATCAGCCCAGGACTACACAACAGGACTTGGTCAATGACCTGAAAAGAGCTGGGACCACCGTTTCCAAGGTGACTGTTGGTAATACACGTCATACCACGTCATGGTTTGAAATCATGCATGGCACAGAAGGTTCCCCTGCTTAAACCAGCAAATGTCAAGGCCCGTCTTAAGTTTGCCAATGACCATTTGGATGACACAGAGGAGTCATGGGAGAAAGTTCTGTGGTCAGATGAGACCAAAATGGAACTTTTTGGTCATAATTCCACTAAACGTGTTTAGAAGATTGATTGATGAGTTCCATCCTAAGAACACCATCCCTACTGTGAAGCATGGGGGTGGTAGCATCATGCTTTGGGGGTATTTTTCTTCACATGGGACAGGACAACTTAACTATATTGTACATTGTGAGATTTCCCCCAGTCAGAGCATTGAAGAAGGGTCATGGCTAGGTCTTTCAACATGACAATGACCTGAAGCACACAGCCAGGAAAACCAAGGAGTGGCTCCGTAACAAGCGTATCAAGGTTCTGGCATGGCCAGCCAGTCTCCAGACCTAAACCAAATAAAAAATCTTTGGAGGGACCTGAAACTCCATGTTTCTCAGTGTCAGCCCAGAAACCTGTTTGATCTAGAGAAGATCTGTGTGGAGGAGTGGGCCAAAATCGCTCTTGCAGTGTGTGAAAACCTGGTGAACAACTACAGGAAATGTTTGACCTCTGTAATTGCAAAAAAAGGCTATTGTACCAAATAACATTGGTTTTCTCAGATGTTCAAATACTTATTTGTATCACACAAATAAATCGTAAAAAAAAAAAATCACGCATTGTGATTTCTGGATTTTTCTTTTTAGATTAACTCTTTCACATTGGACATGCACCTACGATGAAAATTTCAGACCCCTCCATCATTTCTAAGTGGGAGAACTTGCATTAGAGCAGGGTGTTCAAATACTTATTTTCTTTGCTGTATATATATACACATGTATATATATATATATATATATATATATATATATAATGCAGCCCTATGGGGGGCACAAACCAGTGCAATCTGTAGGCCGGTCCCAAGCCCGGATAAATGCAGAGGGTTGCGTCAGGAAGGGCATCCGGCGTAAAAACTGTGCCAAACAAATATGAGCGTTCATCTAAAGAATCCCATACCGGATCGGTCGTGGCCCGGGTTAACAACGCCCGCCCCCGCCACTGCTAACCTGCAGGGCGTCGGTGGAAATTCAGCTACTGTGGGTCGAAGACAAACAAGAGGAGGAAACCGGATCCAGCGTCAGAAGAAAAAGAGGAATGCACAGAGCCTACAACTGAGTGTAGGGACTTTGAATGTTGGGACTATGACAGGAAAAGCTCAGGAGTTGGTTGACATGATGATTAGGAGAAAGGTTGATATTCTGTGCATCCAAGAGAGCAGGTGGAAAGGTAGTAAGGCTAGAAGTTTGGGAGCAGGGTTTAAATTATTCTACCACGGAGTAGATGGGAAGAGAAATGGAGTAGGGGTTATTTTAAAGGAAGAGCTGGCTAAGAATGTCTTGGAGGTGAAAAGAGTATCAGATCGAGTGATGAGACTAAAATTTGAAATTGAGGGTGTTATGTATAATGTGGTTAGCGGCTATGCACCACAGGTAGGATGTGACCTAGAGTTGAAAGAGAAATTCTGGAAGGAACTAGATGAATTAGTTCTGAGCATCCCAGACATTGAGAGAGTTGTGATTGGTGCAGATTGTAATGGACATATTGGTAAAGGAAACAGGGGCGATGAAGAAGTGTTGGGTAAGTACGGCATCCAGGAAAGGAACTTTGAAGGGCAGATGGTGGTGGACTTTGCAAAAAGGATGGAGATGGCTGTAGTGAACACTTATTTCCAGAAGAGGGAGGAGCATATAGTGACCTACAAGAGCGGAGGTAGAACCACGCAGGTAGATTATATTTTGTGCAGACGATGTAATCTGAAGGAGGTTACTGACTGTAAAGTAGTGGTAGGGGAGAGTGTAGCTCGACAGCATAGGATGGTAGTATGTAGGATGATTCTGGTGGTGGGTAGGAAGATTAAGAAGACAAAGGTAGAGCAGAGAACCATGTGGTGGAAGCTGAGAAAGGAAGAATGTTGTGCGGCCTTCCGGAAAGAGGTGAGACAGGCTCTCGATGGACAACCGAAGCTCCCGGAAGACTGGACGACGACAGCCAAGGTGATCAGAGAGACAGGCAGGAGAGTTCTTGGTGTGTCATCTGGTAGGAAAGGGGAGAAGGAGACTTGGTGGTGGAACCCCAAAATACAGGGAGTCATACAAGGAAAGAGATTAGCGAAGAAGAAGTGGGATACTGAGAGGACTGAGGAGAGGCGAAAGGAGTACATCGAGATGCGACGTAGGGCAAAGGTAGAGGTGGCAAAGGCTAAACAAGAGGCATATGAAGACATGTACACCAGGTTGGACACGAAAGAAGGAGAAAAGGATCTCTACAGGTTGGCCAGACAGAGGGATAGAGATGGGAAGGATGTGCAGAAGGTTAGGGTGATTAAGGATAGAGATGGAAATGTGTTGACTGGTGCCGGTAGTGTGCTAAATAGATGGAAAGAATTCTTTGAGAAGTTGATGAATGAAGAAAATGACAGAGAAGGAAGAGTTGAAGAGGCAAGAGTGAAGGACCAGGAAGTGGAAATGATTACTAAGGGGGAAGTCAGAAAGGCATTACAAAGGATGAAAAATGGGAAGGCAGTTGGTCCTGATGACATACCGGTAGAGGTATGGAAGCAATTTGGAGAGATGGCTGTGGAGTTTTTGACCAACTTATTCAACAGAATACTAGCGGGCGAAAAGATGCCTGAAGAATGGAGGAAAAGTGTTCTAGTTCCCATTTTTAAGAACAAAGGGGATGTTCAGAGCTGTGGGAACTATAGAGGAATAAAGTTGATGAGCCACACAATGAAGTTATGGGAAAGAGTAGTGGAGGCTAGACTCAGGACAGAAGTAAGTATCTGCGAGCAACAGTATGGTTTCATGCCTAGAAAGAGTACCACAGATGCATTATTTGCCTTGAGGATGCTCGTGGAAAAGTACAGAGAAGGTCAGAAGGAGCTACATTGTGTCTTTGTGGATCTAGAGAAAGCCTATGACAGAGTACCAAGAGAGGAACTGTGGTACTGCATGCGTAAGTCTGGTGTGGCAGAGAAGTATGTTAAAATAGTACAGGACATGTATGATGGCAGCAGAACAATGGTGAGGTGTGCCTTAGGTGTGACAGAGGAATTTAAGGTGGAGGTGGGACTGCATCAGGGATCAGCTCTGAGCCCCTTCCTGTTTGCAGTGGTAATGGATAGGCTGACAGATGAGGTTAGACTGGAATCCCCTTGGACCATGATGTTCGCAGATGATATTGTCATATGCAGTGAAAGCAGGGAGCATGCAGAGGAACAATTGGAAAGATGGAGACATGCACTGGAAAAGAGAGGAATGAAGATTAGCAGAAGTAAAACAGAATGTATGTGCGTGAATGAGAAAGGTGGAGGGGGAAGAGTGAGGTTACAGGGAGAAGAGATAGCGAAGGTGGAGGACTTCAAATATTTGGGGTCAACAATCCAGAGCAATGGTGAGTGTGGTAAGAAAGTGAAGAAACGGGTCCAAGCATGTTGGAACAGCTGGCGGAAGGTGTCTGGTGTGTAAGTGACAGAAGAGTCTCTGCTAGGATGAAGGGCAAAGTTTACAAAACAGTGGTGAGGCCGGCCATGATGTACGGATTAGAGACGGTGGCACTGAAGAAACAACAGGAAGCTGAACTGGAGGTGGCAGAAATGAAGATGTTGAGGTTCTCGCTCGGAGTGACCAGGTTGGATAGGATTAGAAATGAGCTCATTCGAGGGACAGCCAAAGCTGGATGTTTTGGAGACAAGATTCGAGAGAGCAGACTTCGATGGTTTGGACATGTTCAGAGGCGAGAGAGTGAGTATATTGGTAGAAGGATGCTGAGGATGGAGCTCCCAGGCAAAAGAGCGAGAGGAAGACCAAAGAGAAGGTTTATGGATGTGGTGAGGGAAGACATGAGGGCAGTTGGGGTTAGAGAGGAAGATGCAGGAGATAGGCTAAGATGGCAAAAGATGACACGCTGTGGCGACCCCTAACGGGACAAGCCGAAAGGAAAAGAAGAAGATATATATATATATTATATATATATATATAGATATATATATATATATATATATATATATATATATATATATATATATAATATATATATATATATATATATATATATATATATATATATATATATATATATATATATATATATATACACACACATACTGTAAGATTTTTCAGATTTAAAATAGCCTTCACTCATCAAAGGTTAGAAAACACTGATCTAAATAATGTAAGGGAATAGATTCCTCCACAGACAATCTTTTCAGTTCGTTCATTAGTAAGATCGCTGAAGTATTACTCTGGCTGTACACTATAGTTTGAACATTCTACAGCATCAAGACAAAATATTCTGTTTTAATCGTATCAGGCAGAGATGTGATCTAAAATTTATTTGATGGAGGTTTTTAACCAAAGTGACAGACATACCCCACATAGACCTACTTCAGGAACAACAGGGGGTTCCATGTCAAGGACATTTCAAAGCCAGAGCACTTTGAATTTCAATTGAGGAGGCAGGAGCTGAAGCACTAACCCTCCCCGGGCATCATTACAGCCAATGTGTCAATGCTGGAGTCAAAGGGGCAAATGATGGAAGAGAGACAGTGGAAAGTAAAGACATTTGCTCAGGCCTTTTGTTTGGAGGTTTTTTCATAGCAAATTCATGCTAAATTTGTATTGAATTATTCCAATTCAAAAAAATAACAATAAATAAATTAATGAAGAAACACTTCCATTGTGACTATTATTGACAATGCGTCACTGTTTCTATGTTTGCATTTTAGTTAGCGGGCTACTTTTTGTTTAAAGAAGGTATTTTTTTTGGGATGTTATAAACAGTTTAGGTTTATTTTTACTCAAATATAGTGTTTTTAGGCAGAAGTAGCTCATCTACAAGGACTTGGAGTTTGCAACTGGAGGATCACAGTTAAACAACTGCTGTGTAATATAAGAATGCTAATTAGTTGTTGGAAAAATGCTACCCGTAGTCTGTGTCCTAGCTGCTACCGAGATACTCTTGAGCGAGGCACAGTCCCTTGCTCAAGGGTTGCACTGCCCCTTTCACTTTGATGTCTCTCCTTACATGGCTTCATGTATGTTATTGTATCTAAATTCAATGTGTGGTGTGAAATGCAAAATAATACTGCAGTGTGTGAGTTAAAATATTCCCTTGAGGGACAGTAAAATTGATTTGCTCTTAAATGTAATGGGTCCATTCGTAGTCAGAGCACTCCACTGAGCTCAATGAAAAGCAGTACCATGGTCTTGAGTTATCCAGCTTACAAACAAACCAGCGGACGAACAAATAGGAACCAAAACAATATCTGTCTTTCTTGCCCTTTCCTGCTTGACGTTGGTCAAAGTAGAAAACATATGTACCAATAGTATTCCTGAGATCGTGAGAATGGGTTTCTCAACACCAGAGACTATCCACCCATCCATCTTCTCCGACATTTCTGGGACAGGTTGCAGAGGCAGTAGCTTTAGTAGGAATACCCAGACTTCCCTTCCCCCAGGGGGATCCCAAGGCATTCCCAGGCCAGCTGAGCGACGGGCTCTCTAGCATGACCTGGGTCGTCCCCGGGGTCTCTTTCCAGTGGGATGTGCCCAAATACCTCACCAGGGAGGTGTCCGCGAGGCATCCAGATCAGATGCCCCTCCCACCTCATCTGGCCTCAGTCAAGACAGAGGAGAAGCGGCTCGACACTGAGCCCCTCCCGGGTGACTGAGCCTCCCACCCTATCTCTAAGGGAGAACTCGAACACCCTGCAGAGGAAACTCATTTCAGCTGCTTGTATCCGGGATATTGTTCTTTCGGTCATGACCCACAACTTATGACTGTAGGAACGTAGCTCAACTGGTAAATTGAGAACTTCGCCATTTGACTTAACTCCCTCTTTATCACAACAGACCGATACAAAGTCTGCATTACTAAAGACACTGCACCAAACTGGCTGTTGATCTCCCACTCCAGTCTTGGACTCCTCCACTTGGGTCTAGAGACTGATCATTACTATTCTGTACTGCACATCTTGTTGACACTAAATTGGTGCTAAAAGTATTGACAGGAAACTGTGTACAAAAATTGACTTCAGGCTCTGTTTAGAGTAATCATGACAGAGGTGAACAATTGCAGCTCAGCCTAAAAATTTGGAGTGTTTGTATGAGTAGGTTTTTTTGTTTGACAATCCGTGGAGCAGAGCAGTGTTTGCAAATCTTTATGGATCCAAGGAATCCATTTTACATAAGAAAATTGAACACAGAACTATTTGTGCAGGCCACCATGACTTATTCTGATCCACATATTTATAATGAATAAATATCTTTTTTCTGAGAAATTCAGTAAAATTGGATAGTTTCCTATGATACCCTTGATTATCTCAAGCCACACTAGGGTTCCCCTGCACACAGGTGGGGAAGCACTTGATTAGAGAATGTGATATATGACATGATATGTATGATATACAACTGGTTTTAAAGTTACATCTCCATTAGGGCTTCATGATGTTTTATTGGAGCATGGTCACATCGCTGGGGCTGCTGCAATATTTGTGTATATATTATATATATACACAAATATTATAAATATAATATATATATATATATATATATATATATATATATATATATATTGTAATATATTATAAATATATATGTATATTTGTGCAATATGCAGTAAATCATCTGTAATACTAAGTGACTTGTAGAGGGACCTGTTTGGACATGTTAATAAGATTAGCACCCATGTTACGGTAAATTAGAAAACATCACACAGACAAGCCCAGAGTGTTGCTTACTTATCCCCATGTATGATAGCTTTTAATGAGATCACCAGAAATAATATACACTTGTTGCATTCCCTATTTCTCTCTACAAAATCAAAACCGGAAAAGCTGTGTGTGAGGTGCATTCAGGGACACTGCATAAATGGGCGAGAATATGATGTTTTGTAACTCTAAAAAGATTAATTAATTAATATAAAATAATAATTAAGATTAATTAATTCAGCAGGAAAAATCATTTGTATGCGAATCCTTTTGTTAAAAAACTAATACCACACTGTAAAATAGATGGATGATTTACCCAGTTATTAATTATTTTGGTAATGTAGTCGACCAGTACTGCGAGAAATGCAACGTTTTCAATGACTGGTTTCTCATTTTAAACACCTCGTTATAATATTAAAAAATACCAATCTGGTTGCTAAAAAATGAGAAATGTGGCTCACTTAGTAGAGCGGTTTGTGTTACTGACTGAAGGGTCACAGCTCTTGGATCTGTCTGGTGTCAAAGTGTCCTTCGGCAAGACACTGAATCCCAAATTGCTCCAAGGGGGCCTGACAAAGTCATGCGTGGCAGCAGCCATATATTGATGTATGAATCTGTGCGATAATGGGGGAATGTGAGCCTCTGTAAAATGCTTTAGGGACTCTAATAGTTTATAGAGAGAGTACTGTATAAGTCCACTCCATTTACAATTACCATACCTGTGTAGAATCTTCATCATCCAGGCCAGCCAGGTTAATACATAAAGGGTGAATGGAAGCAACCGGACTCTTTATTGAATTTGTCATGTTTTGTCTTGTTCTATGGAAATGTTAAAAAAATTACAGGACACTTCTTGATTGCAATTATGCTATCAGGCTAACGATAGTTGACATTTAGGATACAATACAACATTAAAGGTAAAAACTGCATAGTGTTCCCTTTTAGTGAAGAAATTCACACTAATGCTAGGTAGAATGTCATGAACTGCTTGCCAACTCTGAGGGTAAACCAGAGTTCAATCAGCAATTCCCTCAGTATTCTACCCCTTAGCCGTACCACCCTCTATTCCATAGAACGATGAATACTGCTATGTATCTATAAGTCATTATGCACTAAATGGCTGTGACTTCACTACAACTTTAAACGTTAGGCAGAAAATCTTACAGCGCATGTAACAATGACTGTCACTGGACGTTAATGCAAATAAGTAAAAAAAAAAAATAAGTCTGTTAGGAAGAAAGAAGGTTTGCTTTGAGCACCACATGGGCCACTGTTTGATCTATAGTGTTTCGCCTTCACCCCTCATACATCACAGGGTGTCTCTTCAAAGACAGTCTGAGCCCACCATCCAACAGCCTCCTGAGCTATGCACTTTCAGGGTTCTCTTCTAGACTTATTTTTGCCACATATTTTTCCCCTTTACTTGATATACAAAATCCCAATGCTTAAATATATCTTACACTGTTCGTAACAATGGGTTTTCATTTCAACAGACGCTGAAACCAACACTGGCAATTAATGTTAAATACGCAATACATGCACTGGTTTGCACCTGCCCATAAAGAGGAAGGCAGCCAACAAATATAGATATCAATCACTGACACTGTATTACAGACTGGAGAAAAGGACAAAGGCTGCAAAATATTGGTCAATAAATAGTTTCCTTTGCTGGAATATGCTACCTCTGTCTTATATAAAACATTTTTCAATCATAAAATGAAATGTCCATTTCATTCATTTTCCAAGCCACTTATCCTCACGAGAGTTGTGGGAGTGCTGGAGCCTATCCCAGCTATCAACAGCCAGGAGGCGGGGTAGACCTTGAACTGGTAACCAGCCAATCGCAAGGCACATTGAGACAAACAACCAGTTGCACTACCAAATCACACCTACGGGCAATTCAGAGTGTGCAATTAATGTTGCATGTTTTTGGGATGTGGGAGGAAACCGGAGTGCCCGGAGAAAACCCACACAGGCACGGTGAAAATATCCAAACTCCACACAGGTGGGTTTGAACCTGGGACCTCAGAGCTGTGAGGTCAACCCTCTACAGATGCTCCACAAAACAGTGTTAGAAGTGGGATTCCAAGATTGTTCGCCAATCCAGAGGCTCTCCGGACTACTGACTGATCATCCGGGACGAGTGGAGGACAGGGAACTGCCCGGCTGCCTTCCTGGATTAGCCAATCTACTCAGGATTCCAAACGAACCACAACAAAGAATTATGCTAAAGAATTTTATCAATTATATCCTGATTTTTGGTGAGAGCAATCTTGTCTCTGAATTAAGGGGTATTGGTAGTTGCTCTTCCCACATTCCAAGCTAGGGTTTGAGTCCATATCATAAAGTACAGTCCATTTAGGGGTTTGGTGCTTCAAGATCTGGCTGTGAAGTAAAATTCCAAACTGTCAATGTTGAGATATTGCAGTTTTCTGTGACCTGTTTTCCAGGAACTTGGGCACTAGTGGAACAAACTATTGTTCTTGTGTTCTCATTTCGAATTTGTTTTCCTTGAGTGTTTTGTGTGTCTACACTGTGCAATAATATGATGAGGCGACTAAAGAGCCATTTGGCATAATAACCCTTTGAAAGATGTCAACTTCAATGTGGCCTGTGGAAAAATGTTTGACATCCCTGCTCTTTTACCTGCTCTAAACTATTAATTATCAAAATAGTTTTCAATTTTATAATTGATTGCTTCTTAATCGATAATTTATTCAACTTCTATTTCCAACAAAATTCATTCTTGTTTGAATGAGTTCAAGCATATACTAAAACATAGCAAGAATATTTCCTTCACTTTGAAAAAAGTATTCAAATAGACTAACAATAATCTTGAACTAAAGTTGAACATTAAACTTTATTTTTACTATCCAGTTACAATTTTTGATTAACTGTGTGCAAATTGGCTTTGTTATCAGACAGCAAAATGAGGTCAATATTTTGCACACACTGTATTAGGGCATCAAAGAAATACAAACATGCAGTTGGTTAGCAAAATAGTTGTTTACTATAATTTATGTTTTGTGATGATAGAGTGCCATGACTGATGTTCACGATCTTGAGTATTGTCAACTTGAAGTAACTGGAGCAAATACTCCTCAGATTCTGAATTGAAAAGACAAACATAAGTAGACTTGAAATCACAGATCATGTATCTCTGTGTAGCTCCAAGTCAAAAAGCAGTTTTGTATTTGGATTTGTTTTTGGTTTACTTGTTTGCAGAAATTCAAATGCATTCCTCAGATTAATGACAAACTACAAATTCTCCCTCAGCTCATATACGGAAGGATGAGACATAATTCTCTAATAGCACAAAAGTAAAGCATGCAACCATTGGCAGAGACAGAGACCTTAAATTGCAGACCTCAAAATTGAGTATCTGTGTGGCTCTATTGCACCTTCACTATTCATACAACTAAAATGTGCAGAACCAAACCACAGTCGTGCATTATGCGTGGCTGCATGCTTGATGAGAAACTTCAACAAACAAGTGAACCTGAAACGATGCTCTTTAAAGAATCACTATTACCTCCGGAGTGTGCCACTAAAAGGTATAGCTTTGTAATATTCCATTTGGTGGTTTTAAATTGCCAAGCAGTGAGATGAAAAATGCTCCAATCAAATATACTGCCACGCATGGAACAGCTGGCATGTGCACAAATATGCACTCCATTGCACAAGAAAATAAGTTTTTGTGGGCAAGGATAATATGCAATCTCTGAAAGTCTAGGTGCTTCTGGTACTTTAGTTTTTTTTTTCTTCCGAGCTGATACATTTTGGGGTTAAGGCAACCCAGAATACCCACAAAAGTGCTGTTGCGCCACGTTGTACCATGTAGCTGATGCCAATCCACCACTGTGGAAGCTCCACACACACACAAAACTATGCCATCATAACATCTAATATTGCATTTTACATCTCGCCCCCTTCCCCATTTCGGCCAAAACAATACCCGTATTATATTATATATTCATTGTTTCCCATTAATGGGCCTATTTAACACTGCGAGCTGTTTCATGTTTGTCAGGTTGGAGACTCTCCACAGGGAGGCGCTGTTTCACATTGTCTACGAAAACGTGTGCCACCATATGGGCAGGAAGGGAAATTCACTGTGCCAGCAATTCCATGAAGCTACATTTTCATGTCACTTAAAACTATTAAACCATTTCCCGTACCTGCATGACTTTACATCACATTGAATTTCTTTTAATTCTACAAAATCAAATAATTATACTGTACATCACGTATCCTATTTCAAGTTAATTTGCCAACTTTGAGTTTTGCACAGTCTAGGATAGATTTTCCTTTATATATAGAGGGATTTTTTTAATGAGGTTTTAATGTCCAGTGTTTTGTTTTTAAGTTACATACCGTATTTGTTGTTTTTGGGTTTGACATGGATCTATTCTCTCTCTCTCTCTCTCTCTCTCTCTCTCTCTCTCTCTCTCTCTCTCTCTCTCTCTCTATCTATCTCTCTCTTGGGCTTGACTAAAAATTTGCACTGCACCATCATGCAAAAGACAAAAAGTGTACGGGAGGGAGTCATATTCATAGTTTCTGTGGTTGTGTAGATCAGCAGCTCTGACCTTGGGCTGCTGATTCTTTCGTCACCATTAGCTGCTTGCTGTTGAACCGTAACTAGAGATCTAAACTGCTGATGCAGCTATTTGAGGACATCGAGGCTGGCAGAAATCTGGAGTTCTTCATATCAGCAAGATGATCCTTTCTAAAATAGTTCTGGGCAAAAATTAGACATGGGTTTAAACAGAGGAGAAGGATGAGGCTTAATGAATATGATAGATGAAACTCATCAGAACAAAAAGGTCACTCCATAAATAAATGATTACCAATAAATGTATTAATAATTTAACTGCAATGCATAAAAGTTCTGCAAAGCAGACCAACATCTATTGTATGAGGGGGAAAAAATGGAATGAGATTCTGAATATATGCATATTTTATATAAACATCACTGGCATTTGAGATTGTTCTGAATCTATAACCCGATGACTTTGAGATGTATTCTAATGATACAGAACAGTTCCCGTTTACTTTCAATCAATGAAGGCAAAAGTGTGTTGCCTAAGGTCTGAATTTGACTTTAATCACACAACCATTGTGAATGCATGTGTGTGTGCATGTGTGCGTGTGTGTGTAGGTGTGTGTGTGTGTGTGTGTGTGTGTGTGCGTGTGACCATTTGTAGAGAAGCTGCAATGATTTTACAAAAGTTTCTTATTTGCCTATGAGAAATAATTATGTTTATCGTACTTATTGTGCCTGACTATTTTTCAGGGGATCAAAGACTCATATTTTATCTCCAGTTTCCATGCCAGCCTTGTATTGAGCAGAACAGAAAATACATTTATACAACAGTTCTGTCATAGCAGAAGCCTGCATGGACGTAGTTTTACTTCTGATAGATTATAGACTACATAAAAGTAGTTGAGAGTGAAATAGCCGTGCTGATGCTGAGTTAAGCCAATTAGGACACTCCATTTTGCTTGAGTTGCTGAAGACACAATCAAACAACTATCAGCTTCTCACAGGAATCAGAATTCTAAATTATTAATCAACTAATTCCTAATCACACCATGTCCATTTTTTAACATTCAGTCAGATATCAATTAATCAAACCATAGCAGAACAAATAATCATTTTAACTAATTCCATCCATCCATTTTCTGACCCATTTTTTCCTCACAAAGGTTGTTGTGGGAGTGCTGGAGCCCACCCAAGCTATCATTGGGCAGAAAACGAGCCACACGCTGAACTGTGTGCCAGCCAATCGCAGGTCACATAGAACCAAACAACCATACGCACTCACATTCACACTGAAAGCCAATTTAGAGTCTTCAATTAACCTGGCATGCATTGTTTTGTAACTTGGGAGGAAACTGGAGTGCCCGTACAAAACCCACGGAGGGCAAAGGAAGAACTTGCAAACTCCATACTTTTGAAACTCGATCCTCAGAACTGTGAAGCAGATATTCTAACCAGTCCTCATACTCTGTCTATCTCTTGATCTTGTGTCATGTCAAAACTCCAGTCCACAAACATACACAAGAACATCTATATTTAGAATTGCATGGGAAGAAACGTGTTAGTGCATAAGTGGAGTTTAACTGTGTCAGTAACAAAACAATTAAAGCCCTTTTAACTTCCGTATTTTCCCTATAATGCACTAGGATTTGGTCATGCGAAGTTGCCTCCCGTGTGTAAAAAGAATACAGTTCCTCAAAAGTGTACAAGAAGAAGGGGAAAATGAAGACCTTTGTATCTGAAATAAAGTTGTTAAAAATCTTTTTTAAAAAGACGGACCTTGCTCCAGCATAGAGGAAGACTGCATTAGTTACAGTAGGGAGGATTTCTTTTTTCCCACTGCAAAAAAAGTATTTCAGGTTTTGGACAGTATGAGGGCTCATATAACAGATTCTGTAAAAACAGCCACGAAGAGATCAAATTGAATTCCTGCTGTGATTCCTAGAGGAACAACAAAGTTTTTGCAGCCATTCAACATCAGTGGGAATGATGCTTTTAAGGCGGCACTCCAAGGTGAGTGGGAGGCTTGTATTAGTAGAGGCAAGAAATCATTCACAAAAACTGGTCGCATGCGAAGGTCATCCTTTACTGAGGTCTGCTAGTGGATTGTCGTTGAGCATTGCAAAAGATTCAACCATCACGAACGGATTTCGAAAGGGTGGACTTCTACATTAGGAGAACAGAACAACCTATGCAGTAACTTGGGATGAAAATTAAATTGTAAGTGACAGAAACCTTCTGAGGCTCTTCAACGCCAATACTGAAGACGACTGCTTTTGTGGTTTCAGTGAATGGGAGGAGAATGAATAAAAAAAATGACTTTTCTGTTATATTTGATGTGATTTACTGCCGTGTCAAATTCACTATTTGGAAACATGTTATGGACATAAACAACAAAGTCTCTGAGTGAATATCTATTTTAACCACATACCAGTACATATACATCCATGGCGCATAGTCAACTACAACTCGTGTATGGAGTAACAAAAACACGACACAGAGTGGGAGCTGTTTATAATCCAGTGCAGTCTTCTTCTTCTTTACCATTCAGCTTGTCCCGATTAGGGGTCGCCACAGCGTGTCATCTTTTCCCATCTAAGCCTATCTCACGCATCTTCCTCTCTAACACCCACAGTCTTCAGGTCCTCCCTCACAACATCCATCAACCTTTTCTTTGGTCTTCCTCTCGCTCTTTTGCCTGGCACCTCCATCATCAGCCCCCTTCTACCAATATACTTACTCTCTCACCTCTGGCCATGTCCAAACCACCAAAGTCTGCTCTCTCTAACCTTGTCTCCAAAACATCCAACTTTGGCTGTCCCTCAAATGAGCTCATTTCTAATCCTAGTCATCCTGCTCACGCCGAGTGAGAACCTCAACATCTTTATTTCTGTTCCCTCAAGTTCTGCTTGATGTTGTCTCTTCAGTGGCACCGTCTGTAATCCATACATCATGGCCAGCCTCACCACTGTTTTATAAACTTTGCACTTCATGCTAGCAGACACGCTTTTGTCACATCGAAAACCGGACACCTTCCGCCAACTGTTCCACCCCACCTGGACCCGTTTCTTCACTTCCTTAACACACACTCCATTTCTCTGTATTGTTGACCCCAAGTATTTGAAGTTGTCCACCCTCACTATCTCTTCTCCCTGGAGCTTCGCTCTTCCTCCTCCGTCCCTCATATTCATGCACATATATTACTTTTACTTTGGCTAATCTTGATTCCTCTCCGTTCCAGTGCGTGCCTCCATCTTTCTAATTGTATCGCCGCCTGCCTCCTGGTTTCACTGCAGATCACAATATTATCTGCGATCATCATGGTCCAAGGGGATTCCAGTCTAACCTCATCTGTCAGCCTACCCATTACCACCGCAAACAAGAAGGGGCTCAGAGCGGATCTCTGATGCAGTCCAACCTCCACCTTAAATTCTTTTGACACACCTACGCCACATCTCACCGCTGTTCTGCTGTCCTCATACACGTGCTCTCTGCCACACCAGACTTACGTATGCAGTACCACACTTCCTCTCTTGGTACTCTGTCATAGGCTTTCTCTAGGTCTACAAAGATACAATGTAGCTCCTTCTGACCTTCTCAGTACTTTTCCACGAGCATCCTCAAGGCAAATAATGCATCTGTGGTACTCTTTCTAGGCATGAAACCATACTGTTGCTCGCATATATTTACTTCTGATCTGAGTCTAGCCTCCACTACTCTTTCTCATAACTTCATTGTGTGGCTCATCATCATCCAGTGCAGTCTATCATCCAGAAACATGGTATACTTAAAAAATGCCAAATTTTCTCCAGTAACTTAATGTTATTTCTACAAACAAGACAGTTTGGATTTTCTCCTGGATTTCAAGCTAAACAAAAAGTGGAAAATGCAAACTCCACACAGGCAAGACATGATTTGAACCCAGGTTCTCAGGACTGGGAGGTTGACATGCTAATCTGTTGACCACCGGGGCGCCATGGAAGAGCGAAAATTAAATTGAATGAAAATATTTGTGTCAAATATATTGTTCTGGTGGAACAGTGGTGAAACACATTCCTCACAGTTCTGAGGACCAGGGTTCAAATCCTGGCCCCACCTCTGTGGAATTTGCATATTCTCCCCGTGCCTGCATGGGTTTTCTCCAGGCACTCTGGTTTCCTCACACATCCCAAAAAACACGCAACATTAATTGGACATTCTAAATTGCCCATAGGTGTGATTGTGAGTGCGATTGGTTGTTTAAAAATAGCTTGTATCTTAAAATGAGTCTTTTAGATTTCCTAAAAATAAAAAAAGTCTAGACTTAATAATAATAATAAGAAGAAGAATTGTTTGGTAAGATTTTGCACTTTTGGAGTGATAGCAGTATATTTTATTGTAGATAATGAAATGGCCTAAATATTTGTACATATTCCACCATAAATTGATCATTTAACTGCATTCATTGTATCTACTGTGCTGAAATGTATTGCAGTCAATGTAACCCCTGCATTTTATGGGCTGAATGGATGCGTATGTTTTTATCAGCAAAAATGCCCACAGACATTAAACAGGTTAATCTCCACTGGAAACTGCACAGTCCATCTTGAATCTCTGGCCTTGACTCTGGAACACACGTCTCCTCAACCCATTACATTTAATCTTCACAAACGGCAAGCCATTTTCTTCCCCAAGACAAGATATTGCCAATCTCCTGCCTTAGGAGGACTGCTTACATTAAAACGGATACTGGAGAAGAACTGAATTAATCATTGCCAGCAAAGTACTGCACAGTATATCCTAATCTGAAACCCAAATGCCAGGGCACTACTGTACTTTTGTATCCCACTGGGACCACACTGTGTGGTGACATCTTGAAGAGATGAATCAACAATCCAGATAGTTCAGTCCTACGCAAACAATATTGTAATTATACAGTTTATTTCCTTTCCAATTGTACTCCAATACTTCTTCAAAATGCCACCTACTCTTTACTCATACTTAATTTGTGGAAGATCAAGAGTGCTTGTGGGATGATTCCCAACATCCTCTGCAGAAAGTCCATAATTACACAGGCAAAATGTAATCCTGATCAAACCATGCAGAAGCCTTTGCAATCTGTTTACATAATCACATTGCAACAAAGTCTTCAATGACATCAATGAAACAGTGGCTACTGCATGTCTGTATTGACAAAGTGACACACCGCAATTAGAAACCGTGTAATGAAGACCTATTCATCCATTCATTTTCCATACTGCTTATCCTCACGAGAGTTGTGGGGGTCCTGGAGCATTTCCCAGCTAACTCTGCGCAAACCTGAACTGGTTGCCAGCCAATCATAGGGCACGAAGAAACAACTATTCACACCCAGGGGCAATTTGGAGTCTTCAATTAAGATACCATACATGTTTTGGGAAAGTTGGAGGAAACTGGAAAATGGAAAACTCCACACAGGCAAGATTTGAACCCAGGTCCTCAGGAAAGGGAGGTTGACATGCTAATCTGTTGACCACCGGGGCGCCAGGGAAGAGCGAAAATTAAATTGAATGAAAATATTTGTGTCAAACATATTGTTCTGGTGGAACAGTGGTGAAACACAGTCCTCACAGTTCTGAGGACCAGGGTTCAAATCCTGGCCTCACCTCTGTGGAATTTGCATATTCTCCCCGTGCCTGCTTGGGTTTTCTCCAGGCATTCTGGTTTCCTCACACATCCCAAAAAACACGCAACATTAATTGGACATTCTAAATTGCCCATAGGTGTGATTGTGAGTGCGATTGGTTGTTTGTCTCTATGTGCCCTGCAATTAGCAGTCAACCAGTTCAAGATGAACCCTGCGTCCTGCCCGATGATAGCTGGGATAGTTTCCAGCACTCCCACGACCCTCGTGAGGATAAGCATGGATGGATAGAAATATTTTTTTAAATTCAATTTTCAAGAAACAATGTATGCTTCTCCTATAACTTCCCATGTTTTTCAAACTGTGCTGAAGAGAATTTAACTGGAAATCATCCAAAAACGAATGAATTACTTCATGTTCAGACATGACCATTTTTCAGCAACCTGTGTACCACTAAACATTTGCAAGTTGATCGAACCTTCCTGCTGTAAAAAATGGCTGAAACCCAATACTGCATGTACTGTATGCTTCACGCAATCTCTCATAAAGTATGTAATTTGCAGTACCGCTTTCTCTTACTTAGCTTGTAGACGGTAAAACAGGTTGAATGAAGCGCTCATCATAGGTTATTAACCCTACTTTTAGTTCAATATTAAGATGTATGGCTTTTGTTTGCCTTTTTTGTACCTCAATGTCATCACATGTCATTTTTAGGTGGTAGAGCTCTTGGTTGATGTCTGCTTCTCAAAGATGGCCAAGCAAAAGGTACACAATTGAACAATCAAGATTTATAATTTACCATACGATGCAGTTTTTCCATACAAAACCCCCAAAAATGCTCGTTTCTAACGTCGTAAAAATGCATTTGTACTCGAGGCAAGTCCTCAGAGAATGAAACTGTTTGAGTCACAATCTACCATCTAAATACCATGAAATGCATAAGAATGGAATGTCAATCAGTTCTAACTGGAGCTATTTGGTGGAACCATATTAAGGATGCTATTTGTGTCTAATTGCTACCCTTCCCACACTACTTCCCCAGACCTGACAGACGGGTTACTCTTAGCATTCCACACATTTTCACTTATCAAATGAAGACTTAAACATGACTCTCGGCATTTTCTGTTTCTAATTGGCAGAAGTTGGAAGAACCAGCCTGCTGTCACATTCAATCTGGATTCCAAGGCAAAGTATATTGTAAAAGGTGAATTGCCTGCAATCACTGATTGATTGACGAGAATCAGGACTTCACGCCGTTGTCATTTCATGATCACCACGTGACACATAGTCGAGCTTCTGTCAACTACAATCTTTTTCTTCAGTGAGCTGTGGAACTGCCAAAATTTGTCAACTACTCAAAATTACTGTGCATCATTTGTCAAAACTGTCTACAATTGACTTAACAGTAGACTTTTTTTTAATTAAAGTTTGTTTTTTGTGCCCGAACTTTCCTGCTGTTCACCTGTTTTCTATCTTCTGGCTATGAGACATATACACTAGTAGTAATCAGTGTTAACTATTTGAATTGCTTCCTCAAAATCATATTTAATTAGCTTTTATTACATTTTGATTATATTTCTAGATTTTGACTGTATGAACCACCTGGAAAAGTGGATTAAAAGCACAGATCATTATTTTGGCACTCCCCACATATTAGATCTTTGCACAAATTTTACACTGATAAAGCAAAGTAAAAACATAATAAAACACGCTTTCATTACTTTACATTACATTTCATTACATCATATACATAACCACCATGTAGATCTAATGACAGATGTGCTGAATTTAATCATAATAAATATCACTTCATATGATAAACCGAATACCGTGAGTGAAAGTTCTTTAAAATGAAAGCCTGAAATGGTAAAGATGAAAAGTCAATGTTCTTTTATATTTAACAGCTTTTTGTTTTTGTCTTGGGCAAACTAATAGATTGCACCAAGAGGTGACGCATCAATATCTTATTTGGTGACATTTGAGATAACACGGGATGGCATATGACCAGAGAAAAAAATCGGAGATTTTGCAGCAATTTTTAAAAAATGTAAATACAATTTTAATCATGGAAATTTCCAAAAGTAACAAAATTACTTATATATTTTGATTCCAAGGCAACCAGTTCAGGGTGTACCCCACCTGGTGCCCGATAATACCCAGGATAGGCTCCAGCACACCCGCAAACCTTGTGAGGATAAGTGGGTTGGAAAATGGAAGGATTCTCATTCCGTGTTCAATTAAGAAGGGGTAGAAAATTTTCAAAGGACGCTCTGAGAGGCTAGTTGGAGCATCACGAAAGAAGAAAGCTATGAACTGTTCTGTAAGTTAAATGGCAGTTTTATGTGTTGTTGCCATGACAACCACTGACACTGTGGGGTGTTCTGTGCAGTGGAAAATAAAGTACGAGATTGTAACAAACATCTATTTTACAAATTAATTTCTCATCAACAGATTTGTGCTGATACACATTAAGACCTTTCATGATGAATTCCGTATGTTTTACTTTGAAAATGTTTCCCCTGCGTTCATTATTTATTTTTTTTTTTGTCACAGGTGGCTACACTCTGGTAACAAGTGGAAAAATGCACTCGAACAATTGAGTGCCACTAACGTTAGTTCCAAGTGACTCCCTTAGACTCAATTCCACTTGAATTGCATTATTCATAATGGGTGGAGTGACAAAAATATGTGGAGGATAGGAACAGTGCACCACTCACAGTAAACAGAAACTACAAATATAATATATATCTCCAACGGAAGAACACTTTCATTCAGAATCGCTTTCTGAGGAAATTGGAATGGCGCAAATAGAACTGAGTCAGAAGCCATAGCTAATACACCTTCAATTGTGCAAACAGCGTGATGACTGTCAGCAGCAAGAAACAACAACTGTTCTATCTGATTTTTCCTACTGCCTTAAGCTTCCTCCTCATCGTCATCCTTAACATAACTCCCTCCCCAATTCCTGGCTGGCTGACTCCCTAATAAGTAATAGAACGAGGAGGATTGGCAGTGGCCCCGAGGTTTGACATTGCCACATTGTGGGTGGTGATAAAACAGCACTGTGGCTGACTCTGCTCGACTCGACTTGGCTCATACTTGGTGGGCGCTTCTACTCTGCATGCAGAACATTCCATCCACCCCCAACAGACAAACATGAAAATTACTCAGAGGGTGAACAATCTGCATGGAAATTGAAATCTGTGGGCACCCATCCGCTCTCTCTCTCTCTCTCTCTCTCTCTCTCTATCACACACACAAGAAAAATATTGGGCACTCGCACACTGTGCTAGGACACATCTTTGGGCGAGAAAAAAAATGAAGTGCTTTGCAGGGATGGACAATTTTACCTTGGTAATCGCTTGAATTGAAAATTGCGATTTGAAGCATTGTGCGCATCCAAATAGCTTACATTTGCTGCCGACATGTTTCAGGCATTGCAAGAAGTGAGAGTTTAAGCAATAAATAGATGGAAATTGCCCTTTGAGCCAGAGAAGCCAACTGGCAGTTTCAAATATCATAGGTGTGAGTAAATTCTTAAAATGAGGACAGAAAGTCTTCAAATACAAGAAAAGTCACATTATTGTAACAGTGAATAGGTAATATTTTAAGTCAAATTTGAGGGTAGCATTACTCCCCCAGCCACTTTTAAAACAGGCAGACCATGAGACATAACCACTTGAATACTAACAAGACCACCTTGCACATGTCTGCTGTTACAGAAAAAGGGGGAAATGTGCACGACCTAAGCACACTCTTGAGGGGAAATGCAGGTCATTAGGTCTCAATAAATTAGGAGTTCGCCCTCTCATCAAAGCAGCTCACGTAGACTATTAGGGGACGCTGCTCGAAGAATATTTATCCAGTGACTCCCTCAAAGACTGCATTGAGCGCTAAACCGCTGAAATGCGTTGCTCTAACTCCAAGCCGGTGTGCAGAGAAAGGCAATTTTATGCGCAACTGCACCTTTCGGACACGCACAAACACTCTCCGTGAACACTATGGCGAGAGATACTGCAACGCGCCTTACCTTCGACACAGGTGAGCATGAGCGAAAAGAACAGATTCCAAAAAACAATTCCCGTCCTAATCCTCATCGTAGCGGTTTGAGCTCGGCCACATTTAACGCATCTCCGGCTGGAGACGTCCCGCACTTCCATGGATCCCTCGTAGCATTCTTCCCTGTAAATCCGCGTCATTGTCACAACTCGAAATATATAATCCCTAACCTATTTTTTTCTATTCCGGGAGATTCCCTGTTGTCAGGAGGAGAGACGCACAGCGCCGCCCGCCGTGGTATTCGGTCGCTGAAGGCAGAGAAGTGAGCGAGACTGAAATTTAGGAGAGAACCGAAGCAACCTGCACGAGGGCTCGAGGATTTCTGCTGAGAGGGGCATCAAGTGTGCGCGTCTCTGGGCTCGCGGTGCGCTCTGCACGCCCCCCGGTGCTGCTCATGATTGATCCCCCCCGCTTGCCTCCACGGACGCTGCTGCGGGACGCACACGAGACACAAGTCCAGCCTAGACTATTTGAATGGTGCCTTTATCGATCTGCACGTGTGATGCTTGCCTCAAGCAAGACGGAGGAGGGTGGGAGAAAGAGAGAGAGAGAGAGAGAGGAGAGAGAGAGAGAGGAGAGAGAGAGAGAGAGAGAGAGAGGGAGAGAGAGAGAGGGGGAGAGAGAGAGAAGGTGGAGGAGTCCAAGGGATGGAGAACGTCCTATGGAAGTACTACAAACACCACAACAAATCATGAAGTGGCCGTGGGTGGAAAAAGCAGGAAGAGGAGGCGCCAAATATTCATCCGGTGCAACTGTTAAGGAAGTGTGTGTGTGTGTGTGTGTGTGTGTGTGTGTGTGTGTGTGTGTGTGTGTGTGTGTGTGTGTGGTGTGTGTGTGTGTGTGCGTCTGGAGGGATACATGACGCGACACTCCCCCAGCCATCGTCCCGTCCATATACTAACAGATTTTTTTTTAAGAAATCCCCAAATGCAACTTAACCCCCCCCCCCTTCTCTTTCTGCATAGATGTGACGTTATGGAGGTTGTTATGTTTGGCACATTTGCATTGCAAAGATAGAAAGACGACGGCGTCAAAGCCCGACCGGACTGCGGTGGGGCTCTTCTGCCATCTAGCTTCCGAAGAGTCCCAAACCTGACTGGGAAGCAGATTGCTGACCCCGCGAGAGCATTGATTAAACCAGTGGTTCATAACAATCTCTCGAGCTTTGGCAGATATTTCATATTCCTAATGAGTTACTGCAGTTATCGTTAACTTACCCGTGTCCGTGTTTTCTTTCAAGATGAAGTTTGACGTTGTACCACTCGTTTCAGTAGGTTGAAGTTCTCAAAACTTACAAAGCACAGAGTGTTTTGTGCTTTTTATTTAATGGGAGCATGGTGGCGGGGTTACTTATACGGTATTTGTGGTTGAAGAAGCCAAATGTGAGCTGCTCACTCAGGTTCATACTGACGACTCGCACCCTTCACTTCAGCTTGTGAGCTTGCCACCAACAATGGTTGCAGTCATTGCGGAGGTGATGGGGGTTTAAAAAGACAAGGAATTGAAGATATTGGTTGTTTTACTGGGGGGATCTCATTTGAATGATCAGTGCCGGTGGTCTAGACTGACCTCGAGTGTGACAACAAAAGTCACTAGCATTGATAGAAACAACGACACATTATTAGTAGTAAAAGTAAGCAATACTTTTGGGAGGAACAATGTGACCTCGGGTAATTTCCCATGGGCCAGCTGATGATTTTTTGCAGCAAAGCGCTTGTGAATCACTGGATTCTGTAACACGAGCAAATGGTGGGATTCGAGCATTGTAGTGCACGTGACCCGTGCAGGGATTGTCTGCACTGCGTATTACACAAGATCAGCAGCTGCAGAGTGGAGACCTTCACTCAATATCAGTCAAGGCTTCAATCAATGAAGCTCATGACTTTTGGTTTGAATATTTCTCTATTAATAATCGCATGTGAAATTACCTCCACAGAAATCAATTTCTCCTCACGGAGTATTACGAAGATTTATTAGCATGCAGTCAGCTGGGACAGTTTATGACGACGTCTTTAAGTCATGAAAAGCGTTTTGTGGGAGGGAAGAGGCGAGTTACAGCAATAGGTGAACTTTCAATGGTCCAGTAGGCTTGTGAACACTTTTTCTATTCAGAAAAAGATAAAATCACATCTTATTGATCACACACACGGGGAAAGTTTACTTGACACATTACACATCAAAACATAAGACTAAGGCAAACTTGAGCTGATGAAAAATATACACTACACTTTTTTTAATCGTATAGTACTGAAACCATTGCATAGTATGTAGATAAAATTGTGGAAATATAAAAAAAAAAAGTTTAAGGTAGTCTAACCTTGATCACAAGTAGACACGGCAATATGATTATTATTGTTCATTGTAACATTGTTGTTCTGTTGGTAAATAGAAAATATAATTAAAATCCGAAGGCTAAATATTGCTCTGTATGACAGCTATAATTGGAATATAGTGTTTTCTAGGCTGTGTATTTTGTGAGCTATTTCCTTTTCCTCTTTTACTGTAAACCGCTTAATTCAGTAAGAGTTGTACTGACTGTAATGCACTGCAATTACTGCCTAACTGCAAAAAATGTTTGTAAATACGGCAGGATATTGGCCATTTGTGGAGTGGTACTGTGAAGGTTATGTCTTCAGGGGCAGTGACTCATTTTTCAGGATGAACACTCATTTATTAACTTTATTCAAATATGTAACTTGAAATCAAATGAATTTTTTTGAATGTGATTTTTTTTTTAGGAATGGGTAGACATTCAGGAAAACTCAAACTGCAGGTGAAACATTACTAAATATGAATTGAGTTGAATGAATATTTATTTAAATTCATTGACATTTAGCTGAAAGTTCGGGATGTACCGTACATAGCAGCAGTACTTATTGGCATTAGGTTTTGTGTGCTATTTACTAGTACTGATTTTTTGGGTCATTTTCCTAGTCAGAGTAATAAATAATGCAAAATCTTTAGACATTTGCGAGCAATGCTTGATGTTAATCACATTTCACCTCATTCAAACGGAATTGCTGAGAGATGTGTGTGTGTTCTCTATCTCTGTGGGACTCTTTATCTCAATGGTTTATGCAGCAGATGAAAACTATTGTGTATCTGCAGTGTGAAGTGGAAGGTCCCTTATTCCCTCCTGGCATCAGGATTCTTTGTGTGTCTACGATCCTGCTAAAGGCTGCTGAGAATGTATCAAGACAACATGCAGCTCGTCTTTACCACTGTAATCGACAGGTGGGCCCAGGGGAGCGGGCTTGGGTCGTATTGATGGCTCCTGCCAGTCTTCATTTGGAACCTGATGAGCAATCACACTGCCTTCTGCCCCTTCCTCCTGTTCATTTGGTGTGCAACTACAGTATGAGATTTGTTTTTGTAGCAAGCGCATCTGTGGCGGGTTCACATCCCCCCTTGGTTCACATTTGACGATTTGACAGACCCGTCTGCACCAAGCTGGGTGTTCTGGTGCAACACTGGGAATGTCCTTTGAGATGTGCCCGGAGAAGTGACAATTTGGTGGCATAAACTCTAATCTAAATTTACACCCACTCAGACCACTTCTGAACATTTGTGCAAGGTAGACTGCTGGTCTAACGGGATTTTGGCGAATTTGATCCGAGCACAGGCAGACAGATACTGAGGTCGGAGGACATTCTGTATTCAAGTCACCAGCGGTTATCATTCTCTATTTTAAAAAGATCCCCACTCACATTGTCTGTTGCCACACTGGCCAAAAGCAGTGACAATGCCCCCCCTCATCTTTTTTTGCAGACTAAAATAAAGTGCAATTGCACATCCACTACACTAGGCGGCATTGACTCTCATTGTCAGAGTGCAGGAATATGTCCTAGTCCATTTTTAAAGCCACTTATCCTCACAAGGGATGTGGGAGTGCCGGAATATATCCCAGCTAATCACAGGGATAAGATGGACTACACATTCAACTGGTTGCCAGTGTTCAGGGAATATTCTATTTTTTTTTTGTTTTGTTTTGTTTTGTTTTTTGCTACACACATCACTAGGAGATGGAGATAGGGGAGAGAAAGACAGCATGAATACAATTTTATCAGGTATGAAAAAAAAAACCTGTAGAGAGCCAGTGATAACCAAGACAAAGGACTGTTCCTGGAAAGCTAATAAAATGAGGAAATATGACGACCTGAATGTAACGCTTGATTTCAATGTGACTATGGTGGGAGATGAGGAAAGACACGTGTGTTTACTGTATCTAAAAATGTTGAAAGCGAACAGCTTGAAACCAAATAAATTATGAGGTCACTTAAAAACATTACACCCAAATTACGCTGATAAAATGCAAAAACATGCCGAAGATTGCATTCAATCGTCCTACATTGTTAATGTGACTTCAATAAACCAGCGAGCACAGTTAGGATAATATCAGCTGTTTGCTGCATGATGTTTGCTTACGATACGTTAAAGTGGTTTGTATATTTTGCTCCTGAGTTTATTTTTCACTTAAAAAAAGGGGTACACCAAACTATTTGAGAATGACTGTGATTAATGTGCATAATTTAAATAATGATTTATTTAGTCATTTTTTGCAAATTGCAAGCTTGTTGGTGCACTGTAAATCTTTTCTGTCATTGACTAAAAACCATCAATAAAGTTATTCTTTGTTGTAAGTTGATCTATATTTTTTATTTTTCTTTAATGAGGATCCATTGGTATGCATTGTCTAGCTTACTTATATAAGAACACCTAACTCCATCGTTTAAACTTTTCTCCGCCCGTCCAGAGTAATAATGTACAGTAAGTACAGTAATGAGAAAAAAAGTATAGTTCAGTCCCCCCAAAATTATCCCATCTCTAGTTTAGTTGTTTTAGAGAGCCTTTAACAGCATTCACTTTGAAATAATTAATTGAAGAATTAACGGACAAACTTCACAAGACATTGAAAAGAAAGGATTACGGATTTCCACAAAACTTTAGAGGGCGGATGATGTGTGACATGTTAAGGGTGAAATCATTTGATTTCTGTGAGGATTTGAAGTAAGGAGTAGTTACAAGAAGGAATTTATTTTTATGTCAACACACCTAAATATCTGTCTACCAAACCATGGATTGTACATTATTCTGTACATTTCTGTATGACACCCTATTGAATTTCAAGAAGAACACAATTCATTCCATTGATCAATGAATGGTTTGCATCTGACAGGATGTTCGTACAAACACGTCAAACCGTTCTAGAGAGTAATTGACGTGCTGGATGTACTTTTGCAAAGAACAAGAGCAGGGGGCTAGAGCAGCCAACCATCTGAGCTATTATGAGGGCTGCATTGACTGGGTTCTCCCTCTGGGACGGGTGCTGTTGTGCTTGTGAATCAGGGCAGTATTTTCTGATTAGTAGTGGCAAGACATGAGTGCTGTTTCCTAGGAATGTTTTCATGCTACGTTGAAGAAGTTATCCCACCTAGTCTTGAGAAGTTCTGTCCGTGAATGAGATTCATACTGCAGTGAATGTGTATTGTATGCAAGAGAGCCTCCATATTTGTATACAACAATGCCAGGGTATATTCATGATATAGTACCTATTCCCTGTGAGGCTGTTTGCAAAAAAAAGGGAAAAAATGAACAAATGAATAAATAATGCTCCACACCTCAGAAGACATGACTTGAAGTCTTCACAGCTGAATGATGTTTTATCTGTGGATATGTGTGTTTATGTGCATAGGCAAAGTGCAGTTGGTGGGTGGTTGATAGAGCAAGTTCTGGCATCAGATTAGCTGGCTTGAGTGCCCCTGAGGAATGTGTCTGGTTCTGGCTCCTCACACACCAATGCTAATCTGCTAATGGGTTCTGTTGCTCGTGTGCTCTGGGGTCTGTTACAGCACCAGGTGAATGAGTTTGAGTGAGGCGATGTGAATGTGTGCATCAGTAAGATGGAGGGCGATAGAGCCAGTGCACGTATGATGAATGGTTTTAAAGGGTAAGAATTGAGAACAGTAGTTTATGTAGGAAATGTTATCTTCCAATATTAGACTATAAAGCTTGTGAAGAATATCCTTAGTTCCTTACAGGACTTATGGAAGATAAATAAAGTTAGAGAAACTTTGAGACAGACTAAGACTGTGCTATTAGTAAATAAAACATACATAAAAGCTTAGTTTCACACCTCTCAGAATTTTTTTGGCCCCCTTTGTAATCTTTTTTTTTCTTGGCATAGTTTCCTCGGTTTAATGTTTTTTGATCAACCGAATGTAAATGTAGTAGAGTTTTTAAATCATGACTGACTTACCGTATTTTCCAGACTACAAGTCGCACCCACTCTGTGTAGAGGATTTTACATACATTAGCCGCAGCGCACTATACGCCACATATATTTGTATGTTGTGAAATCATATTCACACAGAAAGACTTTGTAAATCTTTATTTACATAAATTGTTTCCAAACAGTGGATGTAACACAGCAGTAAGACAGCTCAAGCATAACAGAAAAATCATTGTTTTTATTCATCCTTCTCCTGTTCACCGAAACCACTCAAGTCGTTGTCATCAGTATCAGATTTGAAGAGGCTTAGAACATCTCTGTCAGACACCATTTCAGTCTATCTGTCACTCTGTGTCGTTTTCATGTCCTGACACAGTTACTACTTAAGTTGTGCTGTTCTCACGCAGCAGGTCCAGCCTTTCGAAGTCCATTTCTGATCGTTGATCCTTTCACACTGCTCCATGCTTTTAAGATCCACTGGCATTCCTCAGGAAAGGATGAGCTTCACGTGTCCAGTTTTTGTGAAAGAGTTGAATTAAACGAAAAAATATATATTTTGCATTTGTGCTGCATTTTGCTTCAAGCGCAACAAAGACTAGCGCAGTCTTCTTCAACATGCTCGAGGTAGCTTCTTTTTCTTCTCTGTGCTCTGGAGGAATCTGCGCATGCCCAAACCCAAGTGCATTACATAGAAGAGACATGTTTTTAGCATTACGTTCAAACAAGTTTTTGTTTTACATGTAAACTGATAGCTGCTAACGAGAAAAAAAATCAATATTTTAACCACAATGTTACAGCACCCACAATGTTCAGAGCGCAGGAAAAAAGTTGCGTCTCATAGTCCGGAAAATACATAATTTACTTACTTCGGGGGGGTCTCTTCAAAACTGGTCCTTTGTAAAAAGAAATTACCTCATGACTTAGTGGTTTATGACATTATAGCAGACATGGGTCAACAAATTGAGGTGAGCCAGACACTCCACGCCTCTATTAAACCGCATTCTTCGATGCTGACCTGCTGTGAGATGGTCTTTGTGTGTCCTAAACTAATTAACAAAAGGTGCAACCAATCTGGACCAAGAAAAAAGGCTGGGGGGACGTCAAATGGACCTTAACTTAATTAGCATTTTCCCGTCAAATCTTGATTCCTGGAACATGGACTCAACACGCCGCCGAGTGGCCTTGAGAGTAACTGCAAGCTCGCTGGTGATCCGTGTCAACTGAAGATTAAAATGCTTTAATATTTCATGACCACTCCAGATATGTTCTAAATGTTTGGTTTTTATCTCTCCAACTGTGTGTCAACTGAGCCTTTTCAACTTTTTCAGAATAACAGATTTTGAGAATTGTAGCTTAATATTGAGTTAAAGCAGCATTAAATGTGATTTTGAACAGTAAGTAACTGATCTCACCATGACTTAAGCTAAACAATTACTTTGTGTGAGAAAAACTTTGGAAATCTTTTACTTTATGATTTTAAACTTGCAATAGTTCAAATTGTGCATTTGACAAAGCTTGATGGGTGTGGTCTTCCCCTCCCAGTTGCTCATCCTCCTTTTTTGATATCCCCTCAGCGTATTTAAAAGACGACTCCACCCCCCTTGGCCGCCAGCCTCAGCCAAATCCCTTGCCCTTCTTTTGTTCTCCACAGAGCCATCATGTGAGCGAGCTTTCTGCAAACCAAGCCAGCATCAGCCAATCGCAGGGCACATAGGATCAAACAACCAGTCGTGGCAATTTAGACCCTCCAATAAGTTAATGTCTGTGGGAGGAAACCGGAGTGCCTGGAGAAAACCCACACAGGCACCAGGAGAACATGGAAACTTCACACAAGCGAGGCCGAGATTTGAATCCCAGACCTCAGAACTATGAGGCAGACACTCTAACCAGTTACAGCACCATAAAGTCTACAAAGAAATTGGGGATGTTTAAGTTTAATGTTAAATTTGTATGTCAACATGTACTTGAGCAGTATAAATGTTTTTCTGCATGCAGAAAAATTTGTTTTTTGACTAATTGTACTTTTCAGTCTTCCAGGTTCACTGTTAAAATAACTAAGAAAAAAAATCTTTGTGGGGCTCAAGGATCCCCCGGATCCTCTGTTTTTTGTTTGTTGTTTTAAGTCACCTTTTTCATGCATTTGGTGTTGCTTGTCTTATTTGATGTATCATTTCTTGATTCTTCACTTATGCTAATGAGCCAAATGGACGAATCCCTTATGTGCCCACTGATCTTGCTCACTTCTCTGTCATTTAATTCTAACAGTCACTTTGAACTGAAGAAAAATGACAGATGTTTAACTAGTATTTCCACGTATTGTAAAGTAACAGTCGTGGAAGAATACAAATGGGAAATGAAAAAAAAAAAGCGCAGCACTCAAACGTGAAATGGCAAGCATGAGCTCCTTTAAATGTGTCTGTTTCTTGTCAGCGTTATTATCAAATTTGTGTCCCTGCTGAGAAGAAAATTGCCTGTTCCCAATTCCCTTAAAACAGTGCCTGTGTTACCTCAATGAGCTCCCTTAGGTTTGAGTGGTATGTGTGAATAGCGATATTTTATTTTATGATCAACATATTTAAACCTTGACAACTGATGCATCCATTCCTTTAGCTGTCACTTCATCATGAGGGAGGGCCTTTTGTGTATGACAGTGACCTAAGTTGTGTGGCAGGGTCACCCATGGCAAACTGGTCCAAGGTGAGGGACCAGACAAAGCATGTGCAAAGATCCCCTATGACGATGTACATTGGAATGTGTTCCCTTGCCCAGATGAGGGTCACCAGGGTCCCCCTCTGGAGCCAGGTATGGCTTGATAGTATCTAACAGCCCGAGGAGGCAACGTGGGTCCCCCTTTCCATTGGCTCGCCTTGTAGGAGGAGCCAAGGGTGTCGGTGCACAGAGAACTGGATAGCAGTTGAAGGAGAAGACTTTGATGGTCCAATCCCCATCTACAGAAGATGGCCCTGGAAAAGTCAAATGCCACCTCAATTGCAGGGAAGGAGCCTGAGCTGACGTGTGAGGATGAAGAATTCCAACTAGATATAGTCAGACTCCACTTGACACATACCTTGGGCTCTGGTATGAGTCTTCTTAAGAGAAGCTGGCCTCTATTTGACTCTGAAGCGGTCCAAGGCAAGAGGTTCTGAGTCGGTGTGGCCATATTTATTCCTAGAGGGTGGGAGATGTATCCTGACGATTGTTTGGGCCTATCCACCAAACATCAGCTCAGAGTACCCAACACCGAGTCATTGGAGGATGTACTGAAAAGTGCTCCCTCTGGTAGGATCTGGAAGGATGTGATGAGAAAGAACCCAAGTTGTGTTCTGGTATTGGACACCTGTGGTCATCACGGATTAAATTTAGACACCATGTTTAGACATACTGTAAGGGTGTGCATATGTGCACTTGGCACCAGGACACCCAAGGCCACAGTTCGATGATTAGCTATGTGGTTGAGTCATCCGACTTGCAAGCACACATCTTGGACACTTGTGGGAAGAAAGAAAGGGACAGAGCTATCGCATGTCCGTCTGACATGGCAGACCCAAATGGATTGTGACGGTTTACTGGTAACGTCTGTCAGAATCCTCTGCCAAAACATCGAACTCCGGAGGACTTTGCCCATGCCCGGAGGAGGTCGGGGACATTGAGTCAGAGTGGATCATGTTCAATGCCTCCATTAGTGAGTCCATAAGGCAGGCGTTCCCTGTTGTGGCAGCCATCCCAGAACCTGTTAGTGTTAGCGGTAAGTGATGCAAGCTGAAAAAAAGTTCTTTTAAGTTGTCTGCCTCTGGATACAGTCAGGCCAACCATAACATATCTTTAGTCTTTGTGGTCGTTGAGGTAAAAATTAAGGCGTGGAAGATGTTTGGTGAGGTCATGAAGAAATATTACCAGACAACTTCAAGGAAATTGTGGTCCACCCTCAGATGTCTTATGAGTGGGAAGCAATGCACCATCTATAGAGGGTATAGGGGCGTCACTTTGACTGATTCCCTCATGAGGTGGGTGCACTGACTTGATCCCCTCTCCCCTCCGTGTGCCAGCACAACACCGTATGTCAGTTGACAAACATTAATATGGTATTGTGATCATTCACTAATATATTCCTTAGATGCGCTATACATTTGAATTGCTTGTACTGTGACAACTAACAATAGCATAGGTGTGATTAAGATATCAAATCAGAGGTTCTTACAGGTGTTTATACACTATAGAGCTCGTGCACCTACGTCAAAAAAATCATGTGACTGGGCATATTGCCGGTCAAACAAAGCATTGCTCAATGGAAAGTCGCTTGAGACGAAATGAAAATATGTCTTACAGTACGACACCCAGAGTTTTGTCCGATACCGTTAAACATTTAGAAGGTGATAATAAACGAAGGTACGTGGAAAAATTAGAGACATTTGGCACAGAGGACCATTATTTAATGCTGAAGTCGATGTTTTCGCCGATAAAAAAGTGGACTGTTAATTTGCTTCTGCTTGTCTTGGACAACTGGATATACACGTATGTGGTCAGTAAATTGTCGAGATCTACGCGAAAAAGTTTGAAAGCATATGAAAGTCTGGATGGAGATAAATACTTCATTGCTGGGTCCGTTCTCAATCAAGAATAAATCCCAACATAGTGATGGACCCAGAATTTTTCAATACAAATAAAGTAGTACCTCGGTTTTCAAATGTCTAGGTTTTTGTACAAATTGATTTTTGAACAAAAATGTAGATATTTTTTTGCTTTGGTTTTCGAACGAAAATCGGTATTCGAACACCCCGACAAGCTGACCCATGATGATTTGTTATTGTGCTTTCGAACGCATCCCCGAAAAAAACGTAAACAATGTAACGCGCGCGACGCAACTAGCTGACCTACACACTCCTCTGCAAGTGGACGTGTCCCGGAAGTGACTTTTTTTTCCTCTAATTGAGCAATATTAACCCCCGATCATGGCTCCAAAGAAGGCAAGTGGAAATGTTGGTGCTGAAAAAAGGAAAGTGGTGCGTAAAACTGTCGACTTCAAGAAGGATTTGATAGCTGAGCACAAATGTGGTGTGCGTGTTTCTGAGCTATCGAAGAAATATGGCATGGGGAAAACGACCACCACCATTCTGAAACACAAGGATGCCCTCAAAGCAAGTGATGTTGCTAAAGGAGCAACCATGTTGACCAAGCAGAGGTCAAAGATCTTGGAGAAAGTCGAAAAGGTGCTTCTTATTTTTGTGAACGAGCAGCAGTTAGCTGGGGATAGTGTTGGCGAGGAAGGGAGGAGATGTTGTCTGATGAGGCTGAAGGCAGGAAGGATGTCTCAAGTGCCGATATAAAAGCTATCTGCGCTAAATGGAACGACATCCATAGTGTTGTAGAACTTCATCACCTGAATAAAGCTGAATGTTGGAAAGCACTGCAAAATTTTAATGATGTTGTTATGACCCACTTCAGAAAAGTGGTTAAAAGGTGGCAGAAACAGACAGATTCATTCTTTGTGAAAAAGGTGTAAGTCACCCCCACTGAAGACATCTGAAACTGTTGTTTTGCATTGTTTTTTTCTCTTGTTCCATTAACACCACCTCTAGTACTTTCTGTGTAAATAAAAAACTTTTTTTTTCGCCCCTCATTATTGTCTATTTAAAGTTATTCCGCACTTTTGTTAACAAAAAAAAAAAGCTTTACAAGGCTAGGGGCTGAATCGCTAAAGATTTGGCAATGCACTCCGAGCCTAGCATACTCGACTAGGCTAAAGCATATATTTTAAGCAAAAAATATATTTTTTTAAATGATTTAATTTTCTAAAGTATTTAAACTTTTCATGTATTTCTACTATGCAGTTTGTTATCAGGAAAAGCTAAAAAAAAATCACAATATTTTTTAGACTTGGAACGCATTATTTAATTTTCCATTCATTGTAACGGGAAAACGTGCTTTGGTTTTTGAACGTTTTGGTTTTCAGCCAGCCTTCTGGAATGGATTGTTTTCGAGAACCAAGGCACCACTGTACCAATATTTAAATAAATCACCCCTGGTTTTATACAAACTCGCATTCATTAATTATGTTTGAAAAAAAAAGACGGGTTGACGGCTCGTGAACGTGGGAGCATATGCGGCCAAATGTTACCCTTTGCCGAAATCCATCGATCTTTTCAGCTGGTATTCAAAACAAATACCAATATTTAAATAAATGACCCCTGGTTATACACAAACTCTCATTCATTAACTATGACTGGGAAAAAAAAAAAAGCAGTTGTCTCCATGGAACGTACACTGAAGCGATTGCGACCACGCGTTAACCTCTCTGCTGCGACAGAATGTTTATTTTCCTTATTTTTTTTAAAATATGCATTGTTCTCAAATGAGCCAACTTGGCATTATAAATACCTCTTGGTCATTTGCGATTGTGAAGAATAATTCCTACCTGAAATGAAGCGATCGCTAGACAGGCGCTTGTGTATTTTGGTTGGGCACCATCCATCATGTTTAATTGCCAAAATCCATTGATATTTTCTGGTCTTTTCAGATTATATTCCATAGAAGAACAAGTCTCTGGCAATTTAAAAATCTGCTCTGTTTCAACTGCTCCCGTAGTCCAGAGCAGCTAGTTTTGACCGACAATATGGCCCCATGCAAACTGTTACGTCACATGCATGAGCTCTATACAAGCATTCCACCACACCGCGCATCAGAAAGACCGCCTTGCTCATCTCCCACATCCTGTGTTAGCCATTGTCCTCTCTTATCTTGTCCTATTAGCTAATTGTTGCATGTTCTCACCAGGTTTTCAACAAGTGTAGCTGTTCCACTGTAAACAGGACAATGGGGACTTCAGCTTATACAAATGTACTATGATGATTCTTAATTATATTAGACGCCCAGGAGCATGTGTGTTGAAGGCTTGGTAGTAAGTTGGAACCAGTTTAGTTTGGAAGCACATTACACTATGGTACTGTACAAACTGTGGTACTGTCTGTGGTGCTGAAGTAGCAAGCACACGGACATTTGCCTCTTCCACACTACCGTTTGTGAGGTCACCTTGGCTATATCACTTTCTAGAACTTTATTATTCATAAAATGTATGATTTGAGATCATCTTCAGAGAGTACTTCAAGCTTTAATATTGCAATGAATAATTGTGCATCCAATGCATATTCAGTGCATACTTCACGCATTAAAAGAAAGGTGAAGAACGACACTTCCATGCGCATTATTGCTATAAAATTCTGTAATATTGGGATTATTGTTTTGTGATATACATTCTTTTATAAATACACCATAAACAAACCATCTCTTGCAAATCTAAAGGATAGAGTGATGAAAGATTAGAAAAACGTCTGCTGTTAAAATGTAATAATCAATCCAGTTGAACAAAAACTAAAACATAATTTATGTACCAAAGTAGCCATATGAGTCAAATACTATTTAAAAACAGTGTATATGACAGATTTTTCACAAGATTTTACCTGTATTGCACCCTTCTACCCTTTAACTCAAGCTGTGGGCCAACAGAGCTCTGACTATGATTGCAATGAGTCAACGTTCATCTATGAAACAAGTACAATGTTGCAATTCAATTCATCTATCTGTCTGCTGGTCTATCCATCTATCTGATCAAAATTTGAATTTCAACAAAAGATGGAGCTAGTTTGCCGTGTGAAGCTGTTTCATGACTAAAACTGAATTAAATTAAATTAAATCAGAATTTATTTAAATTAAGACATTCTGTGAGCAGCCATTCACTCTTGAGGGGTTTTAGATGTAATACAGGAGGTTTATTATTACATGAGGGATGAACACTGTTGCCAATGGAGAAGGTCATGAATACATTGATACTGTACTTTGAACTTGTACTTTAATTCACTTCAAAGAACCACAAGCTGTGATAATGGCATCCTATCATATGGCTGGATCATGGGCAATTTAAGACCAGAACGTGTTGTGATGACATACAATAGATGTTCTGCGGCTGACTCTCAACAGGTGGTAGCTGAACATGTCCTTGTGAAATCGCCAAGAAAATAAGAAAAAAAAAAGATGAAACATTCATTAGGTGTTTAGTATCATTTTTTTCTTTTGATGAGAGCTGCAAAGGGATTCCATAATTTAACTATCTCTGCCTTTTTATGCCCCAAAGAATCCTGAAGTCAGGGTCAATGAAAAGGAATAGTTTTACGTTAGTTGAGCACTAAATTCTCTTTCTACTAATGGTCTCACATATTCAGTACCACACCAACTGGATCCTTACTTTACATTTCAAGCAATACATTAACATTTCACGTTCACTTTTTAGCTTTTTAAATTTTCTTGTGGCACTGTGGAAATAAATAATGCCAAAGAGCTTGTTTCTCAAGATCTATTGGATAAGTTAACCAAATTTAGCAAATGAAAGGTTGGGCCTCTTTGGTCTCAGAAGAGTCAGAAACAAAGTGAACATTTTCTCTTGGAATGGTTTGAAAAAAAATTAGAAGAGATTACAGTCAGTAGAGAGGATGGAATAGGGAGGTATCATTTACTGTAGGTGTGCTTGCAGACGGTCCTAATTTTCATCTCTTTTGATGGGGGAACTTTAATTTTAGCTCTTATCTTATTTCTGATATATTCTGACCTGACTTTCAACAGTCATATCAAATCATTTACTAAAAGTGCCTTTTAGCCTCTGAAGAACATATCCAGAGTGAAGGCTTGCATGTCAAGAAGACCAGGAGAAGCTCATTAATGCTTTTATTTCAAGTAGACTTGACTATTGTAACGGTTTTCTGACTGGAATCCCTAGAAAAGAGAATTTAACAGCTGCTGCATTTTCAGAATGCTGTGGTTCGGGTTGTGACCAGAACAAAGAGGTCAGAGCATATAACTCCAATCTTAAAGTCCATGCACTGGCATCCAATCAGCTTTAGAATAGATTTTAAAGTTCTGCTACTGGTCTATAAATCACTTAATGGTTTAGGTCCCGAATACATGAAAGAAATGCTAATGTATTAGAAATCCAGTAGAGCTCTAAGTTCAACTCACTCAGGTCAAATAGTAGTCTAGAGTCCAAAGCAAACATGGTAAGTAGTATTTAGATATTATGCTGCAAAAATAAAAATACAAAATAAAAAAAAAACAATGAGTTGCCAACAAATGTGACATCAACTCCAAATGGGATTTTTTTTTTTAATATCTAGGTTAAAACTTTGTTCAAGCTTGTTTTAGATATATTTATTGGACTGGAGGCTGTTTTAATTTTATTTTTCCCCTGTTTTACATGTTTTATTTCTTTGTACTTAAAGGCTTTAAAATCATGTACAGGACATTGTACAGCACAAAGCACATTGAGTTGCTTTGTGTATGAAATGCGACACACACAAAAATTGCTTTTCATATCCAACCTGAATCTCAGATTAAACTGCAAGAAACAACGATGCAAAAACCATACAACTGCTGTGCACATTGATGGTGGCAGTGGAAGAAATGTTCAGTTGAATGCAATTTAAAACTGCCTGCTCTGAAAGGACGATTTTCATTTTGTCTATACCTAATTAACAAGTAGTAGCAATAAAGACCTGTTACATCTGCTGCCGATGCAATTACCCATATATATATAAAGTATAACCAAGTAAAATTAACTTACACTTCTCATTTTTGTCTTTCGAGAGGTAAAATTTGAAAAATGCCAGCACCAATAGACAAAAACTCTTTAGATTGATGTACCAGGTTAAAAAAAACACACACACACATTTTTGGAGCCGCTTATCCTCACAAGGGTTATGGGAGTCCGAGAGCGTAAACCAGCTATCAATGGCAGGAGGCGAGATACACCCAGAACTGGTTGCCAGCCAATCAGAGGCCACAGAGACAGACTACAGTCACAAACAGAATAACACCTAAGGGCTAAAGAGGAGACGATATATAGAGGCAAAGGGAGAACATGCATGCTCTACACAGGGGGGCAGCATTTGAACCCGGTCTTCAGAACTGTCAGGCCACCGTTCTATGCTGTTGTTCGACCGTGCTTCCCTTTTAAAAAAAAAAAAAAATCAATCTTGATGAGAAGGCAATTTTAGATTGTGTGAACCTCGACAATGAAGTTTCATTGAATCCATTTTGTGAACAAATGTGTCTGGAGCAGCAACTTAATGCTACTTTGAGAAAACATGTATGAATATCCTCTTAGTTGCAGTCTGTCCTCTGTTGAATTCAGACATACAAAACACTCCTTCTCCAAATGTTGTTGATGTTGGAGTTCAACTGAAACGAGAAAACAGTTAAAAGATTTAAAAGTAGGTCCAGACAGTACTTACACTGAATAAATGGTAGCGTTAGAATAATGTATGATGGGCTTTTGAGCAAAGTGGCAACCTCAGAAAAAGGGTGAAGATGGAATGAGTCCAAGAAGTAGGGCTGCCATTTATAGCCTGTACAGTACATATCTGATTACTTTGATACTGAAATAAATAATGCAAGATTGAAAGTATGAAATCTTCAATGAGGGGGTCATTTTCTTCCATTTAGCTTTGTTCAGTTTCATCTTTGTAAGAGATGATATTACAATTTTTTAAGAAATCCATTTGAAATACAACATCCTGATTACCAGTCTTATGGTGTCACCTGTATCTTATCAGTATGTGGTAAAACGCATATGATTAGAGTTGCCCAATGTCTTGACATTCACAATTAGTGGGGTGGCATTTTGCAGTCGTACAATACAGCGTAAAGATAAGTAATTTTATTTCTTCAACTGTGTCAATCATTAAAAAGTTGCTATTGTTTAATATAATTTTATAACAAGTTCATTTTTTTTATATATATATTTATGTGACCTATCAGGGGTGCCCCCATCCTCTTGCGCTAGGTCAGTTGGTATAGGCCCTAGCTCACCTGTGACCGGAATAAGGATAAATGGCATTAAAAATGGATGGATGCCTTGCATTGCAATTGATTGTTTGAATAAAAGTCATGTTTTACTGGCATATTCCATTATTCCATTATTATATTAGTCTGTGCATAATAGAATTTTCTTCTTCTTTTCCTTTCGGCTTGTCCTGTTATGGGTCACCGCAGCCTGTCATCTTTTTCCATCTAAGCCTATCTCGTGCATCTTTCTCTCGAATGGCCCCGTCACACTATGACGTTCTGGCCAGCGTCCTATAGCATTTGAGGAAACGTTGGTAGTCGCCCACGGTCGCCGGGATACCCCCAGAGTAGCGTTGTTTCCACGCCAGTGAACGTCAATGATCGCTGGGAATCGGCGGAAAATGCCGGTCCGGAAAAAAAGTTTTGAACATGCACAAAAGTTCTCACCGAGACCAGCGTTCATCAACGTTTAATTTTAAACGCTGCAAAACGTTCAAGAACATCCGTGGAACATTTTACTAAGGTTCGCCGAGTGTTGCACGCATTTGCCTATCGTTAGTCAGTCGTAACACTAGCTTTACTTGGTTGTTACTTAATCGTTTGCTTTGAAGTGAACGACTCACTGGCAACTTGTCAACGCCCACTGAACAATCCCCTAGCACACACAGCGTGTAACCAAAGTGAAACAAACGTCGTTTGGTGTTCATTGAGCGTCATTCGAGCGTTTCCCGAACTTCCATGCATATGGGTATATAAACCGATGTTTTGTAAAAGCAAGGTCCATTTAATATTAAACTACAGTAGAGAGCACCTACTATGGAAGATCCAGAAAGCAGCAGTTCGTTTTCGTGGTAAAACTCCACCAGACTATCCTCAACAGCCCGGTCCAGGATCCTGCAATCCTTTCTCTGCTTCTTTTGTCTCTTTGTCGGACCATCCTCACTGGGGTTTGCAAGGTGTTTAGGGTCCCCAGAGGGTGTCATATGGTGCGTGACTTCGCGGACGTGCTCTTCCTCCTGCTGTTGTTTTTCCTCCAAACACATTGCTCGTGATGAAAGAGGCTTAGCTTTCTTACTAGCAGCGCAAGTTGCTGAAGTCCGGGCCCTAACTTTTTATTCTTCTCGGCGGCATGATGCTCGCTGTTCTAACTCGCGACAACAGCTGAAGTGACTATGAACTTTCCAACGTTTTAGTGCCGGTTACACTGTAAAAATTCCACGCCACCAAAACGCTTTTCTGCACATGTCCATTGAAATCTGCACCAATCACAACTCTCTCTCTGACTGGGATGCTCAGGACTACTTCGTCTAGTACCTTCCAGTATTTCTCTTTCAACTCAAGGTCACATCCAACCTGTGGGGCAAAGCGGCTAATCACATTATTCATAATATCCTCAAATTCAAATGTCATCCTCATGACTCAATCTGATACTTTTTTCAACTCCAATACATTCTTCGTCTTCCTTTAGAATATCCCCTTCTCCATTTCTCTTCCCATTTACTTAATGGTAAAATAATTTAAACCCTGCTTCTAAACCTCTAGCCTTACTCCCTTATCACTTGCTCACCTGGATGCTCAATATATCAACCTTTCTCCAAATCATCATATAAACTAACTCCTGAGC
Source organism: Syngnathoides biaculeatus (assembly GCF_019802595.1). Taxonomy (NCBI): domain Eukaryota; kingdom Metazoa; phylum Chordata; class Actinopteri; order Syngnathiformes; family Syngnathidae; genus Syngnathoides; species Syngnathoides biaculeatus. Next base: position 24,750,305 of record NC_084644.1, on the reverse strand, counting down.
TTTTCCTGTCATAGTCCCAACATTCAAAGTCCGAACACACAGTTGTAGGGTCTGTGTATGTCTCTTCTTCTTCTACCGACTAAGCCACTTTCCTCTTCTTTTTTGTCTTTGACCTACATTATCTGAATTTCTACCTACGCCTTGGAGATTAACAGTGCCGGGGGCGTGCGTAGTTACCCCAGCCCAAGACCTATCTGTCATGGAATTTGTTTGATGAACGCTCCTATATGTTTGGCACAGTTTTACACCAGATACCCTTCCTGACGCAACCCTCTGCATTTATCCGGACATGGGACCGGCCTCCAGGTCCCACAATATTGTGTTCACCAAAGGGCTGCATATAGTCAAAAAAGCAATCAAATAAACAGTCAACACATAAGGTACACGATTCACAAACAACCTAATCAATGTTAAAGTCCAAATAGAAGCAGTCAAATAAACAAAGTCAGCACATAAGTAACACAATTCACATACTACCTAGTCTATGTTAAAGTTAAAGTTAAGAGGCTATGTGGGTAAGAAGGTTTGAGTATGAAAAATGTAACATATGTAGATTTAAAGAATATGGGGATGAAAGAGATTCAAACCAATGGCTTCCACTCCAGTAGTTGCAGGTTGAGTCATCCTCACGATCGTCGTTGTACAAGTTGTGTAGGTTGAACAAGATTATGTAGTTATTCACATTAGATGCGTCTTCAACAGCAATGGGTTGATCACAAACGCGTCTCGTTGTTAGCCAGCTCAGCAAATAGTCTGGGCCGAGGAGCAAGTTTAAGTCGGCCCTTCTACTTGTCCAACTTCCTCACTACTAGTACTCACGGACCTCGTTGTATATGATACATAGGTTTTGCGGGTTGTGTAGGTACAAGCGATTGATGTTTTCCTCCTCGACAAATATTTGATTTCTGACGAGTCTTGTTGTTAGCAAGCTAAGCTAGGCTGCACTGTTTTAAACGCGGATGAATACGGCTCCAATTTGGGAACTAAGATTTCACATATGATGATTCTTAGTCCACTGAAGTTGTCACCAGGGCGTCCCACATTGAGTATTCACAACGTTCGGTACAAATTCAGCGGGATTTATTTATTGTGCGATCGGGTTTGCCGGAGCCTACTGGTTATGGTGCCATCAGGTCAGGGACCAGAATCAGACTCCAAAAAAAAAAAAAATAAATATATATATATATATATATATATATATGCATAATAGAATCACCACCAATATAACATTTTATGAAAAAAAAAAGTCTTTGCACAAGCTCCTGATCTGTTCCAAAGAGGTTTTAAGGACCCTAATTTTATAACCGGCGTAAATCAGCCACAGCAAGTGGCACAACACTGCATTAGGGGCAAATTAGACCAGGATTGGCAATTTTGTAGACCAGCACAACCTGGCGGATCTGAGAATCAATGCACTGATAACCTGTGGGAATGTTTCCAGCTTCAAAGTTGTTCCTTTCATTCCCTTTCAATTCAGCGCAACAACAGTTTTGACGACGACATCTCTGTGTGGAAAAGAACAATCCGCAATCTCAGCAATTGATTAATGGAGCATTGTCACTGCTCTTGGCTGGTGCAGTAGCAATTTGAGCATATACCCCTATTAATAGAGAATGAGAATGGGACAACAAACAGTGACCTAAATATGTCAAGGGACCTCAGTATATGTTTGCCTATGACACAATCAAATTCACCAAAATTTCCTTAGATGATTTAGACGAGCAGTGATAAGTTGACTGACCTGCCACAAAAATCATCACACAGCCAGACATATCTTCAAGGACACTCCCTTCCTGCCTCAGAAAACCCAGCCTGGTGCAGAAGTTGCACGAAATTCTGAATCCGCAAGCATTCACAATGCACCAGAGATGTGCCGTCTACGGAAATATAGCCTAGAATGTGAACATTTCATTCTCAAAAGAAATTATTTGCTTTGGCTGTAAATAGATTATTCAAATAAATTAATCACACCTTCACACACATCTGCCTTGACTTAATGAAATAGTGTATTATTGTCACGAACGAGACTCGAGGGCAGACCCAAATGCACAACTCTGGTGACAAGTAAGCAGTACGGAAGATGCTTTTTTTTTTTTTTTTTTGGGAATGGGTCTCTATGTAAAATAAGAATACAGTGGGTCATCTTGTTTATCCAGTATAGAGAGAATTACCTGCTCCGTCAAAAAGGGAAAAATTGAGACACACTCAAATATGTAGTGGAAGAGAAGTGTGGGGTGGGGAATAATAGAAAACAGACTCAAGAAGTGGAGTATATAGGAGACTGAGAGAGAGAGGTGACAAGAGACCCAAAAAGAAAAATGAGACTTGTTTCAATTTGAAATGATGGAATATGTTCCCACCCCAGATCTCCGTTCAATAAACCACCTTTTGTTGTTGAGCTCAGGAGGAGACTGGAAGGTGAAAAGACATTCTGGCCAAGTGTGAGTGTGTCCAGCCTATAACTTTATAATGACACAACCTCCTGCGCTGCAGATTTCCATGATTTCTACTCATGACGGAATGTTAAAGAAAAAAAAATCTCTATGTAGAATTCAATGTTGTATATTTCCCTTATTCATGTTTTCATAATTAGTGAAAAAATGTGTTATTCCATTTTTTTTTATACCTACAGGATCTGAATTTGCATGCCTGAATGATCAGAAATGAAAAGGGCAAAGATTACCTCCATTGATACATTTTGTCATGAAACTATTATTGTCATGCCCCTGCCTTCCAGCCCGGGCTGTGCGTGGCCAGCTGATTAGGAGGTGCACACCTGCGCCTCATCCCGACTGATTGAACCCGGTATATATAGGACCCAAGGGATGACTGGTCCTTTGCCAGATCATTGCCTCTCATGCCTTGTTCCCGCACTTCCGCACTCCTGACGTCTACCTCCCGACCAACCCCATAAGCCTGCCACTACTGATACTGTTGCTTGTTTGGACTGACTTCCTGATTACCAACATTGGAACAAATAAAAGCATCTTCCGTACTGCTTACTTGTCACCAGAGTTGTGCATTTGGGTCTGCCCTCGAGTCTCGTTCGTGACAATAATACACTATTTCATTAAGTCAAGGCAGATGTGTGTGAAGGTGTGATTAATTTATTTGAATAATCTATTTACAGCCAAAGCAAATAATTTCTTTTGAGAATGAAATGTTCACATTCTGGGCTATATTTCCGTAGACGGCACATCTCTGGTGCATTGTGAATGCTTGCGGATTCAGAATTTCGTGCAACTTCTGCACCAGGCTGGGTTTTCTGAGGCAGGAAGGGAGTGTCCTTGAAGATATGTCTGGCTGTGCGATGATTTTTGTGGCAGGTCAGTCAACTTATCACTGCTCGTCTAAATCATCTAAGGAAATTTTGGTGAATTTGATTGTGTCATAGGCAAACATATACTGAGGTCCCTTGACATATTTAGGTCACTGTTTGTTGTCCCATTCTCATTCTCTATTAATAGGGGTATATGCTCAAATTGCTACTGCACCAGCCAAGAGCAGTGACAATGCTCCATTAATCAATTGCTGAGATTGCGGATTGTTCTTTTCCACACAGAGATGTCGTCGTCAAAACTGTTGTTGCGCTGAATTGAAAGGGAATGAAAGGAACAACTTTGAAGCTGGAAACATTCCCACAGGTTATCAGTGCATTGATTCTCAGATCCGCCAGGTTGTGCTGGTCTACAAAATTGCCAATCCTGGTCTAATTTGCCCCTAATGCAGTGTTGTGCCACTTGCTGTGGCTGATTTACGCCGGTTATAAAATTAGGGTCCTTAAAACCTCTTTGGAACAGATCAGGAGCTTGTGCAAAGACTTTTTTTTTTCATAAAATGTTATATTGGTGGTGATTCTATTATGCATATATATATATATTTATTTTTTTTTTTTTGGAGTCTGATTCTGGTCCCTGACCTGATGGCACCATAACCAGTAGGCTCCGGCAAACCCGATCGCACAATAAATAAATCCCGCTGAATTTGTACCGAACGTTGTGAATACTCAATGTGGGACGCCCTGGTGACAACTTCAGTGGACTAAGAATCATCATATGTGAAATCTTAGTTCCCAAATTGGAGCCGTATTCATCCGCGTTTAAAACAGTGCAGCCTAGCTTAGCTTGCTAACAACAAGACTCGTCAGAAATCAAATATTTGTCGAGGAGGAAAACATCAATCGCTTGTACCTACACAACCCGCAAAACCTATGTATCATATACAACGAGGTCCGTGAGTACTAGTAGTGAGGAAGTTGGACAAGTAGAAGGGCCGACTTAAACTTGCTCCTCGGCCCAGACTATTTGCTGAGCTGGCTAACAACGAGACGCGTTTGTGATCAACCCATTGCTGTTGAAGACGCATCTAATGTGAATAACTACATAATCTTGTTCAACCTACACAACTTGTACAACGACGATCGTGAGGATGACTCAACCTGCAACTACTGGAGTGGAAGCCATTGGTTTGAATCTCTTTCATCCCCATATTCTTTAAATCTACATATGTTACATTTTTCATACTCAAACCTTCTTACCCACATAGCCTCTTAACTTTAACTTTAACATAGACTAGGTAGTATGTGAATTGTGTTACTTATGTGCTGACTTTGTTTATTTGACTGCTTCTATTTGGACTTTAACATTGATTAGGTTGTTTGTGAATCGTGTACCTTATGTGTTGACTGTTTATTTGATTGCTTTTTTGACTATATGCAGCCCTTTGGTGAACACAATATTGTGGGACCTGGAGGCCGGTCCCATGTCCGGATAAGGCATGAGAGGCAATGATCTGGCAAAGGACCAGTCATCCCTTGGGTCCTATATATACCGGGTTCAATCAGTCGGGATGAGGCGCAGGTGTGCACCTCCTAATCAGCTGGCCACGCACAGCCCGGGCTGGAAGGCAGGGGCATGACAATAATAGTTTCATGACAAAATGTATCAATGGAGGTAATCTTTGCCCTTTTCATTTCTGATCATTCAGGCATGCAAATTCAGATCCTGTAGGTATAAAAAAAAATGGAATAACACATTTTTTCACTAATTATGAAAACATGAATAAGGGAAATATACAACATTGAATTCTACATAGAGATTTTTTTTTCTTTAACATTCCGTCATGAGTAGAAATCATGGAAATCTGCAGCGCAGGAGGTTGTGTCATTATAAAGTTATAGGCTGGACACACTCACACTTGGCCAGAATGTCTTTTCACCTTCCAGTCTCCTCCTGAGCTCAACAACAAAAGGTGGTTTATTGAACGGAGATCTGGGGTGGGAACATATTCCATCATTTCAAATTGAAACAAGTCTCATTTTTCTTTTTGGGTCTCTTGTCACCTCTCTCTCTCAGTCTCCTATATACTCCACTTCTTGAGTCTGTTTTCTATTATTCCCCACCCCACACTTCTCTTCCACTACATATTTGAGTGTGTCTCAATTTTTCCCTTTTTGACGGAGCAGGTAATTCTCTCTATACTGGATAAACAAGATGACCCACTGTATTCTTATTTTACATAGAGACCCATTCCCAAAAAAAAAAAAAAAAAAAGCATCTTCCGTACTGCTTACTTGTCACCAGAGTTGTGCATTTGGGTCTGCCCTCGAGTCTCGTTCGTGACAATAATACACTATTTCATTAAGTCAAGGCAGATGTGTGTGAAGGTGTGATTAATTTATTTGAATAATCTATTTACAGCCAAAGCAAATAATTTCTTTTGAGAATGAAATGTTCACATTCTAGGCTATATTTCCGTAGACGGCACATCTCTGGTGCATTGTGAATGCTTGCGGATTCAGAATTTCGTGCAACTTCTGCACCAGGCTGGGTTTTCTGAGGCAGGAAGGGAGTGTCCTTGAAGATATGTCTGGCTGTGTGATGATTTTTGTGGCAGGTCAGTCAACTTATCACTGCTCGTCTAAATCATCTAAGGAAATTTTGGTGAATTTGATTGTGTCATAGGCAAACATATACTGAGGTCCCTTGACATATTTAGGTCACTGTTTGTTGTCCCATTCTCATTCTCTATTAATAGGGGTATATGCTCAAATTGCTACTGCACCAGCCAAGAGCAGTGACAATGCTCCATTAATCAATTGCTGAGATTGCGGATTGTTCTTTTCCACACAGAGATGTCGTCGTCAAAACTGTTGTTGCGCTGAATTGAAAGGGAATGAAAGGAACAACTTTGAAGCTGGAAACATTCCCACAGGTTATCAGTGCATTGATTCTCAGATCCGCCAGGTTGTGCTGGTCTACAAAATTGCCAATCCTGGTCTAATTTGCCCCTAATGCAGTGTTGTGCCACTTGCTGTGGCTGATTTACGCCGGTTATAAAATTAGGGTCCTTAAAACCTCTTTGGAACAGATCAGGAGCTTGTGCAAAGACTTTTTTTTTTCATAAAATGTTATATTGGTGGTGATTCTATTATGCATATATATATATATATATATATATATATATTTTTTTTTTTTTTTTTTTTTTTTTTTGGAGTCTGATTCTGGTCCCTGACCTGATGGCACCATAACCAGTAGGCTCCGGCAAACCCGATCGCACAATAAATAAATCCCGCTGAATTTGTACCGAACGTTGTGAATACTCAATGTGGGACGCCCTGGTGACAACTTCAGTGGACTAAGAATCATCATATGTGAAATCTTAGTTCCCAAATTGGAGCCGTATTCATCCGCGTTTAAAACAGTGCAGCCTAGCTTAGCTTGCTAACAACAAGACTCGTCAGAAATCAAATATTTGTCGAGGAGGAAAACATCAATCGCTTGTACCTACACAACCCGCAAAACCTATGTATCATATACAACGAGGTCCGTGAGTACTAGTAGTGAGGAAGTTGGACAAGTAGAAGGGCCGACTTAAACTTGCTCCTCGGCCCAGACTATTTGCTGAGCTGGCTAACAACGAGACGCGTTTGTGATCAACCCATTGCTGTTGAAGACGCATCTAATGTGAATAACTACATAATCTTGTTCAACCTACACAACTTGTACAACGAGACCCATTCCCAAAAAAAAAAAAAAAAAAAAAAAAAAAAAAAGGAATATCTCCACAATGCAGCATGACTTAGCGCATGCGCCTCACAGTTTGGGGTACCCAGGCTCAAATCTGGAATCCCCGCTGTAGCCTTTGAATGTTCTTCCTGTGCCAGCACAGGTTTTCTCTGGGCAGTCCTGTTTCCTCTCATATCCCCAAAAGATGAATGGTAAGTTAATTAAAAACTCTAAATCCCCCATAGGTGTGAATGCAGATGGCTGTCTGTACATGTGTCCTCCGATTGGCTGGTGACAAGTTCATGGTGCCACTCGCTTATCCACCGAATATAAGTAGTGTGGAAAATGAAGGGATGGGGAGCTACAAAAAAATTCTCTAAAATACATCAAATTTGTGTTGGGGGGTTAATTTGAAAATTAGTTTTCCTAAATTACAACCCATTTGGAAATGAGACAAGGCTTCACAAGTGTATCATGCGCAAATGACTCATGGTGCAAAGAAGGTTGGGGGATAGATGCTGATAACCAAATGTAAATATGCATCCATTCATATTCTGTCGTGCTTATCCTCTAGAGTCCCTGGTGTGGTGGAGTGTTTCCCAGCTGACTTCAAGTGATGCAGGGTACACCCAGAACTGGCCATCAGCTAATAACATGCCACATATAGAACATTTCAGATTCGCATTCAATTCAGTCTTCAAATGAGCCAAAGATATCTTAGAATGTGGGAGGAAGCCAGTCTACACGGAGAAAATGCGCTCAAGCAAGGGGAGACACGTCAACTCCATACAGGATGGCAGATGTTAATCCCTCAGCCACCAATCCACCTAGTACAGTGTGGAAGCAAGAATGAAATATAAAACAGCAACTCTGATTAAGTTGCAGCTTCTACTGACTTGCTCCCCGAGTTGCATACCAAAATGTTTTGATCATTCATATACTTTCACTGACAGAAATTAAGAGTCCATGCATTCAATGTTCTCAAGAATTGAAGTAACATTAAGAATGTAATTTTCAGAAATTTGATAAGGGAAGTAAGCCAGATTTGTCTTTGTGTCTGCTACAGACTCTCCATGCCAACCATTGTTTTACCTCTTGAACCTTGTCCCCTTTGCGCTTCTCCTGGAGAACTAGGACAGCAGGTCTGGGATTATTTGTCTGCCAAAAGATTGATCTGAAAGACATCTTGCTGACCTAGACGAATAACTTTATGGTTTATTGGTATGCCATCATGGCATCAGATAAAATTTCTTCCCAAGGTACTATTTTAGTGTTGTTCTTATGTTTTAATCCTCTTCCACAAAAGAAGAAAAATATTTTAAACCTGTAACAGGGTCGATAAAAGTACAAACATCAGGCCAGTTTCTTTAAACAGCCATCCATTTTCTGAGACATTTATCAATTTAGAGTCTTTAATCAACATACCACGCATGTTTGTGGTAAACCCACACAGGCACATCACATGTGGTACATCAACTCTTCTTTGGATGTAAACTCAACTACTTTCAAAAATTGTACTCGTCTGTGTTCCTTTTCATTCTCCCATTTCACTGTTCTTTCCAGCCACGCCGCCAAGCTCTTCCACCTCCTCATGCCATGCCTTCCAGTACGTTCATTGTAGCGACAGTCCACCACCACATTTAGAGATCCCAGCTTGAACATACACTTCTATTTTGATACTGCAAGATAATGAGAAAAAAACAGTGCTTGCGTAGATATTTTTTTAGTTACTGTACTTGAGTGAAGAGCATCATCATACTTGTCAAGGTATGAGGTAGACATTTTGTCAAAAACAGTGCTAAAAAACAAACATGCTAGTAAGTTAAATCTTAACTTCACTTAAGCACTTTTAAACAACCACAGCTACACACAGTGCTGTGCATTGTAAGAAAAGGAAACAAAAATATTGAAACATGGGGCAAATGAAAACATTAATAGCAATATTAAAAGTAAAACACTAAAACAGTGCAGTCTCATACATGCACAGTGAATTAAAATGAAATGAGGGGGGCTTGCATAATAACTCTAGCGGAGGGTTAATTCTAGAGATGGACCGGCAACGGATAATGCTCTATCCTCTCTGAGCCTCAGTGTAGTCCTCAGCACCTCCAGTAGTGTCTGATCGACTTAATTGAGGGAACGTACGGGAGTGTAGGGGTAGATCAGCTCAGAGAGGAATGGTGGGGCCAAAAATATGCAAAGATTTAAAAACAAATTAAAGAATCCTAGAATGAACTCTAAAATGCACAGGAAGCCAGTGAAGGGAGGCCAGAATTGGGGTTACGATCTCCCTCCTACATTCTCCAGTTAGGATGCAAGCAGGTACATTCTGAGCCAACTGGAGATGTCTGGATGAGGACTGGTTGACTCTTATCCCTAAAATAACCCTAAACAATTGAGGCATCACATGCTTACTTCTTTACAAGTGGTCAGGTGAGGGCTGCAGGCTCTTCTAATAGCTGCACTCTTCTCAAAGACATCTATGATGCACAAACACGCAGAATCTGGCTCGGGAATGTAATACGAGGACAAGCAGGGGCGCCCCTGAGAAATATGTCATCTGGACGGCAGCATATGTTGATGCAAAACCTTTCTGCATTAATGGTGCCATCACAGATGTGCAAGCTACATATGATGCCATGGGCACTAACACCCCCACCATACCATCCCAGATGCTTCTTTTCCTGACTTCACACTGGTAACAATCTGGTTGGCGCGGTTCCCCTGCAACCCATAGGATACAACCTCAAATCGTGAAATGTGGACTCAAAACAAGAGCTACTGTATCACCCGCTTTGTATTCATACTTAAAAAAAAAAAAAAAGCGCTTATCAGAATTTCACATTGCATGATGGAGCCTCCATTTTTGTCTACTCGTGTTACTGAACCCAAGTGATATAGTTAATGGTACAACTATAATAAGGTATTCATGCATTATGCAAAGGTCACAACAATGCTGGAACCGATCCCAACTACCTTTGAGCAAAAGGCGGACTACACCCTGAACTGGTCGCCAGTCGCATAGAGACATCAATAAGTGGGACCTGAACCCACACTGCCTGTACCAAAGTCAGGCGAATGTACCACTTCACCAGTGATTCAGGTAAGGTACCCAATATGTTTAAAAAAAAAAAAAAAATCATGTGTTTGGGGTTACATTTAAGGCTTTTTTATATTTGTTTATTTTTTTAAGAGAAGGACAGTGTGATTTAATCAGCTGCACAGGTCTTCCTGGTTCAATTTAAATTTAATTTAGACTTAACCATTGAGTCATCGTTAATGTTGTGAAAACAAAGAATGCTTTTCTTTAAAAAAAAAAAAAAAAGGGTATTTCAGTGAGACCTTTGGATAGTAGTTTACACAGTATACAATAGTGGTTTTTCATGGAAAACATGACAGTCTGACGAGCTTGCTCCCATGAGGAATGTCTGTGGTTGATGGGTACTGCAGGGAAAGTTTTCCATTGCAGACGCCACCACTGTAGTTTCCCGTTTTTCTTTTCACCAAGAGGCAGTCGTCTCAAAGTGGGGGGGAGGGGAGAGCCCAACCTGGACTATAATTTAAAATATATATATGGAGTGCAGCACGGTGGATCAGCTGGAAAGTGTTAGCCTCAGAATTCTGAAGTCCCGGGTTCTACCTGTGTGGAGTTTGCATGTTCTCCCCGTGCCTGCGTGGGTTTTCTCCGGGCACTCCAGTTTCCTCCCACATCCCAAAAACATGCAACGTTAAAGCTCAAGTGTCGTCAAACGGATGATTTTTGGTATATTATTAATGAAAAACCCACAGCCAATATGGTCCCATGTGTTTTTTCACCACAAAACATGATTTTGACGTATACAGCTTTTTGTAACTCGCGCCATGAAAATCCTCTCAGGAATTTGTTGTCGAGAAGAAGCAGGTGTAAAGGACAGTGGCGCCCCCTCGTGGACTCGTTTGTTTCCATTAGTTTTACCTCCGCGAAGGTAGCTCGTTGTTCCTTCGTGTTAGCCAAAATGCTAGCTCATTGCATTGCTGGACATTGCTTGAACACTCGGGAGAATGGAATTACCCTTCATAAGTTTGAAAGAGACCCTGTTTGTTGTGAAAAATGGTTTGCACGGGTGCAAAGGACAAGTGCTTCGTGGGTTCCAAATAACAGGTAGGTGTGTATACAGCTACTAAAAAAAAAATAGTTTGGGGCAGACCACATAATCGGTCTCTCTCATAACGTAGCAAAAGATCCGCGTATAAAATGTGTTGATGTGCGCATATAGCTACTAAAAAAATAATAGTTTGGGGCGGACCACGTAATAGGTCTCTCTCATAATGTAACAAAAGATCAGCGTATGAAATGTGTTGATGTGCGCGTCTCCCAGCCAACAATGTCTCACTCAGACTTGCAACATAGCTCGGCTCCACCCCCTCCTTATATAGCACGGCGGGCCGAAACTCAGCCACACCGGCTGAGGCGCCGCGTTCGGCGGTCACATCTTCTGCGAAGGCTGCGTGTCAGGATTTGCGATGGGGGCAGCTCTGAGGAACCCAGCTGAGAATGCATTACTCAGTCGTGTGCGAGCATGAAGCGCTTGACTGTAAACACAAAGCGGCACCGCTCGGCTCCGTCATAAGCCACACCGGCCGGCTGCGATGAACCGCGATGGGTCATCTCCGCCGCGGAAGTGGATCGGATGGGATGTGGTTTGGCTGCGATGGCATATCATCTGAATATGGCTCAAAACAATAGTGTAATATTGCCCTGAGGGCTCGAAACAATCGTCTAATATTGCCCCGGTAATTTCACTCTGTTGTGTGGTGTTGTCCTTTTCGAAAAGAGCTTCGGTGTCAGAAGGGGCGTTGGAAAAATCCGAATATCTCTGTTGTTCGGCTTCCATAGTAGCAGGCACTGCACGTTTTCAACGGCGGAAGTGACGATAACGGCAAGGACAGATGACGCGACTAATCTGGCAACCACTTGGATGTCGAGGGACACTCCATTGCGCAACTTTGTGCATGGATGACGCGCTCTCCGCTCACTTTTTTTTTTTCGTATAGACATTGAAGTGAATACTGTTATATGTATTTTTCAATACAATATCTATTTTAGAATGTTTATAGGGATGTCACCCGCACTTTAAGTTAATTAAGTCTAAATTGCCTAGGTGTGATTGTGAGTGCTGTCTTTCTTCATGTTCCCTGCAACAGTTCAGGGTGTACCCTGCCTCCTGCCTGATGACAGCCGGGATAGGCTCCAGCATTCCCACGACCCTTGTGAGGATAAGCGGCTAAAAAAATATGGATGCATATTTATGGAGTGGACAGACAAGACTAGCAAAACTGACTGCCACTTACACTTCCCATCCAGTAAATGACCAGGATATGGCCTGTAGTGGTGTTTTATATAATCCTAGAAGTCTCCGCAAACAATGAATTTGTGTCGTGGACCCACATCCACCCAGTTTGGAACTTCCCCAACAACAAGCAGAGAATGTTTGTTGATGCACTAGGAAGTTCCCTGGTCAAGGAGCAACTTGAGCGAAGGGAACGGTGGCCCGAGTAGCAGCCTTTGCAACCTTGGTTAAATAGCTGCAGCACTCACCCTGCCACACTATCTTCAACACAAAGAGCATCAGTGACAGCTTTCCACTCAGCCAGTTTTGCTTCATCATCATCCTGCACAGCCAAAGCCACACCACCAATAAGGCCACCTGATTCAAAAAGGAAGCGGTCTCAGTTCTGGCCTAGCAATAAGAACAGAAAGACAACTGTACTTTTCTTGTAACAAATCTCTCTAAAGAAATGTCACTTTTTGTCACACATGCATCAAATAAGCATTAGCTGACAGGGATCATCTGCAGGACAGGTTTGATACAAGAATTAGCTGAATAGCAAATTTGCATGTGGTTCACTCAGTACTTGATTTATTTTTGCTTAATTTCCTTGTTCACTCAGTTTAATGTTACAGTGGCTAAATGCATTATTAAAAATGACATTTTAGGATTATGTCTCCCTCGTTCTTTTATTAACACTCGGGCCTGAGTATTTTGTTTATTATGGCTGTTCCATAAGGGCAAACTATTTTTCAGTGTGGTACTTTGAGTAAAAGGTTTGACAACCAGTGTTAAACCAAACTGTAAATGGAAAGATATGATTAATTAATTATTAATATCATATCTTTTATTGACTAGTACATTTTTTAAATATCAATCTCTCTGTAAAAATGTCACTGGCTAAGTGTTTTCTCATTTCAATGAAGCCATTGAAAAACATACTCCCCTTTATTGTGTCCTCACTAATGACAAGTTGGATAAAACTGTTTATCAAAAAAAAGGGGTGTGAAAGAGACCTTTAGATTGAAATTGTTCATTTAATGTCTCCTCTGTGACCCTCAACAAAAGAAGGAATTCATTCACTTCACTTGGGAGCATTTGCCTTTCTCACAAAATACACAACCTCAAGTGTGACATGGTTGAATTCCTCATTCATCTCTGTTTCAGATCAATAAACGAAATGACCTAGTGTTGTTTAGCCTGTGTATAACTGAAAATATATACATTTGTGAGCCATTATACATTTTTTGGTTTGTTTAAAATCATGTATTTTTGTTCAGAGGCAGCAGGCAGATGTGCTCATTAACAATGGCTTGCAATAACCTTACAAGAAGATAGTGGTCGAGCCAACCTTGTGGGGCACAGACACTGGAGGTAATTGTCACTTCTTCCATGGTGTTGGTGAGGCCACTTGAGCAAAGCCAGGATGGCTGCATGCAAACGATTTGAAGGGCGGTCAAAAAAGAAAAAACTGAAAATATTCTGCACTCCTTCAGATTCACATAAATCACAATGACGTGGATAAAATACTGTATTGATAGGAATTGACTTCCTAAAAATCTAGATAACTCTGTGCCTTTTGCAACAATAATAGCACGTGTAAGAAGCATATGCAAACACTCCTCTAAATTCTTGGGATCATATGTTAAATATGGCAGCACTCATGATCTAGTAGAACAGCTGAGGAAACACCCGATTGTAAATATGAAGGTTGGAAGCCAGAGGTCATGGCCTTAACTGAGAAAATCCACAAGTGGAGATTGGATTGGGAGGACAAACAGCAGAATCACACATATAGGAAAAAACACTAGGTAGAGAATATCACATCTCCGACCAAAATGATAAGAAATGGGCTTAAAATGCACAGATCTATCAATGACTCACTATTGTAGATGTTACATGAGCATAGACCATGTAATCTTTGAACAGAAATAGTTCATGACAAAATAAAAAAAGAAGTAGTACTTGCAGTACAGGTAAATACAAGTACTATTGCTATCGTACTCTTTGGCAGCTGTACAAATCTGTATATGAAACGTTGCACTATCAAAGGCTGTTTCGGCAGATTTGACAATTGTTCCATTCTCTCCATTCTTCTTTTTCCACTGAATCTTTGTAAATACTGTTCATCCGCTTTTGGGTCCAGAGCTTATGGCTATGCAGCTCCTCACCTTTCGAACTCAGAGGTACTGACTCACTGCAATTTGAAATCTGACCATCTGACTTTTTCATGGGATTACTATTTATTGGTATATTATGGGTGTTGAGTGCCTTGAAAGAAGACTATGAATAAAATATTGTATTTTTGTAATAACTGACTTAGTTGTACAAGTAACAAAATTAGTTAATAGATTTTAAAAAAAGGTGAGGGCGAAAAGGACGAACATTGAAATCCGAAAAGAAAAGTAGGTAGAGTTTGAAGGGGAGTGAGGTCATGAAAGAAGTCTGGCGGGAGAAGAAGCAAACACAGAATTTCAAGTCTTTGACCTTGACCTCTTCTGACCCTTTATGGAAATCTCACAAGACCTGACAGACACTGCTCAAGGCTGTTGTAATTCACTTGGGAGATAAAGGACCAAGCGCAAAGTCAATGGCAAATTCATCTCAGAGGATTGTTATATTATTTGTAGTCACACACACAAAAAAGATGGAAAAAACATTCACGGTCCCATAGTTGTAGAAAAACTGAACTTAATGCAGTATGCAAACCTATTTTTTCAGAGACATCGCAAACAATTTAGTAGTTGAAAAAAAAAGAAGGTGAGGAAAAGAGAGTCTGAATTTTCCAATCTGTCCCTCTGTCCCTCTGCCCACCCACATTTCAAAGGCCATTAAAACAAATTCTTTTAACACGTCATAAGACATTCTTCCAAATTGAACGAACCAAGAACAGTCACTCCACCAATTATCAATCACACAGATCAAGCAAACAAAGGCTACCTAACGTATGGTTAATGAACTTTGACTAAACCAGCATGCAATTGACAAAAAAAAAAAATGCACAGATTTACAAGCAATGCACGTTGAATAAGTGTTGATAATATAGAGAATACATTAAAAGTTCATTTTAAATGGAAATGTTACGGGATAGTGTATCATCTTCCTAAACATCTGAAAATATCATATTTATTTTCCAAGAATGTCGAAAACACAACGAGAATTTGTCTCTGGAGGTTGGAGCTGCTCTAGTACTACAGCAGACAGTCAATTGACAGAGAATACTTTTGACACATTCGCGTTGGGCCTGGGTTCAAACCCGACCTCTTCTGTGTGGAGTTTGCATGTTCTCAGGATACTTCGGTTTCAACCCACATCCTAAAAACATGCATGGTAGGTTCATCGAAGGGTTTGTCTGTCGGTGTCGGGATAAGTATAACAAAAGGTGCATGGACAGATGGTTTACCTGTGTACCTGCACTGCTTTTGCATTCTCCTCTCCATTGTCCCACTTTTCCAGTCAGTCACACCAACGTCATTAGCCACTCTGCTCACCTGCACACACAGGTGCTTCAAATCATCAATCAGCCACTGCTCCCTCTTTCTTTGCCAGAATGTTCTTTAACTCTCGTCTCCAGCACTCTTTGAATTCACTCCCATTGTCAACGCTGCCAATAAGAAAAATAAGTGGACAAACACATAATGTCCTCGCTACTTCAGCTCAGTAAAGGGAGCGCTGCACATGCAGTTTCTGACACTTTGCAGACAATTAATAGACGTTTTCCCTCCCTTTGTCTTTGAGAGCTACAAGCACATAATCAGTGAGCATCTCGGCAAGAGTCGATCTCTACCTGACTAAGGAGCAACAGATGTTTCATTGTACACGGAGACTCTAGGAAATAAATCTCCTCTGTAAATAGCTCCTAGACACTTCAAGACAGATTAGTGCTGCGATCAAAAGAGGATATCTAGCAGGTGAAACAATAGCATCATTACACTAGCCAGTCTCATGCCATTGGGACAAGCATACCTTTTGCTCAGTACTGTATTGCTTAATATAATGAGACAAGGCATCGCATGAGTTCTGGAACAACACAGCATGGCAGTTTTGTCTTTTTTTAATTCGGATTTTAAGACTAAGTAATGAAGATGCAAGTTTAAAGATATTCTGTTGCTACTCCTCTGCTGATTTCACAGCACTCACTAGTGAGCCAATAGTGTGCAAATGAAGACGGTAGCTGGAAGAGCCACAAATATAGACAAACACAATTAACTGGTCAAAAGCATTCAACACCTCTCAGGCTTTACTTTTGACGTTGATTTGAGTAAGCATGAACCAGTCATGGGATGTCGATGTTCATTGATCATTATCAAAGAAAACATGCTATCGGCATTCCCTTTATGGCAGTGCTCACTCAGCTGGCGTCATACCATGACAGAACACATTATTCCAATTTTAGCACCTTCATGGGAGTGAAGTTTCTCGGGGCTCATAAACACAAGCAACCCCGTTAACTGTACGTAATACTCTGATGACCCCCCTTTTCTTATGTGATAAAACAAATCCACCCTGAATTCACGAATCTCTAAATCTGCACTGTCTGCAACCTTCAGATTTTATCCAATATTATCTGCCTCGATGATGCAAGCTAAAACGTCTGCAAAAATCTAATTATTAGTTTGTTTGATAATTTATTTTTGAGTTATCTGGCAAAGAAATTAGGTTTTGCAACTGAATGTCTTTAATGACTTTCATTTACACAGTAGTGAGATTTTAAATTCCAACCGTATCTGCCTCGTCAATCAAACGAGAGAAGTGGATGTGGAGAATTGTAGCGATGAACCAGTTCTCATAATCTGTATGTGGTGCTTTGGGCTATAGATGATTAGATCTAACAGTAATGTAAACGAGGACATACAGAAGGAGAACACAATAACATTAAGGGAGCGCACTGCCTGGAAAATTAGGCAGCTTGTGTTGTTATTGGTTTGGTCGTTTATCCAGTCAGCCATATGTAAATATGAATATGAAAAGAACAGCGCAGGCAGCAGGAAGACAAGAGCATGATGGTCTGCTGCTCTATTGACGCTCTTAAAATGACAATGAAGGGAAGTGTAGACCGCCAAGGGGGAGTGTTTTGGCATAATGATGACCTCACTGTGAGCTCTTGTTAAGTATAATTGGAGTGAAGTGGACAGAGGAGGGTTGTAAAAAAGGTAGGTGCCATCTAATGTGTCATTTACATGAAAGGCTGCAGCAGTATACCGGCTTGCATATGACTCACTGTGGTGAATTTTAATGTTTCATAGCCATAAAAAATACCCCATTTATTGAGTCAGCATCATGTCGAAAAGCAGAGAAGCATAAAAGGGTGCCTTCATCTTTTAATGCAGTGGGACTAGAACCTCTCAAATAGGCCAGTCTTTCTCTCTCAAAACCCACCAAGAATTGAGAGTTAATAAATAATTGGGTCTGTCATTCCACACAGATAGGGACCCACTCATCTCCTGCAGTCAACCTAAGATGAGAGTGCACCCACTTATGACTTTTTAAGACCCACAACAGCCAGCAAATCCAAATGATCCATTTTCAGCCCCGTGTGAATACACATTTATTGTCATAACTCACTTCTCCTACCAGTCAGACACATACTCCCCGGAGGCAGTCTCTGACCTGGACATGAAGGGAAACAACACACCAGCGTAATCTTAGCAGGAAGCTTTCTACCCACCACCAGCAGCAACAACAACCATTGTTCTTTGTGAATGTGTTCACACGCCAGCTGAATGTAGAAATCCACCTGGCACTCATTGCCCGCAGGTCATGCTATGTGGTGCGCCTACGTCCGCTCCCCTCCCTTACATGAGCTCTTGTATTCATTTAATGCTGCCATCCCTGACCCATTTAGATCGCTGTTGCTTGTTGGATACTTGCTTTTCACTGGACAGTGACAATGTCATTGTCAATTCAGTAATCCCTCATTTACCGTGCAGAAAACCCCTGCAATAGACAAGATATGTAAAATAGGGAAATAATCTTTACAGTCTATTTATATGAATTTTAAAGTTTCGTAGATGCAATTCAAGGTCAATATATGACACTTTAGAGAAGTGCAGGATTTTTTTTTTGTCCACTTTGGATCATCATACACATACTGTAAAAAAGTAAGTATCAGGTGCTTGAGAATTATTAATCTCAACCCATGTGCACATACAAAGAATGGTTGGTGTACCAGCTAAACAATTAGGCAATGTGCCTTGTAGTTATTGTCATGTAGGCAATGAAAAACATTAAGGTGTTTGCTGCTGCTTCCTAGAATTTAAATGTTGCTCTTAACTTTCATTTCTTCCATTTTGTTGGCGCAGCCAGTTCCATATTGTTAAGAGTCTGTTCATGAGCTCTCATGTACATTTTGGGTAGCTTGGTATTTGTGCATCTCTTACATGTTACTGCCACTGTGAATTGTAATACTCTGAGGCCCCTTTTTATGCACGCTTTCAGTGGGTTGCCGGTTATGTGCAGTTTTACTAAGCAATGTAGAAATTTACAAAATTCCTGCATTGCAATTACTTTGTACAGTTTATTTTTCTCAAAAGTAAATGATCTTATTTGTCCTTGTCTGAGTAATTCCTGACACATTATAGCAAAGCAAATTAATGGTGAGCCATTGAACATCAATTAATTGGAGTTTACATGTTTTACCTTGTATACTTGGACTACTACTACTACTTAGAGATCATTGACGCCTCTGTTTGAACTTCTCCAATGTCCATTCATTCATCCATCCATCCATCCATCCATCCATTTCCTTTTGCCGCTTATCCTCACAAGGGTCGTGGGGAGTGCTGGAGCCTATCCCACTTGTCAACAGGCAGGAGCCAGGGTACACCCTGAACCGGTTGTCAGCTGACTGCAGCGCACATAAAGACAAACAGTCCCACTCACAATCACACCTAGGGGCAATTTGGAGTGTTCAATTAATGTCGCATGTTTTTGGGATGTGGGAGGAAACTCGAGTGCCCTGAGAAAACTCACGCAGGCACGGGGAGAACATGCAAACTCCACACAGGCAGGACCAGGATTGAACCCGGGTCCTTAGTACTGTGAGGCCAACGCTTTACCAGCTGATCCAAGGTGGCCTACGTTCTCCAATGTCTTTTTGAAAATATTTTATCACTGTTGTTAGTGTCTACCGCTGCGCAGTGTCATTTATGTGCTCCACTACATCGAAACCTTTCTGTTGTGGTTAAATTTAGAAGTTGTTGGTTCCTTTAGCATTTTTGACTGATCAAATTCATTATTTATTTAAATGTTCTACTTTAACTATTTTGTTTCACATCATTACAATTATCAGTAAGAAAAATATGGTAAAATAAGAGTGCAGTACAGCATAAACATTGGTTTGTGAATCAAAAGGTGTCTTATTTTATCCAGTATCCCCATACTTCGTGTCACCGTTGACCTAATATAATTGATATGTGCTTTCCAACTGAACTCCTGGTCAATAATTATATATATCTTCTCAAATACTCAAAAATTACCTCGGCTGTTTTTTATTTCAGTGGCGTTGCGATTATAGGATTTCCAAAAACCTTAAGGGGTTTTTTCTATTTATTTAAATATTTAAAGTTCTGCAGGCGAAACAGTAGCATGACTAGTTAGAGCATCCGCCTCTCACTTCTGAGAACTGGGGTTAAATTCCCGGCCCCGCCTGTGTGGAGATGTTCTCCCCGTGTCGATGTGAGTTTTCTCCGGGCATTCCGGTTTCTTCCCACATCCCAAAAACATGCAACATTAATTGGACACTCTAAATTGCCCCTAGGTGTGATTGTGAGTGCAACTGTTGGTTTATTTTTATGTGCCCTGCAATTGGCTGGCAACCCCTTTCGGGTGTACCCTGCATCTAACCCAAAGACAACTGACATAGACGCCAGTATGCCCCCCACCCTAGTGAGGATAGGGGGATATGAGAATGGACTGAGGGATAATCTCCACAAAAAAATGTGACCTTCACAGCTTTTGTGAACATTCATTCCATTTCAATGTTAGCGCTGGTTGCTCTGTAAACACAGCACAAAATAATTTGATCTCCATGAACATTTCAAAAGTGATTCATACAGTCACAGATTTCATCAATCACTGTAGTTATACAATCAACAATCTTGTATTTTTTTCTTTCATCAGTTTTTTGCAGGCCCGTAAAATTTAGGTTAATAAAAAAGTTACATTATCGCCACATTACTGGCAGCCTTTATTACGCCGTAACTGTTACCGAATGTCTTTATGTCTCAGTTGGCTGTCCGTTGTATCCATGTCATACTAGAGCGTCTCCAATTTTCCGAATTCCTCCTATTTTTCTTACGTACCTGAAAAATAAAGATGATTCTGATACTGATAACTAAGTTTCAGAATCAGCAATCACACTGAAAGGAGTTGAGAAGTGGCGTAGATATTTAATATTTTAAAATTTTGTTTAGAAACTTTGGCTTTTTAAGTGTATGATCAATATACAATGTTCTAAATCATATGTATCATCAAATTGATGCTCAGTATAACAGTTACCATTGAGACTTAGAGTAGCTAGAAAATTTCTTTCTCGATCAATGTCTCAGTCGAATTAACGAAGAGTGGCCAGTTTGCAAGATTGCTTTTTGTTTTTATTCATTTAGATGTTGGAGAAATTGAATTTTACTTTAAATAAATGGAAGAGATGTTTTTGGAAATTGGAATGTCACCAGGCATACCTTTACAGCATTTGCATAATTTGCGGTCCTTTGTTAATAGACATTAAAAATGACTTGAAACACAAAGGCAAAATGTTCTTGAGATTGCGAGAGTGAAATATTTCTCTTTTTGGCAAAAACTGTGTTGGGGTTGGTAATTGCACAGTTCCTTCAACAACTTTTTGTGTACAGAAGGAAAACATTTCAGCAGAAATCCAGTTGGCGTACAAAAGGCTGTCACTCACCAAGCTCATTGACTTTCTTAATAAAGGCGTAATGAGTTCTCACAAGAAGTATATAATTGCCTCCTGTCTCATGATCGACTGACAACCATCCCCTTTACACTCTGACCAGCATTACATCAATACTGGTACACAGTATGCATGGCCAATTTACTGCCATAAGGTTGTTTATATTTACATATCGTAATTACTCTGAACAATGTCAAACAAATATAGTACTCTTATTGCTCTTGAACTGGAACATATTCCCTAAACCTGGTCTTCGCTTAATTCTTGTGAATTCTCGTAGAACTAACCCAGCCGAACAAGCTCTGGTGAAAAGATGGGGGGTTTCTTCCTTGCTGAAGCATGACTCCATCTGTGTGGCAGCACCATTCATGACAACCCAACTCCATCTTCCAAATAAGGAGCAATCAGGCCTCCCCTCCGTCTGTGGACACTCATCAGTGTGTCAATGGCCCGTGTGGCTCCCACATGATTACAGGTGTGACCTCTTCATCTCCGTCCATTCCCACTGGTGTGAGCCAGTTCTCCACCTGCCGAATGTGCTTTAATTGGGTGATTCACCACTGTCCTCGAGTGCAAACACACCAAGCACCATAGTGATGAATATTGTCATGGTCCCCCTGGTGGTCCCACAACAGGAAAGCTGTCATCACACAACAGCCCCATTTCATTCAATTCAAAATGTATTGAATGTCCCGTTTACCGCTCTAAATTACAGAAAGTCAAACAGTGACCTACTGCATAGTTATTTTGAGCATCAAAATGTTTTTGGTTGATTGCGAGAAGATGATACACTGAAATATAAATTTTCTATAAACCTTATCCTGTTCAGGGTTATTTGGGGTTAAAAGGCAAACTCAGAGCTGAAAATGTTACGGAACGTCCATATTTCGTGACGGGAATCACTGAACGTTGAGTCATTACGACACGTTAATTGCTAAGCTATCTTTTACAGGTAGTCACAAAATATCAAAGTAAGTGATTTGTTGAAACATTTCTTTCGTCATATAGGTCTGGCTGGAACTTCATTTTTGAGAAGAGAGAGGAACAGAACAACAAACTAACCAGCCAATTAATACATGCTCAGAAGGAAAAAAAAAATTCAGATCTACTTGACGCCATGTCTTAACCAGAAATGTATTTATACATCACTGGATATGTCAATTCAGAAAGTGGCCACATTGAAAGTATATTATTGTTTTTTATAATAAATACTTGTAATATATGATAAGATAACATTTATTAGTCCCACAATGTGAATGGAAATGTACATTGTTTCAACTGCGATTATAGATATAGGAAATATAAATGTTTTATAAATACTATGACTAGAAGACATGTAGAGTATAAGAAGTCCATTGTAAAAAAAAACAAAAATAGAAACCAATTATTAAGAAACTAACCAATCCAGTCAATCAGCAATGTTATCTGTTGGGTTTCAAAACGTTTTTTTTATACCAAGGTAGAAAACAGAACAGGCAAAATGCATATTAATCTGGACACATGTTTTTTTATGAAATGTTGAACTATCAAACACTGATATTTTGATTTAGGTTCCTCCTGCGTCTGCCATTATAAGGGTGATGTCTATCTATCCATGTATTTTCTGAGCCACTTGTCCTCACAAGGGTCACAAGAGTGCTGGAACTAGTCCCAGTTGTCATCGGCCATGAGGCGGGGTACACCCTGAACTGATTGCCATCCGATCACAGGGAACATGGAGACAGACAACAGTCGCACTGACAATCACACCTCGAGGCAATTTTGAGTCTCCAATGAATGCATGTTCTTGGGCTGCGGGAGGAAACCAGAGTGCCCGGAGAAAATCCACGCAGGAACGGGGAAAACATGCAAACTCCACGCAGGCGAGCCTGGGATTGGAACCCCGGTCTCTAACCAGTTGATCCACCGTGTAAATATTCTGGTCTTTACTTAATAATATTTCATATGGGACATGAGAAAATAACTCAATCAAAAACACTCTATCCTATGTCACATAACATATCCGATATCAAATATAACAACCATAAACCCTTTTCCCACATGTGGTAGCACGAGGTCAATATACTTGAAGAGCAGAAAGATGACTTAAGATAATGACTGCTGCCCACAGTGTTCTCTTGGAAAACCTTGCATTTAACATTAAACAAGGACACCAAGAGTTACAGATTTCAAAAACCTTTTGACAACTTGAAAAACACCAGAGCTGTAAATAAAGCCTGAGGCATTTCCAGTTCATCTGTGGCCACCTCAACACCTCGATACACTCACATGTGTGCCTATCGACATTGATGTGTCTTCAGGCATTCAGACCAACTGTTCATACGAGGGGTAGCCAATATGGTCCTAGCGGGAACGCGGTCACTTAGGGGCACTATCCTTGGGGATGAAAGCACAAACATGCATCCAACTCAGGGTTATAACAGTTTTGGATCTTCCATTATAGTTCATTTTAATTTCAATTTGATTGTTCTTTTTCTAATTCAGTTAGTTTCACATTAGATAGATTACATTTGTGTCCATCCATCCATCCATTTTCTGGTCCACATATCCTCACAAGGGTCCCGGGAATGCCAATGCCTACCCCAGCTGCCATCGGGCAGGAGGCAGGGTGCACCCTGGATTGGGTGCCAGCCCAAGGGCACATGGAGACATTCAACAGTCGCATCGCACTCACACCTAGGAGCAATTTATAGTGTCCAATTAATGTTGCATGTTTTGGGGATGTAGGAGGAAACCGGAGTTCCCGGAGAAAACCCACGTGGCCACTGGTAGAACATGCAAATTCCACACAGGTGGGGCCAGGATCGAACCCTTCACCTCAGAACAGTTAGGCCAACACTTTTCAGCTGTGTCACCGTGCCACCAGTCTAACAGACATTCAAACCCAAATCTCCTTCCACTATGCTGCCCACATTGTTTAAATTACACATACATTATAGTAGTCTAAAAAATTTTATTATTTATACAGAGCAATATCCCCACTCATGACTGTGATTTCAGTAATCCCCTGTGTCACAAGGTTGGGTGCTTGTATAAAACAAGGCAGTTTTATACTTTCGATAAATCACTTATTCTGAATGCATTGAAATAATAAGAATAAAAATTAACTGGAACACTTGCTCTCATTGTATGTGTTTCCTTCATGGATGTCAAGTGTGGGAGTATGTGCATCATATTCATTTACATGTGAATAAAAAACAGCCTGACATGGAGCTGGAAAAGGGTTTGTAGGCGGCAACAAAATGGCTGCCAAGTGGCATGAGGTTTTTTTAATATTAACTGAGGGTAGATAACGAAACCTTTCAATGACTAAGTTGTGTGTGTATGAAAGGCAGAGACGCCAGCTGACATATCTTTCACAACACAGTCCATATTCCAAAGCAACCAAAGATAAACAAACTTGTTTGAATACAATGTTAACCTGGAGCGCTGAGATTTAGTCTGACAGCTCTTTAAAAGTTAAATATGCTAATATATTCTAGTGGCATGGGGTGAGTAGATGATTGGAACATGCCCAGTGCTGCTAGTGTCTTGTGGTGATCAAAACATCACACAGACAGAAATCATCACTCCTCTGTGAGCCAAGAAAATCCACCATTACTAAGCATGCAAATGCAATTGTTCCAATGCAGATCCACTTAGACCGATTTATCAAGCATTTTATGGAACAACCATCTGTGCATCAAGGGGCAAAATTATCATTCACAGACAAAGAAAAGTTCCTGTAGGAGATGTGTCTGTTTTGGTAGTTAATTATCAAGTAACTGCTTCACACTAGACCAGAGGTTGTCACGTCCCATCGGAACGAGAGTAGGACCCAAATGCAGGAACTCGGAAGACGCAAGGTAGTTCAAGAAGACACACGTTTATTATATGCAGAGGTAGGGGATCGAGCAGGCAGTCCGGTGCAGCAGCGGTAGTTGGGACGTCGGGCGAAGAGAGCAGATGAGCGGACAGGCAGGAGTCGGTACACAGGGGAACAATCAACGCAGGCAGAAGTATCAAAGGAGTCAGGCTTACAAGGTTGGTCGGAGAAAGGACGAAGGTCGGTACACACAGGTTCAATCAGGGATACCGGAGCACACGAATGGGACATGAAGATCATACGAACTGGCGCCGGCCAGTTGTCATCACGGTCATATAAATCCATAGCATAATCAGGCTGCATGAGGCGCAGGTGTGCACCTTCCAATCAGCGCACCTGCGCTGACACCCGCACAGCTCGTGCTGAAGCGGCAGGATCATGACAGAGGTATCAAACACATTTTTGTCATGGATTGCATTGTCGTAACAATTTGCTTCAGAGTGATGATATGACTGTGTGAGGATGTAAATAATTAATTATGTCATTATATACTGCCATCCTTTTCCTGACGCGCTTATCCTCACTAGGGTCGAGGGCGTGCTGGAGCCTATCCCAGCTATCTTTGTGTTAAGGGCAGGGTACACCCTGAACTGGTTGCTAACAAATCGCAGTATGGCACATATAAACAAATAACTATTTCCACCTACAGTGAAGAAAATAAGTATTTGAACACCCTGCTATTTTGCAAGTTCTCCCACTTAAAAATCATGGAGGGGTCTGAATTTTCATCGTAGGTGCGTGTCCACTGTGAGAGAGATAATCTAAAAAGAAAAATCCAG
Organism: Syngnathoides biaculeatus; assembly: GCF_019802595.1. Lineage (NCBI taxonomy): Eukaryota > Metazoa > Chordata > Actinopteri > Syngnathiformes > Syngnathidae > Syngnathoides > Syngnathoides biaculeatus. The sequence goes on along the minus strand of NC_084644.1, from coordinate 24,724,434 downwards.
AAATCACAATGTATGATTTTTTTAACGATTTATTTGTTTGATACAGCTGCAAATGAGTATTTGAACACCTGAGAAAAGCAATGTTATTATTTGAAACGGTAGCCTTTGTTGGCAATTACAGAGGTCAAACCTTTCCTGTAGTTTTTCACCAGGTTTGCACACACTGCAGGAGGGATTTTGGCCCACTCCTCCACACAGTCTTGAGGGTCCTATGAGAATCTCTGTCAAAAGGAGTTCAACTCCCACCTCTGACATTGAGTCACAGTGGACCATGTTCCATGCCTCCATTGTTGAGGCTGCCGACCGGAGCTGTGGCAGTCAGGTTGTTGTTACCTGTCATGGCAGCAAACCATGAACCCATTGGCTGAAGCTGAAGAAAGAGTCCTGTCCGGCCTATTTGGCTGCGGAAGTCCGAGGGGAGTTGATGAGTACCATCTGGCCAACCACAATGCAGCTTTGGTGGTCCCTGAAGGAAAAACTCTGGCGTGGGATGATTTTGGTTTGGACATGGAAAATAATTTCCGAGGACTTCAGAGAAATTGTGGTGTCTCAGAATGGGAAAGCAGTGCACCGTTGACACTGTTTGTAGTGGAACAGTGTGCTGCTGATATCAACTCTGGACATTACAAGTCAGTAGGCCCCATGAGGAAGCAGAGTGCGGAGACTCTGAGGATCCTTTACAGTATCTCTGAGGTTGAGGTGACCATGATGGACAAAAAGCTCCTAGGTGGAAGGGCCACAGGGGTGGATGAGTTGTAAAGATTCTGGAAGTTGTGGGGATGTCCTGGTTGACTGTTCCGCTGCAACATCGCTTGGACATTTAAAGGGCCACTGTCATGAAATGCAGGATTTTTAGTATGTTATTAATGAAAAAACGGCATCCAACATGGAGCCGTGCGTTTTTTAACCACAAAACATGATTTTGACGTATACAGCTTTTTGTAGCTACCGCCATGAAAATCCTCTCGAGGGATTTTGTTTTCGACAAGAAGGAGGAAGTGACGTAGAGGACAGGACCGCCCTCAAGTGGACTCGTTTGTTTCTATTAGTTTTGCGTCCGGGAATGTAGCTCATTGTTCCTTCGTGTTAGCCAAAATGCCGGCTCATTGAATTGTTGGACATTGCTTGAACACTCGGGAGGATGGATTTACCCTTCATAAATTTGCAAGAGACCCGGTTCGTCGTGAAAAATGGATTGCACGGGTGCAGAGGACGAGAGCTTCGTGGGTTCCAAATGACAGGTAGGTGTGTATACAGCTACTAAAAAAAATAATAGTTTGGAGTGGACCACGTAATTGGTCTCTCATAACGTAACAAAAGATCCGCGTACGTATGACAGGCATCCTAAATGTGTCGATGTACGTGTCGGACGGCATCAGGCTGCTGCGTCACTTCGCCAGCGAAGGCTGCGCATTGAGCTCGGGGACGGCGGCGGCTCTGAACAACATTGCAGAAAATGCCGAAATCAGTTGCGTGCGACGACAATGCTGTAAAGCGCCCCGGCTCGACGGTGTTGTTCATCGCGAACAGCGGCGGCTATGAACAATGCCCTAAAGCAGCCCAGCTCACCTCCTTGATTAGCCACCTCGCCACCAAAAATGAGCCACACCGGCTGAGACGCTGCATTCACTGGTCACGGCTTCGGAAAAGGCTACGCGTCGGGCTTTCGGATGGCAGTGGCTCTGAAGAACGCCGCCAACAATGCCTCACTCAGCCGCGTGCGACGACAACGCAGCAAACAGCCCCGGCTCGACGGTGTTGTTCATCGCGTACTGCGGCGGCTATGAACAACGCCCTAAAGCAACTCGGCTGCGTGATATGGCACCTCGGCACCGAAAATGAGCCACACCAGCCGGCTGCGGAAGTGGATAGGTCGGGGGTTGGTCGTGATATGGCTCGAAACAATAAGGTAATGTTGCCCCGGTAATTTCACTCGGTTGTATGATGTTTTCTTCTTCGAAAAGAGGTTCCGTGTCAGAAGGGGCGTATTTGTCTCCCATAGTAGGGTCCATCGCATGTTTTCATTGGCGAATGTCTGGGTGACGTCACGACAGGGGATGCAACCAATATGGCGACCACTTGGATGTCGTTGAATGACACGTCTGCAACTTTGTGCATGTAGTGGTCCAGCTTTCTAAAAAGGAGGAGTGGAGGTTCTGTTCCAACTATTGGGGATGACATTCCTCTGTATCCCTGGTAAGGCATTAATTCAGGGCTCTGGAGAAGAGAGTTCATCAGGAAGTCAAATTTCATTCTGGTTGTCATCCTGGCCGTGGAAGAGTGGACTAAACTCTTCACCTTCAGCAGGTTGCTCAAGGGTGCACGGGAGTTCATCCAACCAGTCTACATGTGTATTGTGGACTTGGAGAAAGCATTTGCCCATGTCCCTGGGGGATGCTTCCCAGGCGAATGTGTGTCTGACTATATGATACGGGCTGTTCAGTACCTGTACGGTCAGTGTCAGAGTTTGGTCCATATTACAGGTATAAAGTCGGATTCATTTCAAGTGAGTAGGACTCCACCAAGGTTGTCTTTTGTCAACAATTCTCTATCTTACTTTTATGGATGGATGGATCCTAGCCTCAGGTGGGGTGTTGAGGAGTTTTGGCTTGTTGATGCCGGCATCAAGTTTCTGCTTTTTGCGGTTCTGATGGCTTCATCAAGCCATGGCTTGACCGGCTAGGAGAAAAATCAGCACTTGCAAATCTGAGGCCATCCTCCTCAGTCGGAAAAGGCTGCAGTGCCCGGGTGAGGCATGAGATCCTGCCCCAAGTGGAGGACTTCTCGTATCTTGGACTCTTGTTCATATTGATGTGGTGTCTGTATCGGTCTGTCATGGTGAGGAATGACCTGACCTATAAGGCGAAGCTATCTATTGAACTGCCAATCTACCTTCCTAACCTCACCTGTGAGTTGTGTGTCATAAATGAAAGATCAAGGTCATGGATATAAGCAGTCGAAATGAGTTTTGTTCATATTAGATTTGAGGTTGACAGTCACTAAGAGAGGGATAGTGTAATGGTGGCGCCATGTCTGCTTTGGCTCTCGATAGTTACACCAAACCAGGATGATACACAACATTGAAACCAGTAAAATTATACCAAAAGTTTAGGAGAATCCGACTAAACCTAGCAGTTTGAGTTGTCATTGCGTGGATCCAGTTTAGCGCGTCAGTGAACACTGGAGAGGTATCTGGCATGTCAGCCCGGTGCACTATAAATCATCAGACTTTACTACTAGCACATGGCACCGCAGAAGCATTATAACTACAACTGCAACTCTTGAACTCCACTGTGGATTCAAATGTTCATTGTTTTACATTCCACTGCCGTACAGCATTAAATCATCATCATCATCATTCATACTGTACACTTATGTGAGCTCAGCTGTAAACTATCTACTGTGCTGTGTTATTTTTTTAAGACTCCGTCAATGTTAGATGCTTGTAAGTGCTATTAAAAATTAAATGCTATTAAATTGTTTTGGGATCATAATTTGTGTTATATTTGCAAATTAGCCCATTACAAAAATCACACTTAGGTAATTAGTTGCAGATATTAGCTATTAGCTTAGTGTCTACCCCCCAACCCCTCGTGAATGACAGGGGTACTGTAAATATCCACAGTAAATTAATTCTGTGGAGGATGCAGGAACGAGGCCCATACTTAAGATCATCTTCTACGCCAGGAAGATTTTTCATGTGTATATTGCAGGTTGCTGTAATGCATCCTGCCTTCCTTCTGTTTTTGAATAAACTCTGTATTTGTAACCTTGTACTTTTCGTGCATGTTTTTTCGAGGTAACATTATGTCTAAATTTTCTGTTAATTCACTTTATTTTGGCATTTTCCTGGGTTTCCCTTCTGACTAAGTATTCACTTATTGCAACAAACAATTCATGTATCCATGAAGAGTGCCATCCTACTTATATTCTTGTTCTATAGACCTCTATAATTAATTGTCAAGCCCACCACATTCCAGTTGTATAGCCGGGTTCACGATCCTGTGTTGCATGTTTATTCTCCTGTTCTTGTTCTGTCCTATCTTGTCCTGTTCTTCCTTCACAGGGTGTAGCACGACAGTCACATGTAACATCCATACTTGTTTCTTTGTTGGAGATATTGAATGTTTGTTTCCCCTTATTCTGTTTACAGTTTGATGTTTTGTCTTTTTTCTTATTTATCACATGCTTATAGAAGTTCTGTTCAGTTAAACTGATTGACTCTGATCCTATATAAAACTTAAATTAAAATACAAAGAAACCACAGAGGAAGTTCAAAAACTCCATTGTGACACAGTAAAACCGTTCCGGAAATGCAGATTCTCCATTCTGCTTGATCTAACAGGTGAACAGGACACAAAAAAAAAAAAAAACTACAGAATCTGCTGATATCAAAGTGCTAAAAATGATATAAGGTTGAATAGTTACTCAAGAAGGGTGACAATTGTGGTGTTGTTAGATCTCAGTGCGGATTTTGATGAAGTTGATCATAATACATTCCTGAACAGGTTGGAAACGTGGGTAGGTCTAAATGGAGTGCTCCTTAAGTGGTTGAGGTCCTACCTGGAGGAAAGGACGTACTGGGAGGAAACCAGATTGTCCTGACGAAACCCACACAGGCAATAGGAGAACATGCAAACTCCACACAAGCTGGACTGGGATTTAAACCCCAGTCTTCAGAACTATGAAGCAGACACTCTCATCAGTCATCCATAGTGGCACCTGCCTGTGTAATGTGTTATTTAAAATGCACCAAGTGCCTTGGCCTGAACAGGACTACTGAGCTGCAAGTGTGAAACACAGTCTAAATGTCAAACAGACCTTGGAGTAAGAGACTCAGGCAGAGGGAGGGCTGGCCCTGGATGCCCAAGGTGCCCTTTTGTCAATGTTTTGTGTGCTTACGTGTGTGGCTTTTCAACAATTAAATTTAACAACAATATTTTTGATGATGTAAATAGAGTTACAATTGGTCGCATAATGTGTGGACATGTGCCCAGTCATGTCCTGCAGCTCGGCACCACCTGCAGCTGATAAAAAAGTTAGCAGCTTTGGGCCACTGGGAAGGTTTGTGTGTGAGACTGTGTGACACACTGCCATCAAATGACACTTTGTACCTGATTTACTAAAGGTTTGCATAGGCCTGTTCAAAATAAAAATCATGATTATTTTTCATCAATATTGTATTCATTAGAAATAGTCGTGAATCAGCTGATAAAGAAATGGCCTCACAGTTCTGAGGTCCCAGCTTCAATCCCAGACCCGCCTGTGTGGCGTGTGCATGTTCTCCCTGTGCCTGTGTGGGTTTACTCAGTCTGGTTTCCTCCCACATCCCAAAGACATGCAACATTAACTGAACATTCTAAATTACCCCGAGGTGTGAATGTGTGTGAGTGTGGGTGTTTGTCTCCATGTGCCCTGCAATTGGCTGGCAACCAGTTCAAAGTACACCCCGCCTCCTGCCCGTTGACAGCTGAGACAGGCTTCAGCACTCCACGCGACCCTTATGAGGATAAGTGGCAACAAAAATGGATGGATGGATAGTCATGAACGTATTTTATTACTTTATTTTTCAACAGACAATATGTAACAGTTTTCCTTGAATATGAATCTTTAAATAAGAATAAATGGATAATTTTTTTTAAAAAATCAATGTTACCCAAAAAAATTCAACTTTACCAAGGCGTAACTGTCCTATTACAAAGTGCAATCACAATTTGCAACTCAGTGGAAGCAAATACGCTTAACGCATACAATGCAATAGCACCACTAACTTTTCATTTGAAACTCAATCGTGTCGTGATATAGTGAATTGTCAAGGAAAGGTATGTCTCCGTTGTTCTGCTTGACCATTGGATAGTCATGCACGGCTACAAACTGCAAAGAACACGACACTTGTGATTTCCTTCTCTATTTACTATGGTCATCCCAACCAAAAAGTTGAAGTCAGGGCAGCTGCTACAACAATGATTAATAGTCTCGCACCGTGACAGACTGCCTTTCCACTAACGCACTGAGAGAGCCAAGTTCAAACTAAAAGCTCTAAATATTAGAGCTTTGGACACTTATACCATATGAAGCTTGTAAGTTGGCCACGGAGCACAGTGGCAGCCCTTCAAGAAAGCTTTAACCACATATTCGCCCACTGGTGGCTAGCTGACTAGGTTGCAGGCACCGCTATAAATCAAGCACTTTTAATCTGCTGCAGTGCCCGCATTTTAAATGTAAAAAGAAAAGGTGATTCCACAAATTTAATCGTCGCAGTAATTACAATTCAATTAATTGTGCAAACTTGATTGTACTCACCAGCAGATGTGGAAGCAAATCTGCTGACCAGGCCCAACACTAAATTGCTAAGTCATTTCATTTTGTGAGCTACAGAAGGTGTGGACAACAAATAGCATTTATGTATTTAGCAGGCATAATGTGATACAGAAAACCGAAGATGAATTGTGACGGCTGATTTTGTGTCTATAAATGGCTCATATGCAGGTGCAAACCAGCACCCAAACCGGTGTCACGGTAGTACAGGCAAAATGAGACAGCACGGAGAACTTTTCTGCTCATTTAAACATATTTCAAATGCCAGCAAAAAAAATATTGAGATTTTTCATCTACAGAGCAATGCACTTTTGGAGCTCCTGAAGGATATAAGGGCTGGTTTGGAGTCAGTCACGAGAAGGAGTCATGGCACATCAACAATGAGAAAGCGCTAAATGTATTTTCTGTAACCCAGAAATATGTCTGTCTTCCATTCACACTTAAAATGACATTTTGAAATTTAAAGAGAGATTGCTTTACTCTTTCAAATGTTCCACAGTGAAAGCCATCAGAGCTACTCTGTTCATAAAACCCTCTTGGAAGCACATGGTTTCTTCTACTCTTACACCTGTTGCCAAGGTATGTCCAAACCATTAAATTGAATGAAGTGTCGCTGTATATGTCTGTATCACGCCCATAATGTATAAAAAGGTTATGGTCATGTTAATGCCCATAATTATATACTCATAATTTAAAAAATGGAAACAAATGGATTACAGGGCAGCACAGAGGAGCAACTAGTTTAGAGCATTGCCCTCACAGTTCTGAGTTCATTCACGGACCCGCCTGTGTGGAGTTTGCATGTTCTCCCCATGCCTGCATGGGTTTCCTCCGGGTACTCTCGTTTCCTCCCACTTTATTTTACTGACTGTTTTAAAGTGGTAGGGGAGAGTGTAGCTCGACTACACGGGATGGTGCTGTGTAGGACGACTCTGGTGGTCGGTAGGAAAATTAAGAAGACAAAGGTGGTACAGAGAACCAGGTGGTGGAAGTTGAGAAAAGAAGAATCCTGTGCGGCCTTCCGGAAAGAGGTGAGAGAGGCTCTCAATGGACAGGAGGAGCTCGCGGAAGACTGGACGACTACAGCCAAGGTGATCAGACAGACAGGCAGGAGAGTACATGGTGTCATGCTCCTGGCATCCTGCCCAGGCTGGGCGTTTCGACTGATTACGCCCAGTACTTATAGGATCCGGTGACGACTGGTCCTCCGCCAGATCGTTGAGGTTCATGCCCCGTTCAAGCACCCCCATATCTCTGATCGTATTCCTGTGTGTACCGACCTCTGCCTGTTCTCTGACCAACCCCGGAAGCCTGGCTCCTTTGACACTTCTGCCTTCCTTGATCGATCTTCCGTGTACTGACTCCTGCCTGCCCACTGACATGCCCTCTACGCCAGATGTCCTGATTACCGCTTCTGCACCTGACTGTCTGCCCGATCCCCGACCTTGGAATAAGAAACTTTTTTCCCGAATTACCTCTGCGTCTCCCGTGTTCTCCTGCATTTGGGTCCTCCCTCCGTTCCGATGGGTCTTGACACCTGCTGTGTCATCTGGTAGGAAGGAGATCGGAAGGATGTGAGGCAGGTAAGCGTAATTAAGGATAGAGATGGAAATGTGTTGACTTGTGCCAGTAGTGTGCTGAATAGATGGAAACAATACTTTGGGAAGTTGATGAATGAAGAAAATGAGAGAGAAGAAAGAGTAGAAGAGGCAAGTGTGAAGGACCAGGAAGTGGCAATGATTAGTTAGGGGGAAGTCAGAGAGGCACTACAAAGGATGAAAAATGGAAAGGCAGTTGGTCCTGTTGACATACCGGTGGAGGTATGGAAGCAATTTGGAGAGATGGCTGTGGAGTTTTTGACCAACTTATTCAACAGAATACTAGCGGGTGAGAAGATGCCTGAAGAATGGAGGAAAAGTGTGCTAGTTCCAATTCTTTTAAGAACAAAGGGGACTTGCAGAGCTGTGGCAACTATAGAGGAATAAAGCTGATGAGCCACACAATGAAGTTATGGGAAAGAGTAGTGGAGGGTAGACTCAGGTCAGAAGCATGTGAGCAACAGTATGGTTTAATGCCTAGAAAGAGTACCACTGATGCATTATTTGCCTTGAGGATGCCAACTGAAAAGTACAGAGAAGGTCAGAAGGAGCTACATTGTGTCTTTGTGGATCTAGAGAAAAACCTATGACAGAGTGCCAAGAGAGCAACTGTGGTACTGTATGCGGATGTCTGGTGTGGCGGGGAAATATGTAAATATGAAAGATGGAGGCATGCACTGGAAATGAGAGGAATTAAGATTAGTCGAAATAAAACAGAATATATGTGCGTGAATGAGAGAGGTGGAGGGGGATATGTGAGGCTACAGAGAGAAAAGATAGCGAGGGTGGACGACTTCAAATACTTGGGGTCAACAATCAAGAGCAATGGTGAGTGTGGTAAAGAGGTGAAGAAACGGGTCCAAGCAGGTTGGAACAGCTGGCGGAGGGTCCCTGGTATGTTATGTGACAGAAGGGTCTCTGCTAGGATGAAGGGCAAAGTTTATAAAACAGTGGTGAGGCCGGCCATGATGTACGGATTAGAGACATTGGCACTGAAGAAACAACAAAACAACAAAGACAACAAAAATGGCAGAAATTAAGATATTGAGGTTCTTGCTTGGAGTGAGCAGATTGGATAGGATTGGAAATGAGCTCATTAGAGGGACAGCCAAAGTTGGATATTTTAGAGACAAGATTCAAGAGAACAGACTTCGATGGTATGGACATGTCCAGAGGCGAGAGAGTGAATATATTGGTAGAAGGGTGCTGAGGATGGAGCTGCCAGGCAAAAGAGTGAGAGGAAGACCAAAGAAGAGGTTGATCAATGTTATGAGGGAAGACATGAGGACAGTGGGTGTTAGAGAGGAAGATGCACGAAATAGGCTTAGATGTAAAAAGATGACGTGCTAAAACCCTAACCCCTAACGGGACAAGCCAAAAGGAAAAGAAAAGTAGAAGACTCCGGTTTCCTTCCACATTCCAAAAACATGCAATATTAATTGGACACACTAAATTGCCCCTCAGTGTGATTGTGAGCGTGGCCGTTTGTCTCCATGTGCCCTGTCATTGGCTGGAAACCACATCAGGGTGTACCCCGCCTCCTGCCCATTAACAGCTGAGATAGGCTCCAGCACTCCCCACAACCCTCATGAGGATAAGCGGCAAATAAAATAGATGGATGGATGGTTTACAGGGCAGCACAGACGAGCAACTAATTTAGATTGTTGGCCTCACAGTTCTGAGGACCAGGGTTCATATCCCTGTTGACAGATGAGATAGGCTCCAGGACTACCACGACCCTTGTGAGGATAAGCGATTCAGGAAATTAATGAATGAATGGTTTACAGACCCACTGTTCAGAAAAATCAACGACATCCCCTGGTCAGACTCGAGACCCCAACTCTAAGTAAGGAAAAAATCTGAGGGAAAAAAATGGGGGGAAAGGGATTAATCAGAGGGATACACGCATTTGTATCTCATTTGTGAGAACATTTTCACTTCATTATGTATTAATGGAATGTGGTCAAGCCACGACAGAAAACCAGTGTTATGCTATCAGTCAGTTGGTCCAACGCTTCCACCTTTTTATCAAATTATTATTTAATAGAATGGTATGAATGTAGTTTAAATGTAGCTCAAATATTCTCTTTTGTTTCTGCTTGTTTTTGTCTGTCTTGTCTTTCTGGATCAGATCAAAAAAGTGCTCCATAAAAATAAAACAGAGCACTTCTGTTTTATTTTTGTTTTTTTTACTTTAGAGAGGGCAAGGACAGTTCACCTCACTCACGCACAGTAATAAAACTATGCTTCAAGATTTAAAAAAAAAAATCAATGTTGTATTTGTTTTAGCTGTCTGGGCATAAACCATATACTGTATAGTATAAACACATGGATTATAGACAAACATAAACTAACCCATGAGAGTTAAATTTAGAAAATGATGAAAATGTGTGTAGTAATTTGTCCAGTTTTGTAGACATATCATGGAAGATTGCATTATAGAATGAGCTAAAGTGTAAATGAAAGTGTAGTGAGACAAGTTCAAATCAGCCTTTTGATATTTTTTCAGTCGGAGATGGTGAGCCTACCTCTAACATGATTTTTTTTGTGTGAGAAAAGGCTGTGAGAATTTTTAATTTTTATCAGGTTGCTTGGAGGCGGGGTGAATTTTCAGATTCATTCAGTGGAATGCACCTCTTGTCATTAATGTTATCAGGGTGGCAGCGGAGCACTTTTCCTTGGTGCATTTTTCATTTAGGGGAAGGGTTAAGTCGACATCAGGAGTTACCCTTCTGTTGTTGAGCTACATTATTTTAACCAACATCATCTCCTGTGCTGAGCCATAAACCAGCAGCAAGCCGAACAGTCTGACAGTCACCCATATAATTTTAGCCATATACAAAGCACATACATGTATAATGACTTCTAAAAGAATCCGTTTCTGTAAGATTTTTTCAAACACATTTTCCATTTGCCCCATTTTAATTTGGAGTGCTCAGCCCTCTGCTCATTATTCTGCGCAGCCCTGTGATACAAGAGTGATACAAAGACAACTTTGAGCAGCAGTGTAAATAAACACGCTCCTGACTAATTTCACACTTGTGAATTCTCTCAATGAAAGGCCGCATGTGCCATAGTGTTTTGATTGTGGCTCCGTGTTGCTGCTGACCCAAACTTAATGAAGGGCTTGCTGAAGCAAGTGAAGTCTGGAATGCTTTCAGGTCATTTTAGGGTCATCTAAGGGAGAAGGTGAACCGTCATCTCAAAACAAGACTGCATCACACTTGACTTAAATGAAAATCCTATTAGGTATAAGGAATGTAAGATCTTTTAATAGTGACTTTGTGAGAGTGAAGCTGTGACACTGAATGAATGCAAAACAATGCCACCTTTTTCGATAATTTGCCCTTTCAAAGTCATTGCTCAACAAAGTACTCCTCTAGCACAAAGCCAGAATACATTATTTTAGTGACAATATTGACATTGGTTGGTGGTGCATTAGAGCTTCAAGGCATCGCATTAGCATTGATGACAGAGTGAAAAGATTGGTCAGCAGAAGGAACGCCTGCCCACAGCCAACATTTGGAAAACCACGTGCACTCATTTAAAAACACAAACGAGGTCAAGGTCTGATAACACAATCACAATACCAGTCTTTAGTTCAGTCCAATGCCAAAACCTACAATGGACTGCAGTTCAAAGAAAAAAAATCTAATCAGGTTCAAATAACTGGTAATTTAACAACTATAAAAAAAACTTCCACCCACCTATGCCTATCAACAAAAGGCTCTGGCAGTCAGCCAGAGTGCAGGGCTGTCTGACATGACAGGGAAAATGAAAGCTTCTCGACTGCTCCTACGGAGGACTGGGAGGCCATAGAACAAGAAAAACAGAATACACTCTTGCTGAAACAGAAGCAATGCACCACAAGAGATGGGCGGGATTGATAGATACGAGATACTTTGTTGATCCAAAGAGGTGAATTAATAATAAAGAAGAAACCACAGGAGACTTATAAATGGACAAGGAGGTCACTGGAGGAATGATTGCGGCTGTGAGTACTGCAGGCGTAAGTGTGGGCACAAGCATTGCAGGTAACTTATTGGGTTTTGCTGCTGCAGGAGCAGAGAGTAAGTAGACGAACGGTTTTGAAACTTTCGGTGAAGTACAGAATCCAGGATTACAAAAGTATCCAGCACTGCCGTTGCCTTCTAAACATACATGTGTTAGGAGTGTCAGCCATTCAAAATGTATATGCAAAGTCATTTTTGTAGTCAGGCTTGACCATCAACTTTTAGGCCTGCAATAAATGGAGACTTGAGCGACCGTTGGGTACAATCTTCGTGAATTTTACCCTCCAGTTACTAGAGATAGCACAACACATAAAAGATTCTTCATGCTTCTTGCGATCTAAACCTGTAAAACTAAACGACTACATAAAACTCATTGAAATAAAGGTTAAATTGCAGAAACCACCAAGCACCATATGCATTTTTATACAGGTACGGTCATCTTCATCAATTCCAAACCATTCCTGATCCCATACATATATATGTCATCACAACCTCATCATGTAATTCCTCAGCTCACATTTTTTTTGTTGCTGTTGAGTGCCTGCTAATATAGCTTCAATTCGGCTGATAGTGAGTGTAAACGGTCCTAGAGTGGTGATGTTATGAAACTCATCAGTGTAGTGATTGGTCGGCCCTGAATGCTCATGATAAACAGCCAGGATTGGCTTTGTCACCATCCCATCGATGAACAACTTCACTCGTGTAGCAACAAGACAGATGTAAAAGTCTGTACCCCCTGTAGGCCATATGTTTGTGTGAAGGTATATTCTCTTGTATATGTGTATTTAATGAGAAAAGGATATTCACTTTTAGTTAATCATGATTGGGGTTTTATGTTTCATCTTATATACAGCACTTTTTTTTACCATTGCCGATGTCGATCGCGATCAAGTAGGTCAAAAGGGTGTTGCGGATAGCAGCAACATATAAGATATCTGGCTTGATGCAGTCAATATGACTTTTCTTTCCCTTTGGACGGTGAGAATTAGAGTTCCATCCATTCATTTAGTGAGCCGCATATCCTCACAAGGGTTGCGTGAGTACCGGAGCGTATCCCAACTATCATCAGGCAGGAGGCTGGGTAAGCCCTGAATCGGTTGCCAGCTAATCGCAGGGCACAAAAAAAAAAAAAAAATCACCAAAAACTGGATTGTTTGCTTTTGCATTTGAACCTCAAACTTATTGTAGCACTATTATCAGCAGAAATTGTGGTTATTTTATGTTATAAATAATAAAACACTCTTGAAAAATTCTTAACCTTAATAAAGAATGAGCAGCGGTCCTCAACATTAGCAACTTTGGATTAGCAGGAAACTTTGTAAAGACACAGCAAGAGAATCCTAAAAGGTACGTTCTTAAGACTAAATCCACGTGGCAACCGGATGAGCTAGGCTAACAAAATCTTTACTTTGCTGAAAAATCTTTGTTCTCAATGAAAGATTCATGAAGAGAAGGAACATATAGACAACAGATGTTTGGGAGTGATATAGGAGAAAAATGCCCACTCTCAAACACCACTGAAGTTTCATCATCTGTCTTAGTGTCACGACGTCCTGATCCAAATAATCTCCTCCATCTCTCTCCATCAGTCCCTGCTGCTGTCTCTTCATGATATTAAACTTTTTTCCTCACTTCAGATTATGCCACTTGTGCTTGCTCTGTGGGAGTTCTCCTCCTCACAGCCTCATCACCTCATCACTCAGCACAACTGCCCTTCTTTCTCCCCCGATTTATTTCCCCACTCATAGACAAACCAAAGGCCTCTTTTCCTAATTTCCTGCTTTTGATAAAGCCCATAGTTGTTTTACGCCCACCAGTTAGAGCATATAGAGCAGATTGCCAGCACCCACTCTCATCTTGAATAAATGTTTCTGACCTGACCAAAGTGAAATTGCAATCTTGATTGCTGAGAATCCTGGGAAAATCTATCCACCCACCCCCCCAATTTCCAAACAAAGTTTACCGTCCTTGATATTGAAGGAAAGGGCTGCTGTTAAAGTGTGGAATGGGTCAGATTTACAAGTGTTTGATGAAACATGCAATCAGATTCCATGGTCGCAGCCCTCATCAAATAGTCGAAGATTTAAGGTTTTCACTATGGTACTCAAGCAAAATGTTAAGGAGTAGGAACGGTACTTAATCACAAGGTTGATAAAACATAGTATATTAACAGAACTGACTCTTTGCTCTGTACAATATGGCTGGACAGGTAGTAGCGACAGATCTCTATTATCCAGAGTATCTATTTTCCCCAGGGCCTATTACAAGTCGTTAGCCTTATCTTTGAACCGGGGCGGCTGAACAGTGCTTTCCATTCTAATTCAACCTGAGAGGAAGAAAACTTCAGGTCTGTGCAGAGGCGATTTCAGTCAACGGAGACAAGCCTGGTGTCAGTGTGCCTGAGGCAGCTTGCTCGTCTGGCCCAGTGTGGCTGCAGAAATGTGATGACTTTTACTACGGTAAATTGGGGCTAAGTCATAATGGGCAGTGTAGTGGAAGGATTACAGGGGAACACAGGGCTTAGGCACATCTTTCTCTGGGCATCATGAAATGTATCCACCCCCCAGTCTAATTACCAGTGACTATAAAATCTTTCCTCCTGGATTCCGATGCTTCTTGGGGGAATTATGTCTCACTTTTGCAATCGGGCAAACGAAATGCATCTACACTTGCTTGCATTCAACTTCAGAGAGTAGTACTGCACTTTAATGCTGAATCTGTCAGAAAGTTAAAAGATTGCACAAGTTTCTTGTGCTGTACAGATAGCATATCTCTGCAGTGCTGGATTTGAATCTTATAGTTCAGTTCAGTTTCCTTCCACATTCCAAAAGCATTCAAATGAGGTTAGACTCCAAACTGTCCTTAGCTGTGAATGGTTGTTTGTCTGTATGTGTCCGATGATTAACTGGTGACCAATTCAGGATGTACCATGCCTCGTTTTGAAAGTCAGATGGGATAGACAGATAAACCATCACCCTGAACAGGATTAGTGGTAGAAAGTAGATAATAAATGGATGGATGGACTCATCTTTGGACAGTCGATGCGTTTCCCATTTAATTATACCGTGATAGTCCCACTACATATCCCACCCTGTTGCCCGCAGTACTGTGGAATTTAAAAAAAATCTCTCATTAAATAGTACTAAAATGAAACTGATCAAAAGTAGTAGACATTTAATTATCCCATCCATCCATCCATCCATCCATCAGGTCAGATTGTGGGGGTAGTAGCTTTAGCAGGGATGCCCAGACTTCCCTTTCCCCAGCCACCTCATCCAGCTCTTCCGTCTGCCAGCCAGGAGCCATCTTAATTAAACCAATTCTGTCCAATACAATTGTGTACATTGTGTCATGCCTCTCTTCTTTGATATTGGGTTTGTGGTTTTAGTACCTGGTTGAATGCTAGTGGGCAGGGTCCCCTATTGCACACCTAATGGCTATGATGATCAGCTGGTAATTTCTTCAATGGTCCTCATTGTTTGAGTGTGGTCAAATTGATGGTTTGACTCTCCTTCGCTTTTTGTTTTCCCCCTGACCATCCTCCTTCAGCTCCGGCCCCATCCACCAGTTCAATCTGCTATTGCTTTAATTATTTATTTACTTATTTGTTTATTGCTTTAGTTCCCCTTTTCTCCTTGTACGTCACATGGTACTTCTGTTATTAAATTGAAAGTATGCAAATATATCACGTCTGCTTTTTGGGTACTTTATTCCCTCTACGTTACATAACATATTGTGATACTATTACATACAGTATGCCCAGCACCAAGAAACCACCTCATAGCCTCTTAGAACATAATCAAAAAAATCGGGAAACATAAGTATGAAACACATGGGCTGTATACGTATATTGCTGTGCTCAAAATGTCTGGTTATGCAAAATGATTGTAACTATATTCGTGTAAAGTGTAAAGGGTACAGTATGTACAAGTGTAATTAGAATTCATTTTTTACTTCCCGTACTTCTGGGAAAATTTTGAAGAACATTAAAGAAGTGAATCATCCGTGCATTTTTTGAGCCACTTATCCTCACAAGGGTGGGAGTGCTGGGGCCAATCCCAACTTCTGTCGGGCAGGAGGTGGGGTACACCCTGAACTGGATGCCGGCAAATCGCAGGGCACATGGAGACTGACAACAGTCACACTCACAAACACACCTCGGGAGAATTTCATCCATCCATCCATTTTCTTGGCCGCTTATCCTCACGAGTGTTGCGGGAGTGCTGGAGCCGAACCCAACTGTCATCGGGCAGGTGGCAGGGTACACCCTGAACTGGTTGCCAGCCAATTGCAGGGCACATGGAGGCAAATAGCTGCGCTCACAATCAGACCTAGGGGCAATTTAGAGTGTCAAATTAATGTTACATGTTTTTGGGCATGTGGAAGTAAACCGGAGTGCCTCGAGAAAACCCACGCAGCCACGGGGAGACCATGCAAACTCCACTCAGGTGGGGCCGGGATATGAACCCCGGTCCTCAGAACTGTGAGGCCAACGCTTTACCAGCTGTACTACGTGTCGCCAGAAGTGAATCAATGGCCTTCATATTGATGTGTCGTTTAGTTACTGTAGTTCACACAATGTCAGTCGGAATTAGCGCTCCAGCTGTTCAACAACTGCTCACCCATCGCTTTGAAGCCCTCGTGCTTCATATCCTGCTGGTGCTTTAGCTCACATTTAGCACGTCCCATTTCATTAGTCTCACTCTGTCCCTCACCTTGTGCTGCATCTCAGACTGCTGTCCTCCAGCCATTTCTAGTCCACTGATATTTGCACATCACATGGGCTTTGAATATGGTGCATGTGTGTCTACATGTTTGTTTGTTTGGTTTTTTAGGTGATACAGTAATGGTATTTTTTAGATTGTTTAAATAATATTCCTATCTGTTGTACACATTTACGAGAGAATACAGAATAGATTTTGATGTAACACTCTTTCAGGGAAAAAATGCCTCTGGTCACATAATCTTCTTGCCGGCGACTGTGAAGTGCACTCTGCAACTCCTTCAAAATACCTTAATATTCCATCATATTTAAGGCCGCTGACATGTCATTACTTTGGATTAAGTAGTCAGTAAGTGCCACTGAGGAGACGACAGTTTGAGGGGCAGCAAAGAGGAGAGGAGCTCACAGCAGTCGCATCGACCCCACGTTCATCTTGACATTGAGTTTCTTGTTTGAAGGACTTTGTTATTGTCTTTTTTTTTTCTTTTTTTTTTACACTTTACATTATATAGCACTCAAGATTCTGTTGCTGTTTAAGGCCCTTGCAGGCCGGACGTGGAGTCGCTGTTTTTGAACTTTAAGTTATTCTATTCGCCGCACGAGTTCACTTTATTCATCCTTTTCTCCCCCACCACCACCCCCAGGCTAACGCTGCACTACTAATGCTCGCTGAACAAGTAAACGAACTCGAAGAAAAGTACTTAGATTCACCCCTCATTATTTGTGGGGACTTTGAAAAAGCAAAACCCAACCACAAACTCCTAAATACAAGCAGCACATTGACTGTCCTACCAGGAAAAACAACATTCTAGACCATTACTACACCACACTAAATGATACATACTGTCCTATGCTCCGTGTAGTTCTGGGCTTGTCTGATCACTGCTTAATTTACTTAATACCAACGTACAGGCAAATGTTTAAATGAGTGAAGGCTGCAGAGAAAGCAGTGAAGTGGACCTATAAAGCAGAGTTTGAAATTGAAGACTGTTTAGACAGCACAGATTAGAGTATTTTGAAACTTCAACTGGCACTCTGGTTAAATATACAAACACTTTCACATCCTATCTCACTTTCTCTAAAGATGTGTGTGTATCAACAAAGATATTTTGCACGCATAATAACAACAAGATGTGTTGCTCACTGCCAAACTTCGGCGACTTCGTCAGGCTAAAGAGGACACCTATCAAAATGGGGATAGTGCCTGTACAAGCAAGTGACAAACGAAATTAACAGTAAATGGAAATTATGCAGAAAAGATGGAAAAATAATTCAGTGCTCATGACTCTAAATCAGTCTGATGAGAATTGCAATTGCTAACCAACTACAAGAGACCATCCCTCCAAGTGGAGAACAATAAAAGACTGGCTGCAGCCAGCCATCTTCTACTTCTTGGACAGATTTAAAAATGACACTATCACACCACCTATCAATTCAGCTGGACCTCCGACAAGCATTGCAAGTGTGACTCCCCCTTCTGTGTTGACCATCCAAGAACAGGATGTGAGACATATCTTCAAACAACAAAACATCAACAAAGTGGCGAGCCCAGACCAGACCCTGCCTCGGAGTCTAAGTAGACTAGCTCGCTCCAGACTTCACACAGACCTTCAGCCTGTTTCAAGCGTTCCACCATCATCCCAGCCCCAAAGAAACCTTCAATTTCAAGTCATAAATACTACAGGCCTGTTTACGTGACATCACTCATCATTTCTCACTTTTGAACACCTCATGCTGGACCACAAGACCCCTCTGCAGTTTGCCCACCGACCAAACAGTCTGTGGATGTCGGATTCAAACTGGAAATCGAACTATATCCGAGAACACCTTGACAGCTCAGGGACTTCATGCAGATCCTGTTCAGGGACTTCAGCTCTGCAGTCGACACCATCATCATCATCAAACTCCTCTCCCCGAAGCTTTTCAAGCTCAGCGTCTCGCCTGCCATTTACCAGTGGATTTACAGCTTTCTGATTGGCTGGACAACAATTTAGGCTGGGGAACACCACCTTATCTACATGCACCACCAGCATCAGTGCAACCCAAACATTTGTCGTCTTTCTGCGCCTTTACTCTCTCTACACCACGTCCCCAAAATATGCATTAATTGAAGATTCTAAATTGCCTTTGGATGTGATTGTCAGTGTGAAAGGTTGTTTGTGTCTATGTGCCTTGCGATTGTACCTCGCGTCTCACCCAGTCAGCTGGGATAGGCTTCAACACGCCTGTGACCTGAGTGAGGATAAGTGGAATGGAAAATAAATGGGTGGATAGACAATAATAATGCATTCATTTTCATTTCTATGAGTCACTTTGAACTGCTCAATTTCTTAAGGACTCCGCACCATTCGCACAATTCTCACCATAACACATGATTGCTCAGTCATTTCAAACTGTTCTAAATTCCAAGAGGACTCGTCATTTGGAGAGCTGTCATTTAAGCAGGATTACTGCACATCATCATCATTATACTTGCATTATTCAGTTATTCTCTAGTATATTTTAAGATTTTATGCCTCAAAAGTTTTTTTTTTTTTTTTTCAAAATACAAGTGTATGTGTCTGTGTGTGTTTTTGTGATTTATGTGGCATTTTCATACATGTTTTGCCATTGTGTATTAAGAACATACTGTAGCTCTTTTTATAATGATAATTATTATTAGCAGCTGCAAGCAGATTAGGTGAAGAATGAAGATGAGGAGAATTATGTGGTGGTCTTATTGGGGAAGATGGAAGCAAATGGAAAAAGAAGGAGCCTTCTGCCGACTGGTCGAAATGCCAAATGAAAGGCTGTGGTACTCTAGGTAGGCAATAATACAAGTTTTATGCATATAATGCAGCACAAATAATAACACCTAAAATCACAACTCATTGGTTAGTATTCAGAGCTTTAGTGCAAAGCAGGAGGAACAAAAGTAATTTGGTCTTACGTTGTGAGCACCGGGGGCCTTTCCATC
Organism: Syngnathoides biaculeatus; assembly: GCF_019802595.1. Taxonomy (NCBI): domain Eukaryota; kingdom Metazoa; phylum Chordata; class Actinopteri; order Syngnathiformes; family Syngnathidae; genus Syngnathoides; species Syngnathoides biaculeatus. Next base: position 24,704,826 of record NC_084644.1, on the reverse strand, counting down.
TAAATTTGGGCCTCATATGTCCCTGGTACCAGTGATAACAAAGAAGAAAAATTGTGATGACAAATATAGAAGCACTAATAAAGTTCATTTTGACATCGCGGCAGTAAAAGTAATACACACGGTGGTGTATCATGGGCCACCAGCATCAGGGCGAGTGAATTTATTTGAAATTTTTGTTGACTTCTACATTGCAGAACTATAAAAACTTGTGCCTCATCAATGCCTCTTATGATCATCCCAATGTCTTGAACTGTCTCTGAAATGGGTGCTTGACATTATTCTCCTTTGTTTCTGACCAGTCCCGTCCATTACCTTAGCCGCTTATCCCCACAAGGGTCTCGGGAGTGCTGGAGCCTCTCCGAGCTATTGTCGGGGAGGAGGTAGGAACCCGGGGAGTCAGAACTGTAAGGCAGATGCTCTAACCAGTCGCTCCACCGTGCCACCAGACCAGGCCCCCGAAAGAAATGTGGATAATATTAATGGCAAACATTTATATGTAAAATTAAATCTACATGATGCAGTTGTTTGATCATATTCATTCTTGCCTGTACATTTTTTGTTCCTGTAGGGTTTACAAACATCACTATTCACTGTTCCAGTTCAATGCATGAATGCTCTCATTTGATAGGTTCCCCCAGACGCATGTGTTCCAATCACCGCATGGTGTCATTACATTCTTTTGTTTTTCATTTGATCGGATCTTGCCAAGTCCCAAGTTTCCAAGCCCCAGGTGTTGTTATCTGATTGCTAAGTAGAATTCCAAAACAATTCGGTGGAGAAAAGTTATGAAACAAAAGTGTTTGTTCCTGTTTCAGAGTGACCTCTCATTTTGCACCACTGTTCACATTGTTCTTCTTTTGTTTATTGTAAATTGCATTGGCCACCTGCAATGTCAGTTTAAGTAGTTCTAGTTTCTGAGCCAACATTAAATGTTTGGCAAGTTACAGTAGTGTTCAAAAGAATAGCCCAATATGCCTAACCAAATAAATCCACATTTTCAATATATTCTTTTAGTGCTACATGTCAAAAAAAATTATCAGTAGCTACAGTAGATTCTCATAACCCCTCAAAACCCAGCATTCATGATATACAGTGAAGAAAATAAGTATTTGAACACCCTGCTATATTGCAAGTTCTCCCACTTAGAAATCATGGAGGGATGTGAAATTTTCATCGTAGGTGCATGTCCACTGTGAAAGAGATAATCTAAAAGAAAAATCCAGAAATCACAATGTATGATTTTTTTAACGATTTATGTGTGTGATACAGCTGCAAATAAGTATTTGAAAATCTGAGAAAACCACTGTTGATATTTGGTACAGTAGCCTTTGTTTGAAATTACAGTGGTGAAACATTTCCTGTAGTTGTTCACCAGGTTTGCACACACTGCAGGAGGGATTTTGGCCCACTTCTCCACACAGATCTCTCGATCAGGCAGGTTTCTGGGCTGCTGCTGAGAAACAAGGAGTTTTAGTCCCCTCCAAAGATTTTCTATTGGATATAGGTCTGGAGACTGGCTGGCCATGCCAGAACCTTGATACGCTTGTTTCAGAGCCACTCCTTGGTTTTCCTGGCTGTGTGCTTAGGTCATTGTCATGTTGAAAGACCCAGCCGCGACCCTTCTTCAATGCTCTGACTGAGGGAAATTTCACAATGCATGGCCGTGGTCATCCTCTCCTTAATATAGTGCAGTCGTCCTGTCCCATATGCAGACAAACACCCTCAAAGCATGATGCAACCACCTCCATGCTTCACAGTAGATATGGTGTTCTTGGGGTGGAACTCATCATTTGTCTTCCTCCAAACACAGTTGGTGCAATTATGACCAAAAAGTTCTATTTTAGTCTCATATGACCACAAAACTTTCTCCCTTGACTCCTTTGTATGATCCAAGCGGTCATTGGCAAACTGCAGACGGGCCTTGACATGTGCTGGTTTAAGCAGGGGAACCTCACGTGCCATGCATGATTTCAAACCATGACGTCTTAGTATATTACAAACAGTCACCTTGGAAACGGTGGTCCCAGCTCTTTTCAGGTCATTGACTAAGTCCTGTTGTGTAGTCCTAGGCTGACTCCTCACCTTTCTAAGGCTCATTGAGACCCCACGAGGTAATATCTTGGATGGGGTTCCACTCCGATTGAGATTGACCGTCATGTTTAGCTTTTTCAATTTTCTAGTGATTGCTGTGGACCTTTTTTCACCAAGCTGCTTGACAATTTCTCCGTAGTCCTTTCTAGCCATGTGGAGTTGTCTCTGGTGTCTTTGGACACCTCTTTGGTCTTGGCCATGTTACAAGTTCGAATCTTACTGATTGTATGGGGTGGACAGATGTCTATTTGCAGCTAACGACCTCAAACAGGTGCATCTGATTCAGGATAATACATGGAATGGAGGTGGACTTTTAAAGGCAGACAAACAGGTCTTTGAGGGTCAGAATTCTAGCTGATAGGTGTTCAAATATTTATTTGCAGCTGGATCACACAAATAAATCATTAAAAAATCATACATTGTGATTTCTGGATTTTTCTTTTTTAGATTATCACTCTCACTGTGGACATGGACCTACGATGAAAATTTCAGACCCCTCTTGGTAGAAGGGTGCTGAGGATGGAGCTGCAAGGCAAAAGAGCGCGAGGAAGACTAAAGAAGTGGTTGAACGATGTTATGAGGGAAGACATGAGGACAGTGGGTGTTTGAGAGGAAGATGCACGAGATAGATTTATAGACTTTCACAGATTACAGATCCAAGGCTCATAATTTTTACAATTTTAAGTATTTGTTTATGATTACATAATTTGGGCTTCCAGATCATAAAACCCACAAAAACAAGGATTATCCTCAAGACTAAATAATTTTGGCCGAAAAGACATTTTCCTTCACCCAGATGTGGATCAAACTCTGGAGTCCCATGTGGCATGAGTAATGTGGATCACCTTCCAATGGGCTTCACACCTGTGGGACATGTCAGAGGGGTTGGGTAAGTAGTCCGCATGGCTCGCTGGTGAGGTGTTGTGGGGACATTCCACGAGGACCAAGGACATGCTGCATGTCTTGGGGTGCCTTGGGATCTAACCTGAACAGCTGACCCAAATGGCTGGGGTGAGGGAAGTCTAGGATAATCCATGATGCACTGCTCTTGTGACCTGAATTGGGATAAACGAGTGGACAGATTATTTGAGGCCTTTTTGGACTGTATCTTGCTGTTTCCCCAATCACTAACATTTAGTGTATGTGTGTTGGAGGTCGAGGGGAGGTAGGAGCATTTTACATCCCACATTTGCCTCTTAAAATTCATAAAACTCAACCGGCTGGTATAAATTGGCAGGAACACAATTTGGCAAAGGCAGTTAAAAAAAAAATATTTATACAATTTATACACTTGAAGTCTTACTCTCTATTAATTAGATAATTAAGTAAGTATTAAGTATCTAAATATTTTAAAACATGGAATACCTAAAAGACTTCCTGCTTCACTCAAAATTGCCTCTCTTTATACTAATGGTTCAAAGGTGGAATACTGAGCCTATACTGAGGACAACAAGTTCAATCTGGTCTGCAGGTCTAACCTGACTTGTGGAAACAACCAAGGACCCCAACCTGTTCACACGCAATCCGCAGTGGCACAATCCCATTACGGGGTGTGTTATTGGTCCTTTCACAGCACTGGAACAAACAGCCACAGCAACCAATGCTGCCAATCGGGGGGAACGGAGTGGCTGCTTGATCTTCTGAGGTGCTCATCTCACATGCACCCCCACCTTTCCTCACCCCTCAGTGCCCACACCACAGTCCCAGGAGTCCCCACAACTTCCCCCCATTTCTCACTCCTCTACTTCTCTCAATTGCCCATGGTTTTCATCTGTATGCCTTGTCCCATCTATACTCACCTTGCCACAATCCTCACTTTTTTTTTTTTTTTTTGCACAACAAAAAAACGAACCTTTTTTAGCAGTCTGCTCAGCAGCACTATCGTAAAGCTGCCCATTCGCCTGCTTAGATTGCTGTATTCTCGACATCGTCTCCAAAACCCTTTGTGATTACGTTCCTGCCATATCTCATCAGTTCCCAGTATCGCACACACACACATCTTCCTGAAATGCTGTTTTTCTACCAACGTGTTGCTCATTTGAAAGCGGGACTTTTTGTGCACAAGTTTCAGATTAGAAGGAAGCCTGTTACAGTTCAAGCAAGACGTCAATACAGAATTACTCGGAGTGTTTCTACTACGTGTTAAATTGCTCTCTCATGTCAACAGAATTCCTTAGGAAGACAAGACTTTAATTTGTTTTTTTTTTCCTCTGTTGATTGTAAATCAGTACCAACAAGTGTTAGTTTATCTGAGGTTACAAATGGGAACAGTGGAACAGTTAGCTTATGGCAACTTCAAAATTCATGGCCGTGGAAGCAACTAGAACAAACACCGGAAACAGTATTGTGCTTCAGGACGGCAGCAAAGGGTTTCTTTGACTGTATTTTCTTTCATATGTAAGGCTTTATAGTTTCACAAAATAGTGCTCTTGTTTTTCTCCTCAGCAAAGCAAACTTACATCAGAGTGATGTAACATTAAACTATCCAAGTGTGACGGCCCTTTCAAGGTCTAAGGAAAAAAGGGGTTGACGTGTTAACGGGTTGAATAAATCTCCATAAACACTCAAAACAGTCATTTATCACACTCAATAAACAACAGCCCAAACGAATAAATGATTGAAGGGAACTAAAGACAATTCAAATCTGACTTCTGCCTAAAATAGTTAACATGAAAGGCGGTTGTTTATATGTTCCATCAGGTAAAAGTCAAAAGCCTTTCCCAGCAACTATCTGCTTGTTATGCATCCCAACGCTGAACAAAAGCTAAACCCAGAATGCACAAACTGCCAAACAGGCCATCTGTGTAGAATAGCATCATTGACTTAGACAGCTGTAATTGCACAAACATTGCTGCAAGGAGTGCAAAGTCAACAACCAACAGTGAACCAGAAATTGGTGAATTATACTGTGTAGACAGTTGGGGGTCCTCTAATGCAATATGTTGTACACTTGAGCCTTTCAAGCTGAATCCTTTCCATGGTCACGGCCCAATTCCATTCATTCACATTGGGAAACAATACTTCATAGCGTATCTGAAATTATACTAAAACAAAACCTTTACGAGAACTATATAGCAATAAAAGTTAGCCATTGTTAGTTTAAAGGTAAAATGTTTGGATAAATTGAACATACATTTCTTGAAGACACAACAAAGATTGAATGCCAAGGGGAGTCACATCACAGATGGTTTGTTTTCAGACATGTGGAAAAAAAGGCAAAAAGAAAAACATGCTTAGCAAATCGTTTTAATTCTTGTGAGGTCTGCTGGGGGCTTCTGTAATGTCACGAAGATGTGTGCGACATCAGGAGTGTTAGAGGGTTTTTGAAAATTATTTATTACTTTACAAAATGCATAATAGCTGAGATGCGTCTTGTTTGTGAAATCTGTCAAAATATTAATTAAATATCTGACACTCATCACTCTTTGAATTCCACCTCTCCAATGATGCATACTTTGCCAAAGTGAATTGCTCTGTGCTCATATTTTGTTTTGTGTGAATGTTTTAAAACAAATGTTTGGTATTTTTACCAACAGTTATCAGAATCCTTTTGAATGGTTCAAAAGTTTGGCTTTTAAAAAATTGGTTCAAAGAATATTTTTTTTTGTCAAAATGTCAAAATCAAGTTTCTCCATCCATTTTCAGCAGCTTTTCCTATGCAGAGTCACGAACTCGCTGAAGCCTCTCCCAGCTGACTTTTGCCAAGCGGGGAGGTTTACCCTGGACTGGTTGCCAGTCGATTATTTCCCTCTTTTTTTATATATTTTTTTTTAGTTTGGCCTTTGTGATCTCAATTTGTTCCACAAGGTTTTTGTCCCAATTTAACTACTTTGTAATTACAAGCAGTATAAAATGTGATTAGCTATGACCTGAGCACTTCTATAAAACATTCGGCAATGCCACGCTTGGTTACGTTGCCTCTGGCTGGGACACGTAATGGTGGAAAGTGTATCAGAATTGGTCTTGCAAAAGGTCAGGGACAGGAATTGAACATGTAGAATGAGCAATAACACATCTTCAACCTTGGTCTAAAATGAGAATTTGTGTTTTCAAATCAGTAGCTCGTGAAGAAAAATTCCTTCAAATAAGTGACTGAGTGATTTTGCCAACAAACACCTTGTGGGACTAATTATCTCGTCGAGCTAATTTCCAGCATTTCAGTAAATACCTTTTTTGTAAAAATGCTTGCTTATGTAGACTGTTTTGGATTTTACTCAGAAGAAAAATTCCCTCTGTTTTCACTGTTGCTAAGTGCTTGATGTACTGTGCGTTTATGTGCATGTGTGTCAATTTTACAAGCTATTGAATGTATCTGGGCTCTGCTGTGAGGCCATCCTGACCTTAAACTGGCTTACTGAGAGATTCGGATGCAAGCAATGACTGTACTTTATTTGGCTATTGGACCTTTAATGGCAAAGCGTCATCAAGATACAATCTTTTTAAAAAGATATATAGGACGTGTTTACATTTTGAATTAGCTACCCAGGAAAAAGGTTACATGATGTTGAGTGGTCAGCATATCCTCCTCCCCCTTACCCCGCCATTCCTCCAACCAATCCAGGGTGTACCCAACCTATCTCCCAAAGTCAACGAGGATGGGCTTCAGCAAACCTACACATGACCCAGATAAGCGGTATAGAAAATGGATGGACAGATAGACTAGACAAATGGCATTGCTGTTGTTGCCATGGTGACACGAGAGCACCTGTTTTTGTAGGAAGTCGGAACATTCATATGGCTCTATTTGTGTTAACTTTCCATTGATAATACATGAAAGTGGGCATCAAACCATCTGAATTACTGCCAATTTTAATTGAATGCATTATGATTATCCATCCGCCCATCCATTTTCCATTCCACTTACAGTATCCTCACCAGGGTTACAGGCCTGCTGAAGCCTATTCCATCTGACTCTGGGCGAAAGGTGAGGTACATCCTGAACTGGTTGTCAGCCAATCGCAGGGAACATATAAACAATAACTATTTGCACTCACATTTACATGTATGGGCACTTTAGAGTCTTCATTTAACCTACCATGCATGTATTTGGGATGTAGGAAGAAACTGTACCCGGAAAAAAAAACATGTAACCTCAGGGAGAGCATCCAAACTCCACACAGCCGAAGTTCTATTTGAACCCGGGTCCTCAGAACTGTGAGACAGATGTACTAACCACTTTCCACCATGCCACCGCCTCTTTTTTATTATTATTATTATTATCATTATTATTATTATTATTATTATTACTATCCAGCCATCAGGCCACCCATCCATTTTCTGCACCACTTATCCTCACTATGGTTGCAGGCATGCTGGGAGAAAGGTGGTGTGCACCATGAACTGGTAACCAACCGATTGAATTATAATAATAATAATTATTATTATTATTATATCTTTTTGTCACGACCCATCGGAACGGGAGTAGGACCCAAATGCAGGACTCGGAAGATGCAAGGTAGTTCATGGAGAAACGTTTATTATTCGGTGGTCGCGGATCGGGCAGGCAGTCAGGTGCAGCAGCGGTAGTTGGGACGTCAGGCGAAGAGGGCAGGTGGGCAGGCAGGTGGGAGTCGGTACACGGGAGAACGATCAAAGCAGGCAAATGTGTCAAAGGAGTCAGGCTTACGGGGTTGGTCGGAGAACAGGCGAAGGTCGGTACACACGGGTTGTCGATCAGGGATACGGGAGTACTCGAACGGGACATGAACCTCAACGATCTGTCGCGGACCAGTCGTCATCGGGGTCATATAAATACACAGGATAATCAGCCCACATGAGGCGCAAGTGTGCGCCTCCCAATCAGCGCAACCGCGCGGGCACCCACACAGCCCGGGCTGGAGCGGCAGGATCATGACACTTTTAAATCATCACACTAGCCAGCACAGCTCTGTAGGAGGGGGAACAGACAAACAATGGTGAGGTCGGTGTATATATTTACGTTGGGAGTGGTTATCATGCTGTATTTAAGAAAGGTACCCGCTGATATTGTCTGCTATAACATCAACTGAAAGCACTGACAATGCTCCACTCATGCAAGAATCATTGCAATTATGCATTGTCCTCCTCCGCACAGAAATATCTCACTGTGAGTCTTTGTGCCAGATTTAAAGGAAATGAAAGGAGCTGCTTTGATTGGATATGATTAAAATTTTTTGTGTTCACTCGCACAACTGCACAGAACACACTCTTTTAAATGTCAACATGTGCTTGTCTGTGAAATTACCAGGAGCCGGTCAAATCTGCCTCTACACTACTGCAGTAGAGCTCAAAATATTAGGAATTATCTGTTTCAATTTTGCTAGGTTTGTATTTGTTGTACTTGTATTGTTTTACAAAAAGTTATCATTAATAATAATCTTTGTGCATGTACTGATGCAGTGGTAAAATCTCGGGACAGGCCAAAGGACATGGTTGTCCTGGTCCGTGTAATTGACAGAACAAAATCCCTAAACCAACTAAAATAAATGCTCAATGATGGCAAGAAATTTAATTAATATTGTTGATAACACATATTACAGTCTTAAATAAAGAGATTACAGTATTTAACACAAATATTTTTGAATTAAATATTTGTGCATAAAATGTTTGTGCATAGTGCAGTTTATCCATGACAATACACATCCTTGGCCAAAACTTCAAAAGAATCATCCGACATCTCCAATCTAAAAAAATATCCATCGTTGCCATCTTAGGTGCATCACTGTCTAACTCATCATTGATGACTTGGTCCAGTTCTGGTGTCTCCTGCATTCATGAACAATGATCCCATCTTGCTCCCACAGCATGTCATCCTCTGTGCCATCCATGGCGTTTGTCAGGAAACATTTTTTGGAATCCCAAGAGTCTTGGTTCCCTTTATTCCTCATTATTGTCAACGGTGCGAGGGGAAGGTACACTGTGCTCCCAGCGCAGCCTCTTGCCCCCGTTCGGTTACAATTTGTCGCAGCTCTTCATAGCGTCGGGTCGCAAGAAAAATGAGAGCTCAATATGTAGAAATTTGCGTAATGGGCACTTGAAAAAAGTGAGCATTTCAATCATGTGTGCTATCCCGTTTTGTTTTTTTTAAACGTGCCCATTACAATCTAACTACGTAGTTTTGTTAGCTAGCTGTTAGCTCATGTTGTTTTGCTACCGGTTTGGCCGTGTCATCAGCCAGAGTGAGGTCACATTTCTTTTAAAAGTGGCTGCACAACTTGCCCTTGTCGTCGACATGTTTTGTCTTTGTTTAAGTTAAAACAAACTCACGGGCTGTCATTTGCTGCAGTAGCAACAAAGGGCTGGGTCACACGTGATGTCACGCTTATTCATCCGGTTACTTGACCGCCATTGTTGCAGACAAGAAGTCAGCTGTCCATCGTCATCATGCCAGATTTTTGTTACGTCTACAGATGTGGAAATCGCTGAAACAGAGACATTGGGAAGCGATTTTTCCAAGTTCCAAAGATTAGATTGCATGATGGAGATGATACAATGGAGTTATCAAAAAAAATGGCAAAAAAAGTGGCCGAAGCTTGAGTACACAAGGCAAATGGTTATTTGAAAGTCTGTTCTGATCATTTTGTAAGCGGTAAGCATGTGTACTTCTAGTGTCTGGATATTCTACTTCAGGGAAGTCTTTCAGATCCTTTGAAAGTACGTTGTTGTGGAGAGTATACAGATTAATATCTGCACAGAGTTTGATCTTCTGTCCATGTCTAGCTTTGGCGACATCATCGAGTGAATTAAAGTAGGCAGAAAACACCCGCCGCTCGCCGCCTAGACATGGGTCTGTGGACGTTGCCATGTTGATGTCGACTGCAACGCCTAGCCGTCTAGCTTGTCTGTAGAAATGGCGGTGATTATCACGTGATTGCAACCAAAGCATATGTGACGTTAACGATTGTAAAATGCAATGTGCCCCCCAAATCCTAATGAGGAGATCAGAGTTCAGGGTGGTGGCGCATATTACCGTAATTTATATAAATGTGTAACATTAGACATCATATATCATCGAATTGTATACCTTTTTTTACCACCTCCGGTCATTTGTATACGACTATACAATGTGATTGTACTTTTTTATTTTTCATCCATACGTAAATATAATGCACTACCTTGACTTTTTGAAAATATTTTTGGAAAAGATTGCGCATTATTTTTGAGAAATTATGGTAATGCTTTAACCTGCAACATATTGATCAAGCAGAGAAAAAGTTAGATTGATAAGATACATTAAAATAACACATGGTATAATGCAGAATATTATTTTTTTGCCAATCAATCTGCCCAAAGCATAACGAACAGCTGCAACTGCATCAAAATCTTTGCAGTTGTTCATTCGAGAAACAGTTAAAGCGTTGAATGGATGGACTTGCTATACGGAGTGGAAACTTTGATTAACTTTTTAATTACCATATTTGGTGTACATGTAATCTTACGTCACATCCATAACTTAGCTTCCCGGTATCACTTTGTAAAGACACTCTCTGTGTAGGACAGTGCACTATTTATAAAGGAATGTGCCAGGTGGGCACTTGGGCATGATAAAGTGACAGACTGACGGGCATGAACAGTCACAGCTGAGAGTTCAATGAGGGATGGGGAGCGTATGGGGAAAAAAAGTGGCTTTGCTGAAGCAAGATGAAAGAAACAGCTTGTGTGGGTTATTGTGGCGAAAAGGAGAAAGCGAGAAGAAAAAAGGGGGTGACACCACACAAATGAAATGACAGTGATGACTGAGCTGTCTAACGAGGCACAACTGTGTGGATGTGGGATTGAAAAAGCCAGGAAAAACAAGACCAAAAAAAGCAACCCAGTTCAATCTTTTCCCGTTCATTTCCGAAACCACTTATTTTAACTTAACACATTTTTACACGACACGTCACAATCATTTAAATGGTTCAACATATGTTTTCAACAGTTACAGTACGATAGGTATGCTTCTAATTCACTTGCGACTGAGCAGTAAGGTGAAAATATGACGCTGAAACAGAACGGCATACATTTTCACTTTTGTCTCTTTGTTAGTTTTCTTTTAGTTGTTTGACATCTTTAACACTGGTGAACACTCATACACATTGGATCCAGAGGGCCGTTTTTCCTGTTACCAAGGCAACCAGCTCAGCTCTGTGGCATTGCGGTGTTGTCTACCTGTTTCTTCTCTATACCAGATGAAAGCAAGGGGAGGAACTTAAAGTATTCAACCAAACTGTTTCTTCCCAATGGTTTAAGACATCAATACATCAACATTATATACTTCAATTTATGCTCAAGGGATGGAAATAATCTCGGCTGTGATATTCTGCAAGAAATCCCTTGCTTATAAGTGCACAGAGAGCGAACGGAGTGGTTGAATTGCTGTCAGGGTGTTATTTCTCCTTTCCTTTTCCATTTCCTGTGAATGTTGAGGTTGAAACAATGTGTTTGTTCCCTGTGTTGTCACATTGCTTTCCTCCCACAGAACAAAGAAGAGGTCGATGATACTGTTTGCCATTTCTGCTTGCTCGCAGATTACTGCTCTTTCTGGGCTCGCTTAAGTTTATCACAGAAATCGTAAGTTGAAGCCAGGGTAAGAACTCTTCTCAGTATAAAAACAATAAAAATTAAAATGACAAACTGCTTTAGACTTTAAGAGTGTAGTGAAGAACTTTTTCAACACATTCCAACTTAATTCTTGTCCTTTTTGACAGCAGCTAAAGTTGGTGAGTGAAGGAGACCACCGTCATCACACAGAAACCACAGAAAAAAAGGTTGTTTTTATATTTTATTTTTTATGTTTTTAATCAGACTCACATGTGAAACCAGCAGAAACTCGAAACAAGGATGAACCATATGAAATGTTTTACAGTTAAGCCCCCAATTGAATGGATATCTTCTTGCTGGAAATTACACAAAACGTTGCAATCAGTAAAAAAAAAAAATAATAATGTTTATGAAAATGATTAAAATCCCTGCCAATTTTGAGAAAACAATATTGCCATTTAAAATTGTACTTGACATACAACATTTCGACTTTACAATTACGCTGGTCCCCCGTCTGACGTTTTGTTTAGTTAATGTGCATAGTGCTCGTCCGTGTCTGTGTGCCGGGAGTATCTACACATTTTTCGCCCTCCTTTTAAGACATTTTGGCCCCAAAGAAGAAAGCTGTGTCTTTTAGCAACGCTTCTGTGGCCAAAAGAAGATCCATTACCACGGAAACAAAGCTCAAGATCATAAAAAGATCTGAGAAAGGAGAGACTCTGAAGGACATCAGTAAAGAGCTAGGCTTCAGTCAGTCGACCGTGATGACATTTATTAAAGAGAAAGTCTGTATTTTAGCACATGTGAAGGGTTCCCCTCCTATGTTGGATACAGTGATTACAAAACAACGTTCTTTGATACTTGTCGAGATAGAGAGGCTACTTACGTTATGGGTTGAGGACCAGATTCCTTTGCAATAGCTAATCACAGCCTCCCCTTCTTCTTCTCCATCCACCTCTCAACAGTAATGGTAAGTACAGCATCTTATTTTTTTTACTTAGATGTATTTGGTGTTTTATACAAAGTTTTTTTTACATAAATTCTGACTTTAATGATGAAGTCCGACTTACAACGAAATTCAAGTTATATTACCAGTATAGGAACGGAACTCGTTCGTAACCAGAGGACTCCCTGTACTGTACATTTACACCTTTGATGGTCTGGATCATGGGTAATGTTAAATAATGGACATGGAAACTTTGTAAAAAAAAAATGTGTAAAAACAGTATCTCTGAACACAGCGTTCAGGGTCCACTGTTCATTCAGTTAAAAGAACGATTCACCAGATAAACAATTCACTTAACTTTTATCAGGGTAAGAATAAATTGGTGTTGATTTATTTTTTTCTTCCTAATTCATGTTTTTTTATCCATTGTCCATTCCAATACCAACACTCGCCAATCTGGTTGCTCCAACAATAAAGAGCAAGGAAGTCAATAGCGATGAATGGCCTTTATTGTAACAGTCCAGTTAACTGTTGGCTAGTTAACTCCTGATGCCACACAAGTCAACAGCGACAACAATCCTCAAATCGATAGCAAAAATCATAAAGTAGGATCCATGGAAAATGAGACTAGATGATAAGACTGTACAATTTATGCTCTGAGGTGAGGGGGGAGTTTGATTGTAATTGAAATGGCTAAAAGAGGAATTCAATTCACTGACAAAATAGAAAAGGAGTTCACATTTTTGCTGATCTATTTGTAAATTACATTTTATTGAATGGGAAAGACATTAAGATGGAGCATTGGTATTTTGCAGCTAGGTGCTGTAAATGGGACTCAAAGTTGAATTGAAATCTTTTTTTTGTCCAGTTTAAAGCAATCAGCAATCCAACAGCTTTGGAAGAGGTATATTATAACATTACAGTACGATTTTTAAAGGTGCCTGCTTTATGTTTGTGTGGACTGTCCTGAGAAATGGACAACTCTCACACAAAAGCAGTGAAAGCATCTGAATGAGTTTAGAGTGGATTCCAATGTTTACTTCTCTCACTGTGAAGCAAAGTGTTCAAGAACTCAGCTGAGGGATACACACAAATATTTTTTCCTACCTGCATTTTTGTATCTGGAAGGCCAAAAGCCTCTGCTGGATGAAGCCATGCAAATTTGTAGAATATTATGTAAAAATAAGAAAACTACTGAGAATCAAAACAATCTCATCACATTTCATTCACACTTCTCGTGTCAAACACAAGGCTTAGGGGCCACATGCGGCCCACCACATCATTTTATGTGGCGCGTAAAATCAACTTATTTGTGTAAACTTCAGTGATTCTAGATCAAATCTGTACAAAAATTTAAAATCATAATATGTAATAAATAATGAAGTACTAACCAACATTGAAATATTGCAATCATTTTTTTTGTTACCAAACCGCTTTTTTTACTGTAACTTGACTAACAGTTGAACAAACTATTATTCTTCAATTCTGTTTCTTCTCGTCTAGCAATTCGTTGTAGATACAGTATGTAATACTGTGATGAGGTGATGAATTAATCTACCGGTACATGGTTTTCACAATAATATCTACAATGTGGTCAAACATTTTCCTTGAAATATCAAAGAAACAATCCATCTGTGATAAACATGTCTTCTTCAAAAGCACAAGTGGACACCTTCTGATCTGTGATCGCGGTCCTATGGAAGTGCATCATGACAGAAAAGATTTTTTCAGACCGGTAGCAAAATCTTGGCTTCAAGCCACAGATAGGCAGCCAAAAACATTTGCGCCTCAACAGATGGAAGAGACACTTAATAACCTCTGCTTAATTAGATCATGTACATCATTTTGACAAAGTCAGCTTTGAGTTGTGTTTCATTTCTCAGTTTCTCATGGCTTTGGGCATTTGGGCAACAATCAAAACTGCACCATTGCAGCTCCACTGCAGATATTATTGGCCTAACCTCACAAAAGGTTTAAATTGAAAGGGGGAAAGTGCCTTTAATCTTGGCTGAACTTGGTATCTCCAGGGCTAGCGATGAGAGCACTGGATGAGTGAGAGGCAGTAAAGTCAGTGTCATCAGTGCACAGAAAGCCTCACTGATTCCTGGTCTTAGGATGCGCTGTACTACAAGGGCTCAGCTGTGCCTCTGCCGGCCTCTCATCTTTCCCATCTGTGTCTGGGACCACCGAGTCACTCAGGTCCTCTCCAGCTTTGCATCCTGACTGCATCATTTGAATCCAGAACTATAGATGCACTTTATTACTTCTGAAAGCTGCTAAAACTTCAAACTCATTTTCTTGCCATGTGAGAGTAAAAACATGACCGAAAATGTGGAACTAAACACGTGCTTGCACAGAATGTTGCCCTACACGAAAGAAGTCTTTCGAAATATTGACAGATCATTAACAGGGCTCAATGACCAAGCCAACCAACGATCAAAATTTACGGTGAGACTTTGACAGGTGATCTTTTGGAGATTCACCTTTTTCATTCAGACAGTGTCTGTTTCTTAAAACACTTCTAGGTTTGGCTGTGTTTTCAATAAACGTCAGACTGTTTTTAAAATTAAAAAAAAAATAAGCAGAGGGAGTATTACAAACACCCACTGTGGCACAGCAAAACTGTTCCACAAAACGCATAGAGAGCCACCATTCTGCATCGCCATGCAGCTGAACAGGACATGTTCAAGGAAAAAAAAGAGGGAGAGATGGGGATGAGCAGCAATTTGTCTGGATCCTGATGGAGGAAATCAGCTCAAGACCATTAAACTACCACTACCTATGTTCGACTATTGGCATGATGTTCTTTTTCTGAAATGCTGTTCTTCATTTTTGAAAGATGTAACAAGACAACTTTCAGAAAGATCAGCTTTCATCTTGTCAGTCCATATAATATTCTCCCAAAGGTTTGGGGAATCATTCAGATTTTTTTTTTTTTTTTCAAAAGTAAAAGAAGACTTTATCTTCTTTTTGGTCACCACTGGTTCTGGCCATGGAACTCTGACATGGATGACATTTTTGCCTAGTCTCTTCCCTGTTGTTGTGGCATGAACACTGAGCTTAAATGAGCCAAAGGAGAACTGCAGTTCCTCCAAAGTTGTTTAGAGTTTCTTTCTGGCCTCCCGGATGAGTCATTGCTTTTCTTTTGAGGTAATCTGTGGAGCCCAGCCACTCCTGGGAAGGTTTAGCACTGTTTTGTATTTTCTGTGAGGATAATGGCTCTCCCTATAAATTTGTTGGAATCCTAAAGCTTTAAGAATGGGCGTTGCAACCCATTCCAGACTGATAGAGATCCAATTTTGAATTTCTCAACACTCCTGGAATTTCTTTTGCTTGTGACATTTTGTTGCTGATTTTTTTGTTTGTTTTGTAGATTTTATCCCATTCTATCTCAAAGTCTGGGCAGACCAATTTGCTCCAGTCTTCACAATGATCTTCAACAAAACTCTGGAATTGTGCAATATTCTATCCTGCTTCAAATGCGCCACCATCATCCCGGTCTGCAAGAAACTTGCAATCTGGCAACTGAATGACTACATGCCGGTCACATTCACATTTGTGGTCATTAAACGTTTTGCTGGACCACTTCAAAAACATCCCAAGACCCCTGCTGGATTCCCTGTTTTTGCTTACCAAGCAAACAGGTCTGCAGATGATGCAGTCAACATGAGACTGCACATCATCTTAAAACCCCTCGACAAATTCAACAAAAGACAGTGCCGACTACATGGCATAAAGTAGCCAACCAGAAAAGTCATTGAGTGCTATCTTCACCTTCCTCCTCCTCCTGCGCACAGAAAGCGCTGAAATCGTCTTCTTCTGTGTCAGAGCTCAACAAACTCAGAATTGCATAATCTGATAATTTCTCAGCCTGGTTTTTACTTTTACTTTCATTCAAATTCAAATTGCCTCTGAGATTGCGCCATCTTCCTGGACATGCGGTAGTCCGCCACAGTTTGGAGACGCACACATGCCTGCCCACGATGCACAATTTAAATTCCAACGCTTGCACGTGAACCAAGATTCAAGAGCAAGATTCTACTAGTGACGACTCATGACTATGTTAAGTCTTGGTGCATATGATGCATCCACTTGTTCTTGCTGGGCTCACTCGATCACTAATTAGTTGCTCACAGGCTCTGTGGTGAACGTGACCAACTATAAGAAGAGAAGATAGAGCAGAATGGTGATTTCTCAGCTGTCTCTATATGGATACCTTGTAGAGGTCTTTTTCCCTTCCGCTTGGGTCAGGCAGAAACACGCAGCGTTGCAATGCACCGTCGTACATAAAGAAAGTCTTGTCAGCTGTGTGCAAGGGTACCACAGCGTTGTTACCCACTTAATACAGTTCCAACATTCACCATCTGATTGAATTCACTAACTGTCGTTTATGGTCTAATAAAAGCATTATATTCCACGTAAATAGTCTTATGCTGCTTAGAGCGTCTCCTTTTTAACAGGTAACTTACTTTAAAATTAACTTGATTGATTCATTTGGCGGAACGTATGAGGAAATTTCATTGAAGCAGTATTATAAATCTACTGCACTACTTTTTATAC
Organism: Syngnathoides biaculeatus; assembly: GCF_019802595.1. Classification (NCBI taxonomy): domain Eukaryota; kingdom Metazoa; phylum Chordata; class Actinopteri; order Syngnathiformes; family Syngnathidae; genus Syngnathoides; species Syngnathoides biaculeatus. The sequence goes on along the minus strand of NC_084644.1, from coordinate 24,687,728 downwards.
AAAAATGCACATATTCACTTCATATTCAGCTATTTTCTGTCATTTCTGTAATGACATCCATTTTTAGTGATTTTTGGGGTGGAAAAAAAAAGTGCAAATATACCTGGCAATATGTATGTAACACTACATTATTTTTACTATACAGTGATTCTCATATGTGAACACATTTTGTTTTACCCTTCGAAAGACTGTGTACGATATACACTATAACCTGTACAGTATTGGGCCTCATTAGACAACTGAAACTGTACCTAATGATGTCAGTGTAAATGTAAACTCTTCCAGGCTGCCGTATGAGCTGCGTGCTCCGTTTGGCAGCAGTTACTGAGTGCGCATGTTAATAGTCTCTCCCGAACACAATGAAAAATAGATGAATTACCCAGCACGCCACTCTTTGTCAAACAATGCGTCGTTGCAACAGTGATGCATTTCAATCTATGTTTATGAACCGGTTCAAGCAGCAGCAGTGTCTTTTTCTCCTGGGTGGATATGGATAGAAGTGCAGAGGACGGAAGAGAGTCATGATAGTGAAAGTGTTGAAGGAATGTGTGTTAATGTCCTTTTGCTGAAGCTTTACATTCACCACTTGCTCCTCGGGGACTTTATTCAGGCTCCTCAACGAGGCCGCTAATTTCTTTTCGACATCGTAATTGTTTTTTTTTTTTTTGTCTGCCTTTTATCAGCAGCATACAGTCTCTTTTGCCTGAGCGAAAGTCTGCCAATGGCATCAGGTCTGTTACGTGTTGATCGAGGCATTTTAATGCACCATTTGTGCCAGTTATGCATACAATAATGTGTGCAAATGAGGTCGATTCAGCCTGTCTGCCAATGCAAGGTAATTTGAGATGTCCCCTTGATAGTTAATTTATGCGTTAAGTAAATTACAGACAGCAGGACTTAATATAGGTTGTTTGGAGGAATTTCCCTCCTGTGTAATAGAGGCTGTCTTGCACGTTTATTTTTTTGTGGGAAATGCTGCTGTTTATCACACAACTACAATCATAATTCTGTGTAATCACTTGGCACTCCATTTTTATGATGTCTAGTAAAAGCTCAAATGGGATTATATCTTCTTATTGAGCTGGTGCAGAGCAGTAGTTTCATGATGTAGCAGCGCTAACCATGCCTGAGCACTGTCACTGACTAAGATTTAATAGCGTCTCTGCTGTATGTATATGTCATGTTGCTCATGCTCACAAGGGTTGCGGGAAAGCTGGAGCCTATCCCAGCTAGCTTTGGGAAAAAGGCGGACTACAACCTGAACTGGTGGCCAATCAAGCGCAGGTCAGATATCAACACCATCACTGAGCGGAAATTCGATCCCACGCTACCCGCACCAAAGGCAGGGATGTGTACAACTACACCATCAGTGACTACTGTATGTATAGACACGTTCTAAAAAATGTGAACATCATGGGAAAGTTTATTTCTTTACATAATTTCATTCAGGGTCCACGGTTTAATTTCAAGTATTTATTTTCACAAAATTAAGTCTTCCAGCTCAGAAAACCCACAAATCTGCCTCACAGTTCTGAGGACCAGGGTTAAAATTCTGCCCCACCCGTGTGGAGTCTTCATGTTCTCTCTGTGTGTGTGGGGGTTTTCTTCAGGCACTCCGGTTTCCTCCAACACCCCAAAAACATGCGTGATAAGATGATTTAAGACTCTAAATTGCCGGTAAATGTGAGTATGAACGGTTTGTTGTTCCTATGCGCTATGCAACCAGTTCAGGGTGTACCCCACCTCCCACCCCGAAGATAGCTGGAATAGGCTCCAACGAACCCGAAACTCTTATGAGGATAAGTACCTCAGAAAACAGATGACTGGATGAACATTGCAAACTCCACTGAGGTACTCCAGAGCCCTTATTCAAACCAAAAACTGCAGAACAGTGAGAAAGACGTCCTAACCACTTGACCGACATGTCTCGATATATATATATATATATATATATATATATATATATATATATTTTTTTTTTTTAACTTGGCCATTAAAAGACAGTTGCTGTTCTGAAGCTACATGATACAGCAAAGGGTCCCAGGTGAAACATGAGAACGATTATTTATATGCTTGCCTCAGTCTTGTTATCCTACGTACAAGTCTTGATAGTGCGGTAATGGCTGGAGTTGTTAGCGCTCTCATATTTAGTTTTATCCTTTGATTCCATTATTGCTGTTATCCTCATTTATAATTCCAAATCCCCAAGGGAATCTAATTTATAAACTATCTAAGGAGTACATCTTGTGGGGGAGGGCGCCTTTGTGTCAGACCCATGTTTCAGTAAGAACAGCTCTTAATGGGAGAATAACATTTTGTCTCAGCATAGTGTTGCAAGAACACCATTAACAAAAGTTATGTTCTCTTTTTGGTTCAATATGATATCCATTTAACTAACTCTCAACTCTCCTGATACATGTGAGGAGAATCTGGCTGCAGGCAAGCAGTGTTCTTGGCTTACAGGCTGTGCACTTAGCGAAGATGGATGGGCAGTCTTCTTTGCAGAAGCAGCAGAAAGATGCTTTACAATATAGAGCCAGTGACAAAAGGTGAAGCTCTTTTGGGAAAGAAGCAGCACCGTGACACCTAGGAGGTGACGGTGGCAAGTCCGTGTGGGGCTGAGGTGGCGCTATGCCTGAGAATCACACGGCGCCAATTGCATGGCTGTCCTGCACCAAAACAAAAGCCAGAAACCTTCAGCCAACCAAACAAAGACCCGGCGGAGAGTTAATCAACATTACTTACAGTACTCGATAAAGATTTGAATATGAAACATTTGAGCTGCTTGGCTCGGGATGAGCTTTTTGTTAACCACTGCCAAGCAGATAGCCTCGAGAAGAACAAATCATTGCCTGTAATTGCACCAGATGACCACAATAATGATTTAATGTTAATTCCAATGTTGTGATGCTGTGAAAGCATCATCAAAAGACATAAATCACAAAAGCACATGAAGCGCAGGTATTCTAAAACTACAAACATCTGAAAAGTTCCAGATCATGGCATTGAGCTAGAGAGGCAGTGCTCTAAATTATTATTTTTTTAATAAAAATTCAACTGACTCAGCATCAATTAACGTACTGTCTGGTCAACTGAAAAGCAACTTAGTGTCAATATTAGAAGGTCAGTTTTCCAAATACGCACTGGTGATTTTTTTTCCTCCTATCATATTTTCTATATATCATATGTTTTCACACCAAAGCAATATCAATATGAATACATGAAATTTACATTTTATAAGTTCAAGTGTGCCAGCACGGTCACCAACTGGTTCGAGCGTCTGCATCAAAGCTCAAATCCCAGGCCTTAAATCCCGGCCACACCTGTGGGGAGTTTGAATGTGATTCCCATGCCTGTGTGGCTTTTCTCCAGGCACTCCGGTTTCTTCCCACATCCCAAAAACATGCATGGTAGGTTAATTGAAGACTAAGTTCTTCCTTAGGTGTGAATGTGAGTGTGAATTGCTGTTTGTTAATACATCTGTGTGCCCTGCGATTGGCTGCCAACTAGTTTAGGGTGTACCCCACCTCCCGTCCGATGATACCTGGGATTAGGTTCAACTCTCCCGTGAACCTTCTGAGGATAAGCGGCTGAGAAAATGGATGAATGGATGGACTAAAAACATTTATGTTGGCTGGAATTCGCCAGTAAATACAGAGGCAAGGCTCAAAAAATTAATCAGGGAAGTTTGATGGACTAAAGACGAACCTCTGCCAAAGTGATGCAAGAAGAAAGAAAAGATCTCATGAACCCAAAAATACAAGCTCATCTCGCATACAGTGGCAGTAATGGAAGCATAGTTTATTCTGAGCCAAACTCTCAAACCTTCACTGATGATGTAAGACTGCAGAAAATCAAATCTGCCAATTTAAAAAAAGTTGTAGCCAAAGTGAATGGAAGAGCCTTTGTCATGCAGAAATTTGAAAAAGACCCAAAACATACTGCCAAAACAACAATGGTGTTGATTGTGTCCCCAATGAAGGTTTTGCGGTGGACTGGTAGAGGCAAAGGTTGACCCAAAAGCAGAGAAGCAGGAGAGGTAAGGGAGGGGAATAGGAGTAATCGGGGAAAAATATATATTTATAAGGAAAAGGGCAACACAAAAAGTATCGGAACAAAATTATAAAAAATTAAAATCTAATAGATATTAAAAAACAAAGTAACGGAGAAAATCAAGGGGAAGACTCGCCACGACAGAAAGAAAGCATCATGATGTGACGTCCATCCATTTCTATCCATTTTCTACCGCTTCTCAGGGTCAGGTCGCGGGGGAAGTAGCTTCAGCAGGAACACCCAGAATTTCCTTTCCCCGTGCACTTTTTCCAACTCTTCTGGTGAGATCCTGAGGTGTTCCCAGCCTACCTGAGAGACATAGTCTCTCCATCGTGTCCTGGGTCATCCCCGGGGTCTCTTTCCGGTGGTAAATGCCTGAAACACCTCACCAGGGAGGCGTCCGGGAGGCATCCGGATCAGATGCTGCAGCCACCTCATGTGGCTCCTCTCAATGAGGAGGAGCAGCGGCTCAACACTGAGCCCCTCACAGATGACCAAGCTTCTCACCCTGTCTCTAAGGGAGTGCCCGGATATCCTGCGGAGGAAACTTATTTCAGCCGCTTGTATCCGGGATCTTTTTCTTTTGGTCACAACCCACAGCTCGTACCCATAGGTGAGGGTAGGAACGTAGAGTGACTGGACCAAACTCTGAGAGCGGTCGTACAGGGACCGAACAGCCTGTATCAGGGGGTTCGGTACCCCATACTCCCAAAGCACCCCCCACAAGACACCTCGAGGGACACAGTCAAACGCCTTCTCCAAATCCACAAAGCACATGTAGACTGGTCGGGTAAACCCCCATGCACCCTTGAGGATCCTGCTGAGGGTGTAGAGCTGGTCCACTGAACCGTGGCCAGGACGAAAACCACATTGCTCCTCTTGGATCTGAGATGCGACTTCCCGACGGACCCTCCTCTCTTGTACCCCTGAATAGACCTTACCAGGGAGGCTGAGGAGTATGATCCCCTTATAGTTGGAACGCACCCTCCAGTCCCCTTCTTGAAAAGGGGCACCACAACCCCAGTCTGCCAATCCAAAGGCACTATACCCGATGTCCACGCGATGTTGCTGAGGCGTGTCAACCAGGGCAGCCCAACAACATCCAGAGCCTTTAGGAACTCTGGGCAAATCTCATCCACCCCCAAGGCCCTGCCACCACGGAGCTTTTAAACACCTCGGTGACCTCAACCCTAGAGAGAGAAGAGCCCACCTCAGAGAACCCAGACTCAGCTTCCTCATGGGAAGGAGTGTTGGTGGATTTGAGGAGGTCTTCGACGTATTCTCCCCACCGACTCACAACATCCCGAATTCAGCAGCGCCCCATCCCCACTATACATAGTGTTGACAGTGCACTGCTTCCCCCTCCTGCGATGCCGGACGGCAGACCAGAATTTCCTCAAAGCCATCTTGAAGTCGTTCTCCATGGCCTCAGCGAACTTCTCCCACGCCCGGATTTTTGTCTCAGTGACTATCGAAGCTGCATTCTACGTGGCCAGCTGGTACCTATCAGCTGCCTCAGGAGTCCCGCAGGCTAAAAATGCCCGATAGGACTCCTTCTTCAGCTTGACAGCATTCCTCACTGTTGGTGGCCACCAGCATCTTCTGGGGTTGCCACCACGACAGGCACCGACCACCTTACATCCACAGCTCCCTCAAGTCCCCTGGAACGTGAGTAAAGTTCTTTCAGAAGTTGGAGTTGAATCTGCCAGCCATTCCCAGCGGACCCTCACAATACGTTTGGCCCTGCCACATCGGACTGGCATCTTCCCCCACCGTCGGAGCCAACTCACCACCAGGTGGTGAACAGTTGACAGCCCCTTCCCCTCAACCCCCCCCCCCCAACTTAGCTCCTAGGATCATCGAAACACACAAACCCCTTCACCACAATAAGGTGACGGCTCAAGGAGGGATGTGACGTGATAAGGACATTTGGAAATAAAAAACCAACAAAGACCAGAGACAAAGAAACAGGGAACTAAATACAAATTGCCGAGACAGTGAGGCACACCAAGACATGAAGCGTGTGGCCGGAGGGAGCTAATTAGATATAATATTACCAGGAGACAGGAAAACAATACAACATGAAAAAAAACTAAAACTAATCAAATCAAAGTCAACAAAAGCACATATCACAACAGAGCAAGAGAATGAAGTGGGAGATTTTACACTGGCCAAGTCACTCACCGGACAAACACTCATATTCTTTTCAGTGAAATAGGATCATCTGTCAATCTTCATCAACTGGCAAAGTACTAAACAATTTCACACAAAAAATGACGTGAGATTATTTTGAAAAGTAATCAGCTCTGACAATATAAATTAAAGGGTGCTCCCTTAAATTAAAATAAACATTAGAATGAAAATATTACAAATTATATGTACAGGATGTGTATTTTTTTAAATGGGGACATTGAAAAGTTTGTATTGTAAAAAGGTTTTGTTTGTTTCTGCTGTCTCTATCTACGACAGCTTGTGGTGTAGGGACACTAACACGTTTTCTGTAAACTTTCATTAAAAGTTTGACTTGTGCATTGGTCATAGTCCAACGCAAGAGGAATTGCGGGGGACGTCGCATTGCAGGGCCCATTTAATGTGTTTTTAAAAAGAAATCTCCCTTCTGCGGGCCTGCCTCTCTTGATTTTTTTTTTAAAGGAATACTTCACTGAACAATGAAAAGCTTTAATCCGACAGGTCATGTTTTATGTACTGTACCTTGAAAATTTGAGGTTAATCCAATAACATTTAATGGTGTTTTGAGAAGATTTTTTATTGGCAATTACGAATATTCATCGGCACCGCCATTTTGGCAAGTCACGTGAACTACTGGCGCGGATGTGACGTATTCTGTGTGTAAACAAAGAAATCATGTCTGATTTGTACCGTAAAAACATGCAGTACCGCCACCATCGGACACTTGAAAATGCCCTACTGTATTCTGCTCAGTAAGAAAAAGAAACATTTAAGGACCCAGTGGCTAGCTAAGTGTGGTCGCCCTGAGCCGTACGACATAAATACGAGTGTATTTGCATGTTTCCGTGGGACAAACCCTTTTAGGGTACGATACGTCTCTGAATTCTTTTAAATAAAATTATGATGTTGCTAACCAATGATGACAAAAGTACTTCTTCCCATTAATGCGACTTCTTGTGCTTTCATACGTCGTGCAGGTGTTGAGACTTCCATCCGTTAATCGTGAACGTAATTCAATTTGATTTGGCATTACGATGGTACGATGCTGAACAGTTCTTGCGGACAAAGGTATCTCTTTTATTCGTTTGATTATCTTGTCTTTATGCAAAGTTGGCAAAATGTTTACAGGCAACGTCGAGTACGAATGCTTTAGCATACTCCCCATCTGTGAATTTAAATACACAGCAGAACCCTCGCTCTCCACAAAGGCTGTCCATTCTTGTTGAAAAGTTCGGTGCTACTCATATTTTTTTGTTTGAGCGACCTATATCAAAAGCTTCCATAATTATTGTTCCAACACCATCAGTGTTCGACCGTTCTGTTCCTGTGGTTAGTTAGCTAGTCAGACAAAAATCCAAATATTCACCATTATTTACAGCCACAGGTTCAACTCTGTATGGACATATTCCTCCGTCTTCCGGATCAACTGATACTGCTATTTCTTCATCAGATGAGGATAAATCCGAGAAATCAGCGCTGTCTGTGATTGTGTATTCCCTTTGTTTGCACACAGGATACGTCACTTCCTGTTTTTAAGTCATGTGACACGCCAAAATGGCAGTGCCCATGAAAATTCGTAATTGCCGATAAAAATCTTCTCAAAACACCATCAAATGATATTGGATTAACCTCAAATTTTCAAGGTACAGTACATATTACATGACCTATCGGATTAAGGCTTTTCATTGTCCAGTGAAGTATTCCTTTGATCTATTGGGGTATTTTAGCCATTGTGGAACAAAGAAGAGCTACATGCACGGTTTGGAATATGGCGGCGTAGATCTCAGTTAACTCAGCAGCACCTTTTGAGAGAAGAACTTACCAGCAGAAGCTTGACGTTAAAGAACGCGGACCAGACCATCTGAACTTTAAAATCAAGCAGAAGTCAAAAGAGCGATGGAGAGAAAGGTGTTTTTGTAGAAACAAATTCAGGCACCACAGCCAGATGAATGCTATGTTTAATTTCCGTGCCAGCCTTTTACAATGTCAGGGACAAAATGTACTAGAACAGGTATTACGCATTTAGAACACTTTGCTGAAAAGGCAAACAGCATCAACTTTCTGGGATGCACAAAGGAAATTCACCGTGTCTAACTGCATGTAGTAAACATTGCTTGCCAGTTTGATGAAGGCAACAGTTATTTGAATACAATAAGAGTTGAATAGATTAAAATTAGTGGGGGGGGGGTCTTCATTTCATGTGGAAAAATAAAAGAGAGTAGTGATCCATAAAACCAATGTTATTTGTTAGTATTTCACATTGCTGTTGGCAATCAGGCATATGATTTTTTTTTTTAACTAAAAAAGGCGGGACAATGTAACTAAACATGAGAGACTGTCCACCTCTATGGCCAGCCATTTGAGCCACACAAAAAAATAACGACAACAAATATATGACTTGAAAGCAAACACATGAAACCCATTTGGTCTCTAAAGATATCAGAGGTAGTGATGGGCAGGGTGGAGCAGGTCCCGCCCCCCCACCCCCCCCTGAATGGCCACATCTGCACACGTTTGTTCCAATGCAGGACCGAGCGTACCCCATGCTAAGTTTTCTGACCGCAAGCCAGCAGCTGCACAGTTACACAAAGTTGAGCGACTTAAATGGAATTCGTTGCAAAGCCCAACACCACCACAGCAATGTGGAACATTTTGGATTCAAGCCAGATGAACACAGCCATCCCACTATCACCATTGAGCTGGTATGTCAAATTTTCACAACAAAGACAAAACAATGTAAAAACTCAAACGAACAAAATCCATTTTAAACATAATAACCACACCAAATTTCTTCAGTTGGGAGCAAAAAACATAGCGGGAGATTTCCAGTCTCTTGTCATCTTGCAGTTATGGAAACCTTTGCTCAACAATGCAAATACAAACGTGATGGTGTACATAGTGCACAAAAAAGATATAATGGATAGGAATTACAAAGATATAATGGATATGAATAATGGCCCCATCTCAGTCGACTATCAGTGTCCTCCTGAACATTGCTTGTTATGTCCAACAGTGCCTGAGCATCTCATCCAATTTTGTGCACAGCCAGATTTAATGAGTTGTGTGTGTGTGTGTGGTGTGTGTGTGTGTGTGTGGTGTGTGTGTGTGTGTGTGTGTGTGTGTGTGTGTATATATATAGAAGCTGAAATTTTCTTGACTGACTTTCCAATCTGGCCAAGGCTAAATACGAAGTAAATGTCCTACAAATGGCTCCAAAGATCATTTGTCAGATGTCAGTTTCAGCCATGAAAATTGTTTAAGAATGTATTCAAGCTGAGCCTGAGGGATGCTTTGTGGAAAACACTGACAAAAATTGACTCCTACCTGGCCTTGGGTTTTGTGGTTGCCGCATTTGAGAATGTCGACCTGTTTTCTCTAAATGGGATCCCCGCGGGTCATCGGTACCTACAAGACTCTGTTATGACTGCTATAAACTTGTTTTGTCTTTAACTGCAGCAATAATAGTCCACCACTAGCATTAGGATATTGTAGTATATGTCGCCAATAGCTCTGTGGGATTTATTGCCCTGTGCAAAAGTCGTAGGCACCATTGAATTTGGTGTGATCATCTATATTGACCATGTATAACTACAATGTAATTCTTTGGAGTTAACTGGGGTCGAGAGCATGAACAGAATCGTGGTGGTGGTGCAATTATGATTCTGGAGGATGGCTAGTTCTTCCACTGATGTCATATTAAAAAGGTTGTAGTAAAAAAAAATTTAAAGAAAAACAACAAGAACACTTAAAACGTGCATATTGTGTTTGAAACGTAACATTATTTTTAACAAAATACTACAATGCATGGGTGCGGGGGAGGGGGGGTATAGGTGCTCAGACACCTACCCTGGATACCCAACATTCCTCTTTGTCGATATCTTTTTTTAACATGTGTACAGGTGTGTGCAAGCCTCGCTGTGGCCTTTAATCAATAAAATCTAATGTAACAGTGCTGGAAACTCATACATATATTGTTAAACAGTAATAAGGAATGAATAAAGTTATATATGCTTGAACAGAGAGAGCGTACATGTGAGAGGGGAGGGACTATGGCGAGTCTCTTTACGTGCTCATGTAAGCTGTTCACATACTTGATATTCACATTTCTCAGACAATAAAACGTCAGTTTCACCAGAGTCAGAGGTGCCGTAAAAGATCATGGAAACAAAGCATCACCTGCTATCCCTAACTGATACACACAAACACAACTTTTCAGCCATTGAAACAATTAAAATCCTTTTACCATGCTATGACATGCATTTCCACCCTATGCTTGAATGCATATTTGCCATGGATGATACTGGAACAATCAGGCCGATCAAATGTTGGACGAAAGAGGGTCATGTTAACATTAGCAGGGATGATGTGTTTGGGAAAAGTTGAACAGTCAGGAGACGTCTGGATGACTCGGTGGTCCAGACCTTCCATAATCAAAAGTTTGCATTTTGATATGTGATGTGTCATAAAGTCAAACCAAAACCCTGATGAAAGACTGATTCCGTTGCTAATAGTATATTAGCCTACTTGCTAGTTATTGAATGTAATAAAAAAAGCCACATATTTAAGTAACATTGTATGGAAAATTATTGATCAAAGTCCCATATGTTGATCATGAGTTTTGATGTGAGGTTTATGTGGGGCTTAGAATTTCAAATTGGACAGACCGGGGACTTTGTTGGGAATGACTGGATTAATGTTTTATTACAACATGTCAGAAAAAAGGCAGCAATGTTGATCACTTTTCCAAAACCTGAAGTCCAAGATTTTTTTTGTGTGTCTTTTGTTTGTTTCTTGAAAACACAAAGGAAGGTTGTTTCCTTTGACAGAGGACTAAGGAAATAAAAAAGTGGTCCAATTTGGCAAAAAATCTGAGGATTTGAAATCTCAAATGTCATTTTAAAAAAGTGTTTCAATACACTTTCCTATCCATTCCATCGTGCATCATCATTAGCCAGTTAATTGTGTGTCCAGTTGTGATTAAACTTCACTGTATTGTACACTTTGGACCATTTTCCTTTTAGCTAAATTGTTTTGTTTTCATTTCATGATACAAACATGGCACACTAGATAATGAGCTGCGCCCTTTCTGTGTAGCAACACCCCCCCCACACACACACCCCATATTTGACAACACATGACACTTTTTGCCAGGCAAAAAATCTATGCACGTTCCAAACATAACAGTAACACCTACACAAATTATTAATGGACGCTGGAACAACCGACCCTGAAGCTTGCTAGCAACCCATTTGCACCAAACGTTATGTGGAAAGTTCACTATAAGATGCATCAAACCCAAGAATAGAGGCTGTTGCACTGTACTGTCTTGCTCATACACTGCTTGTTGCCAGGTCCATTCTATTCTATTCTATTCAGACATGACCGAGTGTGTATGTGTGTTGCTGTGGTTTGATTTGTAGCACGCTTGTCATGTCACCGTGTTTGTTATGTGTGGTTCAGGTCACAGGTGGAGGCAGCAAATCATTGTGCCAAAATAATGTGATTGAATGTCAGTGAGCTTGCTGTTTCCCTCAAAGGAAATAAATGGACACCAAATGGCAAGCTTCAGGGCCCACACATCAACATTTGTTAAATTCAAAATGAGCTCAGAAAGAAGGAAAAAAAACTAACTCCCAACTAAAACAAAGCTTGTACAAGAAGTGTTTAGTTTGGACGTAGGCTACTAAGCTGTCTTGTCAAGTGAAAACTAAAACATTCACACATTTAAAAGGTCAGTGACAGCTGCTGTGTGCCGCTCCTTCAGTTTGTACCTGTGCTCACGGTGTGAAACATATTTGGGAACAGTTCAGTTGGCAAAAATTTCATTTCTTCAGCATCGCTGCACTCAAAATGTAGGAAGCCAACTGTGCTGTTATTTTTTCCTGGCATAGAGGAGGCTTCTATTCCGAATGAAAGTGCATGATGTTGGATGTTTAAGCAGTGAGTGCAAAGAGGATTTGGCATGTGCTACATGTTTATTTGCACTGACAAGTGCGACGAATGGAGCAAACTTTTGCCGAGCATTTTCATAAAGCAAATGACATGCGTTGAAACGTTGGTGAGGAGTGAATATTAAACCCATTTCACCCATTGAGCTCTTTCATTATCATTTTAAAGTACTGAATGATTTTCATGTAAAACGGTTGCAAGATTGTTCTTTAAACACAACCGTTAAAAGAATGTTATGACTCTTAATGATAACGGGTGGAACACAGTGCAACTGGTTACCACATCCGTCTTGACAGTTCTGAGGACGCAGGTTTAAATCCAGCCTTGCCCGTGTTGAGTTTGCATGTGCCTGCATGGGCTTTCTACAGAAAATTTAGTTTTTCCTCCCACATCCCAAAAACCTGCATGGTTAATGGAAGACTCTAAATTGCCCGGAGATGTGAACGTGAGTGTGAATGATAGTTTGTATGGAACCTGAAAATGGTCGCTTTTTGCCTGGAGATAGCTGGGAGAGGCGCCAATATGCCTGCAACCCTAGTGAGAATAAGTGGAATGGAAAATGGATGATGATAATAATAATGATTAATATTAGACCATAATTATTATTAATCATTAATAGAATTAAGTTAAATTACTACCACATAAGCGAAAGGAACAGGAAGATGTTTAGCATTGTCTAATTTTAGTGCTAGAATTAAAACATTGTCAGGTTTAAAAATAAAACAATAATGTCTTTTACTGTATTCCTCTTATTATCCTCAGGAGCAAGACAGGAAATAATTGAGTGCAATGTTAATACTTGTAAATTAAACATGCTGCAACTCGGCTTAATAATAATGATGTCCATTCATCCATTTTCTGAGGCGCTTATCCTCACCTGTACCGGTTGCAAGCCGTATGCAGGGTGCATGGAGAAAGACAACCGTCACACTCACAATCACACCTAGCGGCAATTTAGAGTCTTCAATAAATGGACATTTTGGACATGTGGGAGAAAACCACAATACCCAGAGAAAACCCACGCAGGCACGTAGGTGACAACATGCAAAATCCACACAGGCGGGGCTGGGATTCGAACCCCAGTCCTCAGAACTGTGGGGCCAGCACTCAAACCAGCTGCTCCACTGTGCCGCTACTAACAATGTTATTATTGCAAAACATTTTGTATGCATCATGAATTCATTAAATAACACTTTCAATTTGCTTTGTCAATGATTTCATTTGTTTATATGATCCTTGAAAAATGGACCACTTTCTCACCACAACAGAGGGTTTGGTACCCAACTGTGCTCACACAAACCTCACTATATGAACCAGAGATTAATTAAAATAAACAAAGCCAAGTGTCTGCAGTACTGCTGCATGCTAGCCAATATAAGAAAAGTAAACACTTTTCACAAACAAAAACAGATATCTATGGCTTCCAACAAAGGACACTGGACGCTAACAGAAAATTCCAAGGATGTAAGTGACTTTATGTCCAAAACTTAAAATTTGGAAATAAAAATGTATGAGGCTCTGATTGGGCATGGAACTACAGTACACATTGGATACACGGTGAGTGAACGGCGCAGATGAATACGTGAACTGAATCGAATTGTTTAGCGGCCAGGTCAAAATAGACTAATGCACATCAGTCACTCTAAGGACACAAGCTGGAGAGACCAAGGCAAGGAGGGTGTGACTTAACATCAAACAGGAGGCTGCTATCAGCATTTATCTGCAAGAGCCTTGTCAGTCTAAGATGAGCTTTAATTGTGGCTCTGTCTATTAGAGGTCACAAGCATCTCATCAATCACTGCACCCGGGGCAAGGCAAAGCGTCTCCGAAATTCAAGGAACAGAGGGGAGCTCGTCAGGAATTAGAATAAATGACCCCGTTTGGCATTTGAGGGGAAATATGAAAATGAGGATGAGTAAATAAATAAGAATGGAAGGTGGTTGTGACAGCGATGATTGATATTCACACTTGGAGAGCTGAATAAAGAAAGTGCTGCAGAGCTATTAAAACAGAATTCAGGAGGAAGTAAGGGTGGGGTCAAATAGTGGGTGTGAGTGGGTGTGTGTGTGTGGGGGGGGGGGGTTGTTAAAAATAGGATGTCCAGCAGGTCCACACACACACACAAATTTGGTTCCATTAATTTTGAAGTCTAAGAAGGACGTCATTGATTTACAGCATCGTGTAAAACGATGACTCTCAACATGACCCATTCTCAATGGGTCGCTCGACTAAAAAAAAAAAATAATAATAAAATAAAAAAAGATCTGTAAAACTACAGTAAAGGGCGGCCACCATTTCACAGAATAAACGTGCTAATAAGCATGGCTAATGCCAAGCATAAGACAAGACTAAATGAAATATGTTTAATTTGGGACAAAAGAGGGGAGCGCTGATAAAACAGTTGATTACAAGTTAAATGTTTTGTTTTTTTTTAAAATCCTATTTGAATTGCATTTTGTATATAGTACTTGAATGTTACCTTGATTCAAATGGTATTTTGAGTTTGTGGATTAAAAACTCCTGTACTTTTATTTCTTCTTGGGGGGTTTCTATATTTTTAGTTGGCCGAGGTCGCTACATCCTATAAAATAAAACATACATTTGTTAATGTAGCATTAAAGGATAGTCGTAGACGAATTCATTTTGAATATGAATGATCTGAATTATTTAAAGGCTTATTTCAAATTGCTTCAGCCATACTGCCAAAACAACTTTTGTTGTTCATATAATTCTATTTGAAACAAGCCTATTTAGTGATAAAACTATAAATAAGTAAGTAAGTAAGTTTCTTTCGGCTTGTCCCTTTCGGGGTCGCCACAGCGTGTCATCTCAGATGAACACATATATGTTTGGCACAATTTTTACACCGGATGCCCTTCCTGACGCAACCCTTCTCAGGGAGTGGAGGCCCCAGTGGGATACGAACCCACAACCCCTGGTTTATCAAACCAGTGCTCTAACCACTGAGCTACAGGGCCTCTTGATAAAACTATAAATATTGTTGTCTTAAAGTTTTTAAGAATATTTTTAGTTTCACTTTGAGCTATAGTGATCATATAAGATTTTTGGAAAATTCCATTGTTTATTCAAAAATGCCCCCCCATAAGCCTGTGACATAATTTTAATTTAAATGAGTCTAAAATTTTCTGGTAGAAAAAAAAAAATCAGCTCTGCTGGCAATTATTTAACGCAAAGGTTTCAAATAGCATTATGGACATAAAAAGAAACAAAGAAACAAGAAACAAAGACATTTTTATGCACTTAAAAATTTACTTTTTTTTTCTGAAAGTGACCACTGAATCTAAACCTATGCACAAAAGTTGTTGCATTTACAAAATGTTACTGAACTCATATTCATTTCCTGTGTTATGGAGCTTTTTCTGTCCCCAACATTGACATTTGAGTGTTAATAGCGGGAATATTTTCCTCTCTAACATCTCACTATTTTGATTGTTTCTGCTTATGGCTAAAGTTCAATTTGTGTTTATTAGGCACACTGTAATATTTCATGTGAGAATTTGTATTAGATAAGTTTGACATATTGAAACTTTACCTTGATTTGGGTCAAAGTCCAAACAGTTGAGAACCACTTGTCTAAAATTATTTTGCTAAACTGGACTTGGGACATCATGTTTGTTTTAATAAATTCACACATTGCGGTTCTTCATAATTGTTATGTAGTGTATATTATGGCAATAGTGTACGTGCATAATGTGTTTTAGTGAGTTTGATTGAAATAAAATTTCTATTTTGGGCATATAGCACAAACCCTTTGGGAATGCCTGTTTTAGATTGTCAAGTAAAGAAGCCACCGATTTCTAAATATAGGCATCGCTTTGACTCAGTAAAGCAAAAAAAAAAGAAAGACCCATTGGCTCACTGATAAGAGAGCCTCGCCTCAAAATAAAGTAACAATTAGGAGGAGATATAGCTCAGACAATCACAGGGTATTAATTCAAAAACGAGAAGGGGCCAGATGTCAATTACGTATGTGTATATTAGTTTAGCATAAACAGTCATCAGAAGGGATTCAAGTGGAAACACTTAGAATTGTAGTTCAATTAGGCCTGGTGCATTAATGGAACAAGAAATAATGTTAGTCGTGCAACAGATTGCTTTGCAATAGCGAATAAGTAATAGCCAAATATCATATGCTGCATCTGCCCTCCTGATGGATTAGGATTCTCATGATTTTTGCATTTTGATGAATTTTCTTTTTCTTTTACAACCACCACATAATTTACAATTAGAAAGAGCAGCTGTATTTGGTCAGAGATTTATGTCTTCTGCTGACTTCAAGAAGAGGTGCTGTGAGCCGTACAAATAAATGCACGGCTTTTGTGCTCTTTTGGAAGGAAGGAGTTCAGCCAATAATGGGAAGTACACGGGCAGTATCTACAGTACTTGAGTGCCGAGCTGTTTATGTTATGCGCCTTTCAAAGTCGCCACTGCTTGCTTTGGATGTTGACCACCGAGAAGTACACCCAGATTAGAGGTGGCAAGGTGACAGCTGTAGACAAATACAATGACATCAAAGGCACACAACCACTGCTGTTGCTAGCCTAACAGAAGGGTGCTAAAATATTTATGCACTAGAGATCAGTGATTTTGCTACAGTTTCGCACCTTTTGGCAAAGAATTCTGTTTCTGCTTTCTGACTCAGATCAGATAACAAAGCACAGAGTCCAAAGAAATACTTGAAGTAGCTTTTAGACGCTATGCTGCAGACTAATGAAATAAATACGGTGCTGTGAAAGTATTGGCTCCATTCTCAAATTGCCATATTTTTGCAGAGTGGGGAAATGCTTTAATGTTTCATATCATCAAACAAGTGTAAATACCAGACAAATATAACCCAAGTGAATTTAAAAGGCAGGTTTTAAACTGTGACAATTTATTAAGGTGAAAGAAAAAAAAAATCTGCTCCTGTGTGAACAAGTAATTACAGCCTTTGTTAAATCATGAATAATACTGCGGCTACTCACAACTTTTAGTTAATTTTCACTAATCACACACAAGCATGATGACCTCCAGAGCTCTTTAATTAATAAACCTTCTACCATGTAAACACACCGAGTTAAATTGTGTATGGAATCTGCTATCTAAATAGATGTGGCTCGTGAAGAGCTAAAATCAAACAGACATGGTCAAAAAATGGTTAAAGAAAAAGGTAACACAAATGGCTTCATGAAGTTTAATGATCAGAAAGTGTTAATTCAATTTTCGAATTGTTGGTTTGAAAGCACGTTTTATGACTTTGCTTTAGTCACTTTTTACGCTGAGCTAAGCAATCCTTTTGCTGGCTTTACCGCCATTTCAAGCTTGAAGACATGAGTGTCAGCCATGCTTTGCGATCTCGACCATCTACAGGAGCAACCCGTTAAAACAAAGACGCGCCACAATAAATTGCCTTGACAACGTGGGTATGAGTTAGAGAATTGATGAGCCCTTGTCAGTTTGTTTACACAAAGCAGATTCATAAATAACCAAGTGGCTCCTTTACTTCTGCCGGAAAATAACCTTGACTCACAACAGCCGTAACTAAAATTCTTTACACATGTTTTTACCTACATAATCAAGACATCAATAAAAGGATGACTAATGACACTGTATGTAACAAGCAAGGCCGAATGTGACTATCAGAGCGCAGATAACAGATTACGAGCAGTATTTGATTGATCTTCGGCAGAAGGACATCCAGTACATTTGTCTTTGCGCTTTAGGGATAACAGAAGCAGACGTTAATGATGGAGTGGGATCACAACAATACACTGTAGCCTTGCCTGAAGCCCACAGATGCATGTGACAGACGGTGTCATGCCTGGAAAACCTCCTTGAAAGACTTCTCTTGCCGCTGTTGCGGGGATTAAACCTGCCTCATAATGGCCTGTAGGATTTGTGCCACTGCAGCGTGACAGCCGTCGAACTGGGTGGCAGCCAGAGATGAATTGCGACGAGAACACCACGCTCGATCTATACGGGTGCCAATCACACGGCAGATCTGTTGACCTCAGAGAAGAAAAGGAGACATAATGCGAGCGCAGGCCCGCCTCAGGTGGAGTGTTCTCACGGGATGTGTGGAGTTACTCTGCAGGCTGCGTTGGATTTGTGTGCATAATCCCGTAAATGCTTAAATCCAGCACGCTGCTTCCTACAACCATGAGTGGCTTACTTTCGTCTCGTTTTTCCCGATTCTTAACAGTATTTTTACAACTACTTTACATCCTGGAGATAGGTATTCCACACAGGAGCCAGTTGCCATGGCAATATAAGTGGTGAAATGCAGGAGCAAAGGAAGAGAAATCCGTTCAGGGCTGACAGGGAAATAACCGGTTTTATAAAATTCTGCCATCTGATACCCTCGGTCACCAGTGGCAGGGCGTTGGTAGCCATGCTGAAAGAGTTCGTGTTTGTGTTGGAGCCCTAATAAATTACTACTGGGGTCAGAGCGGCGCAGGCCGCACCCGTTGATTAAATGAGACCAAACTCATATCCCTCTGACATCTTTCGGGCTGCGCCTCAGGAATCTGAAGGTGCACAGACAAATCCCATAATCCTAATTAAGTATTTCCTTCTATTGCAGCGGAGGAAATGTCTGTCTGCTCTCACAGAGAAAGCTGCTGCTGGCTTCACAAGCTCTGTTCAAGCATGTAGTTTATGGGTAATCTCTACAAATGCAGAATAAGACATGACATCACAGAAAGTACTGCCTCAGTAGGTTGAGCATCTGAATATGAGGATGTTATTCTCATTTTCCCTGACTCACACTCATCTCACGGTCAATTTAGCAGGTTAGCGTGGGAGAGGGAATCGCAAACCGCAGCTGCTGCTGTGGCTCTTTCTCCCAAGCCTTTTAACAAGTACAGCTCCGTGGACTTTCATTTGTGCCTCCACACAAAAACTTTGAGTGGGTACAAAGGGCGATGAAGTCTTTGCACCGATGGAGAAAAGACTTTTCTGCAGTAACGCTCACCGTTAAACGCTGTTGGGGCTTCTCCTGTGATGAAGCTCAAATAATCCAAATCAGGGACGCCACAACACGGCGCCTCCATTGTGACGCAGCGTTCAAAGAGTGATAATACATTTTGCTAAGAAAAGTGTTTGTGTCTGTGTGTGTGCATGAGTGTGTGTGTGTGTGGGGGGGGGTGAATCACAGGTCTTGTCTATCCATTTGTTAATTAGCAGGTTCATATAGAACCACATTAGACTACCATTTGTAATCTGTCGAAGGTGGTGGAAACATTTTAGTAGAATTGAAGCGGCAAAGAGAGACAATAGATTTCGTTATCTACAAATCTGTGATGAACATTCAGGGCCAGCAAGGCCTTCTCTCCTAGCCTAAACACGATTGGAATCCATGATCTACAGTACATCCCCAACCTAAATCCTAATATTTGTACTTTAATTGTACAAAGTTATTCCCCAGTCTGCTCTCTTTATTTCCTAGCATGTCTCTTGGCTGCACTGCCTTCAGCATGTTTTTGTCAAATCAGATTTCAGCAGCTATATGCTGTGGACATTGTCCCAGACCATCACATGACTAGTCACTTTAAACTGGATAGACTCGACAGCCTTTGCACAATAGCCATTGCACCGGACTATAGTTCTAAAGGTCATTCTAACTGCTCTAAATGATAGAAGACTCTACATCCTTAGCACAAGTGTGAGTTTGAAAAAAAAAATGGTTCTCCGTCAATTGACTGTCTGTTGTCGTACTCAACATGTATGTCGTACTATGATGCCTCCGTCTACCGAAGACTAATTGTTTATGTGTTGTTCCCATACTTGGCCAATAAAGTTGATTCTGATAAAAGATTCACCTCTTTGTGAATAACTGCATGAGAAAAGAAAAATGTTCCTAAATTGACAATGACAAGGAATTTAGGGATTTCATCATTTTACGGTCCATGATATTAAATAGTTCCGAGAATCTGGAGAAATCGTCGGATGTAAGCGGCAAGGCCAAAAACCAACGTGACCTTCGATCCCTCAGGCTGCACTGCACCAAAAACAACATCAATGTGTCCAGGATATCATGGGCATGGGCAGAGGAACACTTCTGAAAACCAACGTTAGTAAATACGTTAAGTGCAACTTAAAACTCTACTGTGCAAAGCAAAAGCCATTCATCAACAACACCTAGAAACGCCGCCGGATCCTCTGGGCCCAAGTTCTTCTACGATGGATTGATGCAATGTAGAAAAGTGTTATGTCGTTCGACAAGTCCAAATTAGAAATTTCATTTTGGGAAATTGTGAACAATGCGTCCTTTGGTCCAAAGAGGAAAAGAACCATCTGGACTGTTGTGGAGGCAAAGTTCAAAAGCCAGCATCTGTGGTGGTATGAGGTAGTGTTAGTGCCAAAGGCATGGGTAACTTAAACATCTGTGAGGGCACCATTAATGCTGAAAGGTACATACATGTTTTGGAGAAACATATGCTGCCATCCAAGCATCATCTTTCTCATGGATGCCCCTGCTTATTTCAGCAAGACAATGTCAAACCACTTTCTGCTCATTGCAACAGAGTGCCTTTGTGATAAGAGTGTGGGTAGTAGATGGCCTGCCTGCAGTCGAGAGCCCATTGGGAATGTGTGGTGCATTGTGAAGTGTAAAATAGAACAGAGACACAGGACTGTTGAACGGGCTGAAGCTGTACATCAACCAAGGACGGGAAAGAATTCCACTTACAAAGCTTCGACAATTAGTGTCCTCACTTCCCAAATGTTTATTGAATGTTGTTAAAAGAAAAGTTGGTGTAACAGTGGTAAACATGACCCCACACCAGCTTTTTATTTTTAACATGTTGCAGCCATAAAATTCCAAGTTAAAGATTTTTTTCAAATCATTGCATTCTGCTTTAATTGTTTAACACAACATCCCAACTTTATTGGAATTCAGTTTGTAAAATGTTAATGGCAATCCAAAATTATTCTAAATTTGGGTCGGAAGCGCAGCAGGCTGGGGCAAAATGACATCAGCGTTTGTACATCATCTGATCAATTTCAAAGAAGGAGATAAATTCGACAAGCAAAAAATGTCTGAAGTAACCTGCACACATTGATAAATTGAATAACCCACCTCTCAGGTGATCATGAGCCATGTTATTCATATTTTTGGTGTAATCTAAGTCGTTGGGTAATTATTGATCCTGAATATTTTCATGCTGTTTTAATGTGTTTTTGTGTTGCATTGATGGGTTTTATAATTGCAACAGGACCATAGTGATATTATAAATTGGATTACGTTGTGTAAATCCCCACTAAAGGCCAAAGTACCAAATGAATGGTCCACCACTGATACTCTAGCACTAAAATGTTTCCCCCTCTGGCAACATCATATGACTTTATGGAAATTGGCAGTTTCATAAACAGTAGATTGAGTGATAAAACTTGTTGACTTGGATCTAAAGAATGACAGTTTCATCAGATTAAAAAGTCAAATGTATTGAATTCAACAATGTGTACATTCAATTCATTGTACTAATACCACAAATTAAACAATAACGGGATTTTCATAAGCCTAGATTAAAATACAATTAAAGCCATTTCACTTTCTGTGCTCCCGTTATAACAAATGTATTATCAATAAATTACTAAAGGTCTGTGTAGCAAACATGAATCCAAGATGTGGAGCCATATTCTGTTTTGATACTGTACATTCGCGCATTGTGTTTGTAGTTCACAAGGCTGTCATCATACTCAAGAGTTTTTCTCAAATTTGACCCCACCACTCATGTACAAAATAAGTTACAAAGCTAAGAGTAATGGTAACTCCTAACACATGTATTGTTGAAATAGATAATTGTACTCTACTGACTAAATAGTAAGTAGAAAAATTTTAGGTTTTGAAACATGCTAGAGGGACATAAGCGCCGCTCTTTTGTAAGGAAGCATCCATTATGGATATTTAATCACAAAAAGAGGAAATAATGAGGGCTCCAGTGATGATCCATTTCATCACCAATGCATGGCATGACAATTAGTCTGTCTATTACTCCATTAAGTCTTTGTTTACAAAGAAGTGTCATTATGGAGGAACAAATGTTGGGCAAATTTCTTTAAACTCTTGGTACCTGTCATCAGATGAGTCTCCTCGCTTTTTTCACTTTCAAGTTAATTATCGGTTCCCATCTATGCAGAGAATATTGCTCATTTCTACTGCAGAATAGAGCTCCTGTAAGTAATTATTTCACTCACACACACACACACAACACACACACACACACACACACACACACACACACACACACACAAAAACAGCCAAAGATGTAAAGTGACTTCATTATGGTGTTTATTTACTGTTAATGCAGAGTTTAATTCGAGAAGACACACGGGTACGCATCATATTCAAGGTTGTGATAAACTTCGAAAAGGTCAATGGTCTCTTGCTTCCACATGTGTGATCGGTACTTTATGCCATGATTTATGTGAAGGTGGTCTAATGCACCAGTTTGACTCAGAGCACCTCCTCTCTGCCGGCCTTGATCCCTGTCATGACAACATGATTCAGTCTGTGGTGCTGTTTTACGCCCGTCAAAAGCAGCGTCACCTCCACAGTGAGCTCGACCTCTGCCACAATGTTTGCACTCTGCAGGCTTCACACTGTGCTCAGGCCTCCGTCGAAGACATTTGAGAAGATTTTAGAATTCCCCGCACATCCCTGGATTAGTGACAAGGGAGGTGGCGCCCCAGTCAGCCCTCAAGGGCAACATGGGCCCATGGTGCTGGCTCAGAATTGCAAACAAAGAGCAGTCAATTTAAACAGAAGCCACCTATCTAAAGCAAATCAATACCTGCGAGAAAGAGAAGGAAACCGTCATAAGAAGCATCAATCATAAGCACAGGTGTGCCTGTCAAATTTGCAGATACCTTAATTACCAACTATCAACTGGGCTAAATTAATATTTCCCAACCAAGCAGCATGAAGGGGAAACCGTGTGGTGATTTTAGGAAGAATTTATTTGCCTCTCAAGTGCGGCTGCTCCCATAAACATTTATCACTTGGGTTGACTTGTAATTATCGCTAATGACTGCACTGATGGCAGGCAGGAGCAGTACAAGTTATTGCTCGACTAGGTGATGCTGATGACAAGTTAGACATCAGAGGCTTTATTAGATGCTGCTGTTGCACCACGGGTCGAGAAACAGCAACAGCGCTCCGGTGTAATTATTAGGAAATGAACCACACTGGCAGCTTCTTTATTAAATGGAGCCGGTAGAGCTATCAGTCAAGCTTCCTGTTGCTGAGCTGAAGGAGACTCCAGTAAGAAAGCTTGATGAATGAGCCACAGTGCCATATATGCAAAGACATTTGATCCAGCATGAAGGATCAACTCTAAAAGGAGCTCATAGCCACATCCGAGGCATTTAGCTGATGCTCCCATAAAATCACGTTAAGTTACTCCACACTTGTTTAAGGATAATTCCATCAACAGATGGACACCGCTGAATTATCATGTTTTGAATAGGATTGTTAAGTAACTTTGCTTAGGATAATACTTTTGCACAAAGGTGAGAGAAATAGCGGAAAAGAGCTTGCGGGATTAACAATGTTTGTAGTTTCACCACAGAAGGTATTCAAGTTGATTTATTTCACTTGTTTTGGATGACTTGTACAAATGTGTCCGTTTAGTATTCGTGTCTTCTGAAACACACATTACCGGAATGCAATAATTACTATTTACAAATACAGTGCAAAACATTATAGTATAGAATATAAATACTGAACAACATCTCATCTACAGCACTGAAAACAACAGCTTAAAATGTGTTCTGAAGTATTATGCGCATCCCAAAAGTTGACTTGAAAAAAAATCTGGAAAATTCTTCTCCCAATGTACAATACACACCAATTTGCTGCTGTCCATATGCTCAAAATACTAAGAATGGTCTGTATTTCTATTTTGCTGGGTTTGCGCTTTTATTGCTTGTATTGTCTTTACAACAATCATGGATAACAATCTTTGTACATGTGCTGATGTAGTGGCACTAATATATACACTGTATCTTGGGACAGGCCACAGGACACGGTAGGGCCACAGTAGTAACAGCGCAGCTTTTTACCCTCCATTTGGCTACAATCTGTAGCAGCTCTTCCTCCATCTCTGGTAACTGCGCAACTTTCCCACATCCCGAAACTCTTCTATATAAGTTTTGATGGGTTATTTTCTCCATCTTCTTCCACAATCTGACATTTGATTCAGCCACTTTGAACTGTCATGGTGCTTCGTGGTTTCCGATTTCTTTGGAACGAGTGATGACACATTCCTTTTAAAAGCGGCTGCATAACTAGCCCTTGTGATCGACATTTTTTGTCTTAGTTGAAGTTAAAACAAACTCATGGGCAGCCATTTCTGACGTTTGGTGCAGTAACAACAAATATGTTAAGCTAACGACCATAAAATTGCAAACTTTGCGAGCAGGTCAGGGAGCTCAGGTTGTTGGCGCACATTACCGTAAAGTATTAATGTGGAACATAAAACATTGAATGTCATTGAAATGTAAATGCATACCTTTTTTTTACCATGGTATCTGTATGTGACTATACAATGTGATTCTTTTTATTTTTAATCTATACCTAAATATAATGTGCTTTATTGACTTTTTGAAAATATTTGGGGAAGATTTTGCACATTATACATGAGAAATAACAGTATGTCTTTGAAAAATCTCATTATATGACAATGTTTTGTATTGCATGTCATTACATGGCACAAGCAATCATTATGGCTTGTCAACCTAACTCCTACCTTAAGTGGAGAAAAGGATTGTGTAACACAGAGCAGTGAAGCAGGGCACCTTCTTTAAAACAGGCTCGACAGATAAGCGTGATTGGTCACTTCACAGAAAGCGTTTGTTGGCACTGCGGAAGGATTTGCTCGCCATGCTCCGCTGAGGAGACTCATGCCATAAAGTACATGGCATACACTTGTTTTTTTTTTTTTTGTTTGTTTTGCTGATGTTAATGGCAGAGGAGGTTTGGAACGCCGTGTTAATTGAGTCAGCAGTCTTCATGACTCACTGTACACACCAGCATTCTACAACCTGGTAACTTTGTGGCTGAATTACAGCAGTTGCGAAAAGCTTCCACTTTGCAAGAATACCACTTGCAGTTGATCAAGGAATATCTGGGAAGAAAGTTTATCGTAGCACTGGTGAAATGATGCTATATTTCACAAAGAAATAATGACTGTCTAGATAACTAGGTACTTCAATTTATATACTTATAGTAATGGGAGTGAATTAAGCGAGAAGAAATAAGAATTGGCAAATTTCTTTTAACAGCAATAAAGCTACTAAGAAAGGAGTACGATGAATAGCCGCATCACTTTTATTGCAATTTTAAATCAAAGTTACATTTGTCGCCAAAATGGTGTAAAAACAATGAATCGATTCTTCAGAAATAACGGGACAGCACTTCAGCTCTTGGTTTAACTTTCTTTGAATACATCTTTGCTGTGTTGTGCCCTTTATTCTGGACTCCGTTGTCTATCTAGTTGTGGCCTTGGAGAGCCTCCGCCATGAACAGCTTCCCAAGGTTCTGAGAGGTGAATTCCTTCACGTTTTGGCAGTAGTTGTTAATTTGCCCTGTTGGAGAGTAGCCACATACATCCACACACCCCACACAAAATCACACCCATTGAGGTAGGCATACAATCATTTGTGCACACCCAAACAAAGGGGATGGAAACAGAAGCATAGAAAAACAAATCAGTGGTAGGACTAATGCAGAATCAGAAAGCTGTCAGGTGTGTGTGTGTGTGTCTGGGGTGTGTGTGTCTCAAACTAGCAGACAAAGGGGTGGTTCGCTTAGTGACTTAGCAAATAAACTTTGGGTTAATGTAATTTCCAGATAATAGCAGAAATGTTTCCAAAGAAGAACTTGATCTTTTGTGAGGGTATTTTGGGATGGTGGGGGTTCCAACTTTGGAGAGGACACCAATCTACATACATTACATGAATATATTTATGTTCCAGTACCTGCAATAAGTAGCGTATCCATGCGAGGCGGCGGCTGGGGGGGCTTGAACATTTTGCTGATATCCTCCTCAGGCAAGGCCGCTTCCCCTCTGCTCTGTCGCTGGGCATTCTCTTGCTGCCGCCTCTGGAGATACTGCACAGAAGGACAGAGGGAGGGGAAAAAAGAGAAAATACATTACAGTTCCAACATCAGATAGCAAAGAAAGAGGAGTTTGAATGCACCAGCTGACAGTCAATCAACTAAGTTTCTGTAACTACCGGTACTCTTGTTCATTTAAGGAGAGTCCCCACAAAATGTTGTGGAATGGCAAGCTCAATTTTCAGGGTGCGCGCGTGTGTACCGGAAACATTTAGGTTTCTGATTAAAAGATGAATATACGACAAAAGTTCAGAGTTCTTTCATTTCAATGTATTCAAATTTTGATGCGTTAAACAACTCGGGAAAGAGCACCTTTTGTTTGAACCCACCCACCTTTCAAAAGACAAAAACTATTCGAAAAGTTATTAAATTGACTTCAAGTGAATAACAGTTAATTGTTGGTGACATTACTTACAATACCTAGATTAAACCTGCTACTGTTGATTTCACCAAATTGTTCCATTTTTCAGTTGAAATGCTTTTCCAGTGCTTTACTGCAGCCTTTTTCAGTTCTTGTTTGTTTCTGGGGGTTTCTCCGCTTCAGCAGGTAGAATGCAAGCTCTATTTGGTTAAGGTCCACTGATTCTATTAGCCAATCTAAGACTTAAATGTTATACATCCATCCATCCATGTTCTGAGTTGGTTATTCTCACAAGGGTCGCAGGAGTGCTGGAGCCAATCCCAGCTTTTATTTGGCAGGAGGTGGGGTACAAGCCGAACTGGTTGCCACGTGTCACGAAGGGCACATGGACACAGACAACAGGTGCACTCAAAATCACACATAGGGGCAATTTAGTGTGCAATTAATGTTACATGATTTTGAGATGTGGGAGGACAACGGAGTGCCCGGAGAAAACCCACGCAGACATCGGGAGAACATGCAAACTCCAAACAGGCGGGTCCAGGATTTGAACCCTGGTCTTCAGAACTGTGAGGCCAACGATCTACAGCTGCGCCACCATTTTATTCATTTTAAATTAATGTAGTCACGTCTGTTTCAATAATTTTGCTCACTTGAAAAGTGTCTTGTTTCAAACTAAAGGTGCCATTCTGAGTTATTTAACACATACAGATGTAAATCCCATAAAATAAAAATGTAATTCTGACCTTTTGGCTTATATTCATCTTTTGATATAAAAAACAATTGTCTTCAGTAGAAAACAAAAACAAAGGAATTTACCTTGCTATTGCAGTACATTTGGAGTGGAATGTACATTTGAACCTATCGAGTTAAAATTCTCTTGTCAAAATATAACCAAGCGTCTACGTATAAGGGCACCACAGTGAAGGAGTCGTTTGCACTAGTATCTTCTATGTACACTACACAGTATTAAAAAAAAAAAAAAAACACTTTGCATTTACCTTGGTGAGTAACGATAATAGAGCGTCTCATGTCTTATTATTATTCTCTATTGGTTTGTGTCATTTCTTTAAAAAAAAAAAACAACTTACATTCACAACGATCATTTGGCAAACACTTAACAGGGCAAAATCATAGCTCACTTGCAAAAGCTCATATCTCTCCCAAAACAGTTCACTGGTGTCAAAACTAAATTCCTCTCTCATAAATAGTCACTTCCTTCAAAACGCATTGTCCCTTTGGCACTGTTATGATCGTTAGCCAAACTGTTTCAATGTTTTGTCACTGTGGCAGGCAGAGGATCATTGAAATATCCTCAACATCCACTCAGTCTTATCCCATGAAGTAACGCTGAAATGTTTTGCAGAGAACAACCATTAGACTAAACAATCACTTGAGATCAACAAGATCTTTCCACCCATCATTTTTCTGTAGCACTTATCCTCACTCTGACTGCGGGAGTACGCAAGTCGAATCTATCTTTGGGCGTGAGACGGAGCACACCTTGAACTGGTCGCCACCTGCCATGCAGGTTTTGGGGGCGTGGGAGGAAACCGGAGTACCTGGAAAAAAAACCCATACAGGCACAGGGAGAAAATGCAAACTCCACACAAGTGGGTCTGGGATTTGAACAACAATCCTCAGAACTGTGAGGCAGATGCGCTAACCTTCACTGTACCGCATCAACAAAATGGATTCACTTGGAAATTGTCCGAACAGTGGGCTACCTACACTTAATCATTTGCAAAGATTTACTGAGACATTGATACATGTACTAAGACATTTGCAATTAGATGAAAGATTAATGCATTGTGAACAACTGCTAAGTTGTTTAGAGGTTTGCCCCTGTTATTTTCAGAATGCAATTTCTGTTTCAAGAAATAAGAAACCAATGGGGAAAACCTATTATATGAACAGCAGTAACGTGTACAGTTAAAGGAAGAACTTGATCCTTTGTTCATTATTTCTTGGAGGAAGATCAGTTAAAAAAAACGGAGGCGTTGTTCAAACATAAAAGGTCCACTATACAAGTAAGTGGGGAGATTTCCTTTGCATTTTTCTGTCTACAGTATTAAATGGTATGGGTTTTGGAACGCAAAGTGTGGATTGAAATCCAGGTATCAGGTATTCAGTATAGATTTGGCGTCCTCTGTTAGGGTTTAGAAGGGGATGATTTGATCCTGCATAGCGGCTGTCACACAGACTGCAGAGGGATTTCTTAGTAGTTTGTTGTATTTATCCTCCAACTTCACAAGTCTTCCTGAGTCTCTTGCAGAG